>NC_084702.1:75530223-76178438 GCF_028389875.1 Rhea pennata | reverse complement strand
TGCACATCATTTGATAAATAGCCTTTGAGGATGTAGAAGCAAAAGGTGGGGAGGGCTCATGGGCCTCAATTAA
Source organism: Rhea pennata (assembly GCF_028389875.1). Lineage (NCBI taxonomy): Eukaryota > Metazoa > Chordata > Aves > Rheiformes > Rheidae > Rhea > Rhea pennata. Next base: position 76,178,365 of record NC_084702.1, on the reverse strand, counting down.
TAATTTACTGCTTTTTCTATCTCAAAGCATGTGTTTCAGTCTTTTCTGTTTTATTAGCAGGGAAGCAATATCAGAGAATTGTATGTAAGGTTTATTCCTTAATGAAAGATCTCCACGCAACATGTTCATAAATGTAGTGAAGTCAGCTGGATTCTGTCCTTTGACCTCGGTGGCATCCGGAGTATGAAGCCGTGTTTAGACAGGACAGTGATAGAAGTGCCATTATATTTGATTCTAAAAATCTTTCTTGGCAGTCTTAGCAGTGGGGTGGGGGTGGAAATTAACACTTACAAGAAATGAATTTCCATGTATGCCAATATTCTTTATAGCGGAGGCGCAATTAGAACAGTTGGAGAAGCTTACACTGTCTATACCACTGTTACATGGACACAAAGTGTGTTTCATTCTCCACAGACGTCAACCTAACACCATTCATGCCATTTAAATGGAAACATAGCACAGCAATATATATATATATTTTTTGTCCTGATTGCCTGATATTATCAATATGGAGTGTCCATAAAAGAAAAAATGATTGCTTTTTATGGAGCACATGTGAAATGGCTACGAGGGAAAGAGAAGATAATTAAGAAAAATTTTCATAAGAAAAGGTAGAGGATAATTCTGATAGGTATTTTTTATTCTCCTTGCACACTTAAATTAAAGGCTTAATAGTATGCCAAAGTTATACAGTGGTATAGAAGTCTTCTTTATTTATTAATTAGCAAGTTCTTAATCTTGTGAATAGAGTGTCTGCTTTTCTCCTGAAGTGTGTTTCATTAAAGTAGAATAGGATTAGAATGACTGTTTTCCTTCAAAAAGCACAAAGAAAAGCACTAGAAAGCTTCATAGTGTTGAAATCTCTGGCAGAAAATAGTTGCATAAAGATGCTGATATTAAGAGAAAATTAACACATAGTAATAATAAAAAATATATAATACATTAAATTAACTAGTAAGCTGTTACTAAGAAACTCCTCAATGCCATTGTTCATTAAAATGGATAAGCCTTCTGCTTTTTTGCTCTATGGCTTTATTTGTCTAAATGATGATTGAAAATAGATTGATAATTTAGGACATCTTCATTTTTCTGTATTGATGAAAATATCAACCGCAACTATATCATGTCTTCCTTTTTCTGAGTATGATTCTCATTGAAATTCTTTCTGAGATCTGAATAAAGTCAATAATGTTCTGCCTTTACCTGCTTCCATATCTGTGGTTTTATCTTGATGACTAATATAGCACAATGAATAGATTTTGTGATATTTGTATTCTGAGCAACCACAAAAAAGACAGAAAATGATGAGGTGATTTTGAGTGATAGATATGTGGATACCTAAAATTGAGAAATGGGACTATGACATTAAATATAGCTTATCATTTATATCACAATAAGAGTGATGCTTACCGAAGGTTTTCAGTCTGAACACTTCCCAGAATTTGGAATTGGGACTTCAGTTTTTGGAATTTCTTTAATAGTTCTACTTTCAGAAATAGGATATCTTACAAAAATACTAGAAATGAGATGTTTAGAACATGCTGAAAGTGTAAATGGCAGCAAAATCATCAGGAACAGATGGTAGTCACCAAAGAGTTCTAAAAGTATTTGAGTATAAAACTATTGAACCATTAACTGTGGTTAAAATGGCATTAGTACCAGAGGAATGGAAAATAGTGAGTATGATGCTAATTTTTAGAGCATGCTTCACAACAGTCCGGGGAACTACCGACCAGTAAATCTGACTTTGTTGAGCAAATTCATTGGTAGTATAAGAGAGAACAGAAATAACAAGCACATGAATAAACATGACTTTAAAGGCCAAAGTCATCATAGCTTTCATAGAGGTTACTCAGGCCTCACAAATCTTTAAGAGTTATTTGATGAAGTCAACAAGCATACCGGAAAGAGGGTTCCAGTTGTTATATTTTCCTTAAGTTTTCAAAGAGCCTTTAACAAGATCCTTTACTTCAGGCTTTAAGCAACCAAATAGGTGAATAACAAAAATAAAATTGAATAAGGGCTGTCATTTGTTAGTAAGCGTCCAAAGGATAGGAAACAAAAGCAAGAATAAATGATTGACAATAAATAGAGATTATCTGTGTAACTCCATAGAGATATAGATATTCCTGACTTAAATATATCTGTTAGTAATTTGAACAATATGAGCGAATATTTTTGATGACATTTAACTATTTCAGCTAAGTTAGTAAAAAATGAAAGTTGACTGTGATAAGTTATAAGAGTAATTCTTAATATATTTAAAGGCTAGATGATAAGATGAAAGATGAAATTCGGTGCTGAAGACTGGAAAGTAGTAAAGGGAGAGCTATGGCCATAAATACATGGCAAGGGTCTATAAAAAAGCTATCACCACTGAAGAAGGAGATTTTAGGATTATTGTAGAGAGATTGATGAAGCTATCAGCTCAATGCTTCGTAGGAGTCAAGAAAGAAAGCTGAAATATTAGCAAAGGAATAAAGAACAAGAGAACATAGCAACATGTCATTAAGCATTGCTTAAATACTATGAGGAGTAGTAGTGTCCATTCAAAAGTATAAAAGTAGGAAGACAAAGATAATCAGGGTTACTGAACAGCTTCCCTATGTGGCTATATCAAATAAATTGTGTTTTTTCAGTCTGGAAACAGGGAGAATTTTGACATGATGAGAAAGTGGTGGCATGGGAAAGATGAATAGATAAAGAGTATTCACTGCTTCTCACGGTGTACAAACTGGTAAGAATTAAAGTATAATCGGATTAGCCAAGTTTGTGATTAAAAAATGAAAATACTTTTCCTGTACACTGCGTAATTAATTTATGGAACTTGTTGCTGCAGGAGTTATGAATGTAAGAGATTTTTTAATGGATCAGAAAGGTAATTCTGCCAGACATCCAAGGGATATTAACATGCAGTCTCTAGCTCAATGAGTGCCTAAGCCTTAGATTCCCAGAAGCTGCGTGGGTGTACTGGAAGAAGTATTCTCTATGCTTGGCCTGGAAGGACAGGTCTATCCCTAAGCAGATTGCTGCTGCTTGCTGATCATAGCGCAGTGGGCAAGATGGAACTGTGGGCAGATCTAGGGTGGCTGGTCTTCTGCTGTAGCATGCATAGAGAGTATGTAATGCTCAGTTTGACTGGGCAAACATAGGTCTTATGAAAGCATTCATTTACATTAGTGTTTACATTTGCATACCTCTTTTTCTAAGATATTTAATTTTCCGAGAAAATGTTAGCTTAAAGCAGAAATCATTGGATAAAGCTATTTAGTATGTGCTATAAGCAGTCCAAAATAGCTGACCCTTTGAGTCTGGTCCTTTTTAAAGTCTGTGAATCTTTTAATATTCTTTAATATTTTTGATCTTTTATTTTCTCTTTAAGTGCAGGGATATTCCTAACAGTAGTAACATTTACTAGAACAATTTCTGAAAAAGAAAACCAAAGAATCATCACATACTGACAGCTACTTCAATTCAAACTAGAGGTTTCCAGAAATTTTTCTTACGTGTATTTTGTTCTCTAATTAAATATGCATATTAAATACGCACACAGAATAAGAGTCACAAGAGAATCAGGAATGGTGTCAGAGATGGAACCCAGGAATCCTGACTTCTAATCATCAGATCAAAACACCAAATAATATTGTCTCCCTTGTGCATGATTATATACTTTATGTCATTTCACAGCGGAAAATAACAAGTAGTAAGGGGTGGAGAGATTCACTGATGCATCTGTGGAGGCAAGCTCCAAAGCCTAAGGCTGACATTGCCTTTCAGAATAATTTTGGCTGTGAGAGTTTGCAAACAGATGTCAAGCTGGGGGAAAAACTGATCAGCAGTGCCACTAATTTGATGTCCTCAATGCTTCACTAGCTGGATGATTTCCCATGCTGGACCACTGGCCCATTAAACCTGTCTTTTATTGCATAGCCATAAACTTGAATGACAGAAAATAAATAATTAAGACTAATCAAATAGAAGGCAAAGGATCTACATGACTCCATTTGTCTAAGACAGTGAGGGATGAGTTGGAATCCAAGGGCTAATACAGGGAAACATGAAAAGTGTTTGTTTTCTGCAGCACAAAACTAAGACATTTATAGTAATGCGGGAAAAATACTAAATTCATAGATAGAGCTATTATCCCAATTATCTGACATATCAAGAAGACACTATTAAGCATAATTCCTGTGCTGTCAGATTTGCATTCACTTTGCTCCCAGTAAGAAGAGTCTTGATAAGATTGCCCTTGAAACTCAATGTTTCGTGACTGGGGGACTCTTAAAAGATTAGGTCTGTTTTTACTTTTAGTAAAAACCCTTTTTGTTGCATATCAAGGGCTGATTGAACTTTCTGAACCAACATTATTAAACTGAAAACCTTTCAAGTTCAGGATTATAATCTCCAGAATTTGAAATACTTGGCTGTCGTGTACAGCTAGAAATAAGGGTGAGCAACTTCTTGATACATTTTGTCTTTCCTTTTACTAAAACTGTGTAGTCTCTATTTTTAATGTTGCTACTTTGTATAGAACCTTCTCCAAAGACAATGAAATTCATGTAGACTTTCCTCTGGCTTCACTATACTCTAATATATAGCCTCAGTAAGTCAGAAATTATTCCAGTTATTTGCCACAACACTACTGCTCCTTCAGTCATGTGCTGAGAAATAGAGAAGGTCAGCAGAACAGAATCATTAGTATCATATTGTAGAGTGAGCTGCATATAATTATAAAATTAAAAAGATAAAAATGTGTTTCGTTTCTTTTAAACTGCACCTTTGACCGCAAAGTCATGTTAGGGACAGTTGTCAACTGCCATTTCATTCTCTTTTCCAAAAGCTGCAAACAATGTCACTGCATTCAATTTTGCAGGAAGATCCTATATGATTTCAGTCATTGCATTATTCTGTTGTGAAATCTGTGATTTTAAAAGCAGACTACTTTTGCTGGATAAACATTAATATTAGTCAAAGTTTAGAAGCTCATTCTACTCTGTCAGTCTATCTACTTATCTCTCCATGATGTTTTATTTTCCTAATATTTACCATCCTGTAAACTTTTTATCTGATAAACTCCAGATATGTATTGCAGCTTTTATTTGCTTATTCAAATCCAATACGATTTTCTAAGGGTGCTAGTCATATTAAATAATTGGAAGTATGCACGAGATGTACTGTCATGTACTCTAATATAATATATCTCACCATTTTTCATGTTACATCCTCTCTTGAATTAAGAGAGGGCCTTAAAAATAAGTCTAATCTTGTAGCCTGGAATTTTAATGAGCTGTGAATTTAATGCCATTACTGAGACTGTGTACTTTTAGATCAGTGTCTGACTTCTGTGAAGTGTTTTCGTGGTATCTATAGCAGAAAGGTCTTCCAGTTAATGTAAATGAGATATCTATGAATATATAACTGTTTTGTAATCTTGTGTCCTTCTCCAAAATTCTCAAGGAGCTTATGGGCTTCTTTTGAATGAACTAATATTTTGGATTCTTTTGGATCCAAATCCTTTTGGATTGGGAGAATTACACCTAGTGATCGTATTTTCTGAGTCCCATGTATTCTGGTAGAGTTAGGAATCCCCAGGAATCTACCCAAGGCAGTTCAACAAAAAATAAGTTTCTATGTATGTCATTCATACAACTCCAGATTACTAAAATAGCCTTACTCCAAGCATTAGGTATCATTGGTGGATTAAGCAAGAGTTTTCTGAGTGGCTTTCTTGATTTTAGACTCTTAATTAGTGCCTAAATGCTAAGATGTATACCTTAATTCTTCTCTAAATGTCTGTCTAAGTTACCAGAACAAAAGTTACCCTTTGAAATCAAATCAGAAGTTGTTATTTAGTAATTTAGTAATAACTAAAATATAGTCTTTTAAATCACTTTTGGAATTTGTTACCCAACTTCTACCTAAGTCCTATTTTAGACAGGCACATGGGTAGTGTGACTTTTTCCATGACTGATCCACAAACTTTGTTCTTGTGGCCTTCATTCTCATAAATTTCAGTAAGAATCAGTAAATAGCTGAGGGTGTTTCACTGGAGAAGATACACTTTAGAAGCCTTCAACAACAATGGAACATTAACATGGAAAATGATTAACCTTGTCTTTAATTTGTATTGACAAGTTTCTAGCTCTTCATTTTATTTTTCCTTTTAATTATTTTACTTTGAGCTTTCTCTTGTTTTGCTTCACAGAAGCATCATTAACAGGCAGAGCCCGGAAAAAAATCAGACAATTTCTTTTTAATAGAAAAGAAGATTAATTTGTTGTGCTGAAGACAAAATAACATTTTAATGATAATTAGGAGCATATAAATAGATTTTAATATGAAAGAATAATGTACTTTTGATAACCATTATACCAAGATATTGAGGACAAACTACTAATACATTGGCATCACTGATTTTATGAACTCATTTTATTTAAATTCCTGCTGTCATACAATACAGCATCTTCGAATGTTGCAGAAGCATGTAAAAATAGTTTTGTAGACAGAGCTGGCTGGGAATATTCAGTGAAAAATGTCTAGACAATTATGTAAATTGTTGTGATTCTTGGAAAGCAGAGGCTAACTAAGCATATAAGTTTTACTATTATATTTTTATTATTATTATTTCACCTTTAATGGAGGCTATTTTGTGTGTGGGTGAACCAGAAGATTATGTTGTAGCTAGCAAGAATGTTAACATAATTTTTGGTACACTGTGTTAATAAAACAAGTGTAATGAGCCATAGTGGTGTGCAATATCAGGTCAACGTGAGAATTAAGCTGCAAGTAATTATAATACTAAGATTGGTTGTATTCTAATTATCCTATGGCTAATAGTACAAAGATGATTGGCTGAAGCCAAAATTATTCAAGCTGGAGTAATTTTAGTATAGATGAATATTAGCTGTAACATTGTCATTGCACCTCAATGAAGTAGTATGGTCATTTATTTTTCAGTAAAAGAGCAAACCTCTCAAAGTAGTTTCTTTTTTATTTCTAAATCAAAATGAAATATGTTACTAGATTGTGAGAAGCAATGACACAAAGTCCCTGCATTTATTTTGGTTTTATGGTAGAAGTATTGTTAAATACAATAATAATAATAATAAATATAAGAAGTATTGCAAATTTGTATTCCATATATCTCAGAAAGCAAGAACATGACTGAAAAAATGATCCTCATGGAACTAGTAATTACCACGGAGAATCAGTGGAGGGATATAGGTATAGTCTGAGCACAAACTGGATGTCACTCTTGAACACAAGCTTGCTTCACGCACAAGCTGTCTGAATGCAAGCTTATTCTCAGCTGGAAGCCTTAGGAAAATTTCACGACATACTGAAGAATCGTGGGGGAAGAGTTGGGATTTGCTACCCCTAGCACATCACCACTTGTAATATAAAGGGACTTTCAGAAGTATACCATCATTGGGTAGGATTCATCTCATCTACCCTGAGATAACTACAATATAGTTGTCTAAATCTGATCTGCTCCCTCATTTGTCTGTTGTTAAAGAAATACTTTACAGATGTTTTGTGAGATGAGATAATCACCCATCTTGGCATCCAGATGCAGAGAACGTGGGTCACGAAGTAGACTTTGTTCTCTTCCTGGCATATAGTTTTGCAACTAGAACAAACAGAGGCAATGAAACAGATAATAAATTAAATTAAACTAAATTAAATTTATATATGGATAAGAAATATATCCTGGGGGATATTAGCTTGGGACAGAGGGGATGTCTAACTTTTGAAAGAGTCATGCAGGTCATACATGTCCTAAGAGTCATACAGGTTTAGTAACCAAACCAGCAGGGCAAGGTAGAAGTTTTGCCTGGGAGATATTCTTTCAGAACCATTCCGCAGAAGTCCCTACCCCATCCTCTGTAGCAATGGATAGACTATCTTCATATTTAAGTTGTTGCTTTAATCCAGGATGTAAATTTCTGTTTCGTATATCATCTTCACAACAAATAATATTCTCAAACAGTTTTTTATCAATGGTAGAATTATCCCTCTTTCTTATTGTAATTTATCAGCGAACAAGCTCTTCCTTGTGTGAATCTCTTTATTATTCAAAATCTCCATAAAGATAAAAATGCAGTTTATTTTAGAGATTGTTCATCAGTGTGCCTCCAAGACTGTTACAAAGAATACTAGCTCATCATAATTTGCAATTCATGCTGTTTAATGGATTGCATCACTCACAAATTTCTGGTTCTGCCTCTTGTTTATTTCTCCATTAAGAGATATATAAGCAGGAGCCGAAGCAGAAGCAGAGCTTCTGCTGGCGCCTAGGGACATGCTGTCCTACTCAGCTCCTGTCTCATTTTAAGAAGCCTCACTATGGAGATTACCATCCAATTCCCCCCATTTTCTAAGCTGATGAGTATCCAGATAATATATTTTCTAAAAGCAAGGAAGGTATTCACCTGTGAACAAATTCTTGTTATTGAAGTAAATGAAAGATCGTTATGTACATCAGTGACTTCTATTTAAAAACAGCACTGGGCAAGTTACTAGTGTAGCTGCCAGAGAGCAGGATGGGCCAGCTGCTCTGTGAGGGCAGCAAAGCCAGGAGCAGAGCGTGATAACCAGGCTGCTGGAGGCAGTGACCTCACCAACACAGTGCAGCCCCACAACGCCCAAACGAGGAGAGCGCAGTGCATCCCATCATGGGAGCCAGGGCTGGCCAAGAGCCCAGATCTTCAAACAAGTTTCTGGTGAAGAGAGAAGTCTGAGGTCAAGCCAGGATAGCAATTCAGTAAGTCACGATGAGGATCAGGTCCAGTGACAGTAACTAGGTTCAGCCACAGTCCAGAGATCCTCAGCTATCGCAGATGAGCACGGAGGGATGCATTCTGAGGGGAAGGGAGAGAGAAGGAGAGAGAAGCAAATCCATAGGGATGAGGCAGGTCAAGCCAGCAATACAAGTCTGCATGTCACGGTCTGGATCAACAGGGTACACAGCAATGCATGGCCATGTGCCACACAGCTGCAACATAGCTCAGGCAGAGCAATCAGAGCTTTCTAGGAGAGCGCTCTTCGAGGCTAAATGCCTACACCATTTTCTAAACTCACTGTGCATCCAGCACCCAAACAGCCAGCAAGGATGGGGAATATATTCAGGGCCCTAATAGTGACAAGGCAGAATTCAGTGATGATATTTCAGGTTCTCTCTGGCATAGATGATAGCAATAATCAATGTATTAACACTGCTGAACTTAGTGGAGACAAAATCACTATGTAATTTGTGTGTTCAAACACATAAAGAACAAGATCAGGCTTACACTATCTTCTAATAGTGTACTGTAGTTTCATCAGCATTTAAAATACGTCTTTTGTATGATATGTAAAATTATCTAATAAGAAACCCAAGAAAAATTAGACCAAAGAGACTTGCTCTTCCAGAGAGACCAAATGGAGATTTTCCAGATTCCAAGAGCAATATGTCAATCCCAAGATTCTGATCAGCTTTTTATGTTCTCTAGTCCTTTGAAGAATGTAAAATTAGGGTATAGTCTTTTATCATCTTAGCAATCAATTAATGAAAACTTCTAATATACAAGTGTCGGAGGTAAGGAGAACCCTCCGAGCACTCCGTAACCAGCAGGATCTCGGTTGGGTTTTGTAAAGGCTAGTGAAACTTGGAAGAGGTCTTAATAAGATGATGTCAGATCATCTTTCTTTCTTCCATTTTCAAGTGTATTTAATATGGTAGAATGTAAACAGTTCAAGTAGTATATTAAAACCACAATAAGCAGCCATTTAGACTGTGTACTTGGGGCATTTGGTTGAATACTAACCAGGTCCGTATAAAATATATTTATTTTAGTGTTATGCTTTCCACATTTGTAATATCTAGGCTATATATCTTTTTTTTTATGACTTATGTTTGAATGAAAATGTTTGTAAAAAAGTTATAATTTATGCTGTATATACTGGTGAGTCATTGCATGTACCTGTGAAGCGAGCTGAGTATCCTGGCAAACACTGGGAGAGTTAGGCATAATTTTGCTTGTTTGTCTCTGGAACTATGAAAAAACATCTAGAAGGAATTTTTCATCTTTTTTTTGTTAAGTTACCTTCATAATCACGGTTCTGTCTTACTGATTAACACAATACAGATAGCATCAATACTTTTATTTTTTTGTTGTTTAAAGCCAGTTTCTGTCTCTGTGACTTAATAATGTCGGTTCTGGTGGAGGGGGGGTGGTTAAGACAATAAAAATGGAGTTTGGAAACAGATATGAACTGATAACTAATAACTTTGGCTGCACAATTCCATTGCTTTGCAAATATCTTAAAAGATATAATAAGATAACCCATTAGACCTTGAAGACAGTTACTGAGATTTCTGTCTCTCTGACTTAGTAATGTCAGTTCCAGTGTTTTTTTTTTTTTTTTTTTTTTTAAGATAGGAGAAATGGAATTTGGAAACCAATATGAATTAATAACTAATAACTCTGCACAATTCCATTGTTTTGCAACTATCTTAAAAGATATAATAAGATAATCTGTTAGGCCTTTGGGCACATCACGTTTAGCATAGGCTTACAGCAATACAAGATTTTCTCTTCAAGGAGGGTTGCTTTTCATATCATTTCAAAAAAGAAAATAAATAAGCAAAAATAAAGCAAATTCTGAAGTCAATACTGCATGTTAAGGGCTTTTCACTCAGGTGGAACTAGCACTTTGTCATATAAAATTAAATTCAGAGTAATGTAGTTAATATTATACAGCTTCCATTAAAAAATTGGTAGCAAAAAGTCTTTTGGTTTTATTACTGTTACAGAAGACCATCAGGTTTTCATCATGAAAGGTCTAGTCCTTCTATTTTCCTCTCTTGCCTCTCAGACCACTTTCTTATATACACTCTATCATAGTGATAAACTGTAAGGATGTAATCAGCTAAAGACATATAGCTATGGTTGTATGCACTAAGCAGTGGGTTATCTACCATTTATGAAATTATTAATAGCAAAGATCTCCCCTTTCTTCTCCTGAACGACAGCAAATAAACAGAACATGTCTAAATGTGCAGTTTCAAAGCGACTATCCAACTAACTTTGGATACCAGATAGCTAGACAAAAGCTCAAAGCTCATCTATAAGTCATATAGTTTCATCAAGATGTCACTGTGTCTCACTTACTTTGTTAACATCTCTAGTTAACTTCTGGGTGAATCTTTATTCTTCCTTCACTACTGCATCTGGAGATGAATATAGAAGGAAGCTGAAGTCTACCTCAGTAGACATATCCCTTATGTTCTGCTCATAGGGTCAGATCATAAACTGGCATCCATTAGCATCATTTAGGACTGGGACTCATCTCTCCTAGCTTTGTAAACCTAAAATATAGAGTTCTGGAGCATGACAAATGACATCCTAAAGGGGATCTCAACTATTCTTAACAGTTGGGTTATGTCCGTATAAAACCCTAGTGAAAATGAAATTCACAGCAGCCCATCTGTCAGAGTCTACAGGTGGAAAGTATTATTTTCTTCCTTGTGGTTATTGCGTTTGCATTTTTAGATTGTGTGTATAGTGTGTTTATACAAAGCAATTGTAAGAACACAACACAATAGATGTTTAATCAAGGGCATCTGTAATGGACAGAGATGAATTAGGGAGAACCTGAATAGCATACAGAAGCCATCTGTTAAACAGGATCAGAAATAATAATATGGTAAAGTGGAAGTCTTGTGGCTGTGTTCATACCATGTGCACCTATGGTTTAAGAAGGACAGTTAGGAAAATTCTAGTCATTAATTTTTTCCTATAGGATTTTCTTGCAGAGTCAACCAGCTGGAGATAGTAGTAGTTTTTAGGAAAAGTTCTGTAAGTATAGATAATAGTAATAATAATAATAATAGTGCACACTTATAGTAAGTCTAAAATTTGAGAATCACAAGGACTTAAAAATATAATGAAAGCTTTCAAAATCCCAATGATAAAGCTGAATAATAGAACTAGGAAAACTTATGCATCAAGTAGAAGAAACATTAGATTTATCTGTTAATTTTTAAAGTGATCCTTGAACTTTCTGAGGTTTGCATGGACTTCTAAGAATAAGATTTAGCCAATGAAAGCTTCCCTTCCAAGCAACAGAGTTTTCTCTTCTCTGAACTGTTTGTGGTATAGTTGTGCAAATATTGATTATGTTTCTTTATTCAGTGGATGGAGGTGAATAAATGCTTTAGAGTGACCTTAAATGCATGCAATTTTTTTAAAGATTTCGTCCAACTAAAAGTGTATATCAAATGAGACACTCTTACCAAATTAAAATCGTCTTTTACAGCATTTGCAACTAAAGTAAAGCAATGGAGATATCAGTGGTGTTTCAATCTCTCTGTCATCCCCTTTGCTGCAGGTAGCCCTAGTAGGATCCCTATATGAAGTATGGTTGACTTGTGTTCAGATTCTTTCTTTGCTCAATTCAGAACAAGACCTTAAGATCTCACACTTTCCACAGGGGCAAAATGATTATAAAGGTTTTTTTCTGTTAACAGAATATACTCTGAGCCTTGGATGAGCCTCAGAATAGCTGTGTCTGAAGCCATACAAAGTCCTTAATAATCATGAGTTTATGTACTAACTAAGTAATATTTAATTTCATTCCATTCAAGTACATATTTGTATGACTCTCACTGGTACATTGTCTGAGTGGTTTCCTGAAGTACAATGAGCAACATGTTCACCATCTGTTACATGTGGCTCATGCTCATCACAGGAAAGTGATATATGATCAGCTAAGTGTTTTGTTTTGGCAAAGTTTTGTTTTATTTGATTTTTTAAAACATTCTGCTATATCTTTATCTTAGAAAAAATAATTTAAAGAGAAAGCATCTTGATCTTGGAATGATACAAGAGATTTTTGTCAATCTTAGAACTTAAAAAAAATTATTCCTAGAGTTAATTTTAAGGAAAATCCCTATTGCTTCTGAGAAGTAAAATTATCAATCAGAACCCTTATTCAGGCATAGCAGATAATGTTTCAGATATTCTAAATCTAGGCCACCAAACACCTTGAAGATAATACCAGAGATTGCAGACTCCTCTGATAAGCTAATGCCATGTGCTAGGAACCAGGTGTAATGTAATCGTGGTACAAGAAAGAGGTGCAACTCATTCCATACCGATCAGAGCGTAATGACCGACAACTTCATGCCAAAGTTTACTGCAGCAAAAACATGAAGTGGGGACATGAATTTCAACTATAAAAACCTGTCCCTTTACAAAACTGATTTCTCCGATGATCAGTGTGCATGGTCAATCAGAAGTCACAGGGATTTGTTTAACAGATAGTCTGATCTGTGGAATTTAGGGCATGAGATGGGTGATCAAGTCTTTGAATGGCAGCTGTTACGGTTGATTTTATACTCAGTGAATCATCACAGCTTTTGGGTCGACTGAACCTTGAGATTTAGCTAGAGATATTCTTGAAAACTTAATTGGATGAATGATAGGAAAAGAGGTGCATGTCTACACCAGTGAGAAAATATAAGTATTCTGTTTCTGGATGTACTACTTCTGCAAGGCGTACAGCATATAGATTTACCAGGTTCTTCAAAACTACTTCAACATTGTTTTCTGAGGGAGTTACACAGGCTAGTTGGGTAAAAGATGTGGGAAAAGCTTGGAATTTCTTCAAGTCAGATGTTCAAAACTGAGTGAAGGGAGTGGGGGAGTAATGGGGTAGAGAATAATCACTTGTAAATAAAAACTAATTCAGAAATGAGAATCTATTCAGGAATCAGTGAGAAGAGGCCAAGAAACAAATAAATAGAGAGAAAACTGCCAAAAGCTTTTTTTCCCCTAGATTTTGAAAAAAGAAATTAAAATAAACAGTAAAGAATACTAATCCAAGGTAAAAGGCTAGAAAATGTGAAAGGAAGAAGTCAGATCAGTCAGTCAGAGGCTGTGACAGACATAAACTTGTTTATGTTTTCAGGGAGCTTGTGTTGAAAATGAGCAACAGCAAGATGTGCGAGGGAATGAAAGTGAATATTGCCATAGTCAGGCTGGAAGTGAATCTTAAAATTGTAATATATTTAAATCAAAGCATCAATAGTGTACATTCTAAAATTCTGAATGAAATACAAGATGGAACTGCAAGTCTAGCTCAAAAGATTTTTAGTAAATATATTAAAATATAGGTTTACTGGGAGACCAAATGATAACAAGCATGGTGTCTGTACTTAAGGAAAAAGAGAAAAGCAAAAAAGTTCTATACACTTACAAGAATATATATTCAATATATTCAATTAATATATTTAAGAGAGTAGAATGTTTTGAAAGAGAGATTCACAAAATGGATTTACTACAGCTACATTATTTGAGGATCTATAAAACACAGTTGCCTTCAAAATTGTTTTTTGATTTGTAAAACAAGTTGTAGTAGATATTCTGCATATTAAAGAAAGATATATTTTCTCTATTTCCTTTTTTTATTTTTTATTTTTTTGCCTAAACCTCAATTAAATTACAATATTAAACAGGTTGCACCAGGAATCCATTAAAGATTTAGTTACCTTCTGCAGTGAACATTAAGAAGCTATTACTCAAATTCTATTTAAACAGCTAAAAGAAATTAAAATGTATAGGAAAGATCATTACATATCATGAGCTAATTTTCTAATGAAAGCTTAGCAAGTGATAGATTATTTAAGCCTCTCAAAGGTTTTAGTTTCCTGCTCAATAATTCAGAGATGAGACTGGGGTTATGTTGATTTATAATTTGTTACCATCAGTTTTTTCCCAGGCAGAGAATGCTGTAGTACAGTGCCTGGTCTCATTTTATATTTTCTTTGAAGTTGTGTTCTTCACACCTGAACTTGATAGGAAAAAATAACTGGTCTCCAAAGCTGACCCTACTCTATGTATAATTGAGTTTTCTGCTCAAATCACCTAAGACAGGGAAAAGAGTTTTTTTCCCTCCTCCTGATTGTTTCAGGATCTTCATTTTGCAAACATCTGTGGCTACTTTTGTTCCACAGTGAGCAATTATTTTATATTTCTCAACATGCTGGGTTTTTTATTTGCATTTTTGTAACTGAACAGGTGGGCATTTGCCTTTTGCATAAAACATTATTAGGTAGACACAAATGTGGGAAGTGGAAAACTTGTATTTCAATCTCACATTAGTCTTGTGAGTTTTTACTGACAGTTCCCAAATTTTAGGAGAGTTTACTGATGTCTGATAAAGCTGGGTCCATTGCAGTCTCAAATATAAAATTTGTGAATGCAAAAAAATTGCAGAAATAGGAACTGTGTAGAATCATGATTAAATTTTCTGTTTGGGAATCATCTACTCTGGTATGTAGAGTATCAGTAAGTGCTGGGATTTCCTACGAGGGTGGGCTTTCACACTTTTCCATAGATGCACTTCCTCTTTTCCTTGACTCCATAGGAGGCACTATATATGCCTGGAAAATGTGAACAACTCTAGGCCACCAAACACCTCGTCATTGTTCTTATTATTTCCATGATGCATTTAATTATATAAATCTTCGGGATTTTTTTTATTTGCGTACCCACAATTGCACAATAAGGGCTTTCCTCCAAGATGACGTTGGAACCAAGACCATGTTGTATCGTTCTAAAAAAGCAATTTCCTTATATTTGCATTACAGTTTCACAATTTTCACAAATGAATAGAATCTTATGATGCTGTACATGTTTTGAATACATTCACCACTCAGTTGGATACTTTCTGTTTTTAAATGTCAAGTATAATTTTATTTCTTATCAGTCAAACGTAGGATTTCAGTTTTAATTGTTTTTTTCCCTTCCTTCATAAAAATCCTGTGTAGTTCAGCTGTTAAAGTTATTATATCTTGCAAAAGAACACAATTTTAAAAAATACTGATGTTCAGTTCGGTAATCTTACTTAATAAAATTACCTGTTCCAGGTGGTCACTGGGCATACTGTTTGTTCCAATTATTACTACCTTCCCAAACGTGCTGGATAGGTTGCACTTTACACTGAAACACAGGGAAGAGAGCTCTAGAAGTGCACAGATTCAATCCATGGACACAGTGGAACACAGTCCAAGG
The DNA here is from genome assembly GCF_028389875.1 of Rhea pennata. Classification (NCBI taxonomy): domain Eukaryota; kingdom Metazoa; phylum Chordata; class Aves; order Rheiformes; family Rheidae; genus Rhea; species Rhea pennata. The sequence continues at coordinate 76,162,307 of NC_084702.1, read as the reverse complement.
CATGTTGCTCAGTTAGCAATGGGTGAGTTGACTAAATCAGACAGAGACCATGGTGATGCAACTCTACTGCTTCTTGTTTTCACAGTAGAATAGTTGCTGCTTTCTGTGATCCTTTGCATGGGGTGGATCTTTCCATTCTCCTCCGTTAACAGTCAGTTTTGATTGCATTACTGTGTAAGTTACTAAATTAGCACATTGCCATCTCTCACAGGTCTATGCCCCTTTCCATATCTTACTAATTTCTCAATCAATTGTTGCTTCATTGATCACTATGTTACAGGGCTCTATTATTAATGGAAGATAACTGTACATAAATACAAGTAGCCAACTAAGATGTCAGCTCGTGGAGCTCACCAGTGTGGCATACAGGCAGTGTTTTTCAGAGTAACCCATTGTACATTGCAAACGTACCTTCATAGCACCTCTTTTTCTAGAGTTGTTCACATTTTCCAGACGTATATAGTGCCTCCTGTGGAGTCAAGGAGAAGAGGAAGTGCATCTATGGAAAGGTGTGAAAGCACACCCTCGTAGGAAATCCCAGCATTTACTGACAATCTTCTGTCCACTGATCCAGAGGATACCATCTGGCCTGTCCTCACTCTTTGTCATACATAGACAACCATTGGCAGCTGCAGAAGACTTGCTGGTGTGGCAAAAACCCGTATGACACTGTTTTCCCTGATCCTCAGAAATCAGGCAGAAACTGCATTCCTACTACTGTATTTCTAAATAGCTGTTCTCCTGATGAACAGCTGGAGATTTAGCCTTCTAGATAATAATATGAATTAGTTATTCCAAAAACTTCAGGGAGATTCCAACTACTTTTCTAATTGAAAAAAAGAATAATGGTAAAGAGCAAAAAAAAATGTGAAATAAGAGATTTTCCTTCTCTTAGGAATATAATCAGAGCCTACACAATGCAAAAGAAATTCCAATTACTGCATCAATGATAAGAGTAGAAAGGCTTGAATAATTAAATGATTATTGTGTATAGGATTTTCGATGGGATTTGTAATTCACAAAACTTTTTCAATTATTTAGATTCATAAGGTGGAAAAAGGGAAAATTGAAAAGCAAATTGAAAATCCCATTAACCACTCCTGTTAGCCACGCACCTACACAGGGCACATGGCTGAATCCCTTTGTAATTGCAGGTGTTTTAAGACAAAGGGCATCTGCAGAGAAAGACTGCCAGAAAAACACAGTTGGGTTGGGAAGAAGCATGGTCTATTCATGTGACAGAGTCCAGGGAATTAGTGAAAAGCTCAGAGATCATTTTAAAAGCTATCTAACCCTGTAATAAATGTTCCCTTGGTTGCTAATAGTTCCTATGAGGCCTAGTCCTGCCAATATGTTTATTTGCTAGTTTGCTGCTTATTATAATGATCAGATGCGGTAAGAATATTTCCGACTATATTTTTACAATAGCTGAGATATCAACTAAAATTTTTAAGTGTTCATTTAGTCTTAGAATATTGATTTTTTTTTGAAAAAATATACTCCAAAAAGTGAAAAGAATTCCATTTATGTTACTTTTATAAGAAGTTGGACTTTCTGTGAAAAGCTTTTACAAAAAAAATGAAAATTTATTTGTAAATAAAGCCATATATTCTGACCAGGTATAGTTATAACTGAATCCTGTAATTTCAAGCACTATAAATATTACGAATTTGACTGAAAGCTCATCAGAGTAAATAGAAAGACTTCCTCTGACTTTCATCATACCCTGTGTCTGACAGTAAACAGCTTCAGAGTCAAGCTGACAATATAACATATTGGAATATGTTATAGCAATCAGTTAATTATACCATATTCATGTTTGTTGTTTTGTTGTTTGGCTGATCTATGAAACACATTTTGATTAGCTGATGGATAGATTTCTGCCATACAGGTTTAGATACTTGTATCTTTCCATAAGGCTTTGATGTATGTATAGTTTTGGGATTTTTTTAATAATACATTTTTACTCGTCAACCCTTGCAGTAACTGGGAACATTTCATCTGATATCAGGGGACATGAAGATGAGAGTCATATATTTTGGCAAGCTTATAGCCAGCATGGATTCCCCAAGGGGAAATCCTGCTTAACCAACCTGATAGCCTTCTATGGTGGAATGACTGGCTGGGTAGATGAGGGCAGAGCAGTGGACGTTGTGTACCTTGACTTCAGCAGGGGTTTTGACACTGTCTCCCATAACATCCTCCTGGAGAAGCTCAGGAAGTGTGGGTTAGATGAGTGGACAGTGAGGTGGGTTGAGAACTGGCTGAAAGGCAGAGCTCAAAGGGTCCTCATCAGTGGCGTGGAGTCTAGTTGGAGGCCTGTGGCTAGTGGCATCCCCCAGGGCTCAGTACTGGGTCCCATCCTGTTCAACTTCTTCATCAATGACCTGGATGAGGGGACAGAGTGCCCCCTCAGCAAGTTTGCTGATGATACCAAGCTGGGAGCAGTGGCTGACACACCCGAGGGCTGTGCTGCCATACAGAGAGACCTGGACAGGCTGGAGAGCTGGGTAGGAATATGAACCTCCTGAGGTTCAACAAGGGCAAGTGCAGAGTCCTGCACCTAGGTAGGACTAACCCCATGCACCAGCACAATCTGGGGGCTGACCTTCTGGAGAACAGCTCTGCAGAGAAGGAGTTGGGAGTGCTGGGGGATGATAGCTTGACCATGAGCCAGCAATGTGCCCCTGTGGCCAAGAAGGCCAATGGTCTCCTGGGGTGCATTAGGAAGACTGTTGCCAGCAGGTGGAGGGAGGTGATCCTGCCCCTCTACTCAGCCCTGGGGAGGCCTCAAGTCCTGTGTCCAGTTCTGGGCTCCCCACTACAAGAGAGACATGGAGCTACTGGAGAGAGGCCAGCGTAGGGCTACAAAGATGATCCGAGGGCTGGAGCACCTGCCCTGTGAGGAACGGCTGCGAGAGCTGGGCCTCTTCAGCCTGGGGAAGAGAAGACTGAGGGGGGATCTGATCAATGTGTACAAGTACCTGAAGGGAGGGTGTCATGGGGACAGGGACAAACTCTTTTCAGTTGTCCCGTGTGACAGGACAAGAGGCAATGGGCAGAAATTGAAGCACAGGCAGTTCCGCCTGAGCGTGAGGGGGAATTTCTTCCCCATGAGAGTGACGGAGCACTGGCACAGGCTGCCCAGAGAGGTTGTGGAGTCTCCTTCTCTGGAGATCTTCAAGGCCCACCTGGATGCAACCCTGTCTACCATGCTCTAGGTGACCCTGGTAGAGCAGGGAGGTTGGACTAGATGATCTCCAGAGGTCCCTGCCAACCTTACCGATTCTATGATTCTATATGCCATAATAAGTATAGTTCCTGTCTCTGTATGGAATGGTAGTAACAGAGGGATGAAAAGAAGGAAAAATGTATACCAAATCATTGAAAAGAATATACCAGGGGTAAGGGACAATTAACAAAAATAGGACACTTTGAGTTCATGCAAATCAGTAATCCTGTGGCAATGCTTTATTAACCAATATAAAATGAGATGATGATAACATTAAAACTGTAATGGAGAGTTCTTTGCTTTATAGAAATCATCCTTGAAAGTATACCTGTCCTCAGAGAATCTAAAAGGCCAGGAACTCATAAACAAAGAGAGTGGTAAACAGTAAAGTTATAAAAGCCCCTCACTACCTCAGCAGAGAGAGAAGAACAGTGACCTGAGGCAGCAAGAGCAAAAAGTCATTGGCTATGTTATACTGATGTGAAAAGCAAAGGGCCTGATTCTTTCCTCCGAATGACTTGGGAGTATGTCCGCTGACTGCAGTGGGGCTACTGCTGACTCAGGATCATTACAGATAGAGGAGAATCACGTGCTAGTAATTCATTCCTCGGGCTTGTCAGTCTGAGAACTTTCACCACCACTTAATTTTTAAAAAGTATAGAAATAAAAGGTTCTTTTAAAAAGATTAAAATGAGCTGCTGACAGTGCTTAGAGTCTCTTACTAAAGTTTCATCTTAAATCTTTATGTAGGAGAAAAATAGAACCATCTATTTTGTGGCTTTACAAAAATGAGAGCTTGGATGATTGAATTTTATGATGACTTGAGTTTGCTTCCTTCAGTTATAACACTAATTATGATCTGGAGAGGGACATTGATTAGATAATGCCACCCAAGCACCAATTCTTAATGATGCAGAACGGGAGCCTCAAAACTAAATTGTGTTTTCAAAAATCTCTATGCTCACAAGGCCTGTATATCCTTACCCCATCAATTCTGTTTTTTCCAGGTTGGTGCCAGGAATGATTTTGCTTCATTGTTGTAATACGGAGGGAAAGAAGAGAAAGAAAAACAAAGGGCAATGTTCTTGCTAGCTGCAAGAAGAGAGTGAGCCATAGGCAACTGCTTCTTTCCCCTTCTCTCACAGCTTCAGAAAGAAGTACATATAGCAATCCTTTACTTCACCACAAGAAAACAGCTTAGTAGGGACTGAAATAGCTTATACAACTTAGCATATTATGTGCATGCTAAGGGCCTAGGGTAATAAAAACCCAGAGCTTGGGTTGGGGCCAGTAGATGCTATTGCAATGCTGTTTCACTCATAAATGTTGGATTGATTGCCTCTTTTCCAGTTCTCTCATTCACCGTGGCTTTGTTTCCTTCTAGATAATTCAGTTTGTTTTATAAAAACAGAATTAGAAACTTCTCAGCGATCTGAACAGACTTGTGCACACTAAGAGCTACCGATTCTCTAGTTGCACACCAGAGCTGCAAAAACAGTCAGACTTCTGGGGGGAAAGAGGAGGGAAGATCTACCAAAGAACGCAGAATACCTTTTAAAAAATGCTGAAGGTGGAGACCTAGAACTCATATAGAATAAATATGTTCTTTCTTCTTCTCCTACTGGGAACAATTTCTTTTTTCTTCAAAGTGAAAGGTTATAATAGTCCACATGCTTCTGCTTTGAAATGCAAAATAAAGGAGCCTTGCTCTAAGCAAAAGCCTCAGCAAAGGGGTGCTGTACTTCTTGATGGTATATATTTTTTAGAGTGACTAATACTTACACTTTTAACATCATTTCTTGCACATCTAGAGAAGATTGCCTTACAAAAAAAAGCAAAAATTATAAAATTATAGTTATAGCTTCTCAAATGACAGTGCCAAGTTCATTGTAGTTTAACAGCATATGTTGTCTCCCTTTACCGTGAATTAAAGAATCCATGAAGGGAAGATGAATGTATTTCCAAATGGCAGCAAATTCCTTGAATTGAAGGAAGGATGACTTTTAGCTCATGCTTGCCTATATCATATTAATAAATAAATAAATACTAACTAATTAATAGAAAGAAGACTTTCAAAATAGGAAAGAAAAATATCAGGTGAATTAATCACCTAAAACTGAACCTTAAAAGAAAACTGTTTTCAAAGAATCCATTGTCTATTTAAAAAAAAATAACATCAATTTTCTTGACATAAAAGGGATCTATTCTTGACTTGAAAAGTAGTTGGATTGATAGTGTAAATCAGAATGAACAGATGACAAATGTTTTAGATGTATGATTGCTTTTTTTAGTTAATACAGCTTGGAAAGCTGCCTGAAGAGGAATATATACAAAATAATGTTAAGTGTACATATAATTTAAAATATAAGGATGCGTACTTTTAAATGAATTCTTTCTTCATTTAATGTCTTTTTTAAGCACTGGTAGAAAAATTTTTTTAAAAATTGTCATAACAAGGATACTGTATATATCTCTACATGGTGTAATATAGAGATCCCAGAGCTAACATAAAATAAGCAGAATTGTGGAAATGAGAAATAGAGATAATTTGGAGGCCAGAAGTGGTTTAGTTGCTTCTGTAAGGCACTGTTCTAAGTAGTAATCTGTCTTACTTAATTAGACCCTGCTCAGAATTTTGATGATACAGCCATACTGCTCCCAGCTCGGGAACTAACTCCTAGGATCTAAGATTGCTGGGTTTTTGCATTGCAAGGTATGTGTCTTTGCTGCATCCTAAGCAGTGTTAGCCACTGCAAAGAGAAGGGGCAATCCTCCCCACCACTCGGTCACGATAATGTGGCTTTTGAGGCAGACTATGCTCATCCAGACTTCTGCCCCAAAGCAGGGCTTAAGGAGATAGAGAAAATAAATAGTGACCTTTTTCTCAGGATACTCCCCTAGCCCCCAGTATTTGCTAGCCCAAAAGTTTCTTGAGCCAGAGCTAGAGGGTTTATTTATTTATTTATTTACTCGTCCTTGGTGAATTTTGCTTCTAGGAATTTACCCAATATCTCTTTTTAGGCTAATTTAAACTTCTTAACATTTGAGCTTCAGTTCTACCACAGAATTGTAACTTATGAAAATAAGTATCTTGTTTTCTTCTTCTTTTCCTGTTTGTGTTTTGAACTTGACAATTTCATTTTTATTCTAGTTCTCACATTAGGAAAGGAAAAAGTAATTCTCCATTGTTCCTACCACCCATATTTTCGTAGCTCTGTATCATATGACACTAATAGTGCCAAAGCACTAACAGTGCCAACATGAGATAAGTTTGACTGTGCAGTCAAGAACTATAAAGACGATTTGGATCCCAGAAGTATCATATTCATCAAGAAGCAGTATCATTGCCTCAGCAAGGGATCCAACTCTTCAGGGAAGTTGATGCATGCCTTTTTACGGTAAGCCAAGAGGTATGAAAAAATGTACATTCTAGGTTTCTCAGAAACAGAGGACGTAACAAAAATATAATCCAGCTGATCAGCTAAATAATAATGTATTAAGTGTAAGGATAGTCACACCACACGAGATAGTTAGCTGTACCTCTCTGGAAGAAGTGCTCTATGAAGAAAAAAACAAAGCAGTTTCTTGTAGACTATGTCAAAAAATATAAAATTTCATCACAGAGTACTCTGTCTCAGTGTTCTGTTTCAGAATCAAGAAACACAGAAATTAAAAATAATGTATGACTTTCTGTTACAGAGATGTGATGAAGTGTAAGTAATAGCTGAAATATTAACAGAGGGCCTCCCTCGGGGCTGCATACCATAAGACTTCTTTTCTCTTTTGAATATTCAAGTCTTTCTAATTCCTCTTTTTCCACCTTCCTTTTGCACATCAGTGCTAATCTCTGAGTGGAATAAGCACACCCATATTCTTGGGTAGGGAATGATGGACTTCCCCTGCAGCTTGTTTCAGGTTCAGCTTCTTTCCTTTGAATTGTCTATTTCCAAGCTCATTTCTAGCTGGTTTCCAAAATCTCCATTGTATGTCCCTTTGTCATTCTTTATCATTCTCATTAGCAAATTTAGATCTCTTTTTTTTCTCTTTATTTCCACTTTATCTTTTTCCTCCTGCCCTTTATTCTGTCTTGCTCCCTCTACCATCTTCATTTCCTCTTTCATTTTCCCATGTCTGTACTCTTTCCCTGCTAAGGACACTCTTATTAAACTCAACAGTGAAGGGGAGAGAGGATTGCTTTGTTCCTGTGAGAACTCCAAATTTCTGAAGAGTGGAAGTCTTTTTACTCTAGTTTTACTTCAGACGTTTCTTATCCATATCACAATAGATACCAAATCACTTCCATTCCCTTCTTGAAAGGGGCTAGCGGGGGAATAGATGTTGCTACTGACACCATACGAGAGAACAGAATGACATACATTGTGAAGGAAAATCATCCTCAATGTAAGAAGTTCTAACTTTCATTCAAAATAATAGGATAACAGTCTTTTTACTCAAAAGGTCATTTTAACTCAAATTTGTAAACAAGCTTTTCCAGATAAGAACGAGAGGCTTTCATTCTAATCCTCCAAGATCGAAATGTTATCGGTAACATGTTTTATTGGTGTTTTAATGCAATGCATGTCACAAAAGGTTACCTTTTCATTTCATATTGTCCTCCATATTATGTCATGCTTCATCACATAATGTGCTGTCAACAGACATCGTAACAAAAGACAGGCTGATGTGGTGTGACAAGATGGGCAGAGGTCACTTTGATTCTACACAATGTAGTTTTTTTCGGAATGTGTCAGTGATGCCACAATCTTAATATTTTTAACCTATCTGCTTTCATATTATTTTATATAGTTGAGCCATCCTTCTATCCCTTTATTTTGGTGAACTGTGCACCCTCTGTATTATTCTACTCTAATCCTCTGAGAAGTCTACCTCTGAGGTATTTAGGGTTCTGATTTAGAAGGATCCAGGTGCATAAATCCCTCTAGTCATTTTGACCCCTCATGGGAGTCTGAATACCTGATTCAGCAGAGTTTTCAGAATTGGCCTTATTTCAATAGTACCTTACTTTGCTTCTTGCAAATATACAGAATTTGCCTAGCCCATGTCCATTGATTTCCCACTGCTATTAGTCCCACCATTCCACACTCAAGGAGTAAAACAGTATTAAACTTGAAATCTGGCTATAGATTCTTGGATTGTGGGATCACCTTTTTGGTGATGGAACTAATTAATTGTCTTTATTTTCTTATTACTTTGCAGTTTATCAAGAAGTGTGATCCTGTGTTCTGTACCTCTAGTTCCCAGAAAAGTGTGGTGAGGGGGCAAGTTATTTACTTTGGGCAGTTGATCATATCTAGGATTAAGAAGTTAAAAAAGAGAAAGAAATCAGGTTTCTAAAACAGAGCAATAGCTGTTAGATAGTAGTGGTTCAGTTATCCAGCTAAATTCACTGGAAGTTTTGATTGCTCTACTCTTCCATAGAAATAGGCATGAGATAGCTATCAAATGCTTCTTTACTTTATTCATCTATAATTATTGCTCCCTAGTCAGGCTACCAGAGAGGTATGTTAGAGGAAAGGAGGTAAATAAAGCTCAGAACCATGACTTAAGAATATAGCCAAGGAGAAACATTATTTTTCAGCTGGGTGATCGTTACAAGAATGGGTTAATTCTGGGCTAGTTTTCCTCTTTCTAGTTACAATCTATGTCAAGTGGATAGATGAATTTGTCCCATTTTCACTTCTCATTACAAGGTTTGTCATGAAAAGTGAGTTATCACAGGATTTTATTGCTAGATATATTTGGTGAATTATGACAGTGTGCTGAGGACATTTAACCTCTTTCAGTATAGTGTTCCTTGACTGACTGACTGTTCCTGAGCGTCGAAGGTGGTACACATGAATTCACTGCACTATTTCTTTGCATACAAAGTCAAAGATGGTGCTTTTCGACAGAAGAAACAAAGCTTGATGATATTTAAGTGCACATTGTGATCAAACAATGTTGTCCCTATGCAGAAGTCTTGTGAAATTAAAGGAAGATAAGCTAATGGTCCAAACTGTAGTTGCAGAAGTGCTTAGCTTACTCAGAGCATTTGCATCATAAAGTAGTTGTTCTCACCTTGCTTCAGTTCTGATCTCCAGGATGTTGTTTCTCTGTAAGGTATTTGATCCTTTGCCCCTGTGTTGAAAATATTAACAAAGACAGGGGATATCATTGCTGGGGAGAAAAGATTTTCTGATAAGGTCGTATGTCAAGAAGACCATCAACTTATAATTTTCTACTACCATCAGGATACTTCCCAGAATGTTATCCAATTACAATAACTATGAAAGAGGGGCAGCAGAAAGCAGATGGCACAGTCTGTATATATTGTTTCTTCCCCTATCATTCATCTATAGCTAAGGCTGTTACATATGAATTTGAGGGGAGTGAGAAAGGGAGATTTGACTTTGCATTATGAATGTTCAAGGAGCACCTCACACATTACAGATAACTACCATATTACAAATAATCTCTTCTCTCTGGTAGTAATGATAATATCAGCCATTACATTTAGTCTATCAACTTAAAATACAAATAAGTCATAAATATCTATTATATGTTGCTAATAACCAAGTTACAGAACAGAAGGGAGGAATGCATTCCTAATGTAAATGAAGGCCCTGTAAAGCTGCACAGTCACAGAAATGTAATGGAAGCATACTGCACTAGCTAGTGCCAGCAAAGAAGCTCAAAGTCGCCTTGGCTTCTCATCAAACAGCTGGAACTTTGCTATTTTTATAGCATCTGCCAGTGTGTGAGGGAGGATAGGTAACATCATCTCAACACAGCTTTGCGAGCTGACAAGTAAGACGGCGACGTGCGTCTGCTCCTTGTCTCACGGAGAAACTGCAAGGGATCAGGGCTTAGGCTCCACCATGTGACGTGTGCATGTGAAGTGCAGAGTGAGGGGAAGATGCATAGGATAGCGGAGCCCAAGCTTTAATCTAATGCCAGGGCATGCACAGAGGGCTTCAGTGCTGGAAGCAGGAGAAGATTATGAATATAGCTATATCAGGGGAAGAAAATGACTGGTGGCCAACTGTCATGGCTCATGCAGATTTTACCTCTTTTTATCTAAAGAATGGGCAGGTCCTCTCCATCAGCAGAACTGTGTTAATGTGCTGGGGAAATCTTGCAGGAGCTAGAAGGACTGCTCACCTTTAGGATAAGTAGAGAGCAAAGAGGAGGACTTCTTAAAGTGTCACAAGTCCTTTCATGGGCTACTTGAAAGATGTAAAATATGTACATTACTCTCACCCAGACCTTTGCTATTTTTTACCTCGAGAAAGTAGAGTGAATGGATATGGAACATTTGCTTGATTTTTCCACTTTATGAAAACTATCTGAAACCACTCATGGGAACAGTCTCACTGGCTTTGCAGGAGTAAGTTCTACTTTATTAAGTAAAAGTTGCAGAACTGAGGTCCATAACGTGTAGTCAATCAGGATGATAAAATGGTTGTGTTGCAAGAAGGACCAGTAATTAGACATGCAGCCTTACACAAGAGAGAGCATCATAATCTCTTTAGTCAATCCCAAACAAGTGAATAGCATATGAAGAAAGTTTAATGTATTTTAATCAAAAGCCACAATCATCTAAATCTAATGTTCTAAAGATATTGTCAGTCGCCTACAATACTGCCTGCCAATTCTGCGGTGTGTGGAGGTATAAACAAATCATGTGTAAAGGCTATTAACACATTTATCATGGAATGAGAAGGTCTAAAACTAGATTTATGTCTAGTCAAAACATTATTCCTTGCAATACAATCCATTAACTGTGCATAAACATGTTCAAGCAATTTAGATAATATGGGTAATGGTGGAGCAGATGATATCAGTACCCCAGGGTAAAATGATTCAGAGGTTGGTGTCATTCTGAGGTTCATGTCCAGATGTAAACTGACTATTTGTAATAGCAAATTAATCCCATGATTAGGGAAGGGAAAAGGGAGGGGAGCAATCATCACAGGTAGAGCCACATTCTAAAATCCAAATTTATCCACACTGGGCAATCTTACCATTTTGCGAAAAATGGGCAGAAAAAGATGGGAAAGGAAAGTAATTTTATTTTGTTTTGTTTGATGTTGGAACCTTTTTCCATAGCACCTATTCATGCGACTAATCCTGAAGAAGTTCTTGGAACCACGCTTGTAGGTCAATATTCACCAGCTTCAACAAAGAATATGTAATGTGGACGGGCATGACTAAATAATCAGGGTAATATGCTCTGGGTATACAAGGGATGAGATCTAAAAGCAATATTAGCAAGAGAATTAGAATTTGATTTGTATGTGTATTTGTAATAATATTAGCAGTAACATTAGAGTAGGTAGAGATTCTTCTAGAAATGACGTTTTGAGGGAGTCAAGAAGTTGCACATTCTCTTGATTGAAGCAGTGTATCTGATTTGAAAACATCTAAACTCCTTTCAATATAGTGTATATGAACTGGTCTTAGGAATAACTATCAGATGGAGGATCGTATTTCTAGAATGGTAAACTTACTGTCTTCCTGTTTGTGGGGAGGGGCGTCCAATATTAAATTACTGAAGTCATAGTCCTTTTACATGTTTTCATTTTGTATTATATTTTTGATTCTAATGGAGTACACTATTAGGCATTCCTGGCTCAGATCACAAGGAATAGTTAAACATTTCCTGTATAAAAATTCATATGCTGTATGTAGAAACTATGTCCCAGGGATTATTTTATCAATACTCTCCGAATGCAGAAGGAGGAGTGAATGTGTGTGAAGCTGCAGTAAACATGTGTTTTATATTATACAGCTGACTGGCTGCTGTCTCTTGGTGATAAATATTAATACTATATTAGACTGAAAAATTACAAATCAAAAACGTTTGTTGAAATATAAGATACAAATATTAAGGACCGCACGTGACTGATTTTCTGGTAGTGATCAGAGAAAAAATATAAATTATTTTTTATTGGCTCTTCATCAAGGGCCTAATTCAAGATTCCTTGGACTCTGAATACGAGTTGCTTCCTCCCCTCCATCAGATATTTCAGTACACTTTGGTTTAGGTCTGTGAAATTTTGTGTCTGTCATCAACAGCAAAAGTGTCGAAGCTTAGGGTCTTGCCTGTCGAAAACAGGCAAAGAAACAATACTTGGACTTGATTCTGACCTCAAACAGCCAAATGAGGCATGTTTATTTTCAACAGTACGCTACATGATTACTAGAGGTTATTCATTGAACATGAACATTGCTGTCCATATACCAACAAAATGGAGCTACGCTGATCCTAATCGTGAATCCACCATGTTATAACTAGGTCATTTAAGTCACTTAATTGCACAGGAAGGATTTTACAAGGAAGGATGATCTAGTATATCATGGAAATTGTTCAAATCCCAAGCTCTAGTGAAGCCTTATTCATATATGAGCTTTCAAAGAAGTCCAAAGCAACATGTTTTTCCCCTACTTCTTGGACGATTGTATATTAGACCATAATGGTTATTGATCACCGTTCTTTTATCACTTCCCATTGACCATTTGTGTCCATAGTTATGCATAAGGGCTATTGATTGTGTAGTAATTACCATCTAATAGAGGTCAGTTAAAGTCACTGGTACAAACTTGCCCTTCTTGATTTTTGTTAATTTAGTTTATTGGGATTTTGTTTTTCTCATTTTCAGTTTTGGAATTGATTTCCTTTTTTTGCCTTTTTATATGCCATGCAATATTTAAGTTGTTTACAAGCTGTGAAGAATTTTCAGATTTATCAGTTGTCTAAAGAATATTTATTTCTATTGCTACTATGTGCTAGTCTGCAGGAATATGATATACTTTTTTTTGTGGGTAAACCTAAAGTGGAAGTAATTAGTATGAGAAATGCAACATCCTCAGAAAGACTGTTTTTATTCTTTTCCCTTTGGGACACTGGCACACTATAACTCAGATTGGAACTCCTCTCTGGAATGCATAATGAATTTACCTTCTTGTGGAAGCTACTTGAGTGTGAGTAGGATGGAAGTACATTTGAAAACATTGGTCAGAAGTTTAATTCTGGTTTTACAGTCACAGTAGCTGAGCCAGCACAGAGAGTGGGAGTATATAATTTACTATTGAGATATAGGTCCACAATGAATTATTGTTCTCTGCATGCAAAGAAGTAGAGATGAAACTGTGAGATGAGGCTATTGTTTGTCATGCTTTTCTGTTAGGTGTTAAATTGAATCTTGAATTCTTCCAGGAAAGGGGCATATCTTCCAATGCACTTCAGCACAACTTAGCACAATAGGAGGCTGATGCTCATTTAGGTTGTCTTGGGGATGGCATAGCCACAGAAGTAATAATGAGCAGTAATAGAGTTGATTCAGTCATCAAATTGCAACAAATCTGGGTTACATTCAAGCAGACAATTTTGGAGGAAAAACACACCGTTGGCAGCAAGGTTTATTATCTAACATTTTGTTTTTTAAAATGCTTTTGTATTTAAGTCAATTTTCATGCCATATATATACAGGAAGCTGTTATTGGTTTCACACCTTATGGCACATATATATCTGAAAACTCTCCCAAAACTTCTTGAATCCCCAAAAATGCTTTTTTTGCATAAAATGCATGATACTTTTTTTTCTTTTCTGGATGCTTTTTGTCTAATACTAAGCTATGAATATGTTCACATAACAAATGGGATGCTAACTGTCAATTTATCCGGCAATTTGTAGCAATCCTGTTGGTAATGTACTGAGAGACTAAGCAGTTCAAACATGTTTGCAGGAACATAGAATCTACATCTGCAAATTAGGAGACACACATTTAAAATTATCCATTGTATAAGATATTAATCTGGCACATAGAGGAAAATGAAGCAAATCATTTTAATATGTAGTATGTATTCTTTCATCTAAGATGCAATTAAAGATGCAAAGTCTTGCAGAAAAGTTTGAGATGCAAAGTAAAGATGCAAAGTGGAGATACATCGGTAGAGATGCAGAGAGTGCATAAAATGTTTTCAAACATATTAGATGTTCGAGTCTTTCCTATCTGTAGAATGAGCCTCAGAAAGTGCTTCTTCATTTCAGGCTTCGCAGACTTCACAACTACTGGCATTAATACTTCAGCTGTGGAAATCTTAAATTCCCAGTGGCTGTTGTTCACACTGACCTTTACATTGGCTCATTGTCCGTAGTTGACATGGGTCAGGCAGACAAAAGCTGCTTTTGTCTTGTCAGTCAAACTGAGTTCTTCCTAATTTGTCCTTGAAGGCCATGTCATGCCTTTTGTGAATCTTTTGAACAGGACAAATCATATAAGAATATGTTTCTTGAGAAGGCCAAAATGCCTCTTATAAAAGCTATGAGTACCACTTCAGGTTTTTATTGCTGATATTATGTATAAAATAAAGCAAAACAAATCATGTTTCATTTTTTTTAAGTCAGTTTGCTGGCACAGAGGTTCACATAGCTCAACATTGTAGCCCTAAATAAAACTACCATTCAGTTTGCCCTACGCATTTAACTTAAGATACAGTTATGCATGAAAGGGCATGTTTCTGATCCTAGGGGATAGCTACAGATCCAGATACAGACAGCTGATTTTAGCTGGTAAAGTACAACCAAACTCCCCAAGAGAGAGCACATTAACTCGAAACTTTGCCCACAGCTACAGAGCTTCCAGACCAGAACTGATTTGTGCCTTACTAGTTCAAAAAAGAACAGAATTAGCGTATGGCTTTTCATTAGCTATCTGAATATGCCTTATCTGTTGTTACATAACAGTCTTCTGCAAAAATAAACCAAACATGCCTGTGGGATATTTTTCAGATAATAAAACAATTGTCAAATGCGTGGACCAGAAGTATTATTGCTCGTTGTGTGGTGCTAGAACCAGACCTTTACATTTTGCATAATAGTAAGATGCTGCTACTTAAGTTTAGTTTCAGCACTTAATGAGCTCTAATGAAAGTGATGATAAAAAAAAAAAAAAGAAAAAGGAGAAACATCAGAAACTTAGTAAGTAAAAGAAAAGTAGAAATAGGGAAGAGATGAATAAGTAATTGTGTGGTGTCAGAGCGCTACTCAGTAGAAAGAAATGTCGTCCATAAAATAAACCACACTGAAAATGTTTTCCAATTGTGCTTACATATGATGTCAGCAGACATTCTGGCTGTAACAGTTTTTGAAAGGAGCTGAGAGTCAGCAAATGTGGCTAATGTCAGCAGGTAGCAACTTCTCTTAGGATTAGGAATGAGCTACAAAGTGGACTGTGTCTCAGCTCTCTAAGTGGTTTTGAAAAGAGCAGCCCATGATGCTGGCTAACTGTAAATTTCCAGACTGATTTATCAGTCTCACTGCATTGTCTTTCATTAGCAAATTGTTTTACACTTTTGTTGTATTAAGAAAGTAATTTTAAAATGCCCAGAGTAGGATTTATCCCACTTCACTAATGAAGCCTAAAAATAAGTTTCTAAACTAATCTGTTTTTGTAGATTTTTTCTGTAATCAATGGAGACAAACACCTTTTGAGAGCAATTCAACCCATGCAAAAGTAGAAAATCAGAGTAGATGGTGTGCATGGCCAAGGAGCATCTATCTCTCTCTTGAGTAGGAAAGGAACCAGCTGAGAAACAGTTGAGCATTGATTCCTAAATTCTGGGTGGCTAGAGTTGAAAGACATTATCTGATTTATGACGTAATTTCAAAATATTCACTCATTTTTTTTCAGCTGAACTGATTCAGCTCCTCTGACCTTTTCACTTTGTCTTCAACTGCAGTTTTCAAATAGAGCCTTGTTCATTTTATGATCTTCTACTAGATTATCTTGACCATGCTTCCAAAATTCTAGATTTTACATAGGAAAAATATCTATCAGCCTTAACAATGTGTTTGATGTAGTTAAGCAAAACAGAATCTGATAACTCCTTGGCCAAAATGACTACTGATTTTAAGGACATTCAAAAATTAAGGACCAAAACCTGTACTGGATCCCCTAAGTTCTACTCAACTGAAAAACGTATTAACATTTGCCTGGTCTCTCCCTATAATTCTTTTTCTACTTGCATTTACTGATGAAATAAGGACAGCTAGAGGACTCTTGCCTGACCAGCTCATTCAGCAATATTAAGTGAACTTTGTTTTATGCTCAGACAGTTTAGCAATGATGCCTTTTATATGACTAATTTATGTCAAACATGTCAAGACTGTTTTTTCAGATACACTGCATCTACTATGGCATCAGCTAGCTGCTGTTCAATACAGAAGTGCATATCTAAGTGGACAAAGTATTAAACACATCTATCAGGCCTTAGTGTTTCGCTAGAAGAAAAGAAATGATAATACCCTATTGTACAAAGTGGATGTTTTTGAGAACTTTCTGTATTTTTTTTGTCTTTCAGCATGCCTTATTGTAACTTTATTTTTGGTACAAAAAAATTGAGCTCAAGAATATACTCTCATTCAGGTAGGGGAGGAGATAGAGCCTAGTCAAAATTTGGAAAGTATTATGGAAAGACCACGTCCCAATTTGTAAGATAGCTGTAATGCTATAAATTGCATTTATAATGATGTGGTCACTGTTATGAAGTCTGGGGCTATATTCCAATGACTCAGCTGTGAATTATATTCCTGGACCATGGTTGCTTTGGTAGCCATGATAAATATTTGCAAGAACAGTGACATGACCTAAATGCTAAGCACCATCTGCAAAATATTGTCATACAACAAGATTCAGGCTTCCAGAAGGGAGGTTTTTCAAAGAGTATTAGGTATTTTAAGATACTTAAAAAAGTGTATGCAAAGTTACAGACATTTTTTTAAAAAGTCTGATCATGTTGGTGCTTAATTCACAATGAGATGCCCATCTCCCACTCGTCCACCATGAAAGGAACATTTCCATAAGAGCCAGGGAATAACTGACACAGGCGAAGAAGAAGAAAAAGTAGTTTATTCCTTCTTAGCTATTCACATGCTATTATAAAACAATGGAGGATAGTGTAATCCTAGATCCATGTAATCCTAGATATCAAAACGTGTAATGAAACAGTGCCATCAAACACAGCCTGAGGACTGCTAGGTCAGTTTTTAGTACAATGCCTCTGAGACTTCCCTGACATTTGAAGTGCTGTGCTGTTCTTCTCAGTCCACTGCCATTTGAACTAGTTCTTCTCTATTGGATGTAACTCGAATAACTTCAGCAATGGCTTCAGATTATACCTTTGCTCTTTAGGCAAGTGTGCTCAATAAATATGCCATTAAAATAAGCCATCCCTCTTCAACACTAAATAAAATATTTCTCTTCAGTATGGCTTTGGCTGTTACTGCACAATATTGAGCAGAACACATGAATGTAGAGTAAGCATCACCCACTGTCACCTTCTGTAAGAGTCACTGGGGTTGGAAAGGTTTCAGAAGCAGAGGATTAAAATGAGACAAACATTGTCATGTGTGTGAGCTGCATTAGATATTATTGATCCTTATGACCCATCTTAGATGCAGATATTAAATTAGAATCCTGATGTTCTGAAACTGGTAATTTTTCAGCTTTAACCATCTATCAGGGAAAAAGTCCTCTACGAGAATAAGAATTCCTACTCTCTTTTGAAGCAGGTTCCTGTCATATGAAGTACTTTCATTAATTTGTTTTAAAAGCTAGAGTCACATACAGATCCAAAAAGGTAAGGTATCTAAAAAAAATCCATGCACTGGCTTTTCAGTCTTGGTAACATTCTGATATCAGTATCTATACACAGAACATTTGTCAAGAAACAGGAGAGAAAATACAAGAAAACTTTAAGACCACTGTCAATATTTTACTGGTCCTATAGCTTTGGTTCTAGGGCTGTCAATCTGACTGATTTCAGCAATAATTTTTTAGAGAAAGTATGAAATAATAAGAAATTTAATATAATCACTTTAACCCAAAGTTTGATTTAAAATGCTATTCTTTCCTATTTGTCCCCATGCCTGTAAAATATCTCTGGAGAAATTAAAGAAAAAGAAAAAAAATGGACTATATGAAAGATTAAAAATTTTTGGCAAAAAACAAAAAAACAAAATAGTTTTACATGAAACATACTCCTTGTTTAACGATAAAGAATCATGGTTCTAATCTTGTGGGAGGAGACTGATCAGGCGATATTTCCCATTATGACATTCACAGAGAAATAGTAGGAATTTCTTTTATTGCTTTGTAGTGTAAAGGTAGTAGAGCTCACTTATTTCTTTCCCAGATAGCAAAACAACACCTAGGAGGAATAGGCATGAAGTAAGTTTCAAACTGGTCTATAACTCCCTTATTCAATGTAGAGAATTTGAGTGGCTAAAAGGCTATGTAGGAAGGGTAAAGCAATTTAGTGTTGTTGTAGACGAGCAGAAAATTACAACCCCTGAAAGCAAAGAAGAAATAGGAAAGATGTTATGATTTAGATGTGTTATGGTACTTCCTAGGGCTACTCCTGGTTAGATGCTACTCATACATCACCCCTTGCTTGTGGCTATATATGAAGTCAAAACAAGAAGATACTGTAAATTCATGGGGAGAAATCCTAGCCCCATTGAAGTCAGTGAGAAGAGTCCCACCGGCCTAAATTGAACCAATATTTCACACCTGGCATTTGCACAGTGTGATGGGAAGTATCCGTTCCAAATATTTCATGCACTTAAAATAGCACAGGCAGCCTGGTGAAACAAGGCTGTACCTTATTCACAAAAATGGCCACATTGTAGTTACGTGATGTTCTTAAGGATTTCTTTTCAATTTTTTTCTTTGTGTAGCTTTCTTGCTTATTAAGAAAAGGAAAAAAGATTTAAAGTAGCATTAGCAAGAGGTTAGCCTCAGAACATAATTTAATATGAATATCATTATTAAAATCCTACTGCTTCAAATGGATTTTTCAGATTAATAAATCTGCTGAGATATAAAATTATCTAACTATATATTAGTAGATCTGAAATGTCAGTTATTATCTCCCTGCTTAATGCTTAGATTGTTATATAATTTTATTCAGCTTCTAGAATAGGTTCAAAAGGAAAAGAAATAAGAATTTTCTGGCTACCATTACAATTAGATTTCCAGCTCAGAGAATAACACTCAAGGTTACATTTTCTCTGATTAGCATAATCTGAAATAAGATATCATAGTGTTAGTAATTGGCATGGTAAATAGTTTCATTTACAAGAGTCATTTCTTGTTTAATGGAAGCCCGGAAACTGGATACATCAGAAATAATTTAGAATAAAAAGACTTTGTTTCAGCAGGAGTCTTAGTCATTGCGATGTAAATTCTATTAATAAATAAGCTGAAGGCAACCTATTGTCTGTAAAAGAACACAAAGATCCTAATCCTAAAGGTCGTATAGTAAGTAAAAGTGCTTCGTGCATAAGAGCAAAATCTTGACCTGGGCAGTGAGAACAAAATCACCGGCAGTGCAGTTTTTGGTAGTGATGGATCGTGGGGTTAGTGATGGCTAGAAATGTAGCCATCCTCACAGAGCGTGGAAATCAGGAGCCGACTTCTTATTGCTAGAGATCCTTTCACAACGAGAATAAGCAGAAAGAGCTACTATGGGTTGATCTGCTGTGCTGATTAATTCACAGTCTACAAAATTTGGCGACTGACTTTGCTGGAGCCCTGAATTTATCTTGTTCTTGACATAACCCTTTCTTTCAATCCTCATTTCCTTTAGAGAAAATATGCTCCTTCAGTACCTGTCCTAGTTTGCTCTAAATTTAGAGCACAGGGAATAGAGCCCTTGTGTATAATATGTATTAACTCCTGATGGGATTTCTGTGTGCAAATTTATTAGAGAAGCAGAAAGTGATTCTATAAACAGTGATTATGTTCTTCACTGAAAATTGAAACACTGTTAAGGTTTCTACATCAGATCAAGAGAGACCAGTGTCACAGAGGGAATGTGGCTTTTTTATTCCATATTCCTTGAAGACTCAGGATACTTCCTCATAACAAACCCTCTGAAATGTGATTTTTGAAACCCTTCACACACCCACATGGTCACACACATGCACACACCTACCTATTTCACCAATACTCTGAGAAATAAGGTTAGCTTTTATAATTTTAATTTCAGAATTTTAGATAAAAGCAAACAAAAGAGAAACAGAATAACAAAATGAGCCTTAGGTTCTCTCCCTGTAAGGAAAGAGCACCTATATTGGTATTGTAGTTAGCAAAATCAGCTCTGGGACTAGCAGAAAACCACATTTAGCTGAGAAGCCAGCGTCCGGCAACGACTGGTATAACTTTACCTTGTGTCAGTTACTTTTTTTGTTAACTCTATGATATTAACACAGTAAGAAAAACATAAAACTCAGTACTGAATGTTATAAATCTCTCTCTCTACCCTGCACATCTCTCGAGTCAAACTATGCAGAAGCTTTTCTGTAGCGATAAGGCCAAGAACAGCAGCCAACTTTGCCCTTTGCTCAGGCTCCGGTTCAGACCAGTTGTTTCTTTATCGTCTCCCAGTTGTCTCTGAATCACCTTCAGCCCTTGCAAAACCAGATTGCAGCACTCCACTTCCCTGACTGACCTTGTAGAGGAGCCTCATTCTTTCCACTAACTTAGGAGATCATTGAGCCTTTGACTTAAATGCCTAGAGTCAATATATGTACGTATATATTTGTATATTCCATTGAGTCTTCCCACACTTCCCTTAGAGTCAGTGAAGAGAAACGAACCACTGCAGATTCCGTGTTGTCCTAAATTCATTGCAGTGCCTATGGCGAAACAAAAGTAACCCTGGTCTCCCCCGGGAAAAATTCTCATTGCATCGAGAAAGAGAAGCAGCTGATTTAGAGTTCAGGCTCAGGTGTTTAGTTGGAAGCATTCTGCCCTAGCATGGTTGATTTTACATCTTCAATAATAAAACTAGTGAAAATCTCTCTTCTAATCACGTCTCCCACTCATTTCATAGACGTGGCTAGAGCTATCGTTGTTCTATTTATATCACACCCGTCTGTCCCCTCCTGGAACGCTGTTATTCCCTGTGCAGCAGGCACTCTGTGCCGCATCTGAACTCCCGATTCGCAGAGTTGTGACATTTTCTCATACAGCGGGAAGCAAGAGTTATTGCAAGTGTGTTTGGTTTTTAGCTCTTACTTCACTATAGTCCATCAAGTAATTTTTAAATTCTTCTTTTCAATGTTTTAATTTAAATCTCATGTCTAAACAGAAAATTTGGGTTAGGACAAAAAAAAAAAAAAAAAAAAAAAAAAACTCAAAACTTTTTCCACTCCTTCATTCCCATATATGACAAACTTCAAAATACTCAAGGCTTCCTCCTGCATAAGGATGGTGAAAAGAAGGGGAAAGGGAAGTATTTAGGACTGCAAAAACTATACATACATATATATATGTATATTTCTTGGTATCCTAGGGCTGGATTATTAGTAGTACATCTGGAAAATGCGCAAGAAAACCAGTTATGACTACAAATCTATCCTGTTTTTCAAACCAGCAAAGCTTGTGTCATTCAAATAAAGCATTTACACTTTTCAGTAGAGATCTAAAATCACACCTAGGCAAAATCAGAAGCAAAAATAAATGGATGCTAGTACTGCAATTGGACAAGAGGCTCATGTTAATCTTCCCTAAAAAGCAGATGAACTTAATTCCTCACATAAAGCTAATTCTGTGGTTTCCTGGTTCCTGTGGGCTGTACTAGCAGATGGTATCAGCAGCATCCCTTCAGCTTTGGCTACAAGTCAGCTTCTCATTTCAATTTGTCTCTTTTTAATTTCAGCCATGGGCACTATATACAGTAACTGCTCAAGTTAGTCAAGTAATTATTGCGTGAAATACCATTTGTGGTGAAATTTAGTGTCTATCTACTGAACAACAATTTGCAGATTTTTTTTTTTTTTAACTCTGCATCCAGGTACATATACAGAAACAATTCAAGTGAACTTCCTTCATATCCTACCCAGGGCTGATCCGTGCCGTGCCACCGAGCATTCATCCTTCCTAATGTTTTGGGTATCTTTGGTGGTGGCACCTTTCAAGTGCCTTTCCTTATTAGCAGTGGACCTCACTTGGCAGCGCTTGGAACTGAGGAGGAGAAGTTCACCACTATATCTGTATTTCCTCCTCAATAGAGACATTCCTCCAGAAGATCTATGTCTCTCTCCTACTGCCTGACGTCCCATGACTTGGCCTATATTTTTCTTAACACTGGGACCTGTCTGGCCTCTCCTCAAAAGCAGAATTATATATCTGTCAAGGGTGCTGGTGAATCTGCTAGGCACCTTCCTCTTAGGTCACTCGCTGTTGAGTGAGGGCAAACAGAGGAATCAAAATGGAATTTTCCTAGGTGCATTTTTTTTTTCCTTCTTGGAAAAAAAAAATCATTGTCAGAAGCCTCTCTGCTTTTCATGGACAATGGGAGAGAAGATCGAAGGATTAGAAAAGAGGGAGGAGATGATTATCTTTCTTTTCTTCCCCATACTAGCTAGAGAACCTCTTTGTATGCATCCCCCTGTGCGGTAGGGAGGTAATACTACAGGCAGACTGAGTGTTCAACAGTACAGGTCTTGTTAACATAAAGTCCAGTATAATTAGTAAGAATCTGGAAGATCTAAGTATTTCTAGTAGTATATCTGATTTCTATAATAAGATTGGGCAGATAAATGGGCACAATTAAAGTTGCAAGGAAAATGTGATGTGATATTATATATAATTATATGCAAAAGGGAATATATGAGAAAAAAGGCATTTTATTAGTGGTCAGTTTTTACATAAGCATGTTCTTTGTAAGATTATTTGGATTATATATATAAAATTATATATCATATGTGGTCAGAGACTGAGAAAGAGGAGCACAAAGCTACAGAGATAAAGAAATGTAAGCGATAACTTAAGGATATCAATTTATATCTTTTAATTTATTTTTCTGATCACGTATTGAGGTTCTTAACCTTGTTCTGCAATAACTGAATTCAGTCTCACTGCTGGTTTTACTGATGGGATTATAATCTGTTATAGTTATTATTAAAATGATTTATGTACAAATAAAGAATGTTATTAGCAAATGAAAAGGTTTGATATTTAAATAACAGGAAAGTATTATGTTTGATAGAAGAAAAAGGTCAATTTTAGGTGATAAAGAAAATTCTATATATCTTTTACTATTTTTCGTCAGGAAAGTAAAAGTACATTAATAAAATTCTGCCTCTAGACCTATGATAAACATAATGCCATGTAAACCTTTTATCCTGAAGTTGCAAAGAGTATATATTATCTCAGTGGTTTTAAATTGCATTAAAATATCCCATGAGATTAAAATAATAAAGTGTTCCTTCCTAAAGTAACAGCATGAACGGAGTTCTGTATGACTGTCTTTGTATGTATTCCCTAGGCTACACCATAAGAACATTTAGGAAATAGAAGAAAAAAACTCTACAACTTTCTCTTATTAATTTTAACATTCTTGGAAATGTAACATTGCCTTTGTCTTGGTGACCTTCATCAAGTATTTAGCAAATGTGTCCTGCCACATAGTCTTGGTACGTGACTGATGAAACATTAAAATGCTGTCAACAGTGGTATATTTATAAGTTTGACTACAAATTCATTACATCCTTTAGAAGTATTGCCGTTGTACCCTAGACCATTTCTATGAAGCAAAAAGAGGAGAAAAGTCCCCCCCTCCGTGGTCTCTGGGTAGGTATTCTGTGTTGTTGGAGGCCAAATTTCCCAAGTGTTAGGTGTCCTACGCACCCCTATCAGGGTGTTGGGGTGGGAAGGAACACTGCATGGGATGGACAACTGCATTATACGGTTACTGAGTGAGCTAACGGATAGCGCCTGCTTTAGTACTTTGCTGATGAGGGCACAGTTGAAGCTATCTCCTTAATATTAAGTCAGTGTTTATGTGCTTTGCTGAATCAGAACTATGGCTGTTATCATGTACCTAGGAGGATAAGGAAGGACTATTGTTTAGGTGGGTGCAAGGGCAGCTGACTGCAACAACTAGTTGTGGTGAGGATCAGCTTAAAGCATGCAGAGAGGTTAAAAAAAAAAAAAGTTAATAAATGGGAAGATGAAACTGAGAAAAAGATAGACTGAATAGCAAGAATAAAGTTCCTAACATTAAAATCTATTGGTATATGAAATTGTCTGCCATAGGAAATGATAAATGTTCTATTTTTGAATCAGTGCACACTAGACATGATAAGGTATTCATAAACAGACAATAGTAGGAAAAAAAAATCCTGTTCTTACAAGTGGAAAGACAAAATAACCTTAACAAGGCTTTCCAATTTTGTAATTTCCTTGGTGCTATTTACATGACTTAGTGGCAGATACTGTAGAGCAGTCTGTCTGTCTGAGATTTTTAATAGGTTGTTTTAATAAGCCTTTCTTGTGATTTGTGTTTCTGATACGAACAGCAATTACCCAGCCAAGTAATGAGACTCTAATGAACATGTCTTTCCTAGATTACATTAGAAGTTCATCAGAGAAGCCTGACAGTACTGTAAAACTAAAATCTGAGTTTTTTTTCTGTCAAGATATATATGATTGTTCTACTAAATACTTACATATGCCTGTTATTTTTATTTGTCATCCATACAGAGTATTATAAGTTTGACAGAGAACAGAAAATTAACCTCACTTCTGCTTAGTCTAATCCAAATCTGTGCATCAATATATTTGTTTTGACTGCAGGGTTCGTATGGAAGTATATCTCTCCTCTTATCGCTTAGTAGAAGTAAAGGTGCAAGCGAGGAGAGGGGAATTTCTTCTGGGATCCTTGTAGCAAGGAGGTCCTCTTCATTGTGAAATTCAGCAGACATACACCATTGCTCCATTCTTATCGAATTGTTTCTCTTTCTTTTTTGTCTGATTTAATATAGTCTTCAGGATGGGGTCAAAACCCCAAAATTCCTCTTTGAATCCTGAACATGCAAATTCAGATGCATACTTGCTGGCAATTTTTAGGTGCTGAGGATTGCTCAAATGGAGGCACGGTACACTTGCTCTCTTGGGCTGCCTATGGCTTGGTGATCGGGGATTATAAGAGATGTAGATATGAATCCCAGAAGCTGAGGAGAAACTTGATCCTAAAATGTAAACCTAAGCATTTGAACTCAATTCAATAGCGAAAAATTGGTAGAAAAGGGAATAATATTGAGAATAGGGCTTTTTTTACTATTATTATTGTTATCATCTAGGCTGTTTGGGAAACATTCAAGCTTCATGAATTTGCATCTAAATGCAAAGCTATGGAAGAGCTAGCTGCAAAAGATGACTAGAAGGGAAAGTAGTCTGGAAAAAAACATTTCTGAAAAAAAATAAAGAAGGACCTAAAGAAGCATATAAACTTGAATTCTGAGAAGAATGCAGTGCCTAGGGGACTGGCAGTGTACAAACAAAGATGTAGAAAGGAGAAGTGGGGTGATGATTTACGTCTGCTTGCAATAGGTATGATCAATAGTCCTGATTCACTGGGCAACGTATCAAAATTTCCGTACGACAAAGCATCACAAATCATCTACCGTATACCTTCAAGGGACAGAAGGTTAGGGTGAATTTCTGAAGTAGTTTAGTTGCAAGAAGGGAACAGGGCTACACATCCTTTTATTGACCTGGACACATCCTAGAAATGCATATTTATATCTCTTAGTAGAGAGGAAGTCTTGTAATACTACTTCTGATGTCAAGATCCCCATTAGAGAAATTAACATGCAATCAGAAGACTCCCACCACAAATGACTCAAAATTTATCAGGGTAACAAAACTTAATTTAATTTAATTAGAGAAGTGTTTGCTTTTTATAGAGCAAATAATCAGGCATACTCTGGATATGCAGCAGTCTCCTGACCTCAGCTGCTTAAGGTGAGCATTACTAGTCATGCAACAAAATAATGCTAATTGTTTTACTAGGATAAAATTTAAAGGTGTTTTTAGTCATTTGGATAAGACTCCATTTTTGACAGATTATTTATTAATTTACTCATTTATTTGTTTATTTTAATATGTCCTTTTCTCTCACAAAGTCTCCTATGAAAATGGAGAGAAAATAGAGAAAAGTTAATCAGAAGTAGTTTTTTCTTCACTGTATCTCATGTTCCCTAAACAGATTTTCTTTATATCAAATTACTTAATAGCAGTGTAGCCATAATTTTAGATAGTTTCTGTCATGTGAACTGCTCACATTAGACAATGCTTCGAGCTCCAGGTCCATACATTTCTGTGGCTTTGAAGTGTTACATTATTAATGATGGATATGCTTTTCATGTCAAAAAGAAAAAAAAAAGTTTTAAAAATATTAAATCCTAATGAAATAGAAATTTTTAATTTCATTTACTCACATCTAGTCAATGGAAACCTCATAAAACCTTGTCCTACTAACTCTCCTGACACTGCTGAAAAATAAAATGACCTATACCTTGTCTCTACTAAGATTCAGGATTTAAAATAACGGTTCAATTAAACTGCTCTGAATGAGCAGAAATGCAAACAGCAAGGACAAAAATTTAAGTTCCCTCAACCCCACAGAAAGACCTCAGAACCAGAATCCTAGCCCAAGGACTCCAAAACTTTTCCTTCTGGAGCTCAGTTTTCTTCCCTGTGAATTAGGATTTACATTCGCTGAATTCAAAATAAGTAACTGCTGAGATAAACAATTCAGGAACGAACCTTTGCAAATTGATGGCTCCAGATTACCGGTGAACAATGACAAATGATGACTCTGCTCAGGATGTATTTGCAAACAGAAGAATAGGAGAAGGGCTACATGCATCAAGCACTTAAATTGCACTGAATAATGTGACTCCTTGCAGTCAGTAGTAAGTAGAAAACATTAGAAAAAGGAATTGGTGGTCTCACATAGTGGAAAGAATGGGATAGACTATAAGAGAAAGGGCTATAAAGCTTGAGAGTGGATGTGGGGAAAGAAAAGTTTGAAACATGCAGAGGAATAAAAAGAACAGCAAGAAAGACTCAAGAAATGGAAGAGACATGGGTGATAGTAAGACAGTAAGCGCTATTAATTTTGATAAGAAGTCACTGGGGCTGTAACTTCCTGGCATGAAAGTGCAGTGCTCGCTGAACTAGCAGCAAAAAGAAGTGCAAATGCACCTTGGGACTTCAAATTCACATTTGGAACCAAATCATTTAAGTTTATACCCTCCATCACCAAGCTTCTTATCCCAGGCAGAATAGGGTAAAAATACTATGGGCATCTCCCCCGTGATTACACAGCCTCAAATACCACCAGAGTGTCAAACTGACCAATAAACCAATAATACTATCAGGATAAAAATCCTAGGTGAACAGAAAATGTAGAGGAAGGAATTCATAAGCAAAAAATATAGTTCAACAACTAAGTATTTTCCTCTTTGAGTGCATGTTTTATTGACCAAAATACATGTTCTTCTCTTTTAATTTAACTAAATATATTTTTTCAAAGAGTTCTAAAAATAGTTTACAGACTGTTAGTTGTGTTAGTTGATTTTTTCTCCTATATATAGCTCATACAGTGCCAGACACTTTATAAATATTTAAAATGTTAAACATTGGTAATTTGAAAATTAAAGTTTAGAAACATTCTTGTAATATCCTGGCAGTTTTATTTTGCTTCATGGAAAATGAATGATGAGAAAAGTTCTGTTGCTAGTGTACAGTGCTGCTGAGTGCTGAGCTAATGTTAATCCCTCATTTATGTAAAATAAAGGGTGAAGGGAGATTTAGAGAGGGAGCTCAAAAGTGATACATAAGATAAAACAGGTTTCAAAATTGACTTGAGTAGGATAAATGGTGGCATTACTCACACAAAGCACACAGGGAAATGGATTATCTAAGAGAAAAGCAATAACATAGAAGATATTCTTATTTAATAAACTTTCTGTGTTCATCTCAGTATTTTTCCACTCAATGATAACAATAAAAAGAGTAAGGAAGCTTATGCAGTAGTTCTTTGAAAATGTCAGTGTCTTGTTTGCACTTAGTACAGCATTTTCTTAATCTCATTTCTTCATTTTTGTATTTCATTCCATTTGGTATCGCTTAAAGTGTGAGTTCTCAGGGGCAGCGGCCATCCTTCCACTTTGTGTGTATAGTGCCTTGCACAAGCAGAAAATTTAAATTGTGGAGCCGGACATCGCTGTTAACTGTTGTATTATGCATAGTCAGTAATCACATTCACGCAAGATCTTTGAAACAGAAAACTTTAATTTGAGGGGCAAAGTTTTGTGGCGTATTCTTGTCCTGTCACTAGGATTTTCTCTGAGATAATGCAGGTATGTGGGTGAAAATCAGGATATAGTTCAGCTCTTGTTACCTTATGTAATTTCTACATCTGGACCTCTGCTCTGTTTTACTCGCTGTTTATATCTGAACCATTGCTTTGTTTTATATAGGCAAATTAAACTGAATATGTCAAAGCCATACATCCCAATAATCTCTGTGGAGAAGAACCAAGATGTATGATACTTACTGCTGCAATAAATTAACAAGATTAATGGGAACGTTGTGAACCCAAAAACATCCATCTCTTTGTTCACACTAGATTAATTTTGTTCTTTGCAAGTGGCCCACTCCTAATTTTACATTCTACGCAGATTATGAATAATGCTAGAGACTGTAAATTTCTGATGCAGCGCTTTAATGGGATGTTCTTTACGATCCTTGTCTTCTGGGAATTTGTTTTCAAGTCTACCTCGAGACCTGAAGGGCTCTCTTTATCCAAATATGTACTAAGTAAACCCACCTGTCTCTAGTTCTGCATATACTTGCCTTCTCTGTTCAGATTCAAAGCAGATTTACAAGGTGGAAAAACAAACAAAAAAAATCAACCCAAAACAAAACAAATAAAATTCAGAATATGAGAACCACTGTAGTTCAGACATCTTGAACCTCGTTGCTCATTCTGCCACTGTGGATAAACCATATAAGCTCTGTATGTTCAAATATAGTTGAAGCCAGTTTTTCACATCTGGAATAAAGATATTATGCTGGAATTTGTCCTTTGGGAAATTAACTTCGGGACAACTTAATATTTTCGATATGTGGAATTTATTTTTCTAAACAGAGTCATATAATGAACTACTAGAAAATATGTTCTTTTCTGGATGTGTGGCTAACTTAATAAAATGTAATTTTATTTTATTCATAGAATTGCTGAATCATAGAATCATTGAATAACAGAAAAGTTGAGGTTGGAAGGGACCTCTCGAGATCATCAGGTTCAACCCCTCTACTCATAGCAGAGTCAGCTAGAGCAGGTTGTTAAGGGCCACATCTAGTCCAGTTTTAAATATCTCCATGGAGGGAGACTCCACAACTTCTCTGAGCAACCTGTTCCAGTATTTGACTATCCTCACAGGCAAAATGCTTTGGCCCATGCCTAAGTGGAACTTACTCAGATATATAAATAGTAAGTTCAGATGGAAATAAAGGTAGGAGAAAGGTAATTTTTCAATGGTCAGTGCATTTTTTTGAGAGAACAACATTGATAATCTTCCTTCATCACTCCAGATGATACTGTAATTCCCATCTTCTTTAGTTTAGAATGATATTGCAAAGATGATTGGATAAAAAATATTATTTCTATATATAAAACCCATCCCGAATCTTTACTCTAATAACTATGTGGCAACTCAATCAAGCTGATGACTTGCATGCTATTATTACAATACAACCCGTATCTTGAAGAACTTGAAAATTACTAACAGTTCTGATATAGATCAAAGTTAGGCATGAGTGTGGTAGAAACATAAAAATATGAGAAGATTTATAGATGGAATCTAATGACAAATGGACAAGAAAGACAGTATTCCTATTGTATAGTTGTAGGACGAAGGCACAGAGGTACCACAAGTTTTGTCGTGTCCCATAGTCATCAGCAGAACAGATCTGCAAGCTCAATGAAGTTTCATACCTGTTTCATTTAGTTGATATTCTGATAAAATGGAGAAAGGACATTTATAATAAGCTTCCAGTCTAGTATATTCTGATCCAGGTCAAAACTGTTGCATGTATTATTTTAATTTCTCCCTTTACTTAGTTAACTCCTACAATTATATTAGTTTTTTTCATGTAGATATATTCTGTCTTCTTTTTCCTATAGAGTAGATGTTAGTTGAAATATAGTGAGTCATGGTAATAAATGAAAAGGAAGAACTGGAGCTGCAAAGATGAAGTCATATGGCTACATAGGTTATCATATGAATTTATTGACAGATTAACCACATTCAAAATGTTACAGAGTATAGAATCTCCCTAGCTGTATCCTTTTAAAGAGCTTTTATCTTCCCTTCCTTTCACTTCATTTTCCATCTGATTAGATTGAAAAATAAATTACTATTATATAAAACTCATATCAGATGTCAATGCAAAGATTTCCTCGTTTAGTTTAAAAATCCTAATTGACAAATGTGTTCCAGAAATCAGACTGGAAACCTAAAAATTCCTGTTCTGAGATAATGATTTTAGAAGTGTATAGCCACATACCTCTGATCTAGAAGATATTTTTATTGGTGACTCAAAATTTCTATTTCTTATTGCTGAATACATCACTTGTAAATGAAATGCAAATACCTACTCACAAGGTTTCCAGCAATGTTGTAAGAGAAGTAGTTACAAACCTTACAAGGTGACATTTTCATACAAATGAAGGTTAAGAAACTCATCTGGAACCACTTTAAATCCATTGCCATTCATTTCCCAAAGTCCATAGAACAGTGTCAGTATGTACTGTCTGATATTAACTGAGACTAACAATAACAGTCCAAAGGGTGAATAGCATATGCGTCCAAATTTCACAGTATAACCTCGTGACCATGGCTATATTCATGTGTATTCATAAAGATGCAAATAAAAATAAGTCCTCTGTCTTCAGCCTCGATTGAGTATCCAATTTTTTAAATAATTGAAATAGCCTACGTAGTTTAGAATGAAGTCACAGTGGAACCAGAGGAAGCTTTGGTCCTCCAAAGAGCAACTCGGATTTTAGATGTACCGACTGTTACCTCTTTGTTAACTCTACAGGGAGCAAGTGATGATTATGTCATTGAGATAGTTAAGTGCTTAAATTTCATGAAATAAAACCAAACCTTTGTATTCAATATGTATTCTGAATCAAAAATATTCTGAATTTTGGGTCCCTTTCTGAGTATTCCTTACCTCAAAAAATAGAAATCTGACGTTCATTCTGTGTCCAACAGTAAAGTAGACAAAAAACTCTCATATCTAAGATGGAAATATGGAAGTTCAAACCTGAAATGAAAACGAGATCTTCAGAAAGAAACGAAGAAAAAAAAGCAATGTAATGTAACAATGTATCACCAATTAAAATTAAAAAATTTAAGTATAAGGTTGAGTATTTGTAAGGTGGAAGACGGATTTTTGTTTGTTTCATTATGTACTATCTAGATATTTTTTCTCAACATATTAAACTACAAGTAGTCAAAGCCTTATGAACTCTTATGTTCAAACAAAGCTGTAGCAATGCTCATGCTGAGTTTCTCTCCCTTCTGCTGCATTGCAGTCTGGAAGACAAGGGGCAGTGTTGTATTAGTTCACTGTTATCCTACAAATAAGAGAACTAGGGCATCCCAGTTGGTCTCAAGTCTCAAGTAACACTCTAATTTCGCTATTGCCCTTTTGGGACATATACTTTTCTTGTAAGGGTGAATTGTCAGGCTCGGAAGGAAGGGCTGGAAGTGCTTTGGGGGAACTCAGGTTATCTTCAGTCTGGTTTGAAAATTACCATTCTACAGGATAGAAGAAAAGTCTTTTTTGGATAATATAGAACCAATCAAAAGATACAAACCAGAATCTCCAACATTTCAGTAAACTCCTAATTGCTATCTGTTTAGTTATTTTTTACAACTTTTTATTACCTTGCTTTCCATTTTTTCTCCCATTCTCTCCCCTCCCTCTCTAAAATGAAAGCGAATGACAGCAGATTACATTTTTAATAAAGATAAGTTTGCAGAATTCTTAGAATGTGTCAGAGCTTATATTTAAATAATCTCTGTAAGACTTCCAATACCTGCATCAATTTTCAGATATTCTAAAGCAGGGCTTGAATCTACTACATCTATCTTGACATTCCTCATACGTTTCCTTTATTTTAATGCTTTTCTTCACTATTTCTCATTATTTACCTAATAAAAAAATGTTGGATAATTTGATTAGGTTTCCAGAATAAGGTTCTCACTCTGGCTTACTCTTGGAGAAATTAGATCTTGGAGAAATTAATGTAAAGTAATGTAAAAGTAGGGATGGACAGTTCCTGTAATGTGGACAAATTCCTTTAATGTGAGGAGAAGCAAATCCTTTTTTTGTTGTTGCTTTTTTTTGTTTGTTTGTTCTGTTTTGTTTTTGCTTTTAATATTGCTTCCCAACCCCTGAGGTTCTGAGGTTTGGAGTCAGCATCGCTGAGAACTCACTGAGATCTGCTGGCACACAGGGCAGGCTAGAGTAGCTTCTGCATATTAGAGAGGAATTCAGAAATATTTACATTACATCCATCCAGCTCGGTCCAGTGCAGTGCTACCACAGCCGCCTCTGGACTCAACTCTTTGCCCAACTTGTCTTGGATACCTAGCACAGCATTTTAATGCCAAGTTTGACATTAAACTCATTCAACTTGAACTTTAAGCTGGTGTTTGTCCATCCGCATTCATTTTATCTGTAACAGCAAAGCACCTCCTGAATCACGGTATCATTGCAGTATATGTCTTCCTATGAGAAACCGTCAAGGTGCTGTATTTTTACAACATATCGTTTGTAAATTGCTTGACAGTTATTTCTCCCATTATTATTTATCATGTTTTACTCTTCATAATGTTGAAAAAAAGGGTTTCTTTTCTGGTTAACAAGGTATAATAACAAGATGTCTCTTGATAAATGACAGGATATGAATCAGGGTATATTGCACATTGTGAAGCATTTTCCCATAATAAAAGTGCAACAAATAATAATTCTATCAACTTTATTGGATATTGGTTTTTACTAGAGTTGCTCAGACTCATATGTTAAATGAATCTCTTAGAGCAGCTATCAAATCCAGTATAGTTGTAAAATGCACATCTCTAAGCCTTCAGCACCTACTTTTATAAGAGAGGATGAGTATAAGATAGAAGTACATCATAAGAAGGCCATATCAAGCAGGGGAAAGAGCTGATATAGTGCTCCAGAGGAGTGAGGGAAAATGCTGTAGACATGAAGCAAGGCTCTGTCTTTTAAGTACCTTTGCACTTACACAAGGAATAAAAATTTCTTTTGCAGAACAAAGTCCACAGAAGTATCTACTTCTGAGTTCTACTTCATTTTTACTGCCTCCCTGCTTTTAACTACAGTAAATGAGTAATAATAGTAACAGGAATAGTATTATAATAATAGTAATAGTAATGTTACTAGTAGGTCTCTTGGAGGTTGGAGCAGAGATCTTTTGGTAATTGCTCTGAGAAACTTGCAATGTACCTGTACACGGATATTGAGCCAATTCGAACATCACCACTTACCATCCCAGGTCCCAGCGCTCTCCTTTGTCCTCTGTTCCCCACAGCAGTATTGAGCAACAAGCACAGTGATAAACTTAAAAAAAAAAAAATCAAATATCTTCCATAATGAGCCAAGTCATTCCACAGCACACATCACACTTAGGCACTAATTCATTCCACTTGTAATTACATAATTAACGCTGAGCAGCAGTCTGTTTCTCAGCCCCATCATGATCAGGGAAGGCACCTCTGCAGGGGGGTTTAACGCTTTGTGCTAACTATAGGGAGCTCCTAGAGTGAGTAGGTCCATCTCATCGGTATCTCCATTTGGAGCAAAGTTTGGGTGGCACCACTTTGCCAGGGACAGCTTGTCACGGAGAACGTAATGGTGTGGAGATCAGGCCAAGGTCTTTTCTGACATTTATGGCTGGGGCGAAAAAATGGGCTCAAGCATCAGGTCCATAAATGTCTGTGCTGTTTGCTAGTTAGCATGCTGCCTGAGAAGTTTTGGTGCACAAGAAGTAGGTCTCAGGCACCAGTGTTCATAGTACACATTCATAAATATAGTAAAAGGGAAGTGGGAGAGGCAATGTAATCCACAAGGAGTCAGGAAAGCTACAATTTATTCTCTCTTTTTAATAAAAATAAAAAGCTCTCTTTTAGACATCTTCTGTGAGTTAAGCAAGACACTTCACCTCTTTATGTCTTTTTCCAGTTCACCTCGCTTTTCCTTGGCCTCTGTAGTCTGAGTCCACCAATCTCCAGGCTCCGTCTGATTATGGAGTATTAAATCTAGCCCAACATTGGGTAGAGTCTCTACTGTAATACGAAAATCTACCCATTTTCAAATTCTGCTTTTCTCTAGGATCCACTTACTCAATGGTAATTTTCCAATGCTATTGTCTCACTGTTTTTTGACTCCTAGAACAGCTTTTGTATCATCCTACTATTGAAATAGAATAGGTCAAAAATTGATTTTTTTTCGTCTCATAAAATATATATCATTCTAGAGCTGAGGCCTGCAGGACACACATTAGTGAGAGACTTAAAGAGCTCAATCTGTTTGCCTTATTAAAAAGAAGGTTGAGAGGTGACTTGATTGCAGGGCTTAAATACCCCGGGGGAACAGAGATGGGGGCAACAGCAGTACTAATGTTTACTGTATCCAGCACAGAAACAAGCAGCAACGGCTGGGAGCTTCATTCCATTATAGTTAAAGCACATTCACATTAGAAAGAAGGCTCAGGGTTTTCGGTAGTGCTTCACCACTGCCACAGAAGCAGAGCTTCTCTTGTTTGCCTTCTCACTGAAATTGGATACTTTTTTTTTTGTTGATGCTTTTTAATGCAAAGTACTAAGACTAGTAGAGGAGAAACCAAATGAAACGCTATAGTCTATATATTACTCTGGAGGAGGTCAGATTGGTTAATTGTCCCTTAAAATCTGTAAATCTATAAAATGCGACTAAATCTTCTACTTTAAAGTGTGTTCTATATATTATGAGTGCATTCAAGACTGCGGTAATGAAAAAAATGCCAAAGTAGATTATGTACCTGTTGGTACCTTTATTTCTTCATCTCTGAACAGAGGTAACCATTATAAATAGGTGCAATCTGAGGCTTAAGGAGTCCAAAACTGTGAAAGGTGTGGCAATAGAAAGAGCTACTTCTTGGTATTATTATTGTTATTACTGCAAGCGCAGGGGCAGAGGTTAAAATTCACTACATTTGCCTTTGTGGAAGAGAAAGGTTTTTGCTTTGATAGAGATATCTGCAACTCTGAAAAAGCAGATCTACAGATTGTGAAGAAACTTGCTCAGACGAGTTATATAAAATGGATGATTGTGCATTTCTCTTAGTAACAAAAAAGGAGCTTGCTTTATGTAAGCACAGTGGTGCATAAAACACCTTTTGATGACTGCTCTATATGATAACCACAATTACTTACAATAGGGGATGGAGGGTGACATGTTTCTGTGTTAGCAGAACTCATCAGCTCCAAAGATGATCTACTTTACCTTGGAAATACAAATTTGTTCCTTCAATATACTCTTTTTTTCTTTTCATGTGCTCCATACCTCTCCATATCTGAAAAGATAGGAGGGAACCAGGCAAATCAAAACACTCTGCAGTAGAATGCACCACAGAGACAGCAAAAAATAAAAAGAAAATACAGTAAAGATGAAATCTTTTCTGGTAAAAGACTTGAGATAATGCTGTTAGCTAATTACCTCTATCATTTTTAATTTTTTGGAACATGCATGACACCACATGGAACTGGCCAGATATGAGTGAGTGTCTTTTTAACCTTTGTTTGGTTGATTAGGTTTTCTTTCGGTGACTGATGACTGTCATTGATTTCAAAGTGACTCTGATGATGATATATGTGTGGTATGTGGCTTGATTTTCAAAAGCACTTCTTATTGGCCTGGCTCTAACTCTTACAGGTCAATAATGCAGTTCCAGAGGGAGCAGAGCAAAGTCACTGATGAGTAAATGAAAGCCAAAAAAAAAAAAAAAAAAAAGGAAAAAAAGCAGTAGATTTGGGGGTGATTCTTTTGTGGAGTATTTTTTAAAGCATCTGCTATTCAGAAAAAAATATAGAACACGACTTTTGAAAATTAGGATCTGTCAGTGATTCGCCAGTTGTATGACTGGAGAACAGTGTAAATATCCAAAATAGATAGTCAGTTTTGAAAGTATCAACGAGACATGGAGAGAAAAGAAGATACATGCTCAAAATGTATGCTACATCATATTTTAATAGTGAGAGGATGTTGTGGTCCTCACAGAGCTGAATTCATCTTACATAAATTTGAGTAAAACTACATTATTCACAAGCCATATTATTCTAACGGACGGCTAGATTTGATAATTATCTTAACAACATGCTAGTTTCTATCATAAAATGAGAGAAATTATATTACTGAGACGCTATTAGGCAGACTGCTCAGTTGGTACATTTGTGAATCTCTGAACATCATGGAAGAGCGTCATATAGTGAGGAGTGCCACAGAATGCCAAGTCTGCCAAAGTCTGCCAATATGCCGGTGTCATGCACAGTCTCAGACAAGATGCCAAGCTTATTCCTGTGTATCACCTATGTGAAACTAGCTTTGAATAACAAGAAAATACTCCTACAGACTACTTAGTGCATGGTAGGGTAGACAGGATATCAAAAGAAATGAGGGTTCTGTGTTTAATGCTACCAGTGAACAGGTAGATATGACATTTTACTATACTTTTCTGTGGTGTAAGGTTATAATCCCAGCTGGAATATTCAGCTTTAATGCAGCTTATTGATTATAGTAAAGGCAATAATCTGGACAGAAAAATATTTCCTCCAATCTATTCCTCATTATCCAAATATGCTTTTATACTTACCTTTAGGGTTGTCTTATATTTTGAGACTGTACCATATAGCATGTTGATATAACACTTAGCTGACATCAACAGAAAGCTGGGAGCTAAAAAGGAGATGTGGTATATAGTTTATTAGACATGGTATACAGAAGTATTACAGAATAAAAAAGTTACAAACTTTCTCACAAGTTCTTGTGTGTTTTCCAGCACATTCTGTGCTTAAATATACAGTTATTTTTAAGTTCCTTTAAACTTAAAAAAAAACCTTTACCATTTATGTGTCTCATCTCTTAAAAAAGAAAACCAAAAAATAGCCTCGTAGTGGCCCAATTAAGGCTGATACTGTGACATAGCATAGACAAATAATATTCTTAAATGACTTAAAGAGTATATGCTGGATTTATGTATTGTTCTGTTCAGCCATTTCTTATTTTATTTGTTGTATAATGGAATTCAGCATACTCTCCTGAGAATGACATTACAACTGTGTTGCCACAGGCAAGCAAACAAGGTACAGATGCTTAAGGGAGATAAAAAAATAAATGCTAATATTTTGCTGATGTTAAAAAAAATGTCAGGGCAGAGCTGTGTTCAGTGCTTTTTCTGTGTTAAAAGAGTAGTTCTCCTATGTATGGGACAGTTACAGTTTTAAACACATAGATTTTATTTTTCTGCGTGTTTTAGTGTTGGGAAATGTGACAAAGTAGTTTCTGACAGATTGCCCTGAGCGTATATCTGATCTTTCCAACTGCTGCCTCTGCGGTTCACTGAGAGGAGATCAGAAGGCCTGAGGTTGGCAGGTGGCAATGCAAAGCAAACAAACGAAAGGGTTGTCTTTCACAGCTTTTTTCCTCCCCCCCCCCCTTTTTTTCCCTCCTTATCTCTGGCTTCCAACAGTTTGGCCTGTACAAATCCCCATCTGCTCTATCGCCATCTCCAGAAAATGGCACTTAGAAGCAAGTCTGTGCAGTTAACTCGTATAGAAACCTCAAGGCGTTGGATTATTAGAATTATAATGGTGCCACCTCCCAGCGCAGGTCGTGAACCGGGGTCCCCCGTTGTGCTGGGAGCTGTACAAAAGACCAGAGTGAGGTGTCTGGAGAAGCACGGCTTCATGGCTCATTTCCATGGAACATTTAGTGTCAGTCAACTCAGTATTTTCAAACAGCACAGAACGCCGCTAGACTATTTTCAATTCATTGTGCTCATGAAGTCATAATTGCACGTTAATGAAAATCATCCAACATTTCATAAATCAGCCTCTTTTTCCACTGCACTCTGTATAACCATAACAGATGGCTTAGTTGAGATGGGCCAACAGAGATGTGTGATTTAGTGGCCAAAAAAAAAATTGTGACAGCTGGATTGCACACATATCCACACACACATGCTTAAATTTAAATAACACTTTAGAAAGGAAGAGTTTGATTCTGACCTCACTAGTTGGAACTGGATCTAGCCCTAAAGGAATTTTACATATTACCCTTGTATTTGCTGATCTTTACTATTTTCATTAATGACCTACACAGAAAAATGCAGGAGTGTACTAACAAAATTTGCTGATAACACAAAGTGGAAGCATTTTCTTTCCAGAAGAGACAGGATTATTGTAGAGGAAAAGCTGCATGACCCAAAGGAGTGATTGAAGTGGAATTAAATGTAATTGTAAAAAGTGCAAGGCCATGCCCTTAAGGACTAATAGCAGGACTGTTCGCTGTAACACATCAACTGGAAGGCAGGAGGGGAAAGTCTTGGATATATCCATCACTTACATGATGATTATAAACCATGGAGTTTGTGCAATTTTCCCCAAGGAAATGTCATTTCAAGAGGTATTTGGAGTGATATATGCAACAGAGACATGGAAGCATCAAACATGTTATCAAAGATACAGGTGAAATCTGAACTAAGATTAGTTGTGGTTACTTATGCATGATGATGACAAACTCAAATTGGAAGAGGTGCTGATAATGTGTGTCAGGATAGTCCTACCACAGGAGATTAAAAAGAGTTTGTTTTCTTTAGCCTTTAGGTAAATGAAAGTAAGGTGATAAAAATACTGTGTGTATATATATATTGATAAGAGGCAAAGGGTCATAAAGAATTGCGGGAAAGACTGATTTAGCGTAAAGAATAGTGAGAGGGTAGCATCAAATGAATATTAGCTGACAAAGATCA
Source organism: Rhea pennata (assembly GCF_028389875.1). NCBI lineage: Eukaryota > Metazoa > Chordata > Aves > Rheiformes > Rheidae > Rhea > Rhea pennata. The sequence continues at coordinate 76,123,098 of NC_084702.1, read as the reverse complement.
CATTTTGTCTGGAAGTTAGGAGATGGTTCCCAGTTGTCATAGTACGAAGGTTCCAGGACAAACTTTTAGCAGGAATGAAGTGGGGCCACAAGCTTCTCATCTCTTCTGTTTTTGAATGGAGTTACCTGACATGTTTGCCAGAAGAACTGAAGTACTGAAATGATAACAAGGATCTCTTAAAGATCTGTGTCGTTCTTGTGAACATCCTTCACAGGTGCTAGGGTATCTATTTCTCTAGAGTGTGTGAATAATTAATTTCATTAAGTTAAAATCAAAGCAATTGCTGCTAATCAACTTTAACTTGAAGTTTGTAGCTTCTGATTTAGATTCAAAGAACAGACTGTATAGCTTAATCTTTTCCATGTCTTTTTTTTCAATTATATCGGTTAATTTGACAGATAAAGTATTACATCTTCATTGTTTTCTGGATTATATTAATGAGTGTTAAAATAAAATTCTAAATATACTTTTCCATAAATCCATGACCGCTAGTCCTAATCAGTCAAAGAAAGAATGTAGTTCTATGAATAGGATTACCTTTAAAAGCCTAAGGTTGCTATCTTCAGTAATTAATTTTTGTTCTTTATTTTTATTCATCTTGTACTTTGATTTTTTTAAGGCTTTGGAATAAAATATTGCTCTAGAACTACAAAGCTACAAACTTTTAATTAGCAAAGAGGGAGAGAAAGAGGTAGAAGGAGACGCCATACTTGAAATGATATTTCCAGGTTACGCTGGGGAACAAAAATAGCTATAAATTCCGTAAAGTTAATGTTTTAACTCTGTCTACATGATATTCTAGTTGCAGCTTTTCAAACCCATCCATTTGTGCATACGAAGAGCCAGGGACACTTAAGCAGAAGGAATGTCCCTGTGACATGCCTCATGTTCTCCGGATAATGCACTCCACCCAGCTCAGCTCACTTCTGTTTTGGTTGTTCCCAAGAAAGTTGAAAGGGAAGAGATCATTACCTAAGACAAGAAAACTATTACAACTGACGGGTAAAGTTAAATATTTGTACTGTCTATGGGCAACCCTATTGATTTTGCAGGGCTACATGACTTACACAGAACTCTAGTAACAGAACGGAAGTGAGGCAACATCACATACTTGATCCCTAGAAGACTAAAGAAATTGAAAAATGTTAAATCCTAGTGCGGATGAGCTATAGTCTAATTTTCATTTAAGCTATTTACTCATCCCATAGGTATAGCTTTTCTGCAGCCTGCAGTGTGCCCCACCATCAGATTATGGAGTGCAAAGTTCAGTGTATGTTCCAGAATGAAAGCAATATTGAACACTGGATATAGATCAAAATAGTTTATCTTTCACTAGAGACATCAAAGAAATGAAACCATTGCTGTAAATGTCAAATCTACGTAGGAAAGCAATAGCAAACCACCTTTTTCATACATAGGTTTCTGTGTCCAGAGCTGTATGAAAAGGTACTGTCATTCTGGATTAAAAACAAATATGCTTTTGGATCATTTTAAGCCATCTGTGGTCTAAGCTGTTCCCTTCCTTCACTGACTCCCTCTGCCTTTATTTTTTATTTTGCATACTCAGACATACCACCTGTTTGGAGATGAACGACTGCTTGTTTCCAAACTGTTTCTTTAGAGCCTGAACTGAGACATAACAGGAATGTTTCTATTTATCACAGTAATTTTGGCTTATTTGTTTAACCTTGCCCATATGACAGGAGAATTGAATATTTCTCTTCTTTTTTCTTTTGTCTCAGGCCATGAGGCTGTGTTTTGCCCTCTTTGATAACATATAGTCTACCTTGTTTTTTGTTTTTTCAATAAAATATCAGCTGGGACAAGAAAAAAAGTCAGAAGGATCTAATCAAGCTATTAAAAAAAAGATAAAAAAAAAAAAAAACAAAAAAAACCCAGAAATCCACCAGGTGGAAAATTTAAATTGTTACCAAAATCTATAACTATTAAAAACTTCTATTCCCACTGGTAATCTTTGTCTTTATGTAGACGGGATAGGGCAATTTCTTGTTATGTTTGTCTCAAATCAGCCTGTATCTATTCCTTGAGGAACAGCTCATGACAGCTTCAGTGAGGCTGAAGTGACAGGAAGCTCAGAGATTGGGTACACACTCCCAGTTCCTGAACAGGACTGTACAGTCTATACTCCTCTTCATATTTTAAATACCAATACTTGAGCTAGCTGGTTATAAACTAAATCAATTGTGTCCATATATGTTTTCAATCCCAGTTGCCCTGCAAACACTGTTGATATATTTATGAAGCAAATCCTTCTGTAAGACGTGTACAGGCACACAAAGGACAAGCAAGTGCTTGGGAACAGCTAGCAAGGTCGTATCATGCTTGACTAAACTGATAGTCTTCTGCGAGGAGATGACTAGCTCTGCAGATGAGTGGAGTGAAATAGATACATTTTACCTTAACAGGGCTTTCAACATGATCTCTCATAGCATCCTTGTAGCCAAACAGGTGAGACATGGTTTGGCTAGGTGGACTACAAGGTGGGTGGAGAATTAGCTGGACCACCAGGCTCAGAAGGTTGCAATGAGAGGCAGAGATCCACCTGGCAGCAAATTACTAGTAGCATCCCCTGGGGTTGATAATATCTTTATTAACAATCTGCTCAGTGGGGCAGACAGTACCCTCATGAAGTTCATGAATGATAAGAAACTGAGTGGTGTGGTTGGTATACACCCAGGAGGACATTGTTTGGCTGGAGAAATGGTCCACTAGGAACAACATGAAGTTCCACAAAAGCAAATGCTGAACTTGCACCTGGGAAAGATAACCTCATGCACTGCATGAGTAGAGTTGTGCACTACTGGAGAGAAAGCAGCTTTGCAGAAAATGATCTGGGTATCCTGATGGATGACAAGTTGACTGTGAGCCAGCAATGTGCCCTTGTAGTGAAGAAGGCCAATTACCCCTGTGCTGTGTTAGTGAGAGCATAGCTAGCAGGTCCAGGGAAGTGATCCTTCCCTTCCATTCAGCACTTGTGAGACCACACCTGAAGGACCCTGCCTGTTCAGGGCTCCCAAGTACAAGAAATACTTTGACTTACTGGAGTGAATCTCCACTAGACAGTGGAAATCTACCAAGTTGGTCTAAGGGCTGGAGCACCAAGCATATAAGGAGAGGCTGAGCGAGCTGAATTTATTCAGCCAGAAGAAAGGGGATCTTGCTGTCTTCAGCCACCTGGCAGGTAGACTGAAGACAGAGCCAGATTCATCTCAGAGACACACAGTGAAAGGGTGGGATGCAAAAGATACAAGCTGCAACAGAGGAAAATTTGATTACATACGAGGATTTTTTTTTTTCACCATGAGGGTGATCAAACACTGGAAGAATAGCTGAGAGAGGCTGTAGGATTTTCATCCTTGGAGATGTTCCAAATATGACTGAACGTGACTGGTCAAGGCTCTGAGCAATCTAGTCTAGTTGGACCTGCCTTGAGCAGGAGTTTGAACTAGAAGACATCTAGGGGTCTCTTCCAACCAAATTATGCTGTAATTCTCTGATTTCTCTATAGAAAATAAAATTTTTAATGGTATTTGTGGAGTCAAACACAGTAACAATCTCTTCTATGTGAAATGGGGGATCACATTATTTTCTGTCTGAGCTTGACTCACAGATATCATACCTGTCTTCTTATTAATATTCCTTACACTGAGTATAACAAAACTCTACCACAGGCAATTGACACTTTCTAAACCATTTAATAACACCCATTTTATTTTTAAGGGTAAAAAAATAATGGGTGATAACATGTCCTGAATTGCTAGTGACAGCAACTGTTAAGGCTTCAAGCAATTACTGTTTTTCACCAACTGTTGCTTTAGAATGAGAGATTTTCTTCCCATAAACTTACACTTATTTACATATTTTGAAAAAACAGGCATTAAAAAACTGTAAGCAAACTTCCTCAGTGACATCAAGTGATTTATTAGGTGCCTGTGTTGTGCTGCTATACCTATGTAGTTAAGTAAAAATATTACATTTTTACTCTACCTGTAGTCTGAACCGTGATTATGCTCAACCAGATATGCACAGTGATCTCTAACAGCTCTAGATTTACCTGCCAGCTGTCCTGACTATCACTGATTAGATCTTGTTAATGTTCCATCAGCTAGACTGAGGCTGAAAACCTTTACCTTTCTTTCCCCCCACCTCCAGAACAATTTATCTGTTAGTTATTTCCCCAATACACAAGTAGTATTATTTGTGTATTGGGGAAATACCTAAATAGTATTATTTGTGTATTAATCATAAATTGTTATCTGTTTTCTGTCCTTTATTTTCAACCTTTTCTGTCTGGGTGAAAAGAGAAGCAGCAATTTACCTGGCTTGCTGTACTCCACATTATGACCCATTACTTTTCCTCTTGGATTTTCTGCAGTCTTCAGAAGAGGCAGGAGGGCACTCTGGCTTGTGGTGTCTGCAGTACATGCACTCTCTTTTCAGTGCTTTTCATTGCCTTTTCCAGAGTCTGGCTGCACTTCAGGTTTGAACTAGCCAGCTGATTAAAACACAGGAAATAAATAAATGTCACAAAACAGCTGTAATCCGCAGAGGAGCTGATGCTGAATGCCTCCTGATATCAAAGGGACTTTTTAGAGCCTTGTTCTGTCAGCATCCACAGCCAAATTTCACTACAAGGCCAACCTTTTCTGCCAGGTGTATTGGAGAGGCTTGGGCTGATCCCAGCAGCATTTGTAAGGAAATGTGTATGTGTGTGTGTGTATACGCATGTTCACACACGCCTCTAGGTAAATTGTGCTACATCTCTGTCAGCGGAGGAATAAAAAGCCTATTACACTGGGTAAGATTATGAGTTTATCAGCTGTAATTGTGATTAGGGCTCCCAGGGTGTATTAACAGAGTGTCTTTTATATGTAATATATGTATATATATACATAAAAATATTTGCATAAACTGATGGATATATCATGGATAGAGGAGGTTAAGCAGATACTTCTAGCATGGACTTTCTTCCCTTCTGTTTTTTGAGAGTCTATTTTCTCACTATACTAACAAGGTAGCATAATACAGATGTAATCTGTGCTTCCTCCCCTACCCTGTCCTTCCGCCTTCGCCTTTCTACTTCTCTCTTATTGTCCCTCCACTGTTTCCTTTTCTCTGTAGCAATAAACATGAACTACTTGGGCTAGCAACCCAGCTGACCCTATAGGTTTCTTAGTCCAAAACTAAAATTCTACAAAGAAAAGGCTGATTACTCCTAGCCAGTCATCATTCCTTAAGTTTCTGTTAGTACAGTCTCTCAAATGTCTTAGAGAAGTGCTCAAGAAAGTTTGGGGCTGTATCCAGCAAACTTAATGTTCTACCAGCTGTTAGTTGCTACCCCCTGTCCCTGTCCCCTCGCACACTTTAAGGTATTTGGTCTTCCAAGTAAAAATCAAAGCACAGGGGCAGCAAATACAGAAGGGATATTCAAAAACACTGCCTGCTGAGTGGGGAGCTTGCCAGTAGGACAGGCTAACATGCTAAGTGAACAAGTTACCATGGTACATCTCCGAGTGCATGTTCTTAGCTTACAGTAAAAGTGAGGTAATTTGAGTGGGGTTATCAGGCAATATGAGAGCTTGTTATGTCTAATTAGTTAAATGCTTTCTTATAGCTCTTCCTACCCACTGGCCATTTAAGTTTTTTAATTTTCCTCTTTCAGCACATTGATTTCTTATTGTTGTCCTCTTCATATACAGTTCTTCAGACTCAATTTTTATTATACATCCTACTTGCTGGGAGATCACATCTTCCTGGGACCATGAATGGAGCTAAGTAGATGCTCTTTATGCAGCTGTCATGTCCATTTTAAGGTTCCTATGTCATGGAACTCTCTTTGGGACTCTGGGACCAGGAAAAGACCCTTTGCACTCATGAGCTCTCTTTTCAGCACATAAAATAAAGGAGCTAAGTAGCAGCACATCGGTGAAGCGCCTATCAATTTTCTCCAGTCAATTCATATTCTGCAAAAGCATAATATTTTACCTGTACTGATACTGACGTGGAGAAAATCAATGTCATTAGTTTAATAAAGATACTATACAAGATGATCTGACAAACCTTCACAATAAACTCCAAAATTACTAAAACCTCAAAATTAAATTACACTTTTCAGGAAAAAAACAACAGCAATAATAAAAAAATAATGTTTCTTGAAACAACCTCCCCCTGTCACTGCCCTGAGTAACTTTAAATTGAAAAGCAACCCAAGTAATAGGTGGAAAGATGAAACATTGCTCTGTAACCAGTGCATAATGGCAGTTTGATACCTCATACATTTGCAATACATTTTTACTTTAGAAATTGACTTCTGAAAAAAAAATCCATTGCAGTCCAAATCTCTATAAATCCATTATAAATTCATTCCCTGTCTCCTTTCTGCAGAATACCCACTTCAGCAGGCTAGATAGAATCCCCAAATCACAGCAGATGAGAATTGCATGGAGGTGGAGGGGGAAGGGAGAGATTTGTTGTGAATTTCTTTTCATTGCCAAGAACTTAGCATAATGTTCTCTATCTGCTTGGAAGCTGTGTCTGAGAGTATGTTTAGACATGAAAACTGTACACCAGAATATATATGTATTGCACTCCACATAGTGTGGAGCAATATGTGGTGTCAGGACACACAACACTATCTGCTGCATTTGGAACAGATATCTTTGTGACCCTTTTATTCTAGTGTTGGAAGCCAGATTCACAAGATATTTAAGCATAAAGGAACTTTCAGCACTTAGGTAGTTCCACTGCTCTAATGGTATGTCTTAAAATGCCACATTTAACCGAGCACATGATTTGGATGTGTTTAGCTCAAAAGATTACACAAATTCAAGGGTCTGAATCACTTTATATATATATATATATATTATATATATATATATATATATATATATCTGTGTGTATATATATATATATATGTATGTATGTATGTATGTATTATTTACAATTCTCATTTGAGATTGTATGTATAAACACACACACAAGCCAGCATCCTCCCTTCCTCACTGGCTTCTGCTCTGTTTTGTTATCTTGCCATGCCAGTGGAGTGCTCTCTGAACAAAACATTGCTGCTGGAGGCAGTATGTATCCTGTCTTCAAAGCAGTACTAATATAATGACAGAGAGATTTCTATATAGGATATTATTATTTTTTATAGAGCTTTATTCAGTACTGAGTCTGCTTAGCATCTTCATCATAATCAAGAGCTGAATTCAAGTGACTAGTGAAACCTGAGTATCTAACACATAGATGAAAATGGCCTATGTAGTCGGTAGACAGATAAAAATATTGGGAATTGGCTATACTTTGTGCCCCCGGTGCATTAGATATCGCTTTCAATGTCATAATAAGTAAGAGTTCAACACATCTAACTTCCCATTTACTTTTAAAAAGTTTGAAAAGTCTAAATAGGTGACATTTGCAACTTCTTTTGCATGAAAATTTTGATAACCGACTGTTCTTAGCAGATGATAATTAAGAAATTCTTTGTTGATGAGAAAAAATTGAAACAGTTTTCCTCCCTTGTGAACTTAAAACCACAGTTAATTCCTTGATTTTTTCCTACAGAAAGCACAGGTGTTCTCTTGTGAATGTTCAAAAGCTGAACGGATATAGAAACATCCTCTTTTTGCAACCATCTTATGACCATCTCTATCTTCTGCTGAGCATTGCAATCAGAGTACCTTTAAAGATGATGGACAATTTAGAAAATTGTCAGATCTTTGAAAAACTGCTTTGAGCAATTGACCCTTACTTGTTCATCTTGAAGACTGATGCTAAAGGTTTAACACTCACAGATTCTCTTCAAATTAGACCCAGAGCTATCTCTGACTGATGCAAGATCATGTGGCTTTGAGTATCCAATTCAGTCATGTCTTCAGGCCATCTTTTTAGAAACATTTCCTGGTATAAAGTTGTCTTATCTCACTCATCAATCTTGCCTTTGACAAGATAAAGCCAAAAGAATATAGTCTGTAGTACAGAACAACTTTAGAACCTAACCTGTAGACTGCACCCTGACTTCTTAGTGATATTTGCATGAAATAAGAGGCTGATCTAATTATTTAACATTAAATCCGTGAAATAATGAAGTAACATTATTAGAATGTACGAACACTAGACGTGGGAGCTTCATGTGACCTGCTTGTTTCATACTTCTCTAGGTAATCACATGGAGAATTTTTCTCTTTACTCAAAAGAACATTTGCAAGTATGTTGCAACGAAGCAAGAACTAAATTACCTGTAGGCAGAACTCCCACATTAACATGATTTTGTGGATCCAAAATGTGAAAAACAGGCCAAAATGGAGAGAATGGATTTCTCTGGCAGGCAGAAATTTATGCACTGTTTGTGCTGTGCAATAAAAGAGTCTCTATCCCAAAACATACATTAACAATTTCAAGAAATAATGCAAGTGAGAACCAACATTGGATCTGGGAATTTTTTTGGTAACAAAATGTGGGAGAAATTCATTTAATGAAATAGCTAGTAGTAGCTTAAAGTTTTTGTATACATTAGCAATGACCATAGCATGTCAGAAAAAATGTCAGCCTGATCTAACAGTAGCCAGTAAGGAAAAGTATAAGAACAACTGATCACTGATGTTTCATCAGAATACTTTCCCAGTCCTCAACAATTTGCAATTCATTTGGATTAAATGAAACTTTGTTTATTCCTGGTTCAGAACAGGGAATCAAAGCTTAGTGTTTCATGCCCCAACTTAGTGGCTAACCAAGTGGGGTGCAGATAAGTTGTGATAGATGAGTCTCTGATTTTGACTAGAAGTTTAATCTTTTTGAGGCTATTATACATTTTTTTCCGTAAAAAAATGTGCAAACTGATTTTACAGTCCACCCTCTCTATCCTCCATCCCCTAAAAGTAAGCCTCAAAGCTTGTCACAGAACTTCCAGACAATGCTATTATTTTCTGCACTGCTAAAGCTTGAGTTTTCTAGATGGTTTCATTCCAGTTCATATGCAGAGGCCAGTTTAAGAAAGGGAAGGAATATCTGAGCAGAAGTGTTGCCAGATGTTAGAACAGCTGAGGGCATGAGACACCTCAGTACTGTGCCCTGTACCATTTGGATGTCCGTCAGGGCAGTAAGTTCACACAGCAAGACCTCGTCTTCTCCTTTGTCCAATCTGCAAGTCCTCCCTGTCCTCAAACTTCCACTTCACCAGGGATCCAGTGGTTAATAGTCATTCATGCTATATTCCATTCTGACCACTAATAATTCTGAAGTGAGAAATCAATAAAAATCAGTGAAATCACAGAGTGGCAAGGTAGGAAGGAAAATGTGGGCAATCTTACGAGACATCAGCTTTTATGTATCTCTAGGGAGGGAGAAGGAGAAACCGAACTAATTGCAATACACTCAAAACAATAATTAATTGTATGGCAGCTTTTATCTCATCTAGCCTTGTAATCTAGAAAACGAGCAAAGCTGAGCATGCAGAACTGCCTGCCATGAAGTCAGAGTGAGGTTTGCTCAGTTAATTACTTCTGCAGACTTCCAAATGGATTTAAGAGTAATGATGTTGACATGAAATTCTCCTCTCACATTTCTGCAGCATGTTACTTATTTATTGCTCAGACTATTGAAAAGAGATGTCTACTTCCTCAAGGACTGAGGAAAAAATGATGGGCACATGTTTTGTTGAGTGAAACATGCTGGTTTTTGTCAGGTAAAACAAGTTGTGAATTCTAGTGGAACTTTGGCCAAAAGAAATTGGCAATTGCAGTTTAGATATTTGTGAATTTGATGATATGTACAGGTTAAAATGCTTAATTTTTACATTTTCAGAAGAAGTTTCAACATAATGTTTTCAAACAATAATTCACTTTGAAATGCAATTAAAAGTCCTGACACAAAAGAGAATGCATGAGTTGAAGAGATGAAAACTGGAGTATTTAACCAGCCCCAAGTATTTTTGTTTTACTTTAGTAATGTCCATTTTTTTTAGATCTGAAACATAGTCATATTGAATGTTTATCCAAAAAGAGTAAATACCGGTTACTCACAAAGCCTAATCTTCAACGCTTCTTTGAGTCTGAATTGATTTCCACTTGATCTTTTTTTCCCCCTACTTTCAGGAATGCCATTGTTCAGGGCAAGGATATGATAGACAGTTTATAAATGTAATTATCTAAAAAAAAAAAAAAAAAAAAAAGACAGCAGAACTTGGAGCATTTTTTCTTTTTTTTCAGAATATATTACATGACAAATATTATGTGAACAAATAACAGCAGTGCTGCTTGTCTTGAAAAGACAGAAAGATTGATTTTTCTTTTCTATCTGGTTCTGCTCAGGTTCTCAAACCCCAACTACTGCTGTAATATCCAAGTATTTCAGCTTTGACCTGAACAATAGTATTTCACACTTGGAAAGACCCTTAAACCAGCCTGCACAAAGTCTCTGCCACCATGTCTGTTGATGCAACACTTGTTTGAGGAAAAAATAAACAACTGTCAGAAGTGACACAGGTATAATAGATATGTTTTGGGGTTAGTGGATTGGACTGAATGTTTCTTAAAACAGGAATCAAATACTTACAAAGTACTTGATTTTTGGAAAGGAAAATGGCGAAGTTCAGCTTTAGCTCCAGCAGACCCAATCCTACCTATCAAACTCCAGAGCTTGTCCCCATTCAGATTACTGGGTAGGTCAGGGACCACCTATATTTTCCTGGTACGTTAGACAGTGAGGAACTAAGACTAGTGAAAATTGATCAATCCCAATTGCTGCTCATCAGTACCGAGAAACCTCGCAGGTGCTATGTGGAGGTACTTTAGACATAAACTCAGAGCTGAAATTAATAAAAAATTGTCAGTCATGTCGGATAGGCAGTACCCAATTTTTGCTCCCTTTCGTATAGCACAGGGTGAGATTCACTTTCTGAAACTATCGGATTATTTTTCTCTTTTTTCCTTGCAAACTTTCTCTTATTGTAGACCTAGGATATTGTCAATATCTTTGATTGCTCAAGCTCTTTTCCTGTAGCACGTTACCAGTTTTGAGCTTCTGTACCGGAAAGCTTATTATGTTTGTTCTGATATGCTGAGGAACCCCTTGGTTGTGATGGGAATGGACATGGACGTTCGTATGGATCCTTCTGGAATTTCCACCTGTCTCTGATACATAACCTGCTATTCAGCTGCTAATACAAGCTCTCTTAATGAAATCTACTTTAAGATGCTTCTGCTGCTGCCTTGACTAAAGAAGAGACAAAGCTAAACAGAAAATAAGCTGATCCTGATGGAGATTTTCCAGCTAATGACAATCCAAGGGCACAGATAGACTATTGATCTGTTTAGTTGTTTATGCTTCTCTTCTCAGGTCCAGATATTTTTATGTTCTGCCTACGGGGGCAAGTGATTGCCAGTGCCTACCCACCCACTATCCAACCCCTGTGGCTTCGCGCTGTCCTTTTGGTTGTGCAGGAGCTGACCTTAGTGGGGAGCTGGCTGTCTTAAAGATGGCAGCTCATCCATCACTGCTTTCACAGGCTGTCAGCACTGCAGTTAATCTCACTTGTAATTTTCCAAGGGAGGTTTGCAAAAGCCACAAACAGAATCTTAATGCTGTAAAATGCTGTTTGCAGCCAATGAATACTTCCCGTCTTTATGAAGTTTTGCTTCCTTCCAGAGCTGCATTCCAGCTGCCCTGAACTATCTAGTGATGAAAAAATTCCAAATTCAGCCTGTGTGCTTTCCACAGTTCAAATGCTGTCACTGGTGTACCTTCCCTCTCAACTCACACACACCAAACTGGACTCTCAGAACCATGCACTTTGCAAGAAAGATGCGAGAAAATTCTGTTCTCCCAGGGCTCACTCATGCTGCTCCTGAGGCTCCACTGCCCACTTCACTGCCTTGTGCTTTGGAGGAGCTTACTCTTTGGTTACACGTGTTCTTCAGGATCTGCTTCTGTAGGGCCTGATCCAAAGTCCCATGGGCTCCTGCTGTTTTCAAATGGAGGTTGGATCAGAAACAAAAAGCTTGTGCCATCCCTTTATTCTTCATTTTTCCATTATCTTCACTACTCCAGCCTGCCTGCTTCATTCTGTTCTTAAGATTTACCAGTGAAAGACTGAGCTAAATTGGAATCAATATAACCAGAATTATACTCAGGGAAAAAATGCCAAATTCAATCACAGAGGGTTACTCTGAAGATGAGATATAAAGCTATACTTCCCAGATATATATTCAACAGAATGACCTCACTCCCTCACCTATCTGTCCATGTCACGCTGACAGATCATATCTTCCTGTGGAAGCTGCGGTTTGTCAACAAGTCTCTGAGCTGTGCCAATCTGGGCTGGATTTCTATGATATAGTTTCTCGTTTGGCGATAAAATGTAAACAACATCAATCCCTAAAATTACATGGAACATCAGTGACCTCATCAAGGGCTTTATCCCATGTTTCTAATTCCGTAGGCATCTAGCCTCTTGGCCAAATTACAAACTGAAAGCAAAATGTGTATTTTTTTCTCTAGAGAGGCTTCCATACTTGCAGTTTCTTCATCAAATAGATTAAATTACTATACCTGTATTTTCAGTGGTGCTGGAAGCACTAGGTGTAATTATGGCAGCATTGCACTTCAGAACAGCCTGTTTTCAGCCTTGAAACTAAAAAAGTCAAAGACTAAATGGCCTGAATTTGTGTAAGGTGTCTTCCCCATGCTGAATTACTTTACTTTGTAAATTAACTATTCATATTAATTACTTTAATGTTGTCTACATAGTTTGACAGGAAACTCTGGAAACACCTTTATAGAAAGCCAGCCAAATTTGGCCAAGTGACAAGCCTTGGACACCAGCCACATAAGAGGATGGGAACAAGTTTTTCCGCACTACTTAGTTCTCCTGAGAATGTCCCTGTTCTTACAGCTTTTAGTTGTCTTTCATTATGGAGCTTAGCATATTTTCCGTGCAATTGTTCTTCTTTGCAGATGGGAGAAAACTTAATTTTGATCCTTGAAAAGACAAGAAAGAGGAATAGATGGATGAAGACTGAAAAACCATAGAGGAAAGGGAACAGCAGTTTCTGATATTTGAGCAGTGCTGTGCTTGCACTCTGATTATATTTGCAACCTTACCATCCTTTTAATATAAAGATGTTTCAATTTATGTTTTTTTTTTTCTTTTAGGTAATGAATATATAAAATCTTCACTGAAACTGCAGCTCTGCATAATGATCTGCTCAGAACTGCGATATTTTTAACAAAATGAAACAAAACAAAAAATCCTCCTTCAGCTGAAATAAGGTGTAGCAACAGGAAAAAAAAATGATTAAAAAGTCCAAAATAGACTAAAATCGTCTTCTATCCAGGCAATCAATTTCTCAATGGTGCCCAATAGACATATTGAATCACACATTTTGCTTACACAGCTGCCCAGAGAAAAACAAGGACCATATTGCTACCCATCTCCTTTTGCTAAAGGTTGGCAATTATAGCAGTTGGAAAACGATAACAATCTTTCATTGTGTCAGTGAGTATTATTCAGGTTGGCATACAACCTCAGTGCTTACCCTTACAATATCCTTAATTAAATTAAGATTAAAGCAGTAACGTAGAGGAACGATCCTACTAATGTTGCAAAATTTGTGACTCAGTGCAAGGGTGCTGGGGTGAAATTCTGTGATCTGTGTTATGTAGGTATATAGCAGGTGCGGACATACTTCCAGGCTGGAACAGACTGATGTTCTGTTTCATCCAAAAACCTGTTTCCCACTATGTCTGACTTTACAGATAGATGCAAAAAAAAAAAAAAATAAATAAATAAAAATAAAAAAATACAATAAAATGAGGTCATAATCTGATCATAAAGGACATATTTTTCCTCATGGTAGGTATGACAGACTTTGTTTATACCTTGAAACGTCAGGGTTTATATCTCTAATTAATTTAAATGGCACACTGGATTCATGAAGCTAGGAATAAGAGCAAGTTTTGTTTTGCAGTAGATAGTATCAATTGAGGCTTCCTATAACCTGGGATTTAGGTTGTTCTTGACAGCGATTTCACACAGCTTTTTCATCTTATTATCCATATGGTTTGAATGTTGCTTGAATAATCATGACATTCAAACACTAATAAAAACAAAGGCTGGAAGTTCCAATCTTGAATTTGATACGTGTCCTACATTTTGTCTGCAGAGTTTAATATTCATATATGGAGAAGAGAGCAGATTCTACTGGCTGGGAAGCTAGTTTGAAATTTCAAAGCTCATAGGGTTCACTCTGTTTTGCTGTAGATTTTTGCTACTTGTTACTGGGTGAGCTTCCAAAGTGCAAAAAATACCTGAAGTGGGAGGCAATCAGTACTCTTTTGGATAAGCATCTAAACTCTATTTAAGCCACACAGTAATCAGCATACTGAGCATCCTTCTTAGGGTTAGCAGACTGATGGATCAACCCCCAAAAGGCAGAAAATGAGGAAACTTTCGAAATAACATTCTTGTTTCAAAATTTAGGCAAATTAAAGAGAGATGCCTCTGTTCATAGTAATTCCATCCCTTAAATTTCCTTAAAAAACAGGGAAGCATTTTCTGAATGTTCTCTGAGAATAGCAAGTACATTAAGTCACTTAAGAAGGATAATCTGAAAAACAAATAGATTTTGGATCTTTGTGCAACTCACGCATGAACTAAGTGATAGGATTACAGGCCCGTCAAGACCAAAACACTTCAAAGCCCGCTTAGAAATTCATATACCTGAGAAATCTTAAAGGTATGAAAGTTGCAGTGTTTGAAGAGTCAAGTTGCTCACAGGATTAGGTGAATGGTAAATATAGCTTTTCGAAGACCATAATACTGCTGAAGTCTTTTTTGGCCATCAGATCCAATCTATACAATAAAGGTGTGGGCACTTCCAAACCTCATATGATTATTGTACTAAAGAAAGGAGATGCTTGGAAAATTCAGTGCATCAGAATTGGAGAGATATGACCGAATGCATGAATACTCTCAGTATACTCCTTTCAATCATCCCATGGATTCAAACTGGTCTTTTCACTCATGGATCTTGTCTATGTGGTATTGTTAGAATATTTGCCTGTTATATTAAAGGTTGGTGACATTCCCCAAGACTGCCACTCCAGTGGTAGCCAGAAAGTCAAACTGTACATGCTGTAATGGTGTCCTGTTGGTTCAAGCATTAGCTGATATTTTTGGGCCTTTTTGTTCCCTGTAGGTCTCAACTGAAGAAGGAATGAGCTTAGCCAGAGAATACTCCTGCTCTTTTTTTGAGACTTCGGCTGCCCTCCGTTTCTACATTGATGATGTCTTCCATGGACTAGTGAGGGAAATCCGAAGGAAAGAGTCCTCACTGCCCATGGCGGAGAAGAAGATGAAGAGGAAGGATAGTCTATGGCAGAAACTGAAAGGGTCACTGAAGAAGAAACGGGAAAGTACTACTTGATGGCATTTTCCTGTGAGCAACCCCTCAGGAGCTGACTACAGTAACCTGCAACAGTTCAAAAAGGCAGCATTGACACAGCATCTTCCAGACCAGGTCCTGGAGTTCTTTTCCGTCAGCCCTCATGCAGAAATAGCTCCCTGAAGGCCCAATTCATGGTTGCCCTGTCGCTCCTCTGTATTATAAAGTCACTTAGCATACCCTCTTATCCCTTCTCCACATCTGAGTGGAGAAAAATCGTGTGTTTTTCCCTGTAGTCCCTGACTGCTCTTCAAATGCTAGGAGTTAAGGCAGCATCCAGGGCAGAACCAGCTTTCACCAGCTCTAGAACAAAGGATGCACTTATTGCCTCCTCTCTCTCATGCATGGATCATTTCATCATCCCAGGAATTAATACTATTGATTTCAGTGCAAATTTTGACCATTTAAGGACTTTAGGATTTGACCTTCAGCTTTGCGTTCTTATGTAGATTTAGAGCTAGACTGTGTTCAGCTGTTATATATATATGTATGTGTGTGTGTGCGCGCACTTGTGAGAACTGGGCTCAGAGGGAACGCTAGGGGCTCCCAATTTTGGTCCTGTAGAGGCTCATCTTCATTGTGTGCTTTCCATTAGCATGATGGCTTGACAAGGACAGCGCAAGTCAAGAACTGCTAGCTGTTTGGAAGGGTGCAGAGCTACAGCTTTACCTCCTCTGCTTGTTATTTGCCAGAACTGGTGAGCTACGGAGGTGTGTTGTCCTATGGATATGCAGTGCGTCAGCCACATTCCCACAGCCCACCATGGTGTGCACAAAGGCATTGTCCATCTGATACCTCCCAGAGCTCCTCCTAGATGAGTGCAGCTCTGTCCCACCATGTAATAACATCCGTGATGTAGCAGCCAGCCTTCTACTTACTACAGAATTGCATCAGGCCAGAAACACGTCCTTGACCATCCAAGTGAATCATTTTATCAATCAGTTGGACAGGTCTTTTAAATTTTTCGTTTCTAAAGCTGCCATGAAGTAGAATATGGTCTCATTGACTTTTGTTTTTTTTACAGACTTCTTTTAATATTGACTTTATTTATAAATTTTACAATTAAAATGTGCACATATTGTGTCAAAGAATAAAGATCATGACTTCCATGAAACTGTACTAGCAGTGTCATTTATGTTTCTTCTGAGGTTATAACTGGCTTCATTAGAGAAATATATATGTTCTATACTAAATTTTCTTTTTTTCTTTTTTTTCCCCCACTTTCCTTCTAGGTATTTTGTAGGATATGGAACAATGAATTACATTTTGGACAGCTGGGGGTGGGAGGCAGCCAGCATGTTTTGTTTTGTCAAATATTAAAAAAGGTACAGTTTTGTGAAGAATTCCAGTTCATTACAGTCTGCTATTTTGTTCTCCATTTACCCTTTCTTTTCTCAAAAAAAACTCTGCTGAACTTTTTTGATTTGTCAAAATATTTCCATCAAAATTACCACTTTACAGTATGTAGCTAAATCATATGTGGCTGCATTTTTAATTTGGAAAGATTATTTCCTAGGAATCCAAACACAAATAAGGATTTAGGGTGAATTTTTTGTTTACTACCTCCAACAGCTGAAGACTATTTATACTATTATGATTACTATTATTATTTTATCTGTATTACTACATAAATTTTAGGTCAAGTTTCCTATAGACAAAGAGATGTGCTTGCTCAGAGTCTATGAGATAAGTATCAGTGCAGAGACAACAGGAGGCTGCACTGAACAGATGGCAGCTACAAGACAATAAATAAGAAGAGAAAACATCTGTGACTACCCAACACTGAACGCTGAATAGAGGGGAATGCAGGTGTCATTCCACGCATAAGAGACCATAGAAATAAGTAGCTACCTGTTGGAAGTGGCCCTTGGAGCATGACTAGTTCTGCACCATGCTCAGGAACTATTTAGGAAAGTGCTAGCTAATAAAGTCTAAAACCATGCTGTGGTTCATCTTAGCAATTTAACAGTATAGATCTTCAAGTTCCTCTGATCAGGTACATCCCTTGGTATGTTTTAAAGAACAGTCAATTTTTTAGGTGTGCTAAGCCCACTAAATCTCCAGATTTTGACTGTCTCCACAGCTAGCCCATACATGTCAGATATTTGGTAGTAGGTTAGGCATCAGAGCTTGAGGCACTGCTACGTTACTGAGCTTCAGTCAAGGTTTTCAGGCATCTGAATAGGGCAGAAAGTCCTGGATTTATCTCACTCAGTCATAGAAAACTTAAGTATGACATCTAATCTTTAAGTGTCCCTCTTTGATCAATAAGGAGAAAGGGGTTCCTCTGGTTGGTGATTTGTCGCATCTAGATTGGGTACCATCTTAGCATGGGATGAATCACTCCCTGAAATGGCTTCCTCCTTTCACTGACTATATGTTGCTAATTAACGAGCAGCTTGATTTTCAGTTCTAATTTTTTGATGGCTAAGTTCAGCTGTGATAAATCTCATTGTTAATGATTTGTCTACCTCATATCTGTGGCAGAGTAGAGAATGATGCTGTAGATTACTTGGCACTGAATCTTGTCTCTGAAACACCTACCATCCTTTATTTTTAAAATGGCAATGTCATTCTGATTTACCATCATGCAATTCCTCAATAATCTATAATACTTAACCTCAGTTAATTGAGCAAAGCTTATGGAGGTTATAGTCAGTGAGGATAACATAAGTCATACCTGAAAAAGAGGCTTAGTGCAGCTGCTTTACCTAATTAATCATTATGATTCCATCACACGAGAAGGTTGTATTTAGCTGTCAAACCTAGCTGACAGAATTAAAAATCAGCAGCTCTGTGTCTAAAGACTTCTCCATCTCTGACTAGTCCCCCGTCTCTCCTAATTGCGTATGGAAAATTTCAAGAAGGAAGCAGATCATTTTACTTTGCTGTGTTGCCTACAATACCATGAAGGTGGCAGCTATAACTTACTCCACTGTCAGACTGTGTTGCAGTTGGGCTATAATTCACCTTCTTCTGTGAGTATAATTAAAGCCAACTAATAAATAAAATAATACCTCTTTGCAAATATATCCATGGTGTCTCTTGCAAATATATAATATATGGCAGTTAATTACCCTTCTTCCCAGTTTTGGCAGCTCACACACTGTATGTGGCTGTGAAGTAATTGGGAAAAGCTGTAAGTCAAGGTGGAATATTCACAATATTTATTTTCTTTTTTCACATGTTCTACATATAGGCCTTAGACCTTCAGCACAGAAACCTTCCATGTTCCCTCACATTTTCAGTTCATGAACTATGGTTTATAACAGTCTGATCTCTTTATAAATGATTGTAAATCAGTTATTTACACAAAAAAAAATATATTTGGAGACTGAGTTGTAAGAACACAGAGCGAGAACTCAAAGAGGGAATTTGCCTGATGTTTGTCACGTTTCTATATGCTATCACTCTGATCCTTTCTTAGACATTTCATCCTTCCTTGGATCTTGGCAGATAGAACATAGACAAGAATCAAAAGATGGCCCTCTACAGAATATAGTGTCCCATAGTGAGGGATAAACACTCTATGACTCTATGATACCTTCTCCCAAATTGAAAATAAAGAATTTTCCAAGCTCTGTGACTCAGGCTGTGATATTATTATAAGCAAAATAGCTGTCAGTGGGCCTTCTTGGCTCGGCAGAAAGAGCAACGGTACCTGCTGCAACCAGCTCAGGAGGTGATACTGAAAGAAAGACACCAGTCTGTTAAAAAATAAACTAAAGAGCACGAATTCATTTAATGTAAGCCATTGGAAACTTACAATTTGCCATAGGAATTCACCATTTTTTGCCTAAATTTGTACTAGCAGTTGAGAGACGGATGTCTGTTATAGACAATTATGTTATATAACACACTCAAATACAGCCATATTTAGGCATCCCCCTAAGGGACTCTTACTTGTACATGACTGTGCATCACCCATATTACTCATTGTTCACAACTGTGAAACATCCTTAAAAATTAGCACAGGAAAAGCAAAATTACAGAATATGGCTTTGATTCAGTATTAAAATCTTGGTTCTCGTAACATTAGATGGCATCTGAACAGAGCAGAATCTTTGACGGATACTTATCAACCTCTCTTTTAGCACTGTTTCTAGTGTGGCTGTCCCTTCAGATGTGGAATTCCTTAGGACGTCTGCTTGGTGAAGTGATTTGTAATGGGGATGGTTTTGTATCACAGAGGCTGTGAAAGTCACCCCAAGAGGCATCGCCCTGAACCTCTAGGCTGATTTATGACTCCCTGGTGCTCCTAGTTCTAAGCCTTCTCAATTTGAGCTCTCCAATTTTGTTACATCGCTCTGAATTATGAGGTTGTTTTGTGATGAGGACAAACATCCACTTGAGAGCACCAAACTCATTTCATGATCTGAACTCTCCCCCCAAAAGGTAATAAAGACAAGACCATCCAAAGCCATTGCATCACCTACTGTATATCTTCTGTCAATAGATAATTAATATGACAACGAGATTTTCTCATTCTAGTACTTTGTCATGCATCATATTTTCCACAGTGCTTTTAGCCTTACAACTGTTTCAACAACCAAGCATAACCAAGCTCAAAAGAAGCATTATTTTTCATGGCTGCAGTTGGAACAATATTCTAAGTAAACAACATTAAGAAGGTAAGGCAAATCAGCTCTTTTGTGTTACTAATCAATTCATTACATTAACTACTTTTGTATAAAAGAAAACAACATTGTTTTACTCATATATTTTAATTATAATTAATAGAAGATAAAGCACTCTATTTCAGGTCTATTAAATTCAGTGAACAAAAGTCTTCTCTGCTTTCACTGCATTCTGCAAAGAAAATAGTTAAGGTTCCTTGTCCTGGGAAGAATTAATAAGGATAGAGATGGTAGGGAATGCCTAGAAGATTCAAGATTTGTTTTTTAAGTTTTGGCTGTGTGAAGACTTTATTTGGTCTCCTTCAGCAATCTACCCTGGTTAAGATTCCTGGACAGTCTTTCACTGTTTCTTCCATTAGTTTCTCTGCAACCCCAAAACATCAAGGTTGACCCCTCTATCTTAAGTTCCATCCAGATAGATTCACCCTTTTCCCTTTTATTTCAGTTGTTCTATTGCATAATTCACAGCAATGTAAAATGATGGTCTCAGGTGCTTTTGGCATACTAAAAACACTGCATCTTCTGCTTCTGTCATAAACTTCCCATTAATTTAATGTACTTACAAAGCAAACAAGCAATAATTTTTATGACAAAGTTTTGTGAAGTCATTCAGCTTTCTGATTAAGAAGCCAAGGGTTTCTGCAGACTGTCTTTGCCTCCAACTCTAGACACTGCTGACTAATCACAGATGCCTCCTTATCTAGGATATTGAATGAGTAAGCTTGAACACTTAAGGTACTCAGTCAGTGTAAGTGAATCTTAGTTGACTCACATCCATTTCCAGAAAAGAATTACACATTCACTCTTATGATGATGAATAATCTTCAATCATAAAGCAGAAGCTGAGTTTTCTGTCCCTGAAAAATTATAAGTGCCATAACCCAGAGCACAAGATAGTTTAGGGAAGACAGAATAAACAGGATATTAGTGATAAGAAAGGCAGGCAGAAGCAGTAGAGAAGAATCAAAGATGATTAAATGTATGAAAATCAACAGAACTGGGCTTATACCATTCTTCTCTCTGGATGCATCTTAATGCCTTCTAGAAAGAGAAAAAGAGTAGATATAATGACAGAAGAAGACACGAGGCAAGTTCAAGAAGTTTGCTTCAATTGCACATGTTATAGGAGTTTGAAGGAGGGATTTTTAACAGGAGCAGGGTCGTACTAGAAGCAATAGAAGTTTATGATGATTTGCCTCATCCTCTGGATGACGAAATTTGGTTGGTCTTTAAAGAGAAGGGAAAAGGTCAGAGAAATTACTACTCCAGTGCAAGGTGCAAGTTAATTTGGGATCACATTTTAGTAACAAAATGATGGAGAACAAGGCACATAATGGAAAATGAAGCAGGAAGAAACAATACCAAAACTCAGTGAAGTCAATGGAAAGTCTGCATTTTTTCACTGGAAAATACATAAGGTTTCTAATGAGAATCTGACTATGGAATAAGTTATCCCTTCACTGAAGCTTCTTTAGATACTTATGAGAACAAATCTCTCTGTGGTGTCTGCTGAATCCCAGTGCGATGTATGCTTTAGAAACTGAAAACAGCTGGTTTCAGTTGAACAGTTGGTGAAAAAGTAGGATGTTCAGCTCTGTATTTTGGAAGGAGAGTAGCAAAACCTCATTTATATGCCTCATAACTAGCATAAATGATGGAATGATAGCTCCCTGCTGAAGATTTTAAATGGTACTTCAAATATGTATCTTCATCTGGGAGAGCAGCTACCAGTTTGCAACCAGTTCATACAGAACATTCGCTGCTGGCTTTTTCCCTCCCACTGTTCTCAGACCAGATGTTAATGAAAAATGTAGGAACCTGTTTTTGCTCTTCTGTTTATCTAATAAGGTGGCCACTAAATACTCCTAAGTCTTTATATAGCAAAACTGGACGAGATCCAAGTTATCAGAGAATACAGCAGGGATGTCTTTAAGGAGGCAGATGTTCAAAGGAGTACTTTGAAGAGTTTCTCGACCTGTGCGGAGTTGATTATCACCATGTGGATGAAAGATGAGAAGAAAAATAGATGAAACCACAAAGCCTACGAGAATATGCTATACCTGCCAACAGTAAACTCCAGAAAAACTTAAGTTATAGAAGCTGTAAAATACTGCTGTGATAAAACATCTGAGACAGGACAGACCTCCAGGGACTGCTGAGAAATCTGAGAACAGTCAGTACCACACCAGTTCTTTCACCTGATAGAGACTTTTCAATCCACTTGCCACTGACTGATAAAAATCCTTATCAGCAATCACAGTGATTCAAACAGACAGGAAAGGAAAACACACTGCGATGCAAAAAAGGTCTTCATTTTTAATGCGTAAGCCGTTCTGGCCTGTTTGCAGACTATTCACCTCGTGTTAAATTCTGTAAATCAAGAGTTAGTCTGAAGACCACCATTAAAAACTCTCAGTATACTAAGGAGGTATATCACTGTCAATAATTCCACTGGTCCACAAATGTCTGTGAAGATCTTCATCCTGACATGAATGCAAACTGTCCTCCTTCAGTAATGTCATGCAGATACCATACCTAAACTGCAGCCCGATACTCATTCGTTATCGTATATTTCATCAATAAATTTGTCTTGATACTGGGTGTTAAGCTGCAGGGTCTGCCTTAGCAAACCTGCTGTTGGGCCCATGGCCAGCGCTGTGTCTTACTTTAGAGGCAGAAGTAAACAGAAGTGGAGCCTGGATGAGTAATTCCCCTTGTTTCATCTATCCCGGGGAGTCAGGTTACGAACTGCAGTTTGCCTTTAGGTCTTCCCTCCTAGGGATGGATGCGAGCAGGAACACTCACACAATAATTTCTGGAAAATACATCTGAGACGCAGATGTAGCTTCCTAAACCATTCCTCAGCTGTACTGATCAAACAGCAGGAGAATGACAGGTCTTCTTGACAGATTTTTTCCACAAAAGATGTCAGAATGCTGGAGTTAAATAAAATCCTTTTTACGTCTTTAGAGGTATACATATTCTTTTCATCTTATAAAGCAGGGCAGGCACTATCTGACTGCTTTGTCATTACAAAATACATATATATATACACTAAATAATCTCAGAGACACACATAATCATACAAACACACATTGTTTACAAGCCCCAGAATTTCATTTGTCGCCATTTACCTTACAGACTGTATGTGAAGGAAAACCAGGGTGAAAAAAAAAAAAAAAAAAAAAGTGTTTTTCTCAACCACACCTTTGGACCATTGGAGAAAAAATAAGGAGGGGCCATGTTCTTGATAGTGTTACAGCTAACACCTATAGTTTATCTTTTCTGATTGCCTCACTCACTTGGCCTCTTTTGGTTACTGTTTTTCTGAACACACACAACATAGTACTCTTATTTTCACTGCAATGATGATAGACAAAGCTAAGAAAATTATCTAAAATTGGATGTATAACTTTTATGTGGCTGTATTTACATAAAAGAAGTACCAAATTTGTGCAAGGGTTGGTGCTTTGGCTTGTAATAATTTACAGGATTAGCAGGCGCCCAGCATTTTGGTGAAGTGCTTATATGACTTATGTGACTGGTATTAGTCAGAAATTCCCAATTTGTATAATAAAAGTAGGCCACATGAAGAAAGAGGGAAAAAGAGAAAGAAAGAGAAGGCTGCTAGGAAGGCTTTGGGGAGATACATTAATCCATAATAACAGAAAGAAATCAGAAGTAAATACAGGTTCAATATTTGGCTAGCTTCCAACTGGTGAGAAATATTTGATGGCCGAGAAGACTTCCAAGGGAACTGGTAAAGGCCTTTACATTTAGGTCATCTATATTTAGACAAGATAAAGCACTTTTTTGTGTCCTACTAAGAAATATCCTGGCTTAATAGATCATTTCTCTCTCCAACTTTCACGTTTCTACAAGGGGTTGCTCTGCTGCTGATTATAAAACATTGACTGGATTTGAAAGGAGTATGAGGAGTATTTACTCAGAAACAAATTGCATGTATCTTTAGAAAAATATAAGTTGAAAGGGATAAGAATCTACTTTATTGTGTTCGACTTACAGTTTGTTCTTTAAGGTGTTTTTTTTGGGGGGAGGGGTACATTTCTCAGTGTAATCACTTGCAATGTCTTAGGTAACATGACTAGCATGTATCGTGCGGAATGAAAGAGTCTCAGCAGAGTCTTATTTTAGCATATTTCTCATTGCTTTATTTTAATTACATATTTACAATATAGAAGAATATGCTATCTGCTATACCGTGGCCATCTAGATATCCTGCTTACAACTGAGGCCAAAGCAGAATCTCAGGAAAGAGGATTAAAATGTATTATGAATATATAGACTCTCTCAGACACCAGCCGTCAGAAACTTCCTGAGTCAGAAGTTCTTTCTGTGAGTTTAGTGATCCTCAATGGATTTCTCATTCATGAACTTTAGTGGAAGTCTTCCTTTGGGCCTGTAAACTTTTATATCCACAACATCCACTAGGTAGAACTCCAAAATTTCAAGGTAGACAAAATGTTTTCTCTTTTGCGAATTCTTATGGAATTGCTTTCACCATATGAGAGGAATCTGCCAGACTGTTTACCTCTTTCGGACAAACAGACAACTCCAGGCTATGCTGTGTAAGACCTTCTTCAGAGATCAGGAGGAACAGGAACAGTTTGCTTTCTCTTTTGCAATGATAGAAATGGTATTTTATCAGTGTCATTAAAGCATGTTCTCAGCCTTTCTTTGGAAAATATCTCTCGGAAGCAGTGTTCAGACTGTTAGGGCTTGATTTCGCTGCCTAAAAGCAGGGGCTTTTTTGCCATTTGAGAGATCTTAAGGTGTTTGGAGCACCACATGTCATGGATATGACACAACATGAGACACCCTTGCCCTTCTGCAGCTGCAGCTGGAAGCCCTGCAGGAAGCCCCTGGTCATTTCAAACGGCACTAGATTTTCTTGGGCAACCTAACCATGCCCCTGGGTTTTTTGGTTTGTGTATACAGCGCAAGTTTCTTCACTTTTGGTTGAACAATTGCATATTTGAAAGGATGGAAATTTTTCTTTTCTTTTAAAAAGCCGCTGGTTATTTATGAGAATTTAAGAAACAAAACAAAATTTAAAAAGAAGGCCTACTCTCATGTGTTTCAATTGCAAAAGCAAAATGTGAATCTGACTGTTACTGTAAACACTGTTTTCTCCTCAGATGTTCTGTCATTCTGGTAGTGTGAGTTTGAGGATGGCAGCATACAGCTGTTCCACTGATTTGTGTTACTGAGTAACACAGGTCCAAATTCAGAACGGGATTTAACGAGCCGTGTTGAACATGAGTGCCCTGAAGAGTTATCCTGAAAACAGAGCAAGGTATCACCCTCGGTGTTCTGAGATATGTTAGATGTATACATTACATACATATTTTGCAATTATGTTCATATATATATAGACACACCTCACTATCTATGCCCATATATATACCACTATATAGGTAACTCTGCACCAAGCTTGGGCACATATCTTGGCCCTTTTTAATTTACTGCTATAGGCATAGCCACAACCTCCTGCAATTGAATGTGCATGCTAGGTACGCTCAGAGCGTTGGGAAGGTCTTTTGGGGAAATTTAGGTTTCCTATGCTGTGCATGCAAACTACCCTTGATCTTGTTGTGTATCTGCTGGACTTATTTTGGAAAGCAGCAAATGCTTCAATTGCTATAGTAGCATGCTGGTGTTTGACTGAGTCAAGAAGGTGATTCCTATAGGAGAATGCAGAAGCAGAACTTCAAACACTGAGGTTTTGTAGTGAAATGTGGTGCCTTAAGATGACTGCTGTCTTAAGATGACTACTAATTTTCTATGGAATATGGAAAAAAATAAATACATCTCAGCTTACTTATACATAGAATGGATATAATCACAGATCTGTAATTTATTGACAGTAAGTAACAATTATGATTATTAAAAGGCATGCTTTTGTGCTTTGCTTGTTTTCAGTTCAAGCTTTACTTAGTAAACATAGAACTGTTTTCTTGTTTCTTTGAAGGGAATTTTTATGACAAACTTAAAAAAAAAAAAAAACCATCAGAACTTAAAAGTTTTTAAATCTGAGATGATCTCCAGGAAACAGGAGAAGAACGTAGGGCTTTCTCCTGACAGTCTTTCTTCATGGCAGTCACATTCCCTGTGTTCCCACGTGACCAGGTAGGGCTTAAGGAAATGGTGCTGCCTCCTGCTTTGTGCCAGAACTAATATTCAGTGACCTCCTTGGTGAACCGCAACAGCTCAGCCTGTGGAGCAGAAATGTCACCCAGCAAAACAACAACAGCAAAATGATGAATTTTCTGCCTGTTTAACAGCCAAAATCTGGCAGGACAAGGAGGAAGGCAGGTCTACAGCAGCCTTAACTTGATTAACTCCAACCCTCTTAGAAACGCAGCCTCAGGCACCAAGGAATTCTGTGCTTGGCAAATGCACTTAAGCATTAACAAAGAAGAAGAAATTGTATTTTTTTCCTACAAATAATTTTCTGCTTTAATTAGGCTTGCTAAAAATTTGGCTTAAAATATAGTAAAATGACAATCTGAAATGCAAGAGAAGTGTGGAAGCTAATTATGAAGCTCTTTTTTTTTTTTTTTTTTTTTTTTCCATTGGTGATGTTATATATCTTACATTTTTATAAATCGTCCAGGAGGACAGCACAGCTATTATCACACACTATCCTTCAGCTTATGATATCTGGAGCATAACGAACTGAGTTTATAATGGATCTTCCACTGCAGTAGCTGCATTTTCAGCTTCATACATTGATAAAATTGAAGAGGGTCAAAATGTGTGTGGGTTTGGGGTTTTTTTGGTTGTTGTTGTTGTTTTACAATTCATAGCTTCTGTTCTAAACAGTCTTTTACTCTGTATAGGGGCAGTCAAAAATTTTTCTCTTAAATTTTTTGACAAGATGAGTGGAGTTAATTATAATGAGAATGATAACCTAAAATTCATACGAAGTGCTATTTGCAGAAAGACAGATGCACTTTTCTACCGAATCAGATGAAGGCCCATATCACCCATTATCTTTTCTCTAAGGGTATAAGACATTTTGTTAAACGCTAGGAGAAAGAGAATATGCATAGATATTCTGTTTGTTGCTGCTTGAAAACATCTTTAAGAGCCTCCTACTTGTAGCAGATGACAGTTCTTTTTTTTTTTTTTCCAAAATACGCATTAATATATTTCTGCATTACTTGATGGCATCTGTAGTTTTCCTAATGAATATGAGAACCTAAATTACAATATGGCTTTTTAATTTAAATTTTACAACCAAATGTAATACCATTTTACAAAAAAATTTAGTCTTATCACAAAAAGGAAATTTTTTATAGAAAATATGTTTGAATCCTTTCTTCCAGTTATTTTCTGCTGTATCATCTCATGCAACACAATTTCTGCAAGTACTACAAAGAGATAGAAATGAATAACTTCTTAGAAAAAAGCACACATGCACACCCACACCTGTATCAATTATGTGTTATTTCCCAGTGTCCAGTTATAGAAATGAAGGAAAAAACTAAAGAGGACGAAGGAGGTGAATCTGCCAAAGAGGCTGGAGCAAAAAATGTCAACTCTGAATTTTCTTGATGTGGAAAATCAGCTAGCTAAGAAAAAATAAAATAAAAAAACAACAACAGAAAGGGCACGTATAACCAAAGGTTGAAGGTATTATTTGGAACAAACTAGACCTCATATGACAAGGTTTTACTCCCACTCTCCTTAATGAGGTGGCCAAAGGGGGTTTCCACATTCTTTATGCGAAGTGTAAGGAGTGTTGGGAGATGAACAACAGGATTTACAGTCCAGCACTGAAAAATAATTGAGTCAGCCAACAAAAGTCAATGTTCAAGGGTAGTGGATGAGATCCTGCTTATTTTACGATCTGGTACTACCTGAAAAACTCATTTAGATACTTAGACTGGTGCATTCCTCTGTACTTAGATATCTAGAAGAGCTTATTTTCTCTTTAAAAGTAGCCAGAAAAGCAGATTGGGACACTAGGTGAAGATCATTCTTTACTCAATACTCTAAATAATTAATACATATTATAATTAGTCCAAATAGCGACCTACCAACCTCAGTTCTGGGCTCTTGTCAGCCTGCAGACTTCAAAACCGTTTTCTTACTTCTTTTTGTAACCAGTTAGCCAGAAAACAAGCATTCTCCACCTCTTCTATGGAAATAGTACCATACTGCAGAAATGAATTCAGGCTGGAAGACAGAATTCATCCATCCACAGACCAAAATTTATGCATGTGAAATGGCCTCTAACATTTGGCATCTTAGAAATCTGGCTATGTAACAGAGCTACAAGAATTACTACAAATTTGATGTTTTTGGACTCTCATGCAACTAAAAAGCTGGGTAGAGATTTTGGTGCATGAATTTAGATGCATGCATGTCCCCTCAATTTCATGTTCGAATTGCGGTATTATGTTTCTCATGTCTTGATCTGCAGTGTCTTGTTTCTATTACATGATTTCTATCAAATTTAAAAATTATCAGGTTAAGCATCCTTCTAAACGAAATAGCATAAAAAAACTAGATCTGCAGATGAAGATTAGTAATTCCTCATAAGTATGCTACTGTTTGCTATAAAAAATTACTTTGTTTTTGTTAGGTCTCTATTGCAATTAAGAGACTAACCAGTACTAACAGTTACATAAAACCATTATCTCTCTGGAACAGTAGAAATAATGTTGCCAAGGTGATTCTCGTTTTTATGATATTCTAAACATGGTGAGAAAAAAAACCTGACATAATACAAAGGCTTAAATCTTGCAGGGCGTAAAGCTTCTTCCCTCAACTGAGAAACTGGGACTTTCATTACTATGATAATTTCAGGTAAAAGGGCCAAAAATTATTGTTTTTCCTACACTTCAAAATAAAAATTCTTGTGCATCCTGGAATATCTTAACATAGCAGCAGGTTTTTATGAAGATAGTGCTAGTTAGCGTATTTGCATTACTATATGTTTCAAAAAAAATTTTTTTTAAATCAAGTTATGTTGGATTCAGATCAAATCAACCAGGCAAGCTTCCAGAAAATGGGCTGTTTCCCAAATGACAATAATTTCATTAGTTTACTTCCTACAGCTAAGCCAATATGCTAAACCAAGTGCTTGGTAGTAGATTATGTTGACTAAATATTTTGTGTTCCCATAATAAGGGTTTGATAAGTAGTATTTGATTTAACTCTGCTTTTGCTGAAGAGGTGATTTGCCATTGATATCAGTATGAAAAAAGCCAAGGCAAGTGCTTTATACAACCTTGCCTACAAAGCTTAATCTTTGAGTGGCTTTATTTTGAGATTATTGTCTATTTATCATCCCTCTTTAAGTAGCAGAGCTTGGATACAGGTGGAAATAGGACAGTGGATGAGGGGACAACAGCTTTGAGGGAGCAGAGGAAAATCTCAGGTTGCCTGGCGGGATGATATGCTAAGCACAGGAAATATATTAAGGAAGGAAGATTTGCAGTAGTCGTGGAAAGTATTTGCATCCCTCTGCAAGGCAAGGCAAAACCAGTATGGATGTGTCTCATCCAATGTTTATGACTGCCAGAAAGCTTTGCAGAGTCTGTGACATAGAAAATCCATCTAAAGTTTTTATATTTCATCTTAAAGCCTTTGTTCCAAGTTCACCCCTTATTGCTAAATATCCACAGTCTGAGGATCAGATCATCTGGAACAATTCTGTTCGTGGTTTGGTCTTGTTATTTTTCCTCTTTTGAGTTAAAAATGAGCGACTGCTGAGGAAATGGTTAGGATTCACTGGTATCACCAGCATTATTATCCTTCTTTCCTTAACTTTTTAATGTGATTGTTATATTTCTGTATCCATCTTTTTGAGGGGGGAAAAAAAAGAATACTATTTAGAAATACTATCTCCAGCCACAGCAGATGGCTAGGTAATCACTTCAGTATGGTTCTTTGTATGACGGAGCTCAGTTGTGTGTCCGTATGTGTCTGTCTGTCTGTACATCCCTGTCATGCTGAGCACCTACATATGAGAATACACAAGGAATTTTGGAAGAAAGGAATTGGTTTTCAACACTGCTTCTTTTCATCGAAAACAACCTTTCAGAGACGATATATGTGGCTTATAATCCTTAGGTGTTTAATATCCACTGCTAAATCTGCCCCCCTGCATTGTCAGATCTGGGAATAGGAAGGCAAAATACTTATGATCTTAAGTCATAGATGCTACAACATGAGCAGTGCAATAAATCTTTTCTAAATAGTTTTATCATTTCACTCCATGCAGCAGTTCTGCATATTTTCTGATAAATTATTATATAAAATTGGCATCCATTTGAAAATTCTGGGCGTGAATACAATTTATTAGAGCAAAACATCATAGTAATTAACAATAAATCGAAAAATGCGGAGAAAATGCAGCTTTCTCATCACCTCACCCAAGCAGACCAAGATGCTGTAATCCAAAAACATCCTAATACATGTTTTATTCTCTTCCATGGTGATACAAATGATCACAGAGGATCAGAACTCTTAGGACTTCCAAATTTCAGCTTCATTTTGTTGGGTCCAAAATGTTCAACAAACTTGATTAAATGCCAGTAGGCAATCTGTGTCTAAAGCATCACATAATAAATCACTCTTACAGCATATCCCCATCTAGAACATTGGATTGATAGGACTACCAAGAATGTACTCGGGTCCCTGGTAAGCATATTTTTTCAGTGGGGCAAGCAGACTCTGTTTACCCTCAGTCTACATCCTGAGTATGTCTGGTCTTTGAATCTTGACCTCCAAAGGAGAAGGGAATAGAATTACAGTTCCCATGGAGGACCACTGTTCTATTAGTGGGAACCTCAAAATCTTGATTTCCTAACACCTGCTTTTTTCCCTCTCCTTCCTATTTTGCTCTTCTTCATAAAACTTGACAAAAATACTTAGCCAAAAAGCAAGGAAACTTCCACTGCAAACTAATTTTTATTGATAAATGTTAGATTAACTTTAAAATATTTTAATATAATGTGTTTGTTTATATAATACTATTTTGAAATGAGCTAGGAAAGATTCATAAGCACTGGAATATGATTTTTTAATGCTATTAAATTGACAGAATTTTTACAAAAATTAATTTGACCTGTTCCAACCAGCACTTTCCCTAAAAAATTCCTGGCATAATTTGTCAGTTAGAACAGTTCAGGGACCATTCTCTGTAAACAATTCACATGCACTTTTTAAAGTTAAAGTAATTTCCTGGCATAAATAGGATATCCTGTTCCAGCTGACTACCATGTCCCGGAGCATTCCCATGTACACTTAATTTATTAGCATAGAATTTGTCTTTAATTTCTTTATTCTGTATCCTTCTTGACTTTAATTTTTACTCTTTATCTACATTTTGTCATACAGAAAAATAAAGTTTTGATCCTCTAAGAGAATAAAATCTACACCAAACAACAAAATAAACAGCTGTTCTGTGAGGAAGGATCAGTTCTAAGGAGTCTTGCTGTCCTGTAGTTTTACATTCTGATGCTACTTGATGTTGGTAACTAATTTCTTAATTTCTTCCATTAAGAAAACAGAAGCAGGAATTGAAAATTTCTCATATATAAATCCTTTTTATGATTGTTCTTTGTGTGAATTCTCTAATGTCTACGAATAGCTCACGCTATAGCTTTACCGTTACTGGAATATTGGTAGGTTTTCTCTGTTCTCCCTGCCCACCTGTTCTGATGAATTTTTCTTAGAACTTCATAGATCTAAACCACCTGCTCTTTTTTTAAATATGGTTAAAATTTGATGAATGGATTTATGTTACTAGAGCAGCACATAGACCAACTAGCACATAGATCTCTGTACACTTGTGTACTCATGCAGAGTGGTATCGCCCAAGTCCTGTTTTCTTCAGGATATCCAGCCAATGACAACTCCTTGTACTATGTTTTATCTATTATCTCATTCAAAATCTTTTCTTCCAAGATGATACCTTTAAGGATCTCATTAACTACCTGGAAAAAATTTAACATGTTGTCAGTAAATTATGAGCTTTTCTTCTGCCAGTGGCCCATAAAGCAACAATTAAAAAAACCCCATTAACAGTGAAAATACTTCACTGTCATTATCTCCCTGTGGAAGTCCACAGTTGGAGCTCAGAAACATTTTTATACTGATTTTGGTAACATCAGTTATGAAGTTTAATGATGTAAAATACAGTGGAGTGAATAAATAACTTCATTATACTGTTGTACTTTTAAGATCTTAGGATGAGGATGCTAAGTAGAGATTTGTCAAGCTTTGGGACTGCAGCGTTAACATGATTTATTTCAGCTTCTTGGAATTACATCTATTTCACTGCTGCTCTGCTAACAGGGATGAAATCATACGTACAGATGCCAAAATCAGAGGATATGCTAACATTTCAGTTTGAGATGAACATTTCAGAAGATTCTTGAGATCACACGCTAAGGCCAGCAGTAGTAAATTAATAAGAGTAATCTCCATCATCACTTGGATCTATATACACTATAGCTCTGCCAAACCAAGAGTGATAAAAAGTATTTTATAAACATTAATTAATCACATCTCACCACAACAACTCTGTGGAGTGTATGTGAATTATTAACATCTAGGTTTCACACGGGTAAATAGGCAAGGACTTTACTTTAAATTCTCCCCTCCATAGCAATACATCCTTGTATTTCAGTGTTTTCTGAATTTTCTGAAAGGTTCCAAACTGCAAAAGAACTTTTTCTTTACATCAGGCAAGCCATAGTACTTCTTAGTGAAAAGAATGAATACACACATTTGCAACAAGACATCTGTGCTGATTATTTCTGTAGAGCTATTCCTGTAGAGCTTCTGCTCCACACGAGAGGGAAATTCGTGCGCTTACAAGTGCAAGTCTTGTTTCTTCTCTCATTTACAATTATACACCTCTGATGGATTTTAAATAGAGTAATGTTTGTCTATCCCTGCCCGTGGGCTAATAGACAGAAATTGGTCCTTGAAATAACTACAGAAGTCATGCTTAAAGGCAGAAAGGAAATAAACGACACAGGGGAAAAGAAAAACAAATAACACAAGCACAAGATTGCAAGCCAAAGATTAACATAGCTCTTAGTTGGCTATGAATGAGAAATAAAAGTTTGGTAGAGTTATTGGGATAGTCACCGGACATTTTATTTTTATTTTTTGGGAAACTAGATGGTTCTTAGCTTTAAAAGGTTGAGAAACAATGCTCAAGACACCGTTATTCTAATCTTTGACCTTCCACAGTCTGCTGTGAGTAACCCAGAGCAAGTAAATTTTTTTGTGCTTCCCTTTCTTATCATCTTCATGGAAATTTATTAAATTTTTCATTAAAAAAAATTCTAGTCACTAAAGGAATATAAACTTTTGTTAATTGATTTGTTGGCTAATACTAATAACAGTTACTCCAAATGTTGTCCCACTTCTATGTATTATCACTTCCTACGAATCACCAGCTTCATATTTTTAAGACAAATTGGGCCAAATCCTTGGAGGTCATATTGTTACTGTAATAGACAAATGGCCTTCAAAAAAGCCACTTTGCTGAGACTCTGAATACTGATGGTAGTTTCCAATTCATATTTCTAACAGAAAGGGGGAAACAGGCTAAGGTCATGAAGGGATATATGAAGCTATGCTGAGTCAGCATCTTGATCAGCTATATCCCAGCAGGTGGCACATAGTGTCTCTGAATTTCTTCTAACAGACCATTGCCATTTTTTCTCATTTCTTTTCTTACAGAAAAATGTGTACTCATTCATAGGATAGTGCATACTCAGAGAATTCAGTGCATTGCACCTGCGGGGTACTTCTGCCTAGATGTTCTTTCTGTGTTCAGTCAAGCTAAGACATCCATGACACACAGATCACTTGTGGAATATGTTCTGTAGCTCTAACAGATGTGTCAGACTAACTGCAAATGTGCTTTACAGACAGCTGTTTTTCACATATGTGTATGTCCCAGATTCCTACATATCTGACAGCCTTATCAAAGAAATTTTTCCTCCCAATGAAATTATACCCAAATGGTAACATCTCCATTTACATCAGGTGAGAACTTCCAGGTAGAGAAAAAACAGTTTCAGAGAAGCCCAGATGTAAGGTTGGGTCACAGTAAATTTGCTATCCCCATTGCATGCCTGCTCCTCTTCTTCCAGAGATCCTAAACACTTTTGGGGCCCATCAGTCAACACTGCTGTTTGGGAAAGGATGCTTCCATGCTTCTTCTGCCTGTGTCTCAGATTTTGCACAAACTGGCTAAGCAAATGCCACACTTTTCAATTTTTAATGGAATACATTGCAGAAAGGACAATATTTGAAAGGAGAGGAATACAATGAATGCCACTCTCTCCTCTATAGCAGGTAAAGAGTAAACCAAGATGCTCTACAACTAAGCATTAGAAATGTCCTGGACAAATGAACCAGAAAGACTAAACCAAAGGTGGATCATTATTTGAATGCAAAACCTGGATAGATCTGCTTAGAGTCAGTAATACTAGCTATCAGTGGGTATTAATCATTGAAATGGTCCAAAAAGTCCTGACTAGGGCACCTTGGGGAATTCTTAACAACAACTGATATTTTCTTCCAATTTTTCTATGTTCGCTGTAATAGACAGAGATTAAAATTTAGAAGATTTTCCTTCAGGCTTTCTCACTGGAAGTTTATCTCATGGATGTACAATGTTTACATTGATGACTCTTTGCACATATGGCTTAAAAATCTTCTACATAAAAGCATATTTGCTCTTTTTTCTTTTTTTCCCCCTGTTAGGTAGCTCCTATCTAAAGTCCTACTGTGTCTCCTTTTTGTCATTTTCTGCTACTAGGTCAAATCGGAGTAATTTTCAAATCCCAATGGGATGGCCACAATGAAGAGCACTGCCTTCCTGATTATGCCTTCTTTGGCCAACACACTGTGTCAGTGTCAAGCGACTCTAGAAAATACGCACAATGGGCTTGACGTTTATTGTATCTCAGTGTGTGGCTGTCTGTGATTTTGATGGTTTTGATGGTATCTGAGCCAGATTGCATGAATAGTCTTGTGTTGAATAGCAGTAATGAGGATGTCAGCTGAGAGTTTTAAATGAGCTTTCCTTAGTCATTTAATGGATTTATGTATGTATCTGGTTGTTTCTCAACTTCATATTACATGACAGGAGTGACCCATATTTTTGTATAAATACAATATGACTACATGTTCAAAAAGGAGCAGAAAGGGAAAGTAGCACAGAGTTCCAGCTACACTCTGCTTGAAATTACTGTTGCAAACAAAATAAGAAGATAACACACATTCACTTATGGTAAGGGAATAGCTATAACTGAAATTACTTGGTTCCCCTCAACAATTATCTGTATTTCATGTACTCTGTGCTCTGCTGCTGATGCTGTAGTAAGTATAAAACAATAAAACTCCCCATGTAGCATCTAATCGTATATACCACAAGCCATGCTGATGCATATTTACAAGTGTAGTAAGTGCTTAGTCCAAGATGGAAGGAGCACTTTGCCTTTGGAAAGGATATTTGTTCTGAGGTTCTTATTTATTCAGCCAAACGAGTTGTTGCTGAATACATAACACTTCATCTAATCACTAGCCAAAGACATGTTTGTTAAAGGCTTCATACCGTCTCGCACCTGCAGCTGGTAAAACTGAACCACAGCCCAGCGATTAGAGGAATCCAGGATCAAAGAGATGGAAACAGGGTAAAGAGAGATAAAGAGAGTGGCGGAGGAAATTCGTTTTGTATTTTTAACCATTCGATTCTTTGACTCATGGAAGACACACCATAGCATTAAATAGGCTTCATTATTTTGTTCGCTTTGTTCGTTTTTTGGTTAGCCACAGGGGAAGAAGAAAAAAAAATATTTATTTTTTTCAGTTATAAAATTAGTTTTAAAGCAGGTTGTTCAGTCTCTAAACAGTTTGTCTTAAACCAGAATGGATCTTAAGAAGTGGCCCGCATTCCCCATTAAACAGCTTGTAAGGCTTAGATTTTATCTGAAAGTTTGCATACTTCACTGAGAATAAGCTCTCCTACTTCAGTTTAAACCCTCAGGGATGGGCTGTAAGTCACCTCTGAGGACTTATATTTATAGCTCCATAAAGAACATATCTGGAATCTCAGCCATGATCAGGGAAAAAAGTATGCGGGGATAGTTACTGTAAACACATACGACAGAAAGAAAAATAAGGAAAGATTGAAAAATAACAATGGCAAATAAAATAATTTCTTCCTTTTCTCTCTAGGCAGAAGAAGCAGGAATAGGAAGGTTTTCTCATAACCAAAAGCTGCATTTCAAAATTCCTTTGAAAATCTTCCGAGAAAGGTAATTTATGAAAATGTTAATTATTTTCTTCTGGTTTTAAGAAAAAAAGAATCCACAGTACCCAACATGATCTAGCTATTACCCCTGGTTTCTGATGCAAAAGTGAAGTGCAGAGGGATTAGTCCAATGTCAAAGCAAATGATTTTGTTCTTAGTCAGATACTTTCTCAGGAAAAGGTTGGAAAGACCTTCACTGTGGCCAGGAGAATAGTTCAAAAACCTTCTGATGGTCTGTCCTTGTTTTCCTCTCTTTCTTGATATAGAAAATGGGGTCAGTCTGGCATGTGGATTTTTAAAATGTCTCCAGTATATTTCCCCTCCTGCAGATATAATGGGGTCAGGAGATTGAGGCTATATTTATTACTATTTCTGGAAACTTGCATTATCCACTTTAAATATTTTAGGAATGATCTCACCGAAATATGAATCTCATAGTGAAGTGACTTTCTCCTTAAATATTAATGAAAAAAAACCAGAAGGGAACAACGCCACATAAAAATCATAAACCATATAAAAGGGACTATTTATTAACGTGCACCTGTACTCCTGTGGTTGGTGTGGACATAACCTCACCTTTTGCAAACGTTAAAATAGCACCCAGAGAAAGAACCTCTTCAGGAAGCAGCCTGGTTATAAAAAGACTGATTCTGCAGCCACATCACAAACCTGGCTCTGATCTTACTTAAAACAGGGGTTTTTCATTTTTATATGCTCAATGTTGCTCTTATTACAGTGATTTTTTTTCTTTTTTTGGGTTTTGTGTTCTTGATCCACTCTAATGTAAACCTATTTATAACTAGAGCCTGTGAGTACAGTTTGCTGCTGTGTTTGGGCTTCTGTATGTGGAAATCAATGAGTTAGCTATAAATAAAGCAAGCATTACCAATGAATTTGAGCAAAATGTGTTATTTGAGTAGAAATGCTTGCTATTCTGCGATAATCAGGATGAACTGAACACCTTTTGAAGGAGCTGCATGGAAAATAACAAATTTCCCGTCCAATGAAGTTTCTTCCTCTAGTCTTTATCAAGGCTGTTTCAAGAGCTGTCAAATTTGCTATGAAAAATGAGGGGGAAGAGACTTGAATCTTCCCCTATTAGCTAGCAGCCCAACCATCACCTGCCAGCAGGAAAACTATTTTACGTTTTCAGTCTGCCGTTTACAGATCAAAGGTTTGAGCCTCCTGGTGCATGGTATCAACTCTCTAAACACACGTTGCAGAAGAAGGAGGTTTCTAACCCTCCCAGCTGGAACACTCCCGGTTTCTACACACAGCTACGTACTAATTAGTGATGGAAATTAAACCTTCATCTCCATGCAAAGTTCGAGGTTCGAGAATTACTTATTCTGAGGCAGTTTGACATTTTTTAACCTCAATTCCATTCCGGACTAAAAATTTCGAACTGGAAAATACGCTCCCCCAAAAGTTTTGATTTTTTGACAACCGTTTCTGGCCTCTGGCACTCGTGTCTGGGTGTTGTGCGCGCGTGAGCAAACATCACTCAGCAACTCTAAGCGGAATTCTGAAAGTTTTGTGTCTCTCTGAGTGTGTTCTCATCATCTAGATGTGCTCTTTATGCCCATTTTGAATTAGTTAAAATTCCCACTCTTCCGGTGCTTCAGATATCGCTGGGCTAACGTCCTCACCCGGAGGTTCAGCTTCAGGGTGTGCGGCTGATGACAGGGGTTTGCCACAGCTCTCCCAGGCTCCTGCACGAAAGGAAACATAACACAGGACACCAGGAGGCAGGAATCGGTAGGGCAGAGCTTCACAAATCAGCATTTTCACAAGTACGACTAAATTTGACATAATCCTTTCCGCGGTCTGAGATTAGAGAACCTACTGCATACTGAAAGTCTTTTGCAAGACCTCCTTTCCACGTGCAGCTGGAGAAGGGCGCTCCCAATCTGACAAAGCGGCTGTAACACGGGACAAATGTATTTTAGTGCACTTTTTATCGGGATTCAACCTTTTATTTTTTATTATGCTCTTGCTTCCCTAGGCCTAAAAGTACCAGTTCAATGGCAAAGGTAGTTTCTCCTAGCACACTGGGGCTGCTGATCTTAACCTCCTCCTGAGTGGAAAAACGGCTTAAATTGACTTAATTATTTAACATGCTCTTGCTGACACAGGCTAGTAAAAAGATCAGTATGTTAGTGCTCCTTTCTAGCACTTTCTTTCCAAAAGCCTTTAAGAAACTCATGAATATTTAAAGCCCTTCAGACATGCCAGCGAGATGGTACCATTAACAGTGAAATCAAATGCCACTAGTTGGATGTGCATCTCAGAGCTGCTTAAAAACACACAGAACTATCTTCCTGAATGGCTTTTGCCTCACGATCAAGCACAAAAATATGTTTTTCTTTCTCTCTCTTTTCTTCTTTTTTCCCCCTCCTCTTTCCCTATCAGAGAAGGAAATGGACCACACTACGAAGGAATCAGCCTGTTGCCACATGTATTATTTTTGAAGTCTGATATCTCCTCAAAACTGTGTAAATGGGCCCATATTAAAGCACAGGAATTGTAAAAAAATATTCAGATCTTTCAACACAGTGAAATTACGTTTATTCAAAAGGGAACAGCAAAACTAGCTGAATTTTCTCTTCTTTGTAAATGAGAAAAAAATGATTTTTTGTTCAGCATCCATTATGAATTTGATGATAAGGTAGGAGTGGCTGGTTTAAGATATATCTCTGTTTAATACAGAATCACAAAACAGCTAAGGTTGGAAGGCATCTCTTGAGATCACCTAGCTCAACCGCCCGCTCAAAACAGAGTCAGTTAGAGCGGGTTAACTCAAAATCTGCTAGTATTTGACTCCTAGCCCCAAATGGTTGGTTATATGTCCTTTGTGTGAACCACGTTTTCACACACCCTACTGCAATTTCAGCTGCTTTGCTGTTTCGGAGTCCTGAGGCCACCTGTTAGGAGGTCCACGTTATTTCGCTTAGCAGCGTGGTTAGGTCGCCAAACCACAGTGCTGGAGAGTGGTGGCTGGTTACTCCACCACAGCTGAGGAAACAACACCCAAATTACTTGACCAGTCAAGTGATTCAATCTGCAATATTCACAGCACCAAAGTTTGTGTTGAGATTAAACAAAGTAAATACTGTGAGATGCTTTGATACCGCTAAGTATGCAAAGTTAATAGCTCATCTTTTTTCCCCTTTTAAAGGAAAATTAAAACAAAACTCATTAAAACAAATGCACAATCAATAAGAAAAGGAAATGTTTTACAATGCTCTATTGTGCATTGAAGACCAGCTACAAAAAGTCCAGTCCCAGGATTTCTTTCTCTACTTCAGACTCTCCGCACAGCATACAGTAGTTTCACAATCCATGTGAACAGTACTACTGGCACCATCTTCTAGGTCCTGGGAGATGCTTTTGATCTGGCAAGGCGTTCCCATTATTGGAAAGACTGTGGTGTAACTATAACATCATTGCACTCTGTCAATTTAGTTTTGCATGAACCACTTGGCTCGTGACACTCTAAATTTAATACGGTGCCACAGATAAACTAGAAACAGAATAAATATTGTAAGAACAAAGCTGTCACAGAAATACACTCTGAGCGTTTTGACCCCATTCAAAGGCCCTTCACTATAATTGTCTCTGACAGAAGGCTCCTGTACAGTAAGTACTTTACTTGCCAATGACCTTAAACACAATTATCATTAGCCTTCTTGTAATTCTGCCTCTCCCTTGAACTCAAATTGCTGTGCTTCTCAGATGGTTTTATAAAGATAGTTCAGTGCTGTAGTTAACATAATTCAAGCCGTCTTAATCACTGCTGTGTCCTGTGTAAATAAGGCTGCATTTTGAAATACATGCCGTAATAATTACATCCGTAACTGGTTATATTTATTGAGATAATTTTGACTATAGTGGTTTGAATTTTTGTTGCAAACAAACTGTAAGTTAATAAATGGATGACAATTTATGCTGATGAATTTATTAGTGTCAATCCTACAGTTTGGTTCTGTTGAAGCAAAACATTTGAATAATAAAGCCACAATTCAGGAATGGTAGAACTATCTCACCTTGAAAGCTTGACTTACCTACCATCTCTAGCCCCAATAATTTCTTCTCAATAGAAAATAAAAGCACACATCTTTTTCTCCTTTCCACAGGAAGTACCTGACATGCACAGCTTTGCTGCAGGCTGACCAGCATATAGCAGAAGAGCAAAGACCCCAGCACCACACCACAGAAACTCCTCTACAAGGAGCAGCTGTGGCAGGTCACTTACTACAGGAAACCTCTCACAGGTGTAAATTGGTGGGGGAAAGTCCTCTATAAATATCTTTGGATACACTTTAGAATGCAGTAACTATAAGATACAGAGGTATGAAAAATAGTGAGAGATAACCAAGCATCATCACAGACAGGAGTTTTCCAGCAGTCATCCTATATAATCCCTTCCGTGACACAACCTCCTCTTAAACTGGTTAGATTTCCTGTTTTTGTTTTCCCAGATGGGTGGTTCTTTCCTGAGTCTTATTAGCTTAATTGTTAGAAATCTTCTTCTAATTTGCAGCATAAACATACTAATGTATTATCATTAATGTTCATCTTATCTTTGTCTGTTTGCATAGATCTTTCTTCTTCCTTCCTAGTATGCTGCCGGGTAAACTTTTCATGAGCCATGGGCCAAGGGTAGTCAAAGACTGTATTTAAGATCACTAGGAATGTTATTAAATTATTTCCTTAGAGATTTAGCTGTTAATGAATTAATTAGTGCTTATTGCAAAACTAATTTTACTCTAAAAAAAGACATAACAGCCAGAGGTTATTTTTATGTGTTACTAGAAAGTAACTGTATAGAGTATCTGCTTCTACTTTGCTAAACTTAGTAATATATTGTTAATTTGGTGGATTTTATACCAAAGTCATTTATAAAAAAATAATGTAAAAAATAGCAGAAATCTCTGTCCTGACTAGTCTTGGAGAAACACCATTAATATCTGTTCTCTAGCAATACAATTCAGCTTTCAAAGAGCTAACATATGCCTGGGTAGTCAACTCCTTATCCATCATACAATTACAGTGTTCTTTCCTTTCTTCTCAAATATCATTAGCATTTCCTATGTGCATCATATCAAATGTTTTAGTGAAATCCAAACAAACGAGATCTAACATATTCCCTGGAGGAAATAAATTATCTTCTCAGTGAAAGATATCCAGGTAGTTAAACTTTGTTCAAATGTGATGTTAAATATTATAATAAGGCTTTTATCTAAGTCCTTATTTGTCAAATCTCTGAAGGTAACTTACCAAGCCTATGACCTGGTATAAAAAAATGTAATTTTTCCCTTTTCCTTCAATGCATTGCTATTTATTTTATTCTTAAGGCATACTGTACCCTCTTTATATAAGTAATGCATTTCCCATTCTTATTTATCCAGAGAAACATATGCAGAAGATTGATCTTTTCTGCAGTTAGCTTGACTTGCAGACTGATTTAGTGCCTCAGATTCCATCACTGGCAATTTTAATGGAGATGGGATGTGTTTTGTTCGTTTTTTTTTTTTTTTTTTTTTTTTTTTTTTCTCTCCCTAATAATTATCCTCTAATTCACACAGGAGTCAATTCAGGACAATTCTATGGTCTTTGTTAATATAGGAGGTATAAATGAGCTGGTTACAGTTTTCCTTTCTGTCTTTATAGCTTGTTAACATGAGTATAGAGGTTTTTCCATAACCATCAAGCCTGTATTAGACTCAGACAGCACACGTCTGTATCAGAATGCAGGCAGAGACACCCAGCATTAAAAAATGATGCATGGTGACACATGATACATGAAAATGATATATTTCAAGTTAGACATCTACAAATTGAATACTCAAAGCTGTCATTTTATTTTTTTTTTTTCTGAAGAACTTGTTGGTAAACTTCATGGCCTTTAGATTTAAAATATTCTGGTAGCACACTCTCCAGACATTATTCTGAGTGCTATGAAATCACAAAGGTCAAAATTTATCATCTAGGAAGCATGTTCAATAAGGAGCAGGCTCTCCAAGTTACTTGAAG
The DNA here is from genome assembly GCF_028389875.1 of Rhea pennata. Taxonomy (NCBI): domain Eukaryota; kingdom Metazoa; phylum Chordata; class Aves; order Rheiformes; family Rheidae; genus Rhea; species Rhea pennata. The sequence continues at coordinate 76,080,643 of NC_084702.1, read as the reverse complement.
GAGAGCACCACAACATTCATTGTGGGTTTTTTTTTTCTCCCTCTTCTTCCTCTGCCATTCTTAAATTTAGAAGCAAACTTGAATCAAGTATTTCCAGATGGAAAATATCCAAATACTATTTGTGAAGGATGAATTTCAGCCTGCAAAAGCAGATTTTTGAATCTCTGCCATCTAAGCATATGCATGAGATACTTCAATAAGGAAGTCCCTATCTATCACTTACCTGCATGCAGCTAATGCAGAAACATATACTGGGTTAGTGTGGCCTACTGAAACATCCAATTTGCATCAAGTCTTCCAAAAGTCTGAGTGATAAAATGGTTGTGCTGTAACTCTATTTTATTAGCCATCTGGGTTCTAGTCTCAGCTCTCACTGAAATGACTTAATGTGCTCTCTCCATGAAGCTGATAGTTGGTACTTTTCCCCTAAAAGGAGCACCAAGGAGAATTTACTCATAATGAGACTTGTGACGGAAACAGAAAAATTACCAAGAACTATAAAACAGTAGGAAGTAAAACATTCTTGACTTGTAATTTCACTTACCTTCCCTCAGAGAAAGTTTCTTCCCTCACTTCGTCTTTCTCATGGGTTCTCTCTCATCATTTACTCCCTAAAATGACAGAAGTGCCACCATTTTTCACATCAGTGCCAGACAATATATTAAAGCTCTCCATTAATGGGAAACAAACAAACAAACAAATCCCACACTCATACCAGAGCAGAAAAAGCTAGTCTTTCATTCTCAAACTGAAGATCAGTGTAGAGTAGAGAGCCTTAGAGAGGCATCAGTTGTGATCCTCTAATTCGATGCATTCCCAGCATAGATTTAAGACTGTATAACCTCATTAAAAACTAGGAAGTAAAAATCATTATAAGCAGGATAATATATATATATATATCCTTTCTAAAGTTTCATGGTACAAACATTCTTCTACATACCAATAGTGCACAAAAAGCCTTTCATTACAATAGCAGGCTTTCCCACCTGTTCAGTTTTCCAGCCATGGAGATTTTAGGATCTTTTGCAAGATTTCTGTGTTTTCCTATTCACCCTCAGGTCATGCAGTTAGTATACAACTCCGGACTCATCTGTATATATCAAAACATAAACATTACTGTTATCACTCTCAGCCTGTCTTTTGACTTTTGACTATCCTCTGGAGCTATCAGGCAGCACTATCAACCTCTTCCATGGGTTTATTCCATGTAAAGAACAAGGGAAACTCGACGTCTTTTTATAAGACCAAGGCACACTTTTCTCTCTAGTCTCTAAATGCAGAATGACACATGGAGAGGCTTCCAGAGAATCTCTAATTAAATGAAGCAGACCAGGAGAAACAAGAGCTTTTAGCCTGATGTTAAAACCCAATAACACTTTTAACCTTAAGAACATTGCTTTAACCTGACATCAGAAAATCATCATAAACTGCATCTCTGACAGTTTCCTGAACCCCCAGGAACTAACAAAGGAGAAAGCAGTGCCAGAAAGAAACTATGGTAAACATGCCCCTAGAGTCTTGGGATGCTAACATGAAAAGAAAAGTAGCATTAGGAAAAGCAGATTGATGCATGAAGGAGAGAAATTAGAAGCGCCTTCCCACACAAATGTTCACATTCCTGACTGGAAGTTCCTGGGAAGTTAATGGGCATCTCTTCAAATAGTACACTTAAAATTGTATCATTCACAGTTGTAGAAAATTACTAAAAAATATAATAATAAAATATTATGGTTATTATGATGATGATTAGCCTCAAGTGTGGAAAAGAGAGAGTAATCCCCCCATAAAAGCTTAAATGCCAGTCACTGAACAAAAGAGACAACTAATAAGCCTTATTTAAAACCATGCAGGACAGTAGTGGGCTCAACAGGTAGCTGTTGAACTCTTCTCAGTTTTCTACATCTGGCTTAAGATGGTTTCAAGAAGGTTAATGAAGTGTCTCAGCAAATATTCTTTATGTTTTTTCATTAAAAGGTAAACTGTTTTTCTCTCAGTTTTCTTGATAGTTTAATAGAATCAGAGAATCACAGGACAGCTTAGGCTGGAAGCTAGCTCTTAAGATTGCCTAGTCAAAGCCCTCGCTCAAAGCAGGGTCATCTAGAGCAGGTTGCTAAGGGCTTGGTTTTGTGGGGTTCTGAATATCTCCAAGGATGGAGACTCCACAACATCCCTGGGAAAACCTGTTCCAGTGTTCAACCACCCTCACAGTAAAAAAGGTGGATATTTACGTTTTAATGGAATCCCCTGCGTTTCAATTTGTGCCCATTGCTTCTTATCCTGCCACTGGCCACCACGGAGAGGAGTTTGGGCCCATCCTATTTACTTCCTCCCCATGGGGTATTATGTACATTGGTAAGATTTCCCCAAGCCTTCTCTTCTCCAGGCTGAACAGTCCCATCTCTCTCAGCTTCTCCTCATATGAGAGGTGCCCCCATCCCTCCATCTATGTTGTCCTTCACGGGACTCATGTCAGCATGTCCATGTTTCTCTTCTACTGAGGAGCCCAGAACTGGACGCAACACCTCAGATATGGTCTCACTAGTGCTGAGCAAAGGGGAAGGACCACCTCTGTCAGCCTGCTGATGATAGTCTTTCTATGCTGTTGGCTTTTGCTGCCATGGCACACTGTTGGTTCTGTGCAACCGGTTGTCTGCTAGGATCCCCAGATCCTTCTCTACAAAGCTGCTTTCCAAATGTTCAGCTGGAGGTTATTCCTCCCCACGTGCAGGACCTGGCATTTTCCTCTGGTGACCTCTCCTTTTCACACTGGCTCTGGATCATTTAGTGCTACACAGCCATGTTTTTGACAAGTATGTGATCGACATCACCATCATGTTTTGGCATCTTGTTCCTCCTCTTCATTCTACCACCTCCCTCATAGAGGCACCACAATGTGTATTAGTCACCTTTTGTACTATTCATTGTTTTTCCCTTGCAAGGAAATGAGATTGTTTCCATCAGTGCCCAGTCCAAAGTGTCTCCCTTGGGCCTTGGACCAGTCTTTGCTGACTACAAAATGCAGCTACTGAGTCTCTCTTTAGACATCTTTTTTTACAGCTCAAATACTTCTTCTGTCTGTTTACTTTCACCTCAAATACAGTACTCTCTATGTAGCTCTTGCTGATTGAATACCTTCTATCATTTTTTCCCCTACTCTTTTTCCCATTATACAAGTAGCAGTGTGGGCTGCATCAAAGTGAACTTCGGTTCCTGAGAGCTGATCAAACTGCTAATGACACACAGAACACAATGCTTGCCTAATGTTTTTTTTCCACTACACCTAAATTTTTTATTCTATTCAACTCTCTGATGCCCTTCTCTTGTCTCTTTCTACGCAGTTCACTGTTTAGAAGATCGGCAGCATCTTTTATCTCTTTACCACTCTTTTTTAGCTTCCTTCTTCCTGTAAAAATCTCACAAGCATGTCTTGTCTTCTTGAAGCATTGATACTATTTCTTTTTAGTCAGCTGCATATCCATTTTTTTAATACTCTTTTTTTTTTTCCTTGACAATTTAGAGCATCTCTTCCTTTGGGCTGTATATTATGCCTGAACAGTTCAATATCTTCTCTGATATACTTTTTTATATATTAATTTTTATTTTCATTTCACCATTTTTCACTTGTCCTTATTCCATTGAAAATGCAACTTAAATCAAAAATACCTGGGACAAATCAGCCATACATTTCCACTCTGAAATGAGTCTAGATTGTCAACTGTCTGGCTTAGCTTACAGAGAAAGAGTCATTCTTTCTCTCCTTTTTAATTCAGCTTGCATTGCTGACAGAGCAAGCTGCTACTCCAATCCAGTTTTGTCTTTGCTACTATCTATTATATTACAAAAAATGAAAAAAAAAAATCCTGTAATTCTTCAGTAACTGCATGGCCACTTTGAAAGGTTTGAAGAATCTTTCTCATCTTTTGTAACTACTCGACAACCGGCCAGGCTCTTGCAGACCGCTCTATTGGAGGCACTACAGCAAACTGTCCCCTGTCCTCAGTATCAATCATGTAATTGCTTACCTGTGAGCTAAACAGCTATGCAAAAAGTTATTCCTATATCTCATATGTATCTTTGTTTAAGTTTGAATAACTGGAGTACTAAATCCATAAAGAATTACTAGACACAGTTTCAATCAATAGTCGCACGGTGGAAAATCAGACTCATTAATCATGTAATGAAATCACAGACAATCGCCACTTTGTAATTAGTGCTGCTCTGTATTGGCAAGTCGGTGCATTCTTTAAGTTCCTGGCACTGCAGGGTGAGTATGTAAATTGTGTATATTTATTTATATAACATATACATGTATATGCTAATATGCAATATGATTTTAAATCTCTCACTATAGATTGGGGTAGACTAAGGCTCAATTATAGTAAATGAACAGAAGTTCATGTCCATTGAAATTAAGAAATAATCAGGCTGCCTCTTAGGACTGGATCCTTGAACCTTTTCCTCATTTTCAATACCAGCAGGTACCAAAACACTTGTTCCTGGTTACACTGGACCAAATTCAAATCATAGCTGCTTTGTGCCTCTGAATAAAAAGGGTTTCAGCAATGAAAAGTCATATCATCTATTTGTGTTTTCTTTTCCACTTCCTTCATAGAAGGAACATAGAAGGAAACATTAGGTGATGAATAATTGCCTTCTAATCTTAGCTATAGTCTAAGATAAAGCATGGAATTTGTGGCTGGTCCTGTGATTTCATTTAGAACCTGTAAATTATTATAGAAGATAATGCGGATTTAAAAGAGTCTAGGATGTTTTTTACCCACTTACAAATTTACCCATGAATTTCTTACTGGGGAAATACATCTCTTAATGAAATATCTGTTGACTTAAAATTTACCATAAAGATTTTCAGTCTTTGATTTCTTACTTACTGGCTTCATTTTTTGTGAACCCTATTGGACTCTTGTCAGCATAGGTGGTACTTTCTGGAAAAAAAAAAGAAAGAAAAATTTGCTCTGTGAAATCCCCATTTGCTGTATGTCCCACCCTTTGTAAGCCAAGATGAGTATCAGTCTCCCTTCTTCCTGAGAGCCCAACAAGGATCTATTTCTCCTTCTGACTGAACTACACTAAGAAACTCTCTATACAGTTTTACAAGGTCTGCTTGGCAATCACGTAGTTACAATATCGCCTTTTGCTACTTGAGAATATGTTGCTTTTGATAAGTGCTTAGTCTCTGCTGCCAAGCCAAATGCAGCATGCTTCGTTATAGATTCCAGCCAAGTACACATTTCATCTTTCCAGTTCACTCACCAGCACCTTTTCCTTCAGTTTTGGTTCAGTAGCATGGCAGTTCCTCGGTTTGTCTTGCCACTTTACATTCAGCCATGTTTTCTGGCTAATAACTGTCACACCAGATCCCAGCTGTGCACTGCTCCAGCAGAAGGAAAGAGGTGTGCAGGGAAGGAACTGCCATGAGAAATCAGCTTCCTCCTCCCCTCTCATCCACCCTAGACCTCCACATCCCAGGTCACTGATTTCTCATATAAATGGAAACCACTCTGCAAAGGCTCCAGATTTGGTGCACTGCCTGAATATTATTTTAATTAACTCGCCATGTTTTATGGGGGATGGTGAATGATTCTTACTTTCCACAACTAGAAGAAAACAAACAGGCAAATAAACACCAGCAGCAATAATTACAGCAGGATAGTCAAGTTTTTATTCGGAGGTAGGCTCAGGTCTCCTGGGAAGTCTTTGTAAGTGCAATGAAAGGATACTTCGTGTTCCTGACGTTCCTGACAATTTGCATCCTAAATCTAACACAGTAGACACAGAGGAAAAATGAAAATACTAAGATTTGTGTGAGAAAACAATAAATAATGAAAGTATGTGTATTAGCACACCTATATTGCCAGAGCTATCTTTAGTTAGCAGATCACTGTGCTGAGCTGTGTTAGCACAGAATTTGGTGCAGGGAAGGGGAGAGAGGGAGTTAGTTGCCTGAAAGATAAGAAATCAGTCTTTTTTATTGCAGTTTTGTCATTCATATCAGATCTATTTCCCCAAGAAGCATCAGGAACAAAGTGAAAAAATAGCATTCTTCTGCGGGCAGGTCAGATAAAAAAACTACACTCCTCACTCAGTCACTCCCAAGACTCCCTGCCCTGCACATGCTTGTCTTTGCCAGCATTTCTCTCTGGACCTTGGGATGCTGGAATCATTGGGATGAAGTGAGAGGGCTCCCCAGGCATAAATCTTATTCACCAACCTCACTGTTGACAGCCTTTCCCTTATTACTTTCCTTGCATCTCTCAGGCTACATGCAACTCAAGCACAGAATGGTTGAGGTTGGAAGGGACCTCTAGAGATCATCTAGTCCGACCTCCCTGCTCAAGTAGGGTCACCTAGAGCATGTTAGACAGGAAAACTCAGCTAAACATACATGCCTAAAACCAATCTAAGCTCCTTGTGTGAGCTTATTTTCACAGTTAAGATACTCAGTAGGTGCCTCTGTTAACTATTAAGTCTTTAGTCTAAAATGCTTCGGTTTCCTCTGTAGTCCAAAACATTCTTAGTTTTGCTGTTTTTTAGAGGGCTAAAATGAAGTGAGAAGAAACTTACCTTTTCTAGAGAGTCATTCTGGCAAATTCCTCAGGTACGCTCAGTGAGACAGTTAAGAGTTATGCTACCTAAATAACAGAACATTATGGTATTATTTTAAACAAAATTTTAAACTTTTTTTTTTCTGTTTGTAAAAGGTCCTAAGGAACTTAAAACACTTAGAATTGATTAAAAGTTGGTCCCTGATTCCCAAAATGTAGCCAGCTGCTCTCCACCTTTCTTTCTCTCATGTCTCAGACGCAGCATTTAGAGCTTTCACGATCAAATCCTAGATCCACAGAAACCAGCTTGTCACCACTGAAGCTAATGGAAATACTGATTAGCATCATATACAGATATAGGCCTCTGGACATTAGCATTTGTAGTAGGTCTATCAGTCAGTAAAGAGAGCTTGAGGATTTTACTCCTTCCTGAAACCACAGCCCTTTGCATTTTTCAGAGTTATTGGGTGTTGGGTCTAGTTGCACATACAGCTCTAAGTTGCACTTGGGGGCTTCCACTTCTGGACACATGCTGTGCACCCACAGCTGGACACATCTGTAACTGCACAACATTGCAGCTCTTCTGATCAGGACTGAGTGCTCCATGCTGCAGAGAGACACAGATCTCCTACTCCCTTGCCTTCCTCTCCCACGAAACCTGCTCTGCCAACCTTTGAGTGATGACTCTCTGGATGGGGTGTTCTTGTTTCTTCTATTGATGAAGACCTTGATAAAATCATATGATATAACTGTGAATGTATTTTTTATGACTGTGTTTTTAAACTTTATTTAGTTCTTTCACTAGGATCACAGACATCAGTGGGGGAGCGGAGGTGCAGCACTAATGCAAGGGAACATAGTTCTGTTACAAATGCAGTTAATAGATCTTGTAAGGGCGGCGTTCAGCTTTCTCAAGCATATTTGAATTCTCTTTCATTTTCCACTCACCCCTTTCTCCACTATTCTACACTGCTACTGATCTTTCCAAACAAGAGAAAATTTGACATCTGAGCCAAGGAAACACAGTGTCCGCATTAATTTATTCTGCTCTCTGCATGGGAATTGAGCCAAGCTGAAGGGTTTCCAAAAGCCTCTCTCCCTCCCTTTCTTGTTTTTTCCACACAGTGAATTTACAGAAACAGCTCAAAAAGCAATGGCTGAAAGGTTTCCAGAGCTGAACTTATTACTACCAACTGATCGTATTCACCTGAACAGAAGCTATAACACTGATATATGGTGTCAGCAGTAAATATGTTAAGAACAAAAAAGTGTTGAAGAAAAAGATTTAACACGGCTTGAAAATTTTTTGCCATCTGTCCACTGTGATAAGGTCACATCCCTTAGAGCTGGTTGGCTCCACATTGCAATGGCTGTGATTAACATTAAATGAACAATCTGAGACTGCAGTTGTTGCATACTTGTGATTGTGGGGATTTAAAATAATTCAAACAAACCCTACCTATATCCAAAATATATTTATGTTGTGGGTCAGTGCAGTTAAAAATATGCCTAAACTTTTTCCTAATTGGACAATTAATTCTCAAGTCTGAAATATTAGAACTGACATGCAATTAAAAATATATTCTCTTCAGAGTTACATTTTTTAATCCCATCATTGCAGAAAACTTTCCTGTCATGAAGGACATTTTATGAAGCTTTTGCTTATCACCAATGTCAAGAAATATTCAAATACTCTTCGCAACTAAACCCATGACAATGTATTTGAACCTTCAAAAATTCTTGATCTGAATTCAAAATAAATACCCAATTCTATAGTCATTTCAGTATGTGTCTTTCCTGTTCAAATCAAAAAGCAAAATTCTTAACTCCTATTTATTCATTAGAAAAGTTTAAGTTAAAATCCCTAGGTCACAAGAAGAAACAGAAATACACACATCTACGTTTCAAGAAGGTGCTATTCAGGAACAGTAATCATCTGACTTTTATTTTTGAATTCTTGCATGTACATGTTTTTCAGTTGTGTGAGTAAGGTGTGATAAGAGAATTTAAGAGGATACAGGGCTGTGTCTTAAAGCTGCAGTCTGAGACATTTGCATAAATAAAAATGTACACAATAAAGTGAAGACAATTTGCCACACAGAAACATTGAACGTTGCACAAAGCTGAGCTTTTGAACAATTTGTTAGTGCTATTTGCACACCCAGCATTCTGCCCTGTGTACCCACTGCCAGTATTCACATGTGCAGGCTACACATGCTTGAGTTTATCTTCTTTTTTTTTTTTTTTTTTTTCAATTAAACACTCATTGTTGTCTCACATTCAAAAGTTCAGATCAGATTTCCAACTGATATAAAAACAGAATAGATCCATGGCATTTTGCATGGAATTTGGCGCTCACGTATTCATCTGGAATCAGAAGGCACAGTTCTCTGTACCTTCCATTTGTGTTATGTATTTGTATATTAAGTTTTTAAAGCCCACAGGCACACAAGCTTTCATCTTGTTTGCCCATTCTTAATTAATTCTATGCCCATTCTTATGAACTTGCTCCCTTCTTGGTCATTACAGGCTTGTCCAGTAAAGACCATTAAAGTCACAAAAGTTTAAGCTCTTTGTCAGTGATCATACTAGGTGTAATCTTGGGAGCCTTAGGAAAACACAACCTTCTTCTTTGTGACCAAATGTACCATAAAGGGAGATTTATCTGGATGCTAATGATATCTGTTAGGTGCTTTAGAGAAGGGACCGGGGAAAGCAAGCTGCTCATTCGGTGAGACATTATCTCTACTGGCATTCTGACACCTTCGATAAAAACAGCAGCAGCCTGACTATAAAACCTTTTTTAAAATCACCAAGTTTATATCAGCAGTTAGCAGGAGAAAGCCATAGACATTCATCTTGCAGGACCTTGCTGGCACTTCTGATTTCCCCTGAAAGGTTTTAATTGAGGTCATCAGGTGCCATGAAATTTAGCATAAATACAGTTTAGGAGAATTCAGCTCTGTTTAAGAATTACATAGTTAGCAGAATTGACTGGGGCCCTTTTGGCCCTGCCAGACCTTTGGTTCATTCAGGGGTTTAGCCAAGTTAGACACAATAATGTTACTCCGTAATTGATATAGCAAATTCTGCTTCAGCCTAAATCAGCTCATTGATGAAATGTGACTTCTACTGTCTTGAAGAAGGACTGTCTGGTATGTAAGATTTGGGTTCTGATTTTCTCTCTCTTTATGCCACTGACTCTCTTCGTAGCTTTAAGTTAGCCACTGAACCTCTTACTGTCCCGATTTCCCCAGCCATTAAGCTGGATAATGGTGCTTCCTTTGTCAGTTTAGACCACTAAAATTATCACTGAGCAAGGAACATCATTTATTGCATTTATTCTCAGGATTTACAAGGACAGTACAGGTGAATTCCAAGAGGAGGGTGGACAGCACAGCGGAGGGATGCTGGGGACAGGGCAGGGATGAATGCTTTACCGAAGAACTATGGCTCTCGGTCTGTGAAAAACAGAGCAACATTCACTGTTTGTTTGAGAGATTTCCAGATAAATAAAGCATGAACAGGGGGCAATTTTGCTCAGAGGTAAAGCCTTGGATAGTTTTTGTTCCTCAGTGATGCTAGGTGAAGTGTGAGGTCTCTGACCATGACCATGAAGGTCATATGAATGGCCAGGTCTCTAGTAATGAACACTTATTTCAGCATAACTTGAAACATATATATATATGATATATATGTATTGTATAAAGCATATCATACACTTTTTATGTGTTTTAAGACAACTCTTGGAGCCTAAAAACTAATTGAGTTGTCATATAGATGTAGAAGACAGTTTCATGATAAAAAGTCTATTCATTAAAGGAAGGAATTTTGTTTCTTTATCATAAAATTGGGCTCAGATTCACTGAAGGGAATATGTTAACAAAATGTCTCCCAAATCCCAAACTGCTCCAAAGCCTCTTGGTAACTGTATTGTTCTAGCAGTCAAGCAGCAAATACTCAATACACTGAGTCATAAAATTCATTATGCCTGTAAATGATCATGAGAGAGATTGTTGTATAAAGTAATTCCCTGGGCTGGGAAGGGGAGGGGTTCTCTCTGCAGCTAATTCTCAACCACAGTAAAGTATCTCAAATGCCAAGAAAATCATCCTTTTTCCATATACAGAACTTTGATAGGGACTGGACTATAACCATGTAAACATTAACTTTATGGGATTTGGGAGCACAAAGTGACAAACAAGAGCTTCAGCTCTGTTTTTCATACACTGTTTGGGCATCATCCTTTTTAAATCAAAATTGCTGTCTGTAATGCACCCTACCTTGAGAATCTCATAAGCATGGAGATTCATCTCATCTCAGAACAAAATTACAAAAGACTAGTAACTTCTCTTAACTAGTGGTCTGAAAACAGCATAGGAGGGTTGAAACAACATTTTCTGCATCACAGCTAACTAGAAATACCACACAAAATCACAGTGTTTTTCATACTATCCTGGCAATTTCAGAAGTCACAGAATGGAGAAGGACATTAAAGTATCACAGTCATGTAGTTTATCTTTAAAACACATTTTTTTTACAATTCCAGTCCAGGTTAATATCAAGTTGTATATATTCCACCGCTTTCTTCCCTTCTCTCTCACTGTCAAATAAAATCCCGAATCACATGCTCATCATAAGAATTTTAGAACTTCTGCTTCTTCGGACAGACACTGTCCATTTTCAGAACCTATCTGATAGCTCGTACAGGTCCCTTTATCCTAACCCATGACTATGAATATCTACTAGTCTTCTACTTCCGAATGCAGCTATTTTGTATGAGCAGGAGAATTTTCTGCTCCGTCAGAAATCACTTTATCTAAAATTAAGATGTTCAATGGAAATTTATTGATTGCTACGCAATAGTATCAGCAGTCAGACAATGTTTGCTTTTCCTTGCTTGGCTGAATCTCTAAAATTTCTAAATCAGCAACCTCACAGCAAGAAAGGCAGGACTCTGAAAGTAACAGCTCCAAAGAAACCCTCATTCTTCCTTGTTCCTGTAAAGAGAGCAAATCAAAGTGTGACTCATAGTGCTATTCAGCTGCTGGTCTGAACTTATCCAGCCTCAGACACATTTTAACATGTTGATAGGGAATGTTATTACATTGTTTTTTCTAAACAGAGTTGTGGAATTTTATGAGTGATCAACTACTTATTGTGTTCCAGTAAGCTTGCCGTAAGGAAATACGATTTAATTCTTAGTTTGCTTTCTAAGTTTTCCAGAGAACAAGGTTAGTCTAGCAGCAGATGGGGTCTGATTTTATTTTATGAAGATTCATAGTCCAGTCTCTAGAACTTACCAAGAGAGAATAAAAAAAACCTTGCAAAAGATAAGAATCACTGCAAATTTCAGATAAATATTTTGTGACCAGTTGGTGTAGAAACCTCTCAGTTCAGTGAAACGGAAAACAATTGTTATACTGTGAATCTACAGATCAAACTTTATAAAGTTACACATTCTCATAAGCTCCTAATTCAGCCCAGCCAAAATGTAGGCTATCAGACTTACCAGCCTGCTGGCACACGGAAGTCTTGACCTTACGAGCTCTATACGTGCAAGCAGTGAGAAACCCTAGGGGGACTTGCCGTCAACTTTAGGCACAGTCTTAAAACAAGGTGCAAATATAATGCTCTGCTTCAGAGGTCCCACTCTAAGACATCACTCTTTCTTTTTCCTCCGTGATTTATTGGTTCAGCACTCTGCAAGAGGCAGAAAAGAGGGACAGACCCAAGACTTCACCTTTCTTATTCACACCCTGTAGAGGAGGATGAGGGAGCTATTAAATGCCTCCTCTCTCCTTTGTAGACAGATAATCTATGTTATAACCCAACCTTTAGAGATTAATTCTCCTATGTGTGTATCAAAACACACAGAGGTTGGCTACAGAAATTCCCTCTTCTGTTATCCTTTTCTGAGGATACTATTCTGGCACAACTCTCATTTACAAACAAACCACCCTTGAGAGCAGATATTAATTTTTCAATCTCACATACACTTCACATTTTAACTTTCCTCTTCTGGACTTCTTTGGGCCATAATTCATGCTTTGAAAGTGGCTTTCTTTCAAGTAGTATTTGTACAGTTTTCATTTGAGAACAAAACAAAGTAATTTTTCTTTGAAATCTGGATCTCAAATTTTACATTAAGCTTTTGAAAAATTTTCTTAGACTTTTCAAACTGACTTCCTCGTCTGAAAGAAGTTAAATATTCTTTAGCCTGCAAAAAGCGATGTAGAAAAGTCCCAAGCGTTACCACAAATGTATGTGGACACATGAAACAAGATTCTTATGAGTTCACAGATTTAAGGTCAGATTTTAAATTTCTAACATTTAATTACATGTTATGTTATTACTTCTTTATTTCAAAGTTTTTTTCATAATAAATTGATGTCAAATTGACCAAAAATTTCTAATTACTCTCATAACATCTATTCTAATATTTTCAAGCTGATTTCTTCATGCTCCCTCCTTGTGGACAAAGGAGAATTAACTCTAAGAAAATCTGATCGAAAACATCATCAAAACTTGCTTATCTCATCAAAATCGTCAAAGCTTTGGTAAAAGAAAAATAAAAATGCACAAGCACAATAAACATAATTAAACAAACACACATATATGTATGCATGTATGTGGCTTACCTTGGCTTACTTTGTTTCCAGCACTAAGTTACAGAATTAATTCAAACTAAGCTTCCACAGAGCCCTAAACATGTTCTCTCAGTTTACAGGAAGTGTTCCCCTTGATTTCAGTAGACCTTGAATTTGGGGCTTTGATATACAAAATAATAGGAACGTAACTAGTGTGGGTATTGCTGTAGAACAGGTCTGAAAAGAGATCTTTTCTAGCATCCACCTCTGCTTAGAGCACATAAAGGCTTTAAGAAAAGAATCCATCACCAAAAGAGCTGTAAATGAAGTTTGTTTGCCCAGTTCCAGACATTCACAAAAGACTGCAGCCTTTCTCTGGAACAAATAACAAATTCATACAAAATTGTCATCTATCAACAAGATGCCAATAAATGGAATAGGAACGTACCATTGCGCATCACAACAAAAATAAATACAATTCAATATGCAGTATATCAGAACAGATAATTACACATACCCCCAAGGCAAGCAGAATTTAGCAAAAATACTATTTTATACTATTCCTATCATTGGTTGGTGGGTTCTGTGAAGAAGCCATAAATCCCTTATTTTCCTGGCAGATGGAAATAAAGCCAAAGAGATGCATCTATTAGCCTCAAAATATGTCCACTGCTATTCAGCAAAAACATGAGATAATGACCCCAAATTCTATATTCACAGGGGAAATTCACTGCACTCTGTGCTTAATTTTCCGTGCTTAGTTATGTAGGCTTCCCTGCGCTATATACAGCCATTGTTAGTCTGACATGATGAATTGCCTCCTCGGGTCCCAGCAAGGATAATTATTCTCCTAGCTACTCAAACAACCACCCTCATCGCACACAGAGGGAATGTAAAAGCCAGAAAAGCTTTGGGGAGAGGTAAAAATAAAAAAAAAAGAAGGGGGAAATATCTGTTCAGACTACTTAGGCTCAACAGGTGACTAAAATCAAACTGAGCAGCTCAGCCCCTCGCTAGAGCGCTGCAAAGTGGCAGATGTAAATGTTGGTTGTCTGTCGTGTTCCTGAAGAGGTGAGGACGTGTTCCACCTGCTGGGATGCACACCGCCTGCACGCACAGAGATATGTTTCCCGTCCGCCAAAAATGCAACGTGCATCTGGACTTAAGACTTTTGCATCCCAGCAGGGTACACGGTGGTTGTGGTAAAAAGGAGAAACTGCACTTGCTGGGCCTCTTGATCTCAAATGAAATCACCTCCTTTCCTTAGTTGAGCTAGCTAATGGGCAGTGCTGGTGTTCACAGCATGGAGATAACAAACCGAGAAAGAGCCGAAGAGGAGTGAAAAGGAGAAAAGCCAGCATAGGCAGAGAGAGATATCACCACTGTTACTGATTTTTCTTGGAAACTCTTCAGACACTGTGACAGACAGGAATGTAAAAGTATCACACGAAGAGACAGACAGGTAGATTAGTGGAAACTTTCACTGTTATTTTCCTTAAATATATCAATGGCTTTCAAGGCTCCAAAAATACCTAAAATTCTCCAGTTAATAATTTTTCGAATTTCTGAGGCCAAGTATGTACCAAGAATCACTTTTCACCTCAGTCCCTCATTAATATCCCACACAGCATGTTCTCTGAAGATGTTATACTGGAAACAGCCCCATTGTACCAAGTCCATATTATTATTGATAAGAAGCTCAGCCTAAGAACTATACCAAAAAAAGGTATAGAAGTAATGCTAGATTTTATCTTCATCACACAGGGCCAATGAGACAGAGAAAGGTTAAGTGATTTGTCTAGTTACAAAGCAATCTGTAAGAGCTGAGATCCAAGTGTAGTCTTAGTCACAGCGTTATATTCATCCTGAATTACCAGGATTCACCCCATGGTACAACCAGAAGGGACAAGGACCATGCACTGAAGTGACTGGACGTACTGGAGCTCTAGAAGGCACAGGGACTGGTTGGTGAAAGGCTTGAGTTGGTTAATCACTTTTGTTGCTATACCATAGTGTGGGAGAGTTTACTGTCCAGAGCTTCTGAGAGTTTGTAGCTAAGAACATTATACACCTATATTACCAATATAAGTAATATACCTATATATTACCAATATATATAATATATGTACCAATATTTGGTATATTATAATATACCAAAATACCCAAATTTTCCATTTTGTAACTGGAAAAACAGGACTCAATCCACAAACAGCTGTCTAAAAACACAGGCTTGTTTTAGGTATGGTGTTGTATTGCTTGTGACACTTTATTTTAAATACACAGGAAGGTAGAGAGAAGGCACATGGGTTTTAGTAAGAAGTCGTCAGTCAAAATCTTGTTTCATAGAGAAAATGATTTGCAGACACATTTCTTCAGCAACCCAAATCAGCATGGATCTCTGATCTTCAAAATGTTTTAAGTTAAAAAATCCCCTAAGCCTGTCCATCCTCATTCTCTCACTCTCCACTTCTCTGCATCATTTTTTGCAGAAGTCCTCTGTGTTTTCCTTCATTTCCTCCACATTTTGAGGGGTTTGTGTTCCCAATACTCAAAGGAGAACTTTGTCATAATTGCTTTGAATAAATATAATGCAAACTGCTATGTTCTTTTGCTGAATGTAGTATGAAGCTGAAACAGTATGCAACACATCTAAAATTGCTAAAACTTTGTCAAGCGCTACAGAAAATGATGGAAGAGAAACAGTGGTCGTTGTTTCGGCCTACATGTCTATGCAACCAAAGAATTCATAGCAACAATTTTAGCACAGCCAGATCTCCAATAACTACCTTTTAAGGTGCATATGTATGTCATGATTAACTAACTACTTATACGTTAGACCTCTAGGTAGGTTATAAAATATATAGAACAGACAAAGCTCCACAGAAGATTCCCAAAATGTTTAAGAAGATATTAATACCTTACACACTTGTGGTTCTGTAGAGCTTCTCCTTGTCACTAAAACACATTCTCTGCTTTCTTCAGTTTTAAGAGTCCTGTCACAGTCTGTGCCTGTTCTATGGGAAATTAAGCTGTTTAGAGGGCCACTTGCCTAAAGCCTGATTTGAGCTCCTTCCCTTAATTTACTCCTGTCACCTCTCTTATTCTCCTTTTGCATCCACTACAGAAAATATTTTTGTCACAGGCCACAAGGAAAATGTGATGATAAGAATTCGATTACTGACATCTCTCTAGCAATAATGCATTTAGTGTGAAGTATTTATTACAAGGAAATGAAAGATCCAGCCTTTTTGAGGAACGGTAGCCAGCTTTCAAGATTAACTGACAAGAAAATATATTGTGCACTACTAATGGGAGATGTGTCCCATACTGCTGCTATTGAAGCTGCCACACAAAATAATGAAATATTTTACCAAACATGTGTATGAGGTAATTTATACAGAACCAGCACTTGTCATGCTGCTGGTAGTGAGTGACCTATGATGCTCTGTTGTGCTCCACAACCTCATTAGTTACAGCGGATGTGGGGAGCTCTGTGTGCAGGTGTCCTGGGACTCTGTGATGGAGAGAAAAGGGATCACAAAGCCAGACCCATGCTGACTGCTGTCTAAGACTATTACAGAGCACGTTTTTAAAGTTCTATTAAAGTTTCTGTAGAGAATTGTCATAGTTAACACACAACCCTGCTTTTGAACACTGCCCCCAGCTAGGATGCTAAGGGAAACAACCTGTGTCTGATCTCACAAGCAGATCAACTCCTCAGTGCAGCATTAAGGAAGAGTAAAAACAGAGTTATGCACAGCTGCAGGATTTCAAGGCGTATCTCTACCTTGCCCAATACAGCTGGGAACTGAATCACTCGTTCCAGCAGAATATTTGAAATAAAGGACTCTCTTAGAGAGGTCTATTCCTACTCCTTTCTTTTTCCTCTCTCTTATGGTGAAATGTAAAGCTGCGATAAGCTGCAGAAGGGGATGGGGAACTACAGGATTGGCCTTATTGCCGATTGTGGCAACTGTGGGATCATACGTAGCATCAACTGCTACCGATAGGAAAGAAGAGGGTAAGTTTTCCCTCTGTGGTAAGTCAGTATTTGAGCACTAAACATAAGATTTCCTTTTGGAGATTCTAATTCTAACTTTGCAAGTTTCTTGCTCTGTGTTTATCTCTCTAGCCCTCGTGCTCTCCATCTGCAAAATCATGCTAGCCCCTATACAATGGGTTTGTGAGCAAGGACATGGAAAGCAAGGTATTGTAGAGAAGTTCTACTGAGTAGAAAGCTTTGGTGATGCAAAAATAAAATCAAATCCAAGTCACTTTTCCGTTAACATTATAGCAGTATAGGATTACACTGAGAGATTACAGAAACATCCCTGGAAATGTGCTTGACTTATCAATTGCCATAAACGAAACCCTCCCTCTCGTCTGCTAGCACGTTGGCAAACAACTTGAAAAAGAAAAATGCAATACTGATCAAAGTACATGTGTAACTAATTATCTGATTTTCAGTCCTTCCTCCCCTCTGTGCAGGCATTAATGACTAACATGAAATAGAAGAATGAAGGAAGATCAAAAGAACAGTACCTGAATATGCACAGTTCTCTTATATCCCCTCTTTCCTCCAAGACTCGCTTCTCCTCCCTTCTCTACTTTCAGATGCTATTTCACATCTTATTCTTTTTCGTCTTTTTTTGTTTGACAGGCTTGTATTGAGGATATGACCTATGATTATTTCAATGTGTCACATTTTCTTGATTTTAACTTTCCAAGCCTGCAAATTTTGGGCTCTGAGGCCAAATTTGATGCAAAATAAGGAATAAATTTTATGTTAGAATGCAGATCAAGACTTGCATCTCAGTTTGAATATGGCAGCCTACTCAGCTTATGAGATATTGGAATGACTTTCTGATCTTGCGTGCTCTTTTCTTCCTTCATGCAAGCAGGAGAACTCTCATGAGAGTATCCATCTTTATGACAATGCTTCTATCTTTTCCTGGAATGCTGTGAAAGAGTCGCTTTCTTGTGCGATTTCGACTGCATTCAAACCACAACCAGAAAACAATCCACTTCCCCACCAAAATCTCACTCAAAGTATAAAATAATAAGTAGCATTTAGTGCACATTCCTTAGCTGTATGCTGGAAGTCACATAAAACAGTTACCATGCAGAGAATAGCAGATTCTGCTCACCTAGCTTGTTTTATTTCTTGTTTTTAATTTTTCCTTTGTGCCCTTAGATCAGAGGGTGTTTCAGGCAACATATTATACACAAGTCATGCGCTGAGGGCCATTCGTCTAGACATTTAAACCCTTTGGGCAGTCTCCAGGAGAGTGGAAGTCCTCTCTTCTGACTTCTAAACACAAACTGACTGAACCACAGTTGCCCTCTCTAGCTCTCCAGCATGCGTGCATAGTCATTTTTCAACACTTTAAATGAGTATAGAAGGTGAACAGCATATGAACTCTAGTCTTCATCCTACAGGGAAAGATCTAGAATGTGCAATGGCAATATCTTACAATACAGAAAACTGTAATATGTGACCGAACACAAGAACAAGCAAGCAAAGCTACAAAATCTCACACCTGTGAAAGGAATTTATCTGATTTCTTTATAAACTCTCTGCAATCTCTATTACCATGCTATACGACAGAGACAAATAAACTTACGCTATTGATTTTAGATCAAAATATGAGCAGAGAATGGAAAGAGGCAATCATCCAAGCTAACCTGTCAGTAGTAGGAAACAACAGCAAGAAGCCATGACATGTGTGGACCTAAAAATCTCTAGTATGCTTCTGTCTGAAGGACAGAACAAAGCGGTACAAGAACAGCAGCACAAAAGATAGCTACAGCATTACAATAGATAGCTGTTTTATCCATAGTGGAATTCTAAACTAAAAATAAACTTGCTCAGTTACTGATAATACAATATAAGAAAGGGATGTTAAGATCAGTTTTGTAACAGCAGGGCTGCTAAATTGGCAGGGTTTTTGTACTCTGAAAAAGAAGGAACAAACAGCAAGACACAACTCTGAGGAAAATGAAAATTAGGGCTTAATTTGAAAACATCTTGGTAAGAGAAGCAAGGACAGTAGTGACAAGGAAGTGAAAGAACAGCTGAATATGACTTCTCAGATGAGCCACGAGATATGGGAAGCAGATGATGTGGTTTACTTGGCCTTGCTGGCAAGAAATATACAGCAGTCAAAGAGCAACGAAGATGGAAGATGACGCAAACAATTCCACCAAGACTGAGATGAAATTCTTCCACTTGAGAACAATGTTGGTCAGTCCTCTGAAAATATTTAACAGGGAGAAATGTGCAAGAATCACCTCTATATGAATGCTGAATAGATCTGTTAGACAGACATCTGACTTTCTCTCCAGGGCCTGACTAATAGACCCCTCTTCTGTCTTAGACATGAGTTAAGATAGCATAATCTGAGGAAATCAGAAGGATCTTTTACCACATTTCCAGTCCATGGGAAAAGTTAACAACCCTTTTTTCAGTCCATATAGTCTAATAGCTTCTTTTCCATAACAGGCTCTTTTCTCCTGATTACTGCTGATGATCCCTTTTTTTTGTGGATTTACCTTTTAAAAGCGTAAAGTTGTGGGTTTTTTTGTTTCTTAGCACCATCGCTCGTATACCTGTGTGTTAACCGCTGAGGTTCCTTGTAACACAGCACCTTGGCTGGGTTGCCTCTCTTAACTAAGAATAACTGTCAATGAAATTACATACTAAAGGCCTCTCTCATTAGTTTCTTTTGAACTTCTGAATGCTTTCTCTGGGATTTGATTGCTTTTAGACTAGCACTTCCTAACAAGGCTTTTGATGTAAACTTTCATGCCACTGTTACTATGACAATAGTGTAATGCTGCAGCAGCATTAATTGGATTTTTGATTATTTCTTTGACTCGGAAGACTCTATGTTTGAATAACTGATTCAACTGTGCTTCAGATCACTGCTGCAAGGCAAAGCTGATTTTTTTTTTTCCAGTAAATTTTGTATTAACAGAGCTGCTGAAGAGGAAGAAATGGAAGATGAAAACGGCACCATAACATGAACACATCCATTTTTCCTCATTGTTGTTTATATGATTCATGACAATTAGCCATTACATAAAAAAGATTCAAATTTTCTTCCGTGATAGGAAATCCTTGCATAGCTTTACATATTCTTCTATCTCAATTAACATTGGTTTTAATGGGGCAAAAGATGAGAAAGAATAAATACAAATTCTTTGTAAAGAAGGTATAATATATTAACACTTGTTCTGCAGTAGACTGGAGAAATTTTGCAAAAGTGGTAACTATTATCTCTGCCTGCCATTAACATTCCTTATTCCCCAGGATTTGAAGATGAAGCATATAACAAAGCAAAGTTTGATGAGAAATATTCTTTTCCTGTCCCAACCTTGTATCAGATTCCCAATTAGGTATTAGCAAGAGAAAAAAATGAATAGTTCCGTAAAACAGATAAATCCTATTCAGTGTTTATTCATCAAAAGCAATTGTCAAGGCAGTGTTATTTCTCAATAATTTATCATATTACAATTAATTATATATGTACATATACACATCTCTTCAACTGAAACACACCTGGACATCTTCTCAGCTGAATTCATTACGCTTTTAGATAGTTGCATAGTTCTTTTCAATTCTTTCTATTTTTTATTTATATATTTTCATATTCCAGCCAACTCCACATCCTGTTAGCAACTTCAGACTAATTCCTGGAGGACTATAGAAGGACCAGAAAAAAGCATAGCAGGACCCAATTTTCACTGAGAGATTTCTAGCCAAATTATTCAGGCTCAAAAATTTTAGGTAAAGATAGCTGCTGGAGGATCACCCAGGAAAATTCTAAAGTTGTGCATTTTTTTCCCCATGCAAAGAACGTGTCAGCACGTAATCACACCTATTTGTGCATTGTGGTCTAGCCATATAATGTACAAATCTTCACAGATACAGAGGTGGATGACTGTTCACCCAAATCATTGAATTAATCTATTTGCAACATTACAATGCAATAATCCAATCTCTGGGAGCTTCTTTTAAGAGAATATTAACAATTATCTAAATTTTTCATCTACATATAATTACTATTCTATTAAGACTTTTTTTGGCTCATATTTAAAAAGCTCTTAGCAGTCTATGGGACTTACTGATGTCAATGCACCCTGTAAACAAGCCATAATAACACATATACAATTATAAAACCTGTTATTTTCTGAGGAAAATCCAAATTTATGGGACTTATTTTTTTTGTACTGCAAAGTCCATTCCCATATTATTGCAGACAAGTAGGGATGCCTAGCTTCGGGAAATCGATGGGAACCATCTTGAGCAGTTTGATCAATGACTACCCCCGCCCATTTCAGCCTGGACATTCGTCTCCTGTTGTTCTGCAGACAGCTTACAGATTAATAATGAAGCATAAAACCAAGTTAGTAGTAACATATGAGCAGGGGAGATGCAAAGCTGAACATCTCACATTAAGGGCACTCTACGTTAGCAATTCATCAGACCAGTCTGCTCGGCAACATTGCTATAGTTTCTTGAGCCTCCCCACAAACACCCAAGAGTAAGAAAATACAACTGGTTCCTGGGAATCTCTTTATTTTACTTAGGAAAATGAAGCCACTGGCCTTTTAAAGTTAACATACAATTGGTCACCAACCAGTAACTGGTAACACCAGTTACTCCAAAGTAAGTCAGAAGTCAACATATTGAATTAAGAACAGGTGATGATTTACATCAGCTATTAAAAGTAATTATTCTGTATAAAACCGAAGAGAGCTTTTATTTCTCATTTTTGAGGGTTTTTTTCAAAGTACAGGAAAAACATTACCAGGGAGAGAGTGCATTACCCAAGGTGGTCATGAAACAGCCTGCTGGGATCACTCGTATCTTTTACTTGAGTCTGATATGACCTCAGGTCCAGGAATACACTTTAAAGTTTATCCTATCAAGGCTCTGGCCATTTTGGCTAGATGGACACCTACCTCCACTTACTTGACGTTCATGAACAAGTTTGATGTCCTTTCTTCCTCAGTCTCAGCCTTAAAAGAATGTCTAGAAACAATAAAAAAAAATTATTTTCCCCTTAAAAACAAAGAGAGAAGCTACCCATCTGTGACTCCTTAACTCTGATCTTTTTTCCTGTATTCACACATCAGCTGTTCATTTTGGCTATCAACATTACAAATTTTTCAAGCAAGGGCACATGTGACAAGCCTTTCTCTAAAGCAGTTGACACACTATCATTGCACAGCAGATGCTAATGAAGACCAGAATAAAACATGTAAAAATTCAAAAATTTACCTCCAATATCAAAATTAAAAATAAGGAAACAGACCCCTCCGCACTAATTACAATAACAATTTGTTTTAAACATTTTTTCCAATAGAGCTATCAAAGTAACTTAATTCTTTTTCATATACAGAATTTATATGAAAAAACAGGGTCAAAATCTTTAGAAAAAGGGGCTTGTCTTTTTGACTAAACAATATAAAAGAGGAAAGCAAATCAGTAGCACGTTAGAAATAAAATATATATAAAATATATAACAATAAAAATATATAGATGTAGCCTCTCTCTGCATATTCCAAGGACATCTCCAAGACTGCATTTCTGATGAATATGAAATGATTGTCTCAGTAAGGATATTCCAGGTTTTAGAGTAAAAATAGCAGAGATATCTTTCTAGTTACCTCTGAATCAACCAATTGTTCTAAGTCAGTATAAATATTTTACTCTAATTTTCTTGGGGCTCCCTAAAGATTTCCTGGAAATCTATTGCATTGGACAAATAACTGTAAACCGCCCCCCCCCCCCAAAAAAAAAAAAAAAAAAAAAAAAAAGACTGATATTTTCTTTTTGAAAACATTCATATCTGCTCAAATGAGTTTGCCTTGCATTTTCATCTTGCTGGCAAAGTGAATAAACCCCAGTCAGAAATCATAAGTGAATGAGACGCTATTAATGCAAACAGCAAGGAGAAACAGGCATTAAGGATCCCTGTGATATTTGGCTTGCATAATGCTGCAGAAGTAGCCAGAAAGAACAGGCTAGGGCAGCTCATACCCTACAAGAAGAACTTAATCCACTCAAACCAGTGAATTGACACCTCTTAACATGACTAAAAAGCAAATTGTGACTATGAAGGGGATTGCATACGGATTTGGTTTTAGTATTTATGTTTGCCTTCCTATTTTGCTAATAAAGGGTGAATGATATTACTGAAATTCGTAGTAAAATAAGAAGATCATCTTAATAATGAAAAGGAGCTCTATGACAAGATTAGCTGCCATGTATGGCCAGTGTGGAAGAGTCCCCATCCACACACTGTATTCATTGCTCTTTCTACCTCTTGGCCCACCACTGCTGCCCCAACAGGTTTAGCAAATACTGGACAACTCAGCCTCCTCTTAGCTTGCCAGTTGGATGAAATTCTAGTAAACTGCATAGTTGCCTCCTGTATAAACTGTTTTTTCCCCATGGTTTTGGTAACCATTATCAAATGTAAGTCAAAATGTACTGGTTAGACTTTGAGAAAGGTAGGAAGGGAAAATAAGTGGAAGGATGATGAAAGCTTTCCTTTTTACCTTTGTCTTTCACCAAAACTAGTCCATGTGTAGTATTATGAGATTGTATGTTAAGAGAGGTTAAAGCCACTATCAATGAATGAGGACAGTCAGCGACATCACTGGTCAATTAGTGGGGAAGGAGTCTTGCAACAAAGCAGTCCTGCTTAAAATATCTCCCTGTATACAAATATATATACCCCTATGGGGTATTTGTAAAGTTGAGTTGGAAAGCTAAGCAGAATTACCATTCTTTTTCTAGCCCAATCAGGATTTAAGGAATGCCTTAACTGGCATTTCCTGTGGTAGTCTGGCTTTTCCTTTCACAGCCATAAGTCCCCGCTTAATAAAATAAAAAAAAAGGCATAATCAAACAGATAATTAAAGGCAATGTTTTTACAATCGTTATACAAAGTGATTTGAAGATGTTAAACTTCAGCAGAGGCTGAGGCTGCTTTGAATCTTGGGTAAAGATGTGATGAAAGATATTGTTTTGTTTGGAGATGTTCTGCATCCCTGAGACCAGATAACTCTGGAAAGTATCGTGGAACAGAATTATGGTCAGAATTCTGTCTTCTGTCACTTGGACTTATAAATAAAACAACAACTCCTCCAATTTTGTCCCGTCTTTTCACTTAGTTCAATCCGAAAATAATCTTTTCTTACTGAAGATATGTCTATGACCTCTAAGTAAGTCCCACCGTACCACTGACAGATAACACTATCTTGCTCACAGGCATCCTTAGCAATATGGTATTTAGAACTTATGAGGCACACTTCAGAGAGAATAACACAGCAGGCAAAAGCAGCTAGCTTGTGAGTCTGTTCAGCTGTAGGAAAGATAGAAGAATTATCAATAAGAGAAGAGAAGAGAAAAAAAATACCTAGAAATTTATTAAGGGATAATCAAAATTGACTCATAGAAAAAAACATCACAGGTGAGAAATCAGAATTCCCCAACAAGTTAATTTTCAGAGTGTCGCAAGCGAGAAACCAGTGGTGAAGACTGTCTAAATTGGAGGAAGTACGTATTGTAAGATTTTCAAACTGAAGAATAAAAATACAAATGCAGAAATCTACTGAACAGACTGCAGAAGAGATAAGAAAGGAACATGTGGGAAAAAAGTACAGTTAATACCCTGCATCAGTTGTGCTCCTTGAGAGAACGTACAAGCTACTTTGGAGTTTAGTCCTACACTATTCATTCTCGAAGCCTTTTTTTTTTTTTTTTTTCCTAATCAGAGGTTTATAGACGTTTTAGTATAACTAGGCTGTCTCTGATGTGACCAGATTCACCATTAGTTGTTTAAAGGCTTGTTTTATATGTGTGATACAGTTGTGATTTCTGTGCAAAGTAGAATCTATTATAAATGCTTAGAAAATTAAACCTCCATATATGAAAAATGGAAACAGCTCAGGTTAGCAACAGCTGAAAGCTTTGGCTATAAAACTCAAAATTAGAACAGGAAGCACTAACAAATCGACTCTTCTACCAGATGGACAATTTTTAGTGCTTTGCTTACATGTCAGTATGTTGGATATGCAGGATAAATACCCGAGGTGCCAATATAACGTCAGGAGAAGCTTCAACATGGCTACTGAATTACCAAGTTCTGATTCTAATATTTGCTACGCATTGACATTGCTCTCTAGGGATATGTGGTTTAGAAACAGAGTCTAAAAGTATTGTTTCTCTTCCTGAAAACTTAATGGGTGGAGCAAACTTTGTCATTCCCTTCCCCCTTATTTTTGATTTCTTAGTATCACAAAAAATGAGTTATTATGGAAATAGTTCTGAAAGACTCTAATTTCTCCAGACTATTAGGTCTTTTTTTTTTTTTTTTTTTTTTTTTTTTTTTCCTAAGGAGTTGTTTATTTTTCATAATTTTGCACAGGTTGAAATATAAATCACTCCTTGGCTTGTGATAGAGTAGGATAGTCTTTCCCTATTGCTTCCTGAAAACTCATATAAACAGTACAGACTATTTGTAAGTAGCATTCTTGGCTTTCTTCTTACCTATTACTGTGGTTTAGAGTGTATTAGGCTATAGATTATTGCAACTACTCACTAAGGCAGATAACACCTTCGACTCTAATAGCACCTGACTTACACTACATCACATGAATTGGTTTCTATTATCTGATACTTTATATTTATGGAGGAAGTAAAGAAGAAGAGATGTCCAGCCCATGATTTTTCTGTATGTATTCTACTACATTCATTTTTCCTCCTCATGCATTCTTGATGGCAAAAACAAATGCCTCCATAAAAACCTAAACAATGATTTCTACACTGAGAAAGAGTTATATTGTTCAAAATGTATTTGAAAGATCTTACCAGTAGCTATTTTTCCACCTTTTCTTGGCTTAGTTTTTAATAAGAATATAGCTAACTTTGAATAACAGAGTTCCACAGTTCACTGTAATTTATCAAGAGGTCCAATAAGCTTGGTTCAGTTCTTGATTACCTGTCTGAAAATGCTAGCTTAAATCTAGCCTTGTTTATATAACACTGGATCGATGGAAGATCAATGTTGAATAGAACACTAGCTCTTGGAGAGCCTTTGATCAGAGGAGAATTTGATGGGTTTTTATCTGATTGAGACTTGGGCTGAAACCAGACAATTGCATGAAAATAACTGCTTGAAAGTTAGTATTTTTTTTTTCAATTTCCTTTACTTTTTTGTGTTGTGGCAAACTGTAGAACAAGGGACCTGTGACAAATGTTATGACATACGTTATAAAACACTTGCAAAATATAAAGTCATTTATTGTTTCCATAGGCTTCTACATATTTCATTCTCTGGCCACACATGAATATATCTGCATTTTAGGGGTTGAGGATGCTGGGAATGTGAAAATTACCCTATCGCTAGTCTTTGCTGTATTTTTTTGACTAGTCAGTATCTGTCAGCCATTGAATGTTACTATACGAAACCTTTCAATTTGTAATTTTTAAAAAATCACTTTCATAGGTAGCTTAATATGGCCTTAGAAACCACAGTTTCAATAAAGTCAGTTTCAGTAAAATCTGTTTCAGCGCTCTTTCTGGATATTTACAGTGAATTGACCCCTCTCTAAGCATTTTTGTTTGTAGAAGGGTTTTAGGGGCATTCAGGCAAAGGAGGAGAGGCGTTCAGAGATACCAAGACCACATGGAGATACTGTCAGAGACCTGTATTACTCCATCAGAGAAAAATTTTTCTCTCCTATGGTTCATGAAATGCAAGTATCAAATCCACAGTCACTCTAGTCTGTTAAGTGCAGGAAACAGTTGAAAGAGACCTTTCTTGGCAACTACAAGGAGCTCTTCTTTCAGTTGCTGCTACTATGGCTATTTTTAAAATCTCATCCCTGTTTTGTCAGGTATGTTTTTACACACTATACTCTCTTCTCTCCTAATTCTAGGCAGCTACTTCCATGCTTGCACTTAAAAGACTAGAAGGACTTTTTTAGGCTGAACTCTGGTTACCCAAACTTCAGACTGGCCAGGATGCAGAATGAGTCCCTTGGACCTCAAAGGGACAAGGCATTTTACTCAGCCTTAGATGCTGCCTGACCTACTTCAATATCTCAGCTGAAACAGCAACATCCTCTCCTCATTTCCCACGCCAGTGATAGCATTGCTCGGGAGAAGTGTTTGTACTCTGGCTGATCACACAGAGGGCCATCTCCTAACCAGATTTTCATACTCCAGCTTTGCCCGTTTCAAGGCACTACATCATATACAGCGCCACTGGGGTGGCTTACTGACAGCTGAAGTCTCAGAGCTCCTGTAATATTCCTGTATATTGCTATAATACTGAGCAATATTGCTGCAATAGCTCAGCAGTAGCTGAGTTCTATTCCAGGAAAGAATCTATATTATCATTTGCCTGTGAACAACATTCTTGACTGTTATTATTTTCTTACAATTTCAGACTCTCTTTGCTCATTCAGTGGTCACTTCACTTCTGAAACAGTGAAGTCTACACTATCCATTTAAAATTTTCATAAATGAACTTTGGGAAATAGCACTTATATATAGTTTTGCATGTTTGCAATTTTTTCTTTCTGTTTAGGCTATTGGATTGGATCATTATGATATAAGCATAATTATTTTAATTTCCACATGCCCACTTTTAAGATACTTTAAAGAAGATACCTACATCCTCCATAGAAATAAAGTTAAAAAGTAATCTAGATACCCTTTAACATAGGAAAAAAAATGGAAATACACACTCAGAAATCATGGAAAAGTCCCAGAAGCAGAGGTGGGGAAGCTGATCTTCTGAGGACAGACTTCTGAGTTTAACTGATAACAGAAAACTTCAAAGTTCTTTAATAGGCCCCATCTTTTAAGTCTTGCTCAGACCAAAAGTCAACATAGACCTCTTCTCTTACTGAGATCAATACAGGATGTTTATTTAACCCTTGGAACCTTGTCCACTGTAGTTCATTGCCCTAAAATGTCCCATTTTCTTGTACGGCAATCTATTATGTCCCGGTGCAATTGCCAGCAGGCAGGTAATTTTCTTGTAGAAGACTTCTGCCCAGTAAGTGCTTTCATGGTAATACTCAACCACCGCAATGTAGTTAAAGGACATTGAAAGGAATAGTCACTTTGTGAGGCTGGCTCAACACGTCCTAAGACAAGGATATAAAGTTGGATGAATTGCTTTTGGAAGAACTTCCATCTCTTTGCCAGTTAAAAATTAGGCACACCAGACTTTTATGTACATAAGGCTAGTTTGGATAAATCTTCCTCTAAATACGTAACTTTTCTGATAGCTGATTCTAGTAACAATAAACATCAGGTTGCCTGAGATACAGCTGCACTGTAAACAAGGTACTATTTCTCACAGTATTATATGGAAAAGAAGAGAGAATTACAGTCAGACTTCAGTTCTACATACAATAAACTTTTGCAAGGAAAGACGTGTGATTCAAACTCTTAAGGGCAGGATTAAGGAACAAAGTCACTGCTTGAATCTCCAGCCTGCGTCCGGAAGAAGTGTCACATTACTGATCAGAGGAGTAATGTAGTTGTCTCTGGTTATTTAGAATAAATCTCCAAAGGCCCAAATCTCTGCTTTTCAGAACAGCCCAGCAGAATGCCTTGTCTGTGGGTGTATTCTTACCGGTGCATCAAACGCTTCTGAAAGATCTGCTCTTTGAATCCATCCGAGTCATTATAGACCATGCACAAAAAAAGGGGTAATTTCATCTTTAAAAAATAGATTGCATCAAGAATTAACAATGAATTATCCTCTGTGCAAGGAAAAAATAAATTGGATACTGAATTAAATGCTTTTTAGTACCACCTGTTACATTGCTAATGGTGACTTAATGCTAACCTGCGCTTTGTCCTCATTTTACTCAATAGCATATATGGATACCAATCTATATATGTGTGACCAGTAGCAGACAGCACAGCATTTCCTGTGAGCTTTTTCAGACACTGTATGTTTCATTTTTGGTATTATTAGAATGGTTCAAAACTACTTTCTTTGATGATGAAACATGAATAAAATCTAGTCTCCCTGTTCTCTCTGGCACTTCTCTTCAGACAAGACTTCATGCTGAAGGATTATTAAGTACAGGTTAAAAACGGAACTTAACTTACGTGTTAAACTACTCAATTCCTCTTATTTTTTGTTCTTGTCATTTGCTTGGAAAAAAGCTGGAAAAATTTGATGTATATAGACCAGCCCCTTTAAACGAAATGGAGAAATACTTTAAAAGAAAGGTGGAAAGGCATTTCTTGGTGTACACTGCCCCATTTAAATTCGTGTTCAGATTTCGCCTTAGACTGCTATCTGTTTTCTACTGCAATTAATAGCTTTTTCTCCCTAGGTTTCCCACCTGCTGTCTTTAAGCCTGCTGTCACTTAGTCATTAGTAATCCACCTTGTCTGCCTGTTTGGCGTCTGATTCCAGGCCTTTTGCCAGTCTCTGGGGAGGGAGGAGAGTTGCACCTACCTGCGTAGTTTAGTGTTTCAGAGCACTGAATTGTTTATTGCCTGCTAACCAAATAACAAGTAACATTTCAAAAAGACACTTCCCTTAACTGGCTTAGTCCAACATCAGAATAAACAGTTGTCATTCAGTGGTCCTGATACATGCTAAAATAAAGTGTCTGCTTCTCAGTCTAACTAAGCTCCTTCTGTAGCCAGAGGAGAGTAACGGGCACCTCTAGAGAGCAATTTCTCTCATCTAAGACCTTTCCCAATTGCCCAGATGGAAAAAGGAACCAAACATGACTGGCACCACTTAGACAATTCCAAAAGTAGATGACAAAAATTAACTACTGTGAAAATCACCAGACTACATTAGCTGGTTGATCATATTGCACTACAAGTGCCACTAAACACAAGTTACTGTGATAAAGTATGAACAAAGTTTCTCTGCTCATTTATTGGAATAATACATCGTGGATACCGAGAGATGGAGTCTAGTTTGTGTTCACTAGTTAGAAAAATACTTATCTGAGCCTTAGTTTAGCAACTGAGCATGTTGAATGTATTCCTCAAACACTTAAGACTGCCCTGATGCAGGAAAATGTAGTAGGTGACTTTTTTTAAGCTTTCTGATAAACCTACCTTGAACCTTCTAGTTTTCACTCAAAGAAATAAGATATGGAGACTGATAGAAGCACAAGGTAGAACAGAACCAAGCAGAAACAGTACTACATTAATAAAAATGCTTGTTTCAAATTGAAACACTGGTTTAAGTATGTGTGTATAGATATAGAATATCTATAATTCTGTTTCAGTTTGAAATTCAAGCCCTATGATTAATTTGTTCATTTTATCTGACTTTGATTATCTACTTTTAATAGCAATTTAACTAAGATGGTGAGTTTATATATTTAAGAAATACTTAAATTTGCTGTAGCTCTTCATTTTGTTTCTTCTTCTACTTTATCTTAGCCATTTACCACAGGGGATATTTCATATTGATCAGCCGGAATATTGCTACCAGAACCTGGATTCCTTAAGAGAGAAATATCCCCCCAAAGCTGAAGACCTATTTAGCTGTTAGTCACCTTTGAAGCTGATAACAACTTTGACACCTTGAATCAAGGTCAGAGCAAAATGCTTGGTTCCATCTCACGGGAAAATGATGAATATGTCTGAGGAAAATAAGGATTAGTCTCAAATTACTATTGCACACAAAGAAGTCTGCTTCCAGACAACATCATTAGTTCACATGAGGAGTGGAGGAGATGTATCTGACAAACACACACATTTATCTGCCTTTGTTGAAAGTGTCTTTCCTTTTTTTTTTTTTAATTAGTATAAACTTCCACCTTTGAAGATCATCAGAGTGCACTGTGGTAACAGTAGGGAGATTCATGCTTTCTGTCCTTTCCCATAACAATGATTATAATTCATACTGACTTTACATTTGATTTACAAGGACCTTACAAGTCTGACAGGGTATTGACTGTGTCATGACAATTATGCTGCCAAGGTGTTCACATTTGTTCAGATGCCAACTTTTTTTATTGGTTTTATTATTTATAGACAAAACTTATGCCAGTTTTCAGCTTTCTAATTCTTCTCATCACTCCTCCAAGCAAAAGGAAAAGATAATTAATACTTCTTGTGAGTAACTATAAAGTTACTATTTTGCAGCATTAGTATTATCGAAAGTGCCCTATGCTACCAAAAGTATTTACCTCAAGACACTAAGGGATGTGATATACAATGTAATTAGCTAAAAGTCACCTTTTGTTTCAGGAATTCATGCATTAAAATACTTTGTTTCAAATGTTGGATTCAATATAATTCATTCATAAACTAGAGCTTCTTTATTTTCTCCATACTAATATTTGTTGTGTTACTGGCCCAGTTAGAAGACAGGAAATCTGCAAGCAACAATATGACCTTTACAGAGTAATACAGTGGATTTATTAGTTTTGAAAAAGTTGTCTTTGAAAGATAGGAAAAAGAAGCTGCTTTCATTTCAGAGGAGATAAAGAAGTTGCCTTAGTCAAACTCTGCTGAAGTTGCTCTCTGTTACAAAACCAGTGGTACAAAGAGAAGCACAGAGATGCTCATGGCTTCAGAAACAGTTAGCATTTAAGACTTATAGAATATAAGTTTTTAGATGCTGATAAGCAACCAGAAAAAAAGATATCAGAATGAAAGTGGGAGAAAAAAAAAAAAAAAAAAAAAACTTATGGGATTGATTGGCATTAATCTGAAATAGTTACAAAGTAGTCAAATCCTCCTGTCATACCTATTCCTTGTTCTCAATTATTTACCAGGAATATTGCCTGAGCACTAAGGGCTTTTGTGTTAACCACTGTCACTTCGTCATACAGTCAAGTAACAAAGACAAATCACTGCCTTCCTGTCAAGAATACTGGAAAAAGGGGATTAAGAGCTGTAGTTTAAATGGTAAGATTGAACAGGCTTGAAAAATGCAAACATTTCATGGCAGAAAGGTGGGTATAAAGCAAACAGTACATGATCTCAATCTGATTTTCTAGGTTTTACATGGAAGTTGAAGTCAAAGATTCAATTCTTTTCTTGCAAATGTCTCATTAATTTCTGCTTTGTTTTTGACCTTAATAGACTTACTTAAGTAAGTCTATTATCAGTTGCTGCCTGAACTTCAATAACACAAAGCTTTACACAGCTTTACCTTTTCTTCAGCTTTCACTCACAGTTGTCTGAACAAGTAAATTTGGTTTCAAATGGCACCAAAACCTGAAAAGAAGACTCAAATTCCATATTTAGTTTTCACCTTGCTTACAATTTCAATGTCCAGTATTTTTGACTAGTACTTTATCTCCGGGGAAAAGCATAGACTGACTCAGGACAAATGCTCCCATGCCCTTAAACATACAAAAGATGCAATGTATTGGATACGAATTTGCAAAGAACTGTGACGCTCACGTTTAGTTAATAGAAAACCCGTATTTCCTTCCTTCTGTTTCTCATCGTGTCATCACAGAGGGGTAGTTCTTTCTAGAATGCCATCACACCAGCATGTTAAATCCAGCATTGAAAAAAGAAAGAATATCCAGCAATATCAATCTGAAAACAAAAATAAGACTGTCAGCTTTGAAAGTCTGACTGAGTTAGCACACACCATTTTTAAACTTTCCCTGCAGCTTGACTAAAGTACGTACCTTAGGAACATACAAAATTAGAGAATCATTCTAGCATTCTCATCTGGATAAAATTGCCTTTGAAGATGAGGAGAAAGATAGAGAATTACAACTTACAAGAACTAGAATTGAAAAGAAGAATTAACTATTTAAGAATTGATTTTTAGTATCCAAACCAGTATCTTACAGTATTATCTCTTTAGCAGACACTAAAATCAGATACATCAGGCAAAGTACAAGAACTCATGGGAAAGAGCTGGGACAATTGATCCAACCCAGTATCATCCTGATCACTGGCAATGATCGGCTTAAAACTTGAAGAAATCTAACAGATAATTTTCAAAGAGCAGCTACTAACAACAATATATCTAGACAGATGTGGAGATACGATTGCTTTGGAGATGCCTGGTACTTACAGCATTTCCCTAAGCCAAACCGACAAAGAGCACACGCTTTTTAAACTTAGCTCAGTACTTCTGTGTGCGTTTTATGTTGCGGTACAGAATTTCGGAGCTGCGATCCATGAAAGCGGAAAAGTTAAACCGCACTAAAGCAACTCAACCCCCTTTCCAATAACACCCAGTAAGAGTTAGATTGGGTGAATATTGAAGGCAGTTCTCAGTTTGCATGAAGAGGCTTTACCAATTTTTAGGACAGTCCTTGTGCATGTGTTTGTTTTTTAACAGGAAGTTTAAGAAAAGCTGAGGAGACATGGCAATGCTTCCTAAGGTATGAAACAGTTTGAAAGGGTAAAGTGCTCAAAGAGATAAGGTATAAACAGAATCAGAAGAAAGGTCAGGCTCCTACAGAGTTTAGCAGAGAAAACTCTGTGTAGAGGGTACCTGAGGTCTGAATGGGACTCTAAAAGACAATACTGAAACCTGCAATAACAGTCCCTTTATTTTATTTATTTATTTATTTATTTTTAAACAGGAGATTTAAGAATTCCTTTGGGGAAGACAAGTGAAGATGAAGGTCCTGAGGAATATTCAGATCCTACAGAACAGGTGTTTTATAAGCAGACTATGGGAAGAGGAAAGCCTAAGTTTTATTTGCATCAATGTTACTGAGGTTTAGTTAATACTGTTATTTACTAGCAAAGACTACATGCCCTAAGAATACAAATTCCACTTTATCTGCATGGTTAAAGCCTTTTGAAGACAAATAATTGCATTTTCATAGCTCTCTGTGCATTCAGAAATGCAGAACATTTATTAAATAATCAGTTGTCCCGTTAGAAAAGTGAACCTACTGGCTACAACAATATTTCCTTCCTGGAGTGTCTCTGCCATGGCTCCATGAAGCTGAGGACATGAGCTGTGTGTGATCCCAAGGGAGTTAAGGAGCATCATGTGCACATCACGAAAGAGAAATGCACTGTTGCTCAGTAGACTGCATATCTGTCACAACACACTGGTCAATCTCAAAGTGTGACAGTTGCAGCCTGCCCAAAACAAAGAGGACAAATGCCTTCAAACTACATATCACAGAGTAGCAAAATGCTTTATTTGGGGGTGGGGGGGGGGAACAGCTAACAAAAAAGCCCAGTAACTGAACAGAGATCCCTTCAGCCTCCCCATTTTTTCATCTTCTCCTATTCACACGCTCACAGATGGCAACAAATGGTCAGCACAGTGCTTGGAATAAGCAACACTGACTCTGCACTGCAAGACCGGCCAGAGTTTGCAGGTCCACAGGTGGGAACTTCACCATGCCCCTCCCTGGATCTGTTGCCTGTGTGCTATTCCTCTAGAAATCCGATATCTCAGACTCAAATTACATGTGCAGGAGAGTAGCATTCACTGTAGACTGGAAACGCAGGGGGCTAAGGTCCCTTCCAACCTGACTGATTCTATGATTCTAAATTTAGTAATCTACACTAAAATCAGGCGGGTTTTCAAATCTCAGCTGGTTAGATTTGCTCTTCCCCAAATTCCCGATCCTAATGAGGATATTTGGAAATTATTTTCCACAGGTTAACTGTCTTATAGAGAAGGGAAATACATGCTTTTTGCAAGATTCTTTAGGGTATATGAAAGTCTAATCAAATTCTTCCACTTGATTAAAAACTCACCAGACGCAGACCTGTCAGTGAGCCTAATACTTTGTTATGTCAGGTAACACTTCAAAATTTATGCATGTTTTGGTTTTTATTCCTTTGCTGATCTGATGTTAAGCCGAGAGATAGCCAGAAGTTAAAGCCAAGGGACTCTCTGCTATATTGCAGAACATTATCACTATAGAATATTATTATATGTCCTTTTACCTTTATTGGTTTTGACATATCAAACTGTTGAATAAATTGCACTGTTAGTACTGCTGGGCTGTATCAAACTGGAGGAAGACACAGTGTCTTGCCCTGTATGGGCAGAAGCACTTAGTCCCCATCCCTGCAACAGACAGCCCAGCTGTGGAGCAAGGTAGTTATTTAGAGCCACCTCTGTCATCTGCCTCCCCTACCAACTTGCCCACGGAGGCTCTCCACTCAGTACATCGGCTTTTCGGATCACTGCCTTTGGGGAAGTTGATCTATCACCATTAACAGCGCAGGAATCCTATGGATGGGATTTGTCTTATCTCACTTGAGATATCTAAAGGTTAGACATCTAAATCTGAGCTGGTCACCCTAGGCTTTTTTTTGTCAACGGAGAGAAATAGGTCAGAGGGATGAGTCCCTGGAGATGCTTATCTCATAATGGTAGGAATCGTCCCTTAAAATTAAGACTTTCTATGGCATTAAGAGATCAGGTTTATACCATATTACCTTGTAGATAATCCTTGTATTAAAGTATCTAGTAAAGTCTCAGGCATTAGCTATGATCATGATGTGACTACAGTTTTATGCTTTACTCAAGGTGGCATCCATAGAGTTTCTTCTAACCGATATTTCCTGTACTTAAACTCTAGTTTGAGTCTCAGATCGAGAAATAGTCACTATTTATGTTTCAAATTGTACTTTGTAGAGACTGTTTACAGCAAAACCATTGAAAGACTTTCAGAATTTAAAATTTGCACAGTTTTTATGTGTAGAAGTATGTAAGAAGTTCTAGAAAATGAAAAAAATTAATTTTAAAATAAAAAGTGGAACTGATGTGTTATTATATTCCAATGTGCTTTATTTTCACAGGCAGTGCTTCAACACAAATATTTTTTCCATAGTGTGTGGAATGGAATAAAATAGTTTAAAAAAACAAACCAAAACAAAATCTGACAAAATTCTAATGAATGTGAAGACCTTGAAAACATCAGTGACTGTGCAAGCAAACTACAGATGCCTTTGATAGAATGTGCGGGAATAAAATGGTTAGCGGTTAAAATGCAGTGGCACAACATTAATTACTCTACACCTGTAATTCTATTTCTCATTCCCCTATTTACTGTCTGATGTTTTTGTCTATCACAGAGTCATACCCCAGTTCCTTAATTTGTAGCCTGTTTCTGGAAAATGACTTATGTTCAATCCTGAAAGACACAAAAGACATGAAGATAAATTAAACAACACTTCTCTCTCTCTCTCTTTTTCTTTAAGTAGTAAAAGCTCTAACCCTCTTGTTCTCTTCTTTCTCTCATTAAAAAAAGAAAAAAGAAAGAAAAAAAATGTGTGCAGAATCTGGGGGTTTATACTAACCATATTTGTATAAAATCTCACCTGTTGTTGGCAGTTATTATTTTGCCATCATCATTGTTATTAGTGAGCCAATTAAATTCTTTTTGTAAATTAATTAGCTTTTATGGAACTTATCTAAAGGGAAGAAAAAACATAATTAGGGTCTGGAAAATAAGTATTTCTCTTCCGGATGACATGAAGGGCTGTGTTCCGTACAGGTTGTAGTGGGAGCAAAGGGAGATCAGGGTTGATTTTTAGCAAAGACTGTTTTTTGGCTGAACCACTAAAGCTGGAGGCATGAAAAACTAAGGAAAGTTTAAGAAACTGGAGGACACATGAGGAGGAAAAGTGAAAATTTTCATTTCTTCAAAATAGGTGGAAATTTGGTTTTGTTTTTTGGGAGGAAAATCAAGCCTAAATGCAATCCCCAGACCTCAGTGTCCTCAGTGATTATAATCTTCACTTGTCACGGTTGCTCACACTCAAAAGTTACACATATTTGTGTGACAAGCCCAGGAGTCCTGCAGGGGACTGTCTTTTAGCACACCTTTCAGCAGTGCCCAGGAGACTTATCTTTACCAGAAACAAAGTTGCCACAAACAGGAGAAAAAAAAGCAGAGGCAATGAAGAAAATGTTGGAGTGAATGACATAAAAAAAAATGAAAAAAAAAAGAAGGGGGAGAAAAGGCAATTTAGAAGTGTTTTATCCAGGAGATGCCACCTTGCTTCTCCAGCTGCTGATGACACTGCAAGGAGGAGTGCAGAGCACCAGGTCAAGAGGGGTGACCGTGCTGCAGAGTATGGTCGGGAACGTGAGTCTCCTGACCATAGAGCAGCGCTGGGATTGTCTTCTGGGTATCACAGGCTGAGAGAACCCATGTGACGTCAATTAGCGACTGTTTTATGATTGCTTCTTATGAAACAGCACCTCTTTGAGGTCAACAAAGTCTGTAGAGTGCCCTGGGGTGGTGGGGGTGGGGGGATCAAACCTGAAGGGAGATCTGCAGCACCAAACAGAAATCAGAATACCTAGGGTATGGCACAGCCAGTATGTTTCTGAAGTGGCTGCAAGAGTTATTGCAAAGCCTTCTCCCTTGGTGGGCTCCCATGTAACCATTCGGCTGATGAGTAAAATTATCAAATTTTAGTTTCTTGTATGACTAAACTCAGTGCTAAGCTGTATCACCAAGACATTATAGGTTACAAAGCAATTCTCTAGAAGAGATACAGGCTTAATGGTTGGTATGCATACACTCAAGTAAGAACAGCAAAAATCTAAAGACCAAAGGAAGAAAAGAGCTCACGTCTTAGAGAGATCTAAAGGACAAGGAGAAACAAGACATGAACCAGAGAAGCAAAGCAAAATGAAAAATGGGGTAAAGAACAAGAGACGAGGCTTCAGAAGGAACATTTTTGATCATCACAGCAGCTAGCATACAGCCTGGCAAGCACTAAGACCTACTAAGAGTCCCATATACCCCAGATGGGTAGGTAAATCACTGATTATACTCACAGACCACTCTTTGCTCATCAAGTTTTTAGCACTTAAGGGCCACTTTTTCACAGGACGTCTTGACAGTCTTATAACATCTGAACACAGCACCACTAAGATGTTTATTTCCTCTTCAGAAAGAAATACACCTTTTTGAAATAAATGAGTCTTTAAAATTTTGCTAGCTTCTTACCTCTTTTCTTGCCTTTATACACAAGGCTATTTAAAAGAATAACAGGCTAAATAACAGATTGAGAACAAAGTTCTGTAATTTGTACCTACCCTTTCTAAAGAAGGGCAGAATTGCTATAATAACAACAAAAGACATTGACAAAAGACTGTGACAAAACTTCAACAAGCTGATAGAAAAGACTAATGGGACAATTCAATTTCAGCTGAATTTCATTAAATTTTCCCCACCTCTAGGAAGAAAAAAGTAGAGATATCCAATAACATAAGGACTAGGCTAATACTACCCTAATTTAGAAGTGAATTTTCTTCTATAAAAGAAAGACAGCAAAAAGGAGACAGATATAATCAAAGGAATTTAAACAAAAAAAAAAAAAAAAAAAAGGGAGGGGGGAATCAAGTATGGGCTGTTATATCCTCACCTGACTTTTCGTTGGAAAGTTAAGACCCCTCATTTCAATAGAGCAATACCTTTGATCAGAATGCTGTATATTACTGTATTGTAGTTTTCTGATAAAGTCTCTGCTGTCCTAAAATATCAGTTTCTCACAATTCCTCTTTCCCTGCTCTTTTCTGCTTGAAATGTTGGGGTTCTTATGATGATACAAGTCATCAGGGTTATGAATCATGGCCAGAAACAGCCTGATAGTCCAAGAAAACGCAAGCAGAAGCTAATGCAGGAAGTGTAATTACTAAGAGCAGCACTGCTGAGGCAGATACCCAGTTGTATTTCAGAGACTGAGCGGTTTGATGAGTATGCTTTTCTCTTCTGGAAGTAGTTGTCCAAATATCTCTCAGAGGAATGATGTGGTCTGTACAAGACCCTCCTTGCTGGCTGCCCCCCACCTACCTGCAGCAAACGGTTAGTTATCATTTGTATATTTTAGGTTTCTTTCTAAATAAATGTTGCTTTTTTTCAGAAGAGGCCACTCTTAAAAAATGTGTGGGGGGGGAAGAATATTTCTAAACTGGAAGACTCACAACACTATATTATCATCTGGAGAAAACCCTATTTGATTTAGATTTTTTTATTATTATTATTTATCTGCCTCCACACCGGGAAACAATTGAAAAAACATCATAAAATATTAACTGAAAAAAATATTTAAAATTCTAATTCAAACAGCTGGTATGTCTGTACTCTTATAATATATACCAACGTTGTTAAGGAGTGAGGCAACAGCAACACTACAGGGCTTCACTAATATTGTAACAAACATTTACTCATGTGAGCAATATTATTCACAGATTTTGTTTAAAAATCCTTGGAAGTTTTGAGTTTTTGCTATCCATTAACGTTGCATCATCATCTGAACATCTCAATTTCTGAAAAAGTTGTTCTAGCGCACTGTCGACATATTAGTTCCATTTCAAAGATGAGGATCCCGCTCTAGGTGAGACATAAGCACCCTGAGAGATCCAAATGGCAAGGTAATATATGCAGAGTGAGATATCAAGCTCAGGTTTCCCTAGAACAGCCAATTAAATAGTGTGTTTGGTTTACTGGTACCGTTTATTTAATGTTTACTACTCTCTAGACAACAAAGGATTTTTTTTCTGAAAATTTGGGTCACATCAATTGATTCAATTCAGCCATGGGATAAAACTGAAATTTAGAAATTCTATTTCAATCACTTAAGTTTTGCATTTTTTTCCATTTTGAAACACTATTTATTTCAAAGTTTCAGAACAGCTAATGTAATAAAAATCTTTTTGAATTACTAAGAATCCTGAAAATTATGTGAAATAATATTTTTTATTTAGCAAATAGGGAAAAAACACTACCACCACAAACTCTTCTTTGTTTATTAATTCTTCTCCCTGAAATCCTGAAATACTGTGTTTATCACAAAGCAACACAATACAGTTTTAATATCATCTTTTTTTTTTTTTTTTTTTTTTTATGATTTAAGGAAACCCTCTTTAGTCAGGGTTATTAGAATACTTAAGTTTCTCACTTTAGCATACAATTCCATTCACGTCAAAAGAAAAAAATCAAAATCTTATTTTATATTTCCAGAGATCATCATTTATGCATAAAAAAAAAAGTTTTTTTATTTCAGTTCTAAGCTAGGTTCTTTCAGCTATGTAATAATGTCAGTTACATTTTTTTATATAAAAAAAAATAAAAATATAAGAGTTAACCAAATTATAAAACTGATCACTCTTGATGGCTTTGGCAATATATGGAGATCATTCGGCTTGGTCTGAAAATGATTCAAATGACTTAAGATCTGGAAGCATCTCTATCTAGTACTAACTGTAAAGAGTCCTTTGGGTAACTGAACTAGGAAGATTAAAGTTAAAGAAGATCAATCAAGATTGAGCTAATATTGATTCCAAATGGGTTTGTGTTTTATCTTCTGCAAAAAGGAAATCACGGAGTGCTCTCACAGCTTTTGCTGCTTAGAGGTTGGCTTGTGGTGTTCAAATTGACACCATATTTGTTTTTTTTTTCTCCTATGTAGGCTTTTTGTTTCATTTTAATGAGCGCAAAGGAAATTCAAGGCCCTTGATTGCTGGATGCTCGCTTCACCCTGGGGAGCCCTCATTCACATGTGGAAATTCATTATTGCTAAAAGGATTCCCGTTGAAAACATTCAGTCACCATAGGGAGGGTCATGCAGCCTCCTCTCCGGTGTGTTCTACAATAGTTTAGTGTTAAATATGTATTTTATGGGAGTACTATAACAAAAGTGAGCCCGTGATGCTTCACCCTGTCAAATGGAATCAGTCGCCCCACCTGAGCTCATCCAAGATGCCTGGAGACAGCGGGGCAGCGGTGATGGAGGGATGCTACCTCTGGAAGGTGGAACTGAGGGAGAAATCCTGTGCCTGCCGCTTGAGTCCATTCGGTATTTAATGACACGTTTGTAGAATGTAGTTGCTTAAATCAAGGATCGTATTCAGACAGATTGAACCACCAGGAAGATCCTGATCCAAAGAATACGTTGTTTCTACTCCATGCTTACTTCTACTTCTAGAGTTGATTAAGATTAATGGAGGACCTCACCTCTAAATTTCAGATCCACTCTAAGACGCAGAAAGGACTGTGGGTGTCTAAGCATCCCCCTCTTTCAGTTTGCAATGAGATAGACTCTTCTTTAATTTAATTCAGCCGCT
Source organism: Rhea pennata (assembly GCF_028389875.1). Classification (NCBI taxonomy): domain Eukaryota; kingdom Metazoa; phylum Chordata; class Aves; order Rheiformes; family Rheidae; genus Rhea; species Rhea pennata. Next base: position 76,039,429 of record NC_084702.1, on the reverse strand, counting down.
GTCTAGCTTTCTTCGTGCTTTCTGTTATCTATGCGTAAAGACTTGTTACATAAGGACGCTTCCTTATCTCTAACCAAGTTACAAAAAGATGTTATAAGGCCTGGAAAGAAAGCTAATGAGAATAGTAGTTTACACAAGCACCTACATGCCTTCCTGATGGCACTGTAAGCAAGAGTGACCAGATTTCTTCCTCAATGGTGACTGAAAAGGAAGACAGAGAAATAGCAGAGTTCTTAGAAGTAGTGTTAAATACAGCCCCAGGGTAATATTTTAGACTGGGTAGAATTGCTCTTCTGCTCTTGTTTTCAAAGTTGATGATAATGACTATCAATGTTATGCAGTGTCCCATTTTCTTCTAATAACTGCGAAAACATAAAGAGATTTTACTGAATTGATAAATTCTTAAGAAAAAGGAAAGACAATTAACCTAAGCTAGTTAATCTCTTATACACCTTAATTTAGTATACATTCCTTTCTCAGAGCAGGCTTGACCCTTGCATATTAGCCAGTGATTGCAAAGCCTGTGATAAAGAGATAGACGGATCCATTCAGAGGAGAGATAAGTGAATTCTGAAGAGCTGGAGGATTTGTAAAATCAGTTCCACACTGAACCTTTCACCTAGTCCTTGAATTAAAAGAGGTAAGTTTATGAAGAGTGATTTCCCTCACAAAAGAATGAGAAACCACCAAAAATCCAAGAATGCATTTTTTAGCTAGGAGTAAGGGAAAGAATAGCCTGTCTCTTGTGTTCCCATTCATGATTTCTTTATTCTGCCTTAATGTAAATGAAATCAGGCCTTTGGCATTTATCTTCTATTCTGCTCATGCTGTGTCTTTTCTCTTTTTAACCTTTTTTTTAATAGATTTTCTTTACCCTTTTGTACTTTGGGGAGATAAATCAGGAATGAATTTGGACCTGGTCTTTCTCTGTATAGATGATGATTAGTATCATGCAAACTGAGGAAAATCACTAGGAGAAATAAGAGATGCCAGACAGGAACATAAATAGGAATTCTCTCAAGAGGATGGCTGAGCTAAGACTATAATTTTCTAAATAGTGTGCATGTCCTGAAACAGAATAACTATAATCAGACTATGAAACACAGTATTTTTTTAATAGCTTTTTGTTTGTTTGTTTTAGAAGATACCTCCACCATGAGGAAGGAAATAATGGAAGGTATTGGAAATGTCCTAAACATTTTTGCATAAACCCATCCAGTTTAGTTATGTTAATCTAAGTTAACAGAATAAAGCAGCCATTCAGCCTCACCTCTGTCCTTGGAAAGGTGATGGAACAGCTCATTCTGAACATCATCTCTAAGTATGTTGAGAAAAAGAAAGTGATCAGGAGCAGTCAGCATGGATTCCCAAAGAGGAAACCATGCTAAACCGATCTGATAGCCATCTATGATGGAATGACTGGCTGGGTAGATGAGGGCAGAGCACTGGATATTGTCTACCTCGATTTCAGCAAGGCTTTTGACACTGTCTCCCATGGCATCCTCCTTGAGAAGCTCAGGAAATGCGTGTTAGATGAGTGGACAGTGAGGTCGATTGAGAACTGACTGAAAGGCAGAGCTCAGAAGGTCCTCATCAGTGCTGTAGAGTCTAACTGGAGGCCTGTGGCTAGTGGTGTCCCCCAGGGCTCAGTACTGGGTCCCATCCTGTTCAACTTCTTCATCAACGACTTGGATGAAGAAACAGGGTTCCTCCTTAGCAATTTTGCTGATGAAACCAAGTGGGAGGAGTGGCTGACACACCTGAGGGCTGTGCTGCCATTCAGAGAGACCTGGACAGGCTGGAGAGCTGGGCAGAGAGGAACCTCATGAGGTTCAACAAGGGCAAGGGCAGAGCCCTGCACGTAGGGAGAAATAACCCCATGCACCAGTACAAGGTGGGGGCTGACCTTCTGGAGAGCAGCACTGCAGAGAAAGAGTTGGGAGTGCTGGTGGACGACAAGTTGACCATGAGCCAGCAATGTGCCCCTGTGGCCAGGAAGGCCAATGGTCTCCTGGGCTGTAATAGGAAGAGTGTTGCCAGCAGGTTGAGGGAGGCGATCCTGCCCCTCTCCTCAGCCCTGGGGAGGCCTCATCTCGAGTCCTGTGTCCAGTTCTGGGCTCCCCAGGACAAGAGCGACATGGAGCTACTGGAGAGAGTCCAGTGCGGGGCTACAAAGATGCTCAGCGGGCTGGAGCACCTGCCCTATGAGGAACGGCTGCGAGAGCTGGGCCTCTTCAGCCTGGGGAAGAGAAGACTGAGGAGGGATCTGATCAATGTGTACAAGTACCTGAAGGGAGGGTGTCAAGGGGACGGGGACAAACTCTTTTCAGTTGTCCCGTGTGACAGAACAAGAGGCAATGGGCAGAAATTGAAGCACAGGCAGTTCCGCCTGAGCGTGAGGGGGAATTTCTTCCCTGGGAGAGTGACGGAGCACTGGACCAGGTTGCCCAGAGAGATTGTGGAGTCTCCTTCTCTGGAGATCTTCAAGGTCCGCCTGGATGCAATTCTGTGCAATATGCATTCTGTGAGTCTATGAAGCTGCAAGTGTTTACTATATATATATTGAGACTCCTTTGGGGAGAAAAGGTAATTTCACAAGAGCTCTCTCCTCTCTTGGGAACTCAACCAGTTTCGCACATGTGAGGGCCTCTTGCTTCTGGATACTCTGAGGTGTTGTAACAGCTGCTTCCTAAAAAATTTTCTACCACTCTCGGTCTCTCCAGGAAGCCCTCTCCATTGCTACTGTCATATTTCCCTTTCTGTAATCTACTCTTATACCTTGTATTAAGTTTGAGGTGCAGACACCTCCATAACCCTCGCTATCTTCACAGTGGTTTTATCTTCATACCACTACGTTGCATCACAGCAGCCTAGACCTTGGAAAGGTGTAGGATCTTACCTGAAGGCTTAATTTTAAAGACTGCCCAGAATGAGCATTGTCTTAGGAGGTGATAATGGGTGCAGAGGAAATTTTTAAAATAATGAAAGTCTTAGTCACCAGTGTGGTTGTTATAGTGACATGCAGGTGCTTGCCTCAATTTATGTGGAGACAGCTTCTCTGCAGTTCCTCTGGTCCTCTACTGATAATCTCTGTTTGCGTTTAAAAGGCAATCCCAGCATCTGCCTATCTTTGGTAATTCTTTGAGATTCCTGGTTGTCTGTTTTATGCTTTAGAGAGACATTATTGTCATTGACTCAAAGGGACTGTTCCAGCTGAGCAGGGGATTGCAGTAATGTCCCTTTGGGGGGCCCCCAACACTTGGGCTGCCTGTCACTCACTGTACCTAATCGGCAGATTGACAGACCCTTAACGAGAGCTGCTGTTGCAGGCAGCAGTCTAATAAAAGTAATCGTATTTTCAGCCTGCTTTGAGATGCTGCTCTAGGTTGAAAAGTTCACCTCTGGCAGTTTCCTGGGCTTGTCACCTTTTCTGCCATTTTCCTTGCATTTAGCTCAAAGGCTCAGATTTTTATTAAATGGGGAAACAGAAATAATAATAAAAGAAAAATACAAACTAAAGCATGTTCTTGAATATGGCAGGAGTCTCATCTCTTGGAGTTTAATGGCAGCAGGTTTTTGTCTCCCTGTCAGAGAGACAAAGCAGCTCTTATAAACCTAATCTACAACATCACATATCCTTTGTATGTGCCTGATATTATTATCTCCTATCCGTGGGCATTCAATCCTAACTTAATTAACTTGGCAAGCAGAAGCGTTGTGCTGTGGCACAGTCAGTGTCTGCTACGCTCAGAAACCACCGTACCCAGCTGGGTATCAAGACTCTTTAGCTGCCTACACTTACTTTTGATCTGTGTGACATGCAATAAATCCAGTCAGCAACCCCATAGAGTTTGGCTCTATATCACAACTTTCTGAATGGATAGACTTTTTTTCCCCTCTCTGTAAAATTAAAAGCCTTCTCTGCTCCCACAGGAACCCAGACTAAGCCTTATTTTTCTCTATTTTATTATATTCCTTGAGCCGTTGTGTAGAAGATCAGAAAATAGGAACTATGAAAAGCCACTAAGATCTATTTTAAGCACCTACAGTTATACTGTTTGGCACATTAACATTCATACAGTATGGATTCAGATTTCAATTATGTGGTTGTAAATACAGAAAAAATATCTGGTCTGACATGTTTTGGCGCTCTAATATGAACAAGAGAGACACTGCGACTGATTGACTAGATTTTTAATTAAGAAAATGGGCATTCTGAACCTGACCCTTTTTGGGGGTTTGAATGATTTCCAGGAATTAGTATCTCCTCTGTTCCCTCTCCACCTATATTTGTTCATCTTCATCACATTCTTATTTGCCAGATTTTAAATGGAAAGGGACATGCTGAAATATGGCAGACTTTACAGCATGTCTGGAAAACTAAAATCTCATCAAAACAACATCTTACTGTAGTTTTCTAGGCTAAAGCAAATGAAGACAAGGATCTTGTTAGAGATTATCAAATTTCTTCACTGAATTATCTTATTTCCAATATTTTAAAGTGATTTTTAATGACATTTTGGAAGGTATAACTGAAAGATTTTAGTGAGAAAATCTTTATTTAATAAAAAAAATTCTGCAAAGCAATCACTTTTAGAAACCAAAATTTCATAATGTTTAAGCAATAAAGGCAACATTTTCGATTGCAGTCTCTGCCACACACACACACAAACACACACACAAAATAAAAAAATAAGAAAAATTAAAAATAATACACACGAAAGAGGGCAAAAATAATAATACCTAAAATTTAGATATCCTTTTTCTTTAAAAAATATAGCATTTCTGCTACAAAATGAAGAATAATAAAAGTTTATATCTTTCATTTAAAAGTTTAAAAGTTTATATCTTTCATTTAAAACTGCATCAACAGATGCAACAGATTAAATAGCCTCACTAAGAATCAAAGATGTTATGCTCTTTGTGGTGTAAATGTGTCAAATAGCCACTACTTAACCACAAAGTCCTCTTCCAAGAGATACAAAAGACTGGAAAAATCTGAACAGCCACCTTTTTGGGAAAGGGATGGATTTATTTCAAAATCTTGTATAGGACTTAGTTATGGCATGAATTAAAACCAATATAAGAGCTATTCCGAATTCTCATTCTCTGTGTTTAATGATAGCTGTGTATTGTGGGTTAACTGAAGTTAAAGACCATGGGCCATTTTTATTTTCTTTTTTCTGCAAGAAAAATATGCTATAGTTTAAGTGAAAACAAATGGATACGTTTAGATACACAGATACTTTAAATTGTTAAACACTGCTTCTAAATCTATATCTGCCTCTAAATGTTGGAAACAAAAGACAAATCCAGTCTGCCTTAAAGAGAGAATTCATTACAAAAATTGCTCTTTAAATTTTTGACACCACAACAATTTAACAAGCATTTTTTTTACTGAAATTAATTTTTATGATTTCAATTGTGTGACTAGAATATATATGTGAATCTTTATATCATTTCAACTGTATGACTAGAATATATGTGTGAATCCATATATCAAATTAAGAACACTAACTACTTCAGTTCAGTTGACTGTAGAACTCAAATACCATTTTAAATATTGTAACAGCTATTTCAGGTAAGCCAGTCACATCCTGGAGCCATTCTGAGCTATGGAGTCTTCAAAACATTAAAGAAGAAAGAGAAGAAAGGGAGTATATGTGCCAAAAGCAGAAAGAAAAGGTGATGCAAATGGTCGATTCAAAACCAACCTATTCTAATTAGAAATAGATTTGAATCAAACTCCAGATAGAAAGCCATTCCCATATGAGTTATTTTGGAATTCATATTAGGATGCAGCAGACCAAACTTTCCTAATAACGATAAATTTATGTAAATACATACTTAGCAACTTCCGAGACATGATTATCTTTACTTTGTTACAACATCTGGCAGCCGAAAACTAAAGATCGGAAATCTTAAAGAAGTTGGGAGTTCACTGGGGACTTTGCCACTCATGCATTCCATCAAAGCTGGAGTGAATTGGGAGTAACTGATTCCTCAGAGGTGGTAATGATGCTGAAAGTGAGACAGATTAACATGGTACTTTTTATTTTATTTTTCCTTGCAAAAGTAATTTCATAGAAGAACACTTAACTTTAAAAATAAAAAAAAATAACCTTAGCTAAAACCATGGAAAAAAATAAAAATTTGTTAAAGTGTATGAAGTCAAGATTTGGAGGACAAGATCACCTTGGTTTACTTCAGCTGTCTAAACAGAAAGCATCCAAATTAAGCAATCATCTAGCCTCCTTCCAATAGTCAGTGCTGACAAGGAATTACCCTCAAGATCAATTCTGCCTGTCCTAATACTGATGACTGCGGTAAATGCTACTAATAACACCCTGGAAGTCTTAATTTCTCTCATACGATTACAAGGAGAACCTAGATGATGACCTTGTGCCAAATATTTAGGGAGTGGTGCACTGTGTATCTGCTAGTTGTGCATCCTGCTGGGAGTCGAGATCCCCCTTGAAGTGTGCGTTTCCATATGTCCTATGTCGTATCTGCCAGTGGTGCACAGCAAAGCCTCATATCTGAGGAGGTGGCGCCGGATTTCTCTGTGTGAGAAAACAAGACCCACTCTTAGAGCAGCATTCAGTGCAAATGTCTCCATCGCTAAACGTCTGAATGCAGATGCTTGAAAGGTGGGCCTGAATCCTCCTCCTTCCCTCTGCCTTTAAACGGTAGGGGAAGTGACTCTTACCTGCTGCCCCGTACAATAGGATGTTGTTGGGGACATGGCTAGAGGTGTCTTCCTGGAATGAAGTGGTCCATGCTGGGGGAGAGGCACCTCTGAGGGAACTGCGGGCCATGGAGGAATTCATGGCAGAGCAGGTGCTCCTCTGAGGGGACTATGGTCCTGGAGGAACCCAAGCTGGAGCAGAAGAAATGAGTAAGAAGCCAGGAGTAGCAGAAGAAAAGAGTGACAGAAATAAACCATTAGGCACTGATCCCCGCCTCCTGTGCTGCCTGTCGCCTCGCCAAAGGGACTGGGAAAGCCTGAGTGTAAAACATGGCAAAAACAAGGGAAGTGGAGACCGGGGAGGTGCTGGACTGAAATTGAGCCTGGGGGAAGGAAAGAAAAGATTTTTCTTTTGGTATTTATTAGTTGTTTGTTGTCTGTGTTTTAAAATATCCAAATCGGTAATGAAAGTTTATGTTAACTGACAATTGAATTAAGTGAAATTTGCAGAGTCAAGATTTGCGATACTTGGATGTTCAAGTAAAGTGAGAAGGGCAGTAAGATGCAAGCAGTCTCAGTTTAGTCCTTCATATGTGCTGATTCAGAGAGTTTGGGAGTATGACTGAAAAGCTTTCTTAATCGGATTGAAATAGAAATTTAGAATTTTTTTCTAAATCTCTCAACTAGAAGGCTGTAGAAGGAGTTTCCATCTCAGTTAATTTCTAAAGGTTTAGTTTTCAGCCTGGTAAGTTATGAAAACAAGTGGTGATGTAGAACTGTTACTTTCCACTCAGCCCAGTTGAAAACCAGCATAGGTCAGTCCTATGGTACATGGGACTCCATAGGTGTCTTGGGGTACTTCTCTGCGACAGGGAAAACTGAACTGGTCTGATTTGTGATAACCCTGGAACTAGAGGTTATTTCCAAACATAATTAGAGACAACTTCATCAGTCACTAAGCTGGTTGCACATGAGACACTTGGGATCCAAAAGTCAATCAGGTGCTTCATTTTTGTTCTGCACCTGAACCTTCTACATTCTCACTCTTTGGAAAAAGTCCTCTCTGCCTCACTCCCTGTGAAACGAAGGCATGCCCTAAGAGTCTTATGAACAATCTTCATGCCACACATCATCATATTGCGGTCAGCTGAAAAAAACTCAGTGAACACTGGATTAGGCAGGAGGAGCAGCACTTTGACTGTCAGTATCTCATAGCAGTAGAGTTTATGGTAAACCTGACAGCTGATTTCCTGAAGGATTTTGCAGTTCATATTTCCTAGCAAGAAACAAAGCCAGAAATACTGTTTTTCTTTTTTACCCCTATAAACAATAGTTGGCATGGTTTCTTTTGTTTACAGATTTGCCCTTGCAGGCATGGATTTCACCTATACAAACTTTAAGAAGCAAAAACAAGGAACTGTAACACTACTTCATCTAATGCTATTATGATCTAGGCCCTTCATTGCTGCACTGGAGAAAATTAGTGTCATGGTGATGAAATCCAGCTATATCACTATTTCAAGTGATGCACTAGTAGCCATGGAAACAAGGTATTCCCTTCCAGTAAATGCCTGTAATGGTGCTTTTAAGATTTCACATCAAAGCCAAAGCACAGCATCGAATCACCCTTGAGCAAGTACTGACTTCAAAGCAAAAAGGTCAGAACAATAGGTTATTCATAAACAGAGAATAATTCTTTTCCAATTTATAAGCTTTTCATTGGAATATGCTCTGAGATAAAAGTGGGAGCAATATAGTGCATAGAGCACTACGATCACATACTCTAAAGTTACTGTATAACCTCCCATAGTCTTCTGACTTTCTCTCTGGCTTCTGCTACTCTCCATGGGCCTGCTGTGCACTGTTCATCCCTTTGAGCTTTACAACAGTCAACATGATTCAGTCTGACAAGGAAAAAAGAGGTTTACAAACATTATAGGACTCAGAGGCAGTTAAATAATTTAAATAGATGGTTTAAGTGTTCTGTTGTAGAAAGGTATTCTACTAGCCTTATTGTAAAATGATAACACTGAATTAAAAAGCTTGTTGGCATAATGGATGTTGAAGGAAAAAATCAGATCTTGAAGATGGCTTTAAAAGAAAATAAAAAACAAATGGATATTTACATCTCAAGAGTATGAGTGTTTTCCAAAGGGTTGAGAACTTATTGCCAATTAATTTTACAGCCCCTCAAAATAGGAGTTGAGAAAAATTCCTTTCTTAAAGGGGAATTTTTTACACCATTCACAGAGTACTGAGGCCTGAAAACTTAACATCCACCTAATGGATTCACCAAGGGGAAATCCTGCTTAACCAATCTGATAGCCTTCTGTGATGGAATGACTGGCTGGGTAGATGAGGGTAGAGCACTGGATATTGTCTACCTTGACTTCAGCAAGGCTTTTGACACTGTCTCCCCTATCATCCTCCTAGAGAAGCTCAGGAAATGCGTGTTAGATGAGTGGACAGTGATGTCGATTGAGAACTGACTGAAAGGCAGAGCTCAGAGGGTCCTCATCAGTGGCGTGGAGTCTAACTGGAGGCCTGTGGCTAGTGGTGTGCCCCAGGGCTCAGTACTGGGTCCCGTCCTGTTCAACTTCTTCATCAGTGACCTGGATGAGGGGACAGAGTGCCTCCTCAGCAAGTTTGCTGATGAAACCAAGCTGGGAGGAGTGGCTGACACACCTGAGGGCTGTGCTGCCATTCAGAGAGACCTGGACAGACTGGAGAGCTGGGCAGAGAGGAACCTCCTGAGGTTCAACAAGGGCAAGGGCAGAGCCCTGCACCTAGGGAGAAATAACCCCATGCACCAGTACAAGCTGGGGGCTGATCTTCTGGAGAGCAGCACTGCAGGGAAGGACCTAGGAATGCTGGTGGATGACAGGTTGACCATGAGCCAGCAATGTGCCCTTGTGGCTGAGGTCTCCTGGGGTGCATTGGGAAGAGTGGAGGGAGGTGATCCTGCCCCTCTCCTCAGCCCTGGGGAGGCCTCATCTCGAGTCCTGTGTCCAGTTCTGGGCTCCCCAGGACAAGAGCGACATGGAGCTACTGGAGAGAGTCCAGTGCGGGGCTACGAAGATGCTCAGAGGGCTGGAGCACCTGCCCTATGAGGAACGGCTGCGAGAGCTGGGCCTCTTCAGCCTGGGGAAGAGAAGACTGAGGGGGGATCTGATCAACGTGTATAAGTATCCAAAGGGAGGATGCCAGGGGGATGGGGACAAACTCTTTTCAGTTGTCCCATGTGACAGGACAAGAGGCAATGGGCAGAAATTGAAGCACAGGAAGTTCTGCCTGACCGTGAGGGGGAATTTCTTCCCTGTGAGAGTGACGGAGCACTGGAACAGGCTGCCCAGAGAGGTTGTGGAGTCTCCTTCTCTGGAGATCTTCAAGGACCGCCTGGCTGCAACCCTGTCTAACATGCTCTAGGTGACCCTGCTGAGCAGGGAGGTTGGACTAGATGATCTCCAGAGGTCCCTTCCAGCCCTACTGATTCTATGATTCTATGATTTTCCTGTTGTAAAATCATTTACATTAAATGTCATGGCAGGATTTATTTTATTGTCTGAAATATTTTCATTTTTGAACATTTACAATGTAATATTCTTTACTGTGTGTTGATTGTAGCAACCAGGTCATGACACTGATGCTTTAGAGGATAGTAATTAACAATAACTATGGAGAATATAATGAACTCAAACCAAGAAATATTTTTCTGGATATCTGAAATGGCTTCCAAACAGAGTTCAGTGTTTTTATGATTGAATTCCTCCTTCAGCAGATGGCTGAAATACAGAGATTTTATTTAAGGGAAGCTCTGTGAATGTGTATGCGTGTATATGTGTGCATATGTAGGACTGCACACATATGCATGTGTGCATATGTGTGCATGGTTCTACTATGAGTCAGAGAAGAACCAGCTAAGGGCAAAAGAGTAACATGAGAAATGGAGTTATTATTTTAAAATCTGGAGCCTGAATTTTAAAATCTTTTCTAAAATTTGGAAATGTTGTCTCACTACTTGAGAAGTTGAATCTGGAAACTACATACCTGCTTAGGTATGGCTTAACAGCCAGTACTAGACCATTGGATTACTTATGCTTTTTGTCAATATGCTGTAGGAAACAATTTTGAACGAGCTATGTATTGGTAAAGACTTGTTTTCTTTCTTTGCTTCACTATTAAGGCTAAAGGGATAATGGGATATTTGGGGGCTGTGAGGCGTAAGGGAAAAATCAAAGAAATGAGGGGCACTAACAGCAATAAATAGGCATGAACTGAAACCTGATGTCTTTAAATAATGAAAAGATTTGAAGATTAAATTAGAACGATGGTATTCATTTCTGTGAATGTCAGATGGAACTTCTGAACAGCTACATCTTGTACAGTCTCAGGAGGTCTCCAAAGCCAATCTCCTCAAAGTGCCACGAGCAGCCTGTAGCTCAGAAGAGAGTGAGTGCTGCGGGTCAGCTATTTACTAGTCTGGGAGAATAGTTCAGGTCTTTCATTCCAGTTTTTCACAGCGACAATTTCTTTTCTTTTTCAGTTTCAGTCTCTAAACTCTCTTTTTGTGTACCCCGTCTCCTACAGAGGTCTCACACGTGTGCTGAAAGCTTGATTTAAAATGAGATTTACATTCACTGCTGACTAATTCTATCAGATTTCTGTGGAGTTTTTCATGCATATGTTTGTTTTTCTTAACCAGAGGAGATGAGAAGACAATTGATTTTCTGAAGGTTAATACTTCACACTGCTAAGTTACCAAACCTTTTTCTTTTTTTTTAAAAAAAAAGTTCAATTTGAACTACTTAACCAACCTTTTTCAAGACAGCATATTATATATTGAGAAGTCACACACTCATCTTTGTAAAAGCTTTCATTCAAAGCAAATCATGTGCTATTCAGTATTACTCAAAACTGTGGTCATTTTGCCCCTATGAAGGTCGATAATTGTAGTCCAATAATTCTACATTTATATTGCTATTTGTCTGCTTCTCATTTGAGAAACGAGGCTTAATTAGAATTCCAAGTGTAATCCATTTGTTTCACAGAAAAAGCTGCAAAGCCTAAGATCTGACATTCAAAACAAAATCAATACCTTTGTAGAACATTTAAACATCTCAGGTAATATCACAGGACTGGAGTAATTTGCGTCATGTACAAAGCACTAAGAGATGCGACAGGAGTAAGAATTGTATTTCTTCATTATTCAGTCTGTGCTTTACTCTTCTGCTCATACAAGGCTATTGATTATACGTTCATGTTTATTATAGTTTTCCCCTCTCCAATCATGAGTGTGAGAAATGAGAGTTAGGATAGATGAAAAAATTTCATTCCCTGTCAGGTAGAAGAGGCACTCAAGGTCAGAGGCAGATAAGGAGAAAGGAAGAAATTGAAAGGTTTTGTTTAGTTAGTAGTGAGCTACGGCTGAGTTCTATTTCCATAAATTTTTCCTGAATTTCTGTCAAGGGAATTAGGTATCGGTATAGTTCTTACTGTGTTAAATGTGTTAGATTTCCTGAGCTCATGATGTCTGACTCTAGAAGCTTCTCTAGCATAGGGAAAAAAGAATTCATAGAGCCAAATTATGAAAGCCCATTTAGATGGCAAGATACCTCGCTGTAGGTGTAGCCCTTTCCTCCCTAGTGGGGCACTTTGTGGATTAAAATACAGTTCAACACAATCAAAGGGCTGGCAGAGACTTCAAGAAGTCCTGTTGTCCAGCCTTAACAAGTCCCTTTTTTAAGACTTCCAGTGCTGGAATCCTATTCTATAACCTCCATGGAGTTCCACTTACTCGCTCTCTGTCTAAAAGACTTTCCTGATGTCCAGTATGTTTGCAGCTGAAGTTCCTTATTCCTTGCTTGTTCCACCTTGGACATAAAACACAAATTCCCTTTCTCTCTGCTGCAGTTTTTTAATGCACTTGAAGCCTATTACCCTGTCCTTACTAAATACTTAGAATATGGATCTCCATCCTGAATTCATTTCCTCTGGGAATCAAATTGAAATTCCTGTATTAGATATCTCATTGCCAACCGGAGACAGGCAAACCCATCCATGAAAAAGTTTTGAATCTTAAGTGGGATGAATCAAGTTAAGCTGGATGAGGCTAGGCTTAAGTATTTTGTTTTAGAAGGATTTAAAGGCTTTATTTCACATGGCAATAAAATTCTGAAAAGATAGAAGTAGGAATAATAGAAAAAGCACAGTTACATAGGTCATCTTCCGGTTGTCTGCAGCTGAAAGTCAAGAAATGAACAAGTAAGCCCAGGGGTATCTTAAATCATTTTGAAGAGGTCAGGTATCAACCTTAGAGCTAAGCCCATTTGTTTCAAAAGGAGCTGAATGGCTATTTCTGAGGGAAGAACAGAATAGAAGGATAAATACACTGTCAGCAATAGAAGACTGAAAAAGCACTGTTTTTTTTTCATTGGGCTTTCATAGGATTTAGAGGCCTAAGCCTTACCACCCCTAATTGACATGGAAGAGTACTTGGAGAAATGATGAAATTATTTACTGGATTTGTGCTCTGGTTAATGTTTTCTAGAGTATGTGTCTGCACCCCTAGCAGAAAATGTAAGCCATGCTTGGAACTGATGTTTGTAAATGTTAAGGACCTTATTTAGGTGCCCTCATCTAAGTGTCTTGTACGATTTGAGATAACCTCTGTTGTGCCATGTGGCCTCCAGCTCTTGCCCCAGAAGCGCACAGTCTCCCTTAGGTCTTGTGTGAGATATGCCAGCATCACGTGGATGTTTTGGATACCCTACAACCTAAGTGTGGCCAGCTGGAAGAAATATTAAGTCAGTGGTAAAACTGAATGCTTTTAGAGATGACCAAACTAGAACAAAAAAGGCATATATATGCCTCATACAGAGGCATTAAGGTCTACCCCCCAAAGCAGTATGGCCACATCGGTAGGACATCACATGAGAATAGTGTTACTTCAGTGGATTCTGACTTACGGTTGAGACACAGTAAGCGTCACACAGAAAGGCTAACTGTGCTGAGTAAGGCCTCGTAGGAATATACAGCAACACACCTAGAAAAAGAAATTTAAGCAGTACTCTGGAATAGGCATGTTTATGCACTTCTGAATTGTGTGTTAAGACATCAAATCCCCTCAAGAAGAATCTGTCCCAGCTCTAAAGTGCTAGTCTTCTCAAATTCAGAAATACTCTTAAAATTAATATTTTGATTTTAAAATACCCAGGTTTCTGGAATTTCATTATATTTCCTGCTCTGTTTGAATAAACACAGCTCATGGATGATAATAATATGTGATTGCTACATGCATACCTGTTCTTGCATGGGCTCAGTGGGACAGAATTCTTCCTGTACATCTTTGTACACTGCCCTGTACAGTGAAGTTGTTCTCCGTCACCAGTTTTCTGACCGGATTGCAATGCAAATGATAAATACAGAGATTCATGCAGTTTCCCATCCACCACTGATCTTGTTTTCTTTTACTTTAATTCGAAGTGTGAGAGGGATGGTAGAGAGCACAATTGAAATTTCCTTTGGCATCTTTAAAGATAGTGTCTTTAATAGCAGTGTATTTAAGGAAAGTGCAGTATTTAAGGAAAGTATTCTTTCAAAAGAGGGATCATAGCAAAAGGCAGAAATTTTTCTATGAGATAACGGGGGAAATTGTGATAAAGGCTGCTATTCTTTTAAAGGAAGTGAGGATAGAAAAAGTAAAACTGAGAATTTCTTGCTACCAGAGGTAATATTTAATAATAAGCAGCAGAAAATGTGAAGCTTTGGGAGTTTTATTTTTAGTATTCTTTTGGTATAAGATGAAATTACATAAGAATGTTATGGAACAGCCTTCTGGAATATATTTGCTGATAATGGAAATAAGGCTAGCTTATTCATTGAGGTTATACACTGAACAGTTCTGCACTGTATTAAAAATTACTGAGTCTTTTCAGAACTAAGCTAATGCACTGCATGTAGCCATTCAGGTTCTGCTAACCATTAAACTAAATAGGATACTATTTCATGCATGATTTCGCTCAGTTAGCTGAAGAATGCAATAGTGAGTCCGAAAAGGTGATGGGTGAAAGTGAAAATAAAAATCCTTTTGTTAGGTGACGTTTCCCTGTGATTTTAAACGCCTTATTAAGAGATTGTTATGGATATTGCATTCATGTTTGCCAAAAATCTTAACAGATTTTGTCCTTGATTTCAATAACACTGCTGTTTATATCCCTGCCAGCAGGAAAGGAACAGATTAAAAGTGATCTCGGAACTTGAATTCACGTGTAAGTAAATTCTTCAAATCTCCCTGAGAGCACTAGGTTGTGGCATTCAGTCTGTCTAATGAGCAAAACCCTGTAACTAATGACAAACTTAAAATGTGTTTTACCTGAAGATATCTGTCATCTTTCTAATTATTTATTTTCTTTTTGGACATGAAGTGTGATATTCATTGTATGCAAATCTAATGAAACTACTTTGCTACTCCAATAAAAGGAAAATAGTCTCTGTGCTGAAACATTATGTAGATCTGGATGACAATTACCAGTTTTAACGTGCGCTACCATCTTGTTTATGCTTCTTTTCTGTTATATAGATTTTGTTTCTAATTACTTCCTTTTTCTGCCCCTGAGCTTGTAGCCAAGGTTGTGTCATTCAGTGGTTGTTGAACCACAGATTTAGAGTCGACTAAATTATTCTGAAGGAACTCCTAAATTCCATTCAGGTATTGCTTGTAACTTTCTTTTTTCTTAGAAAATAGATCTTTTGAAGCACTAAGTATTGAGAATATTGTTTTCTGTTTGTCCTTGTTAAAGGTAATTACGATTTTTTTTCTGATAATCACTAAGTTTCCATGATTAATTGCTCTTTAGTCACCTTAACAGTCTGCCCAGTAGTTATCTCATGAGGCAATTTCAAGATGCTTTCATACACACTACAGCTATTGTGTTGGGTTCAGTTTGTACAGATACACCATGTATGAATTTAAATAGTTTGGATAAGGCAACATAGCAGCTATGATAGCACGTAACTCACTAGGTTAACTGTCAGGAATTGCTCTGCTGATGAAGTGCTGGCTTGGCAGTGTCGGATGAGCTATGGTATGTCTCTTACTCTATTATCAATATCCAAGTTAATGGCTTAAAGTAAGGTTGTGTAAGTCTATGTGAATTGCATAGGCAATTGTTGGATACCTCTGCAAGCTTAAGGACATTTAAATAGGCCTGGAGATTTAAGTTATGCTGTTCTAATTCATTCTTTAGTATCAGGCGAGAAGGAGAGTCAAATCCACACGTAGCCATTATTCTAAATATATGCAGGAAATCATTCCTCTGTACTACACATTACAGCTGCAACATTAAAAGCACAAATAATTTTTTGAAGTTAAATTCAAGTAAAGAATATTGCTGTTCAAAGCACTAAAAAAGTCTTAGCATGACCACTTAATAGAATTTTATGAGACTGACTTTGTCTTATAATGCATTTAAATCATCTCAGAAAAGGAATTTTGAATTATACCATAAAGAATCCTTAACAAGAAAGCTTTAATGTATTATACATGTGATGGTATCGGTGGCAAACCTCAGTATCTTTCCTTCCAGAGTTAGATATCCCGGAGGAGACTTCAGTAGACTATGCTACCTAAAAGTATCAAAAGTGATATCAAAATTTTGAGAAATGTTATAGTTAATAAAAACAGCTCTCACCATTTCCTGTCTCCTGACTCCTTTCATGATGCTTTCAGTCAAAGATGATAGCAGGCTGAAACATTTCTGCACATTGTTTCTACAACTGTAAATTGTACTCTGTACTACAATTCTATCTATTTTATTGCAATCAACTTTTTTATTGATAAAGGTTCTTTTCAAACCGTTCTTTACCTTTTAAGGGATTTTTCTTTTTGAGAGATAAAATTATACCCAATTAATCCTCTTATACTCCCCAAGACATTGGAACTAAAACAGCTTTACAATAACCCGTTGTCTGATGCATCTCTGAGGTGGTAGTATAAGACTGTTTTGCTGAAATTTGTCAGCATCTGTGATCTTTGTCTTTGTTTTTAATTTAAGAGTATATTTAATATATTTACAACAGAAAGCTTTCCATACCATCTAAAATGCTGGTCACAGCATCCCTTTATCTCTCTGAAGAGTGCAGAATTTATAGCTTGCTAAGACTGGCAAAGGTTTTCTGTTCTCATTTGATTTTGTACTTGCAGTATTAACAAATCATTTAAGCGTAATTCCCATACACCATTTGTGCACTTAACAAACTAATAGAACAATATAACATAGCAATACCAGTGAAGATAGCCCTACAAATTAGAGAAAATATGATCAGTCAATTTAAATGAGGACAACAAAATGGTCTTTATTTCTTTAAAGAGGCCAATCCACAGATAAATGACCGCAAAAAGAGAGAAACTATTCAATGTGTGGTTTCCGGGGAGTTGCTGGAATATGTATGAGCTGACAGGGAAGATCACTACAGGATGGCTGATAGGGAATGAGCAAGACAGGAAGAAGATGGATTGTAAAGTCTATTGAATGGTAACATGTAGCGTTGTGCAGGCACTGCAGCACTGATTACTGTCTTGCACTATTTACAGATTTATATAAGAGTGGGAGATACCCAGTTCCTCTAAGTCCATTAAGCAATGTGCTGTGGAGAAGCAGGAAGGCTAGGTTGGCAGAGTATTAAGCATCCTAACCCCTGTCTGCCAAAAAGTACCGTTTCTAAAAGGTAGCAGCCCTTTATAAGGAGGTTCTCTAGATATCGGTGGGAGAAGGAGACAATAGGTTAGACTCTGAGCAGGTTTAAATCCCTCTTCAAAGCCCCCTCCGGGAGTGCTTACAAGAAAACTTCAGATGCATCAGTGTGATTGTGGAAAACACTCAGGCTATTAACGATGTCTGTTTTAGGGATCTGACTGGTTTGGGTGATCGTAGCCTTTGGAGAGAAGAAAACTTCAAATTCTGATCCTTTAGAGAACTTCAAATTCTGTACCCCTGTGGGGGTACAACTTACAGATCGGGAGTGTGCTTTTGTGCTTTTGAAGATAATGTACAGTTGTCCTTGTTTATCATACATCATGCCATAGTGGAACGTGCAGACTGGATTACTTTTGGAAGAAACTAAACTTGAAGCTGTGCCTCTGTTTACTAGAGGGCTCACAGTCCAAGGGACCAGAATAGAGCTGGTTGAAAGTAAAACTGCTGAAATAGATCTACTCCTGTTAGCCCCCTTACTTACAAATATAGGCATAGCCATTTTACTACCTAAAAAGTTAAAGTTACTAACACTGGCATCAAATTCAAATGCCTAACTAGATGCAAGTACAAAATATCAAATTGCAATTTCCACTTCACTTGTAAAGAAGTCATTTAATATTCATCCACTGCTAGTTCAGTCTCATTCACTGGCTACATTTCTAATAGTGTGGGTTGGTATTTTTTTTCCCTTGGTTTCCTGTAGTAAACTAGTCTTGTAAACTTTTGGGCAGAGAACATTTTACTCTTTTGAGTTCTGCAGTGTCTGTCACCAGAAGGCCCAGGATTCAACTGCTATGTTATCTGCTTTACAGCAGATGTTATCTGCAAACTTTAACCAGTTATGTTCAAAAGCTTGTTAGAGACAAAAAACGCACATTATGTGTAAATAAAGAGTTTATTGTTGGTATAATTAACATTTTGACCATCTAATCAAAACCAGTCCAGATATCATTATTATAGAAAAAGTAAGGAATGATGTTACAGGAAAAATCTCAATATGAACAATACAGTTAAAATTACACACTTCCTAGAATCCACCCCTTTTCTTTGTTATACTTATCGCTTCTACTGCCCCTCAACACCCTCAGCACATTGATGGCCTCAATCTGGCAGGTGAGTCATCAGCATCCATAGTCTTTTTCTGGGAAAAATTATGGTATTTACAGAGGTGGTTTCTTCCTTCTCAATCACGTTTGCTAACATATTTTACACCTTTTTCATCTTTGGTCTTTAAATTCACATTACATCCGAATTTACTATATATCATTCAGTTTATGTAGGTCATATGCTATTTCTCTGCTCTATTTGTAATTGTCAAAGCTGTTTTTGCACAGCTACAGGTCAACATGTCTTTAAATGACCTGTTGGTGATTTGTTTGTAGCTGTGGGCCAGCTTGTACACCATCTTCTACCATCCCATACCTCTAGCCCTCTACACCGTGACTTGTGCCTCCACTTCTTAAGGCCTCTGTTGTCATACCAGCTCTGCATTTCTATACAATAAATCATTATTCATAAATATCTCATTATACACAGAATAACTGCCTATTGCATCTATCTATCTATCTCATTGTACCATACAAATACAAACAAAACAGATTAGCCATAGCGACCTGGTAGTTAGAAAATTTATTTCAGTTAAACAAGCTAAGATAAAGCTCCAATCAAGTCAAAACATGTTCAGGCAGAGCAAGCCTGACAAGCCTCATTCCTTAGGCCCTGCAAACTCTTAGTGCCTCTTACTAGCAATAACAATGCAATATTTACAGGGTAATAAACCTTGTTCGCGTACAACCTTATTATGAATGATAGCTCCTTGAACTAATTTAGTAGATCTAGTCTTCAGGATGACAGCATCAAAACGTTCAGTATACAATTTTACTATTTTTTTGTCACTTCTGAAATGGACTCATGAAACCTTTGGAAAGTGCATCTATGACAATAAAGAAAGGAAAAGCTGGAGCCACATAATCCTAAATTGAAGCAAGTCTGACCCAGTCAGGGATGCCACCCCAGTTCTGTCCCATAGTTAGTTATTCCTGGGGCAGAATATTTTCTTCTCTGGCCAGCTGTTCCTTTGCATGTGATTGCTTGAAGTTTTTCCCTCCAGGCTTTTGCCTAGAGGTTTCTAGTCCTGGGCAACTTCGCTCACGTAGTTGTTGCCTCAGGGACACTGAGGATAAATATGTTAAGACTCATAAAGCATTCAGGTGTAGTAATGAGAAAGGCCAATAAAAGTATTACCAAAAATACAAGCTGGATACCTTATCCAAGGCTATGGAATCAGCTTTGTAGAATACATTTGTGACAGATAGAGCTTTTTTTCCCCTGTGTTACTCACCAGTAAAAATTTGCCACTATGTAACCTGTTCTGTAGACTACCAATTGACTAGTTAAATGCTTTGGGGAGAGTATCATAACTAATCAGTGAATCATTTATTTACAAATAGTTTTCTTCTCTTGAGCAGCTGCAATGTTGATTGATCTGAGGCTCTTGATCAGATAGTGAGATAAACCTACATTCATTAAGTGTTACTCCAAAGCCTCTGAAGTCAATGAATTTCTTAATTGACTTCCTCGAGCTTTGGAACAGCCTCTATTTCTACAATCTCTAAAACCCTCCAATAAATAGTGTTTCCAACTTTTTTCTTCTATTACTCATTTACAAGAAAGAGGAGAATTTTTGAAAAAAAAAAATAATTTTCTTATTGTAAGCCAAGCCAACTGAGATATGATATTGGCTGGAGAATACTGAAGACAAATGGAGTTGAGAACGTGCACATGTAGAGAGAAGAAAAGAGAACAATTCCACTGTGAATGATCAAGAATGAAACAGCATAATGGACCTTGGAAAAGTTGTTTGGACAATGTATAACCTGGAAGGTCTTACACATTTTGCAGTCTTATTTCCTTTCTCTTTTGCTTGTCTGTATTGGATATTTTGAGAACTTTTTCAGTGCTGCTCACCGTGTAGGTTTTTTTGAAATTAAACATTATAGTTTTAATGTTAAAGGTCATTACTGGGCAGGACAGATTTTTTTCTGAGTTTTCTCATACAGCTGTTGTTGAAGCCTACAATATTGTCAGGCATGAAACAAATTAATATTGTGATCCATTTTTACCTTATTACTTGCCAGTGATTCTGCTGATGATCTCCAGATGCTACAAATGAGAAGGAAGGATTTTCACTTATAATTCAGAGATTTGATATATCTGCTTGTAGAGATAAAAATTTGCTGTGTTGTTCTTCACGGACAGTGTGAGGAGTAGAGGAGGAAATGAGTAGTGAGGAGGAAGCTAATCAGAAACAAACTAGGTGATATTAGTCCCAGGACTGTAAGATCAGGTATATTACCTCCATCTGGTGATAGCTGCTAATTCTACTATTACTTGATTGCAGTAACACCACACAAGCTGCTTCCATCTTAGACATTTTCTACATATAGCTGAGTGAACTGTTTACTTAAAGGAAGTTTATTAATGATAAGCTATTCAGAACAATTTGTATTGCTTTTAGTTGACCATGTCTAACCCCTACTAAATTTAATGAAGGAGACTTTGTAACTGAGAAAAGGATTTGGCCTTAGAAATGGCAATTTCAATAAAGAAATGACACTAGTACAATTAGAACAATTTCTGAATCTTCTTCAGTATTTGTGAAGTGCTCTAAGGTTAAAAGTGCTAAAAGCAGTGTGAGAAAGAGGACAGTGCAGGAGATATGACTCTGAACATCTTTAAAACAGTTACATTTTAAATGGGGAGGATTGAGAAAGAGACAGCATCTATCAAAACCCTTGTATTTTGAGGCTGGGCAGATCAGAACAAACGAAATCAAGTGACACTGAGAATCAAGTGACTACGGGTCACGAGTTTGGAGTTGAACAGGTTTTCTTAATAACTTACTGTGTGGGAGGTCCTAGAGAAGTAAAGCCTATTTTTTGAAAAACAGCTACTAAATTGTGTAGTCTAGACACATATTCAGCTTGTGTGAGGTACACCTATTTTTTATGTTGCACCAGCTTACTTATTTATAATAATTTGTTCATGTTTTAAGATTCTAGAATGCATTTGAGAAATATGCAAAATCTGAAGGGACTAATTTTGTTCCTTGGGCTGCTATACATGGAAAAATGCGTGATCGTTCCAGATATTTCATTTTGTTGCATATAAATCCAAATCTTCTCATCTCAATGCCAGGCATAAATTTAACCGAAATACTACTACTCTATGGATCCAAACAAAGGATGTACAAAGGTTTTCTATTTAGTTCTCACTAATTATGAAATGATTGTGTATTTACTATTCCTATTATGCTATCATCAGTTACTAAGCATTGTTATTTAAATTCAGTTCCTCTTAGAAACCATGACATTAATGATCCTATTAACTTTGGAGAGAATATCTCTATTCAGTACCTAAAGGAAAAGCATCCCTAAAATGTAAGGTTCTCAGCTGTCATACAGATTACTTCTTTACTTCACCTGTTTTTAACAGGTCTTTGTTTGTGTAAAATTTGTCAAAAGACTTGAGCTAACAATCTAACATTTAAGTAAAAAAAAAGGCTGACCATAAGACATAGACTTTGAATTTACTTTGTCTATGGTTCCCAGGTTTTAAATTCAGTACTTATAACAGATCTCAAAGATCTTTTTTTCTCTTTTCAGGGAAGATGGGCAGAAATGGATGAGATGGTTTCAGTTTAGTTAGGGAAGGATTTCAGCGATGAGCCCTTATGTGCTTAAGTGTGCAGCGAGACAACACATTTTACCAAATACCTTGAGTGAAGAGTGTGAATATCATTCATTACTGCTACACAGAGACTATTTAAAACAGCTCACACATATTGCACTACTTTGCTGTCCTTTTGTCACCAAAACAGAATTAAAAATAAAACCATCTCATGTATAGAAGTAGATGCAAGATGCAGATGAAAGGAAATGAAGATTGTCCCAGCACCAGTGCCTCTGACAAGCTCATCCGTCACTTTAGCAAGGCCTGAACTTCTATACTGTGATTAGCAGGTCTTCATAGTGGATCTTTGCCATTTTGCCTAGCTAAGCTCTCCATATAATTGCACAAATTTCATAATACCACTTTCTCTTCAAGAAGGTGCTAGAAATAGGGCAAGTGTGTCTTCGGCATTTGCACTAGACATGGTTCCATCAAATGTTATTTGAAAATACTTGCAACTTCCCTGAGGAGGTAGGGCTACATATGGTACCTTTCTGCGATCTGAACTAGCCTTTGGAGTTGTCCATTTCCATCCATTAGCTGAGAGGGGAAGAGTATGGAGAATATAATCTCAAGTTAAGCATTTCATTTAGGTATTTTAAATTCTTTAATGAAGCAGTGGAAAAAATATGTCTGAGAATCACACTTGGTTATAGGAGAGGCAGTTTGGTATGAATTCTTGGCTGTTAGGAGCAATGGGTTAGGAGTGTTTATATGCAAAGTGCTCGTGCAATCAGCATCACAAAGGTCAAGTTAATGTGATCCTAGGATGGAAATTCAGACACCTGGATAGCCCAGAAATGTATGAGTCCTTTCATATCAACTGAATTAACTTCTATATTTCCATATAAGACCTTTTCAGAGTCATTATTTTTATCCCAATCTAATCAAATAGGACTCATCTCACCTAATTTCAGCCATATGAAGAAGCTGCATATGCAGCTTAGCTACAAATCTAGGCTACCCCTATAGTTAGTAGAAAGACAAAGACATTTCTAGGATACAGTTCATCAAGTTTGAGATGGAGATGATTTGCCCACTTGTATTATCTTGTCTAAATAATCTACTGCATAGATTACTTAAATGACAAAGCTAGACTGTATCTCTAAGATAAATAAAGCTGAAATAAATTCCCTGTATTTAAGTTGAAATGACTGCTTATTAAACTGAATTGAAGGTGATTTTTTTTAAGAGTGGAGATAAAACGTTTCTGGCTTGAAATTACTTATGATATTAATAAATGGATTAAAAGGTCCATTACACTTCCATGTAGACTCACATTATCTCTGGGCTTCCCTATGAAAACCAGTTTATCTGCCTGTAATAATTATTTCCTTTTATTTGTTTTATTTCAGATTCTCAAGGGCAAGATTGCCATTTCTCTGTTGATATATAGTAGTTATTACAATGCAGTCTTGATTTAAAACTTACTGTTGAATCACCGTAATCAAAATAATGATAGTTCTGGAAATCATAATCTCTGAAATCTTTTCTGATACTGGTTTCCCTTCTCTTGTTTTCTTGCAGCTAAAGCTAAATCTGTGCTTTTACACATGCTATCTGATTTATTCACATGAGACGCATCTTCAGTTTGTTACGTAGCCTGTACTCATTTTCTGATAAAAAATGACAAAGACTATGAATAGAAAGTTGTAGAGACCCGTGTGACAGAGGGGAAACATTTCTGAAGTCAGACAGTGAGGAAGTATTAGTGATAAACTGCCAGTTTTATGTTTTCCCTGGCAACCTATGTTACCTTTTTTTTCCCTAATACTACGATTCGGTGAATGCTGTTGAGTAGGTCTCTGACACAGTGACTGCATTATCCGCTGATAGAATAAGCAGCTATTATGGGACCATGTTGCTGCATTTGACAAGGGGCAGCGATAATTTTACTTTGTGCGTGCAGTCTCACCTGCAGCCTTTCTGAAAGCGCTCATTTGTATGCAACGAGGCTGAGCCAAGCAAGCACAGGTTCTGCCCCCGTCCACAGCATGTCACAACAGCAGCACCTAGGAAATCCATTAATATTTATGGGAAGGGAACAAAGAAATCAAAGCATCTCTCTCTGTCTCTCAATTCATTCCTTTTTTTTTTCTTTTAATTTAATTTTGAAACTACTTTTGGAGGTGTCAGCCCTAGAGCAGTTACAGTAAGACAGGGATGCACATGTGTGGTGTTCAGTCATAACTGAGAAATATGCTGATTTTTCTTTGGTGAGTTTGTGACTCTCTCCATCATTTTATGAATCTAATATTTTTTAACCTCTCTCCCATCTGAAAAGGCAATTAATTAAGCACTTCCTCCACATTAAGTACCTCTTACTGTTCCTTGTTTTGGAGATACAATGAGCCCCTCAGTTTCTCCTGTAGTCCAAAGATAGTCCAGGCAGAACCACAACAGAGGCCACATGTATGCTTTACCTCCTCCCTCACTTCTCAACAGCCAGTGCTCCTCCAGGATGGCTCCATGAGTAAGTCCACAAATACCACTGCAGCACTAGTGAGGACAGTAACTCATATTTCTTCTTCTCATACAACAAGTAAAATTGTCATAATGTGGAATGACATAGAAGTGCATATATTTGATGGTGCTCTAGACATTTCTTCCTGCACCCTATTCATTTCTATATGATCTATAGGCAGAGGTTGAAGATTAAATGCCTCCAAGTGAGAATGGAACAACCATAGTACGTAGTATAAGGAAGTCTGAGGCATCATCTAATAACCCAAATCTGCAGTGCTGTAGCTCCTTCCATTTGAGCACGTACAAGCATCTCTGCAAGCTCTCTGGGATCTGAGTGGTTAATGAATTTTCAAAACTCTTGTGAGGAAGGTGGTCTGATTCTGTAGACAGCTACAGCGACACTACAGGAAAAGTGAAGTTTCCTGCAAGGAACAGTTGGGCTACCCGGTGAGTAGAGCAACGGATTGAGGCTTTGGAAACTGGATTTGAGTCCTGCGCCACATCTCTGCCACCAAATCCCTTCCTGTCCCTTGTCTAGTCAGATGGTAAATTCTGCAAAGCAGAGACTGTCTCTTGCCATGTTATAACTGCCTAGAAATGCAAAGTTCTCGGTAAAGGCTAATGATAAGTTATCAGAAATGGGGACAGATGCTCCCAGCTGTGAGTGAGGAGGGGTAGGCATTGAACTATCTCTTCTCATACATATGGCCATTTCTTCACACTTGGCCAAGTAATGGGGCATGACCTTCACACTGAATATTGTGATGGCATCTTCTTCATCTCAATAGCTTCTTGTGGGAAGGTTGTGGACACAGAAGCAGGTGCTGCATGTACATTCCTGGTTGCTATACTGAGAGATGACGTTTTGCTATGACTTGGAATATTGAAAGAGAAGCTGTATGAGTAGCCAAGGCTGTGACAGGGAAGTAGAAACTAGTGATGAGGAAGGGACTGCAAAACCTTGTCACAATATTGCATCTGTACCTGAAGATAAGATTGCTTTCTATGCTCTCTCAGTCATGTAGCTTAGTCCCTTTTCATGTGCGATGAGTTAAAGCATTCAATTTTGCGCAAGGACTAGCAAAACACATTGTGTTCTTCTTTCTTTATGAATAGTCTAACATTCGGCCCAAACACTTCCAGGTGCTCTCTTGAGCTGCAGGTCTCTTGGAAGTTAAATTGCCTGTGCCAGTGAAAGAATTATTAAAAGGGGGAGATGGTGTATGAATTTTTTGTGATGAATTTTTGTTTATGATTATAAACCAGGAGTGCAGTTCTTAACTGCCTCTTGTGCAGACCGCTGTGGTAACAAAAGTCTCAGCAACATGATAGTCCTAGAGTCTTAACCTTAACTCCCCTGAGCTGGCTGACTTCTGAGAACTTTTCCTTTTAATGGGCACATGCATAGAACTCCTTTATCTCTTTTCATTCGATTCAGGGTTTCAACCTGTTTTTCCTTTGTACTGTTTAATTTACCTTTTCAGCTGTACAATTTATTCTTGAAAACTTACCAGTCGCATTACAAAATCTACAAAATACACTTCACCTTCGTGATAGATTTACAAAAAAATGCAAACACAATTCTTCCGTCTTCCTGTGTATAGCACATGAATGAGTGATATTTCATGATGATATACTAGGATTTTTTTTTGTTTATTTCTTTGTTTTCTAATGGTTTCCCAGTGGTGTCTTGGAGTATAAAGGGAAAGGTAAATGATTTGGTCTTTTTAAGGAGCGGCCGCCTTCCACATCTGGAGTTATTCGTAAGGGTTATAACAGAGTCTTGGTATTTTCACATGCTTGCTACTAACTTCTCTGAGCTAAAATATATCTGGTTTATCATTTTGCACTTCTCTGACTCTAATGCCTGCTCATGTGTCCTGTCTGTTTACTGTCATCAGCTAAATGTAAAACTCGTTTGCCAACAGCTTCTTGGCTGGTTCCTTACAGGTCCTCACAGCTCTGGTGAGAGCAGAGGAAGAGCGAGCTGATTTGAGCGGGTAGTGTTTCCACAAAAATACACCTCCAAAACTTAGAGCGAAAAGCCACAAGCACAAGGGAGTGTATTTTAACTATGGATAGTACCCATGACAGGAACTCTTCCTCTAATTTGCTACCATCATGTGGATAACTAATTCAACAATCGTACTGTGAGTAGCAAATTGAACATAAATTACTCCTGAAATCTAGACTTGGTTCATCTCCTTTTTGGGGGCCCTAGCTTTGGGGGCCTTAGCCCTCTCTAATTTTATCTATCAATTTTTTTTTGTATTGTCAATCTTTTCCCTAAGATTCATCTATGTCTCATATTTTGCAAGACTAAGAGAATTCAAAATCAGTGCCATAACTTCTATGATGGTTTAATTCTTGATATTATTTACATATCAACATTTTTTTTTCTAAACAAAATGTTACAAGTGCAGCAAACTCACTACAGCGCTACATACTTGTATGAAAGCCTGGGGCAATAGTAATTTAACTTGTTTGCCACATTAAATTGCTTTGCTTTCTCTAATTTTCCGAGATTTAGGGCAGTAAACATTCCAGAATTTAATATTGGAGCAAGCTTATTTTAATCTGCAAAGCCAGGAACTGGAGGAAAGGGCTTAAAAAAATTAAAATTCAGTTAATTGCACAGCTGACATTCTTGCTGTAGTGATAAGGTGGAAACCTTCATGAAAGTTACATTTACTTCAGCCACACGGTGAAAAAGCAATAACATATTCACCGGATTAGTCACTCTTTTTTTTCATGGAGAGCAAAGTTTGAATTTAGCCTGAAATTAGTCAGCAAAATGGGAAGATCAGATAGCTATAACAATAATAAAAATATTGATAAAATAAGTTCAGTGATCCCAGTTAAAAGTGGATAAGCTGGAATCCACATCAGAAAACCATGATATGTTTGACACATTTGATAGCAGGTGCTCCAAAGAGAAGTTTAAAATTAATTGAGCATGGCGAGTGAACAAGCTTCACAATATACTGTCCTCTAGTTAAAGGATGATAAGCTCTGATGAAGTTAGAGACAGTATCAGGTGTATCTATCTCGTTGAAGTGTCACTATCTATACTATACTACACTATACTACAAAGTAGCTGTGACTTAAAATAAAAAAAAATGTTAATAATAACCAACCTGGTAGTATGTGCTAGTTGGGGAAGAAAACTGACAGCTCTGCCCTTTTACCTGCAGACAGTGATTGGGCTTCAATATGTACTTGAAAGCTGCAAAAGTGCTGTACTCAGGAGTTTACCAAGCCTGCCAATTGTGTCTAACTTGGGTACAGTAACAGTCAAGTTAAGACAAAAGAGCTAAGCCCACCTCTGCTTGTGCCAGGTCTAGATTTATACACAAAAATAAGGTATTTCTAGATCTCTTTTTGAACTTTAAGATCAGAAAATCAACATGATCATTTAAGAAACAGACTTTCTAGTATCCAGAAAGAATGATCAAGAGGTTAGTGAAATATTTATAATAATAGAAAAACATCCACTTCCTTGAAGAGCTGGGAGATTTTCACTTCTAGTTTTTTTTGTACTACACAGGTTAGAGAGGCATTTAGTCCAAAACAGGGTTTACACTGTTTTTCAGTACTGCTGTAACACTGAGGCGTTAGTTGAGTTACTGAATTATTTCTGGTTATTCCAGATATATTTCTGGCTTATTCTCACATAATAAAAACAAACAATGAGAGTAATGACAACAAGAGTAGCAATTTGAATTTGATTTATTTAAAAATTGCTTATCTCTCAAGCCGTTGGCATGTGAGTACTCTACTGACCATATGGTATTACGCTTCAACAAGGTTGTGCTGCCGATCAGAGAGATCTTGACAGGCAGGAGAAATGGGCCAACAGGAATCTCATGAAGAGAAATCTCCATGCACCAGTATATGCTGGAGGTCAATTGGCTGGAAAACGGCTTTGCGGAGAAGGACCTGGGGGTCCTGCTAGACAACCAGCTGGACATGAGCCAACAACATGTCCTTGAGGCAAAGAAAGCCAATGGTATCCTGAGCTTCATTAGCGAAAGCATTGCCAGCAGGTTGAGAGGGGTGGTCCTCCCCCTTGACTCAGCGCTGGGGAGACCACATCTGGAGTGCTGTGTCCAGTTCTGGGCTCCCCCATACAAGGAAGACAAGGATGTAATGGAATGAGTCCAGCAAAGAGCCACAAGGATGATTATGAGCTTGGAAGTGTTTGTCACATGAGGAGAGCTTGAGAGAGCTGGAAGTTTTTAGCCTGGCGAAGAGAAGGCTCAGAGGGTATTTTATCCATCAGTACAAGTGCGGGGGGGGGGGGGGGGGTGGGGGAGGGGGGACTAAAGAAGACAGAGCCAGTGACACCCAGAAACAGGACAAGGGCACAATGGGCACAAATTAAAAGACAGGAAATTCCATTTAAACATTAAAAAAAAAAAAAAAATACTGTATGGATTTTCTGACAATGGAACAAGTTGACCAGAGCAATTGTGGAGTCTCTGTCCTTGGAGATACTCAAAACCAGACTAGTTGATATCTGGACCAACCTGCTGTAGCTGACCATGCTCTGAACAGGAGGTGGGACCGGACAAGACAATCTCTGGAGGTTCCTGCCAACCTCAACTATTTTGTGAATTCAGATGTACATCTCCAGGTGCTCTCCCCTGTTGTTTATGCTGTTACAGAAAGAAAGAAAATTTTACATAGAAAAAAAATCTGAACTTGGTAAGTTTAGGCAATATTTGCCCACAATTCTAGTTACAGAACGTATTTTGAAGGGATTTGGGGAACAAGAGACAACCAGCCAAGAAGCCTTAAGCCTCTCACACTGACAATCCTGAAGATTTGATCAGCTAGACTTTCTGAGGAAAAGGGGAAAAAAATCCAGGAGAACACAGAGTAAAGTTAGGAAACTCTTGTGCGTGTTTAAAATATTTTATTTCTGTTTTTTAAGACAAAAGATGAAATACAGACACATGGAAAGATACAGGTAGGCTATAAAGGGAGCGGTTCAGTTGCCTACACATAGGTATGTACTGTCATTTTAAGCAGATGAGATATTTCACTTGGCCTCCACCACCATTCTAGAGAAGCCTGTGTCTCCAGGGATCTTCTGTTAAATCTGTCATACCCATGCAAAGATCTTGAATGTCATAGGGCATCTCAGATAGTATGAGGCATCAGTTTAGCTTACCTGATTGGGATTCAGTTTTCTGTCTCTTGCATCCATTCTAACTTCTAGGTTATTACAAAAACAGTGCACAGATTTATCAGATTTTTTAATGCAGGCACAAAAAGACATGCTTTTTATGAAATAGGCCCTAGATATCTATTAACAGCTTGCACATGCACATGCATATGAAATTGTATGGTAGTCTGCATTTTTTTTTCGCAAAATTTGTCTCCACAATGAAACAGTATGTGTGCAAAAATCTTCAGATCTCCTCTCCTGCTTACAGTGCTGATTGCCTATATTCTTGATAAGTGAAATAGTATCAAATAGATGATATATGTAACAGGACATGACAGCATCTTCAAAAAGACAAAAAAAAAAAAAAAAAAAAAAAAAAAAAAAAAGGCAAATAAAGAGCAAGCACCCTCCCACCTTTCAGACCCAATTCCTGATCCTCAGTTTTAACTTTGTTATTTCTTTTAATCTGTTTGGAGAGAGAAAAAAAAAAAAAAAAACACTCCTAGGCAGGGCATCCTTATTGAAGGAATCATTAGTTTGAAGAGAGGCAAATGAAAAATAGGGAATTTGTATTTCAGTCACAAAATGGATCAAAGAAAACTTTCCTAGGGCAAGATGCTGTTGTCAAGACTGTCCTGAAGAAAGGAAAATCATTACACAGGATTATCTATAACAGTAGTTCTCTACCTTTCTTTCTGCTTGTGTAACCCAAGGCAGAAATACAGTGTGACAGATTATGATTACCACACATGCACACAAAGCAATACTCTTCTACAAATACATTTTTTGCATGTGTACTGCAAAGTATTGCAATATTTTTCCTGAAAACTCACCCACCATGTGCATATATATAAGCTCAGCTTAAAAACAATAATAAAGAAAAAGTCATATATTGCCTTTGCTCTCCCAGTCAGTGTGATTCAAGAAATCTGGAAAATGTATCCTCTGATTTGGAAGGGATGTGACCAGAGATTGATTCCATTGCTCTTCCTGGATTAGCTCTTGCTGGAGCTTCTCAAAAGGTCACCATTTTAAGGAGATTTTTCTGGGGAAACACTTATCCTTTCAGCACTGATTATCCCTAGGATGTGAGGTGACCGGTGAAAAGGTATCCTTTAATTCTATTAAGCGCACCCTTGGATCTTACTTGGGCACCTGGAAGCACTCCCTACATCTGTACTGTTCGACAAAAGATCCCACTCTCAAGGCTCCTCGCGCAGAGAGCACGCGTCCCTTGGAGCAGCTTCCAGCTGTGTGGCTAAATCTGCTTTCCCCACCAAAGCAAGGTGGCCTCGTTCTTGCTGCGTATTGCGAACATAACTTCTTTGAGCTATGAGTATCAGACAAATTGGGGTAAACTGTTGTGGGCCAAAATCATGCCAGGAAGCGTGCTAGCAATTAGTGTCTGTTAATTAATTAAACGCAGTTGAACACAGCCCAGTACTCAGGCCTATGCTGTGGTCCTATGTAGATTACTAGTGCAGATACAGCTCCTGGGGCTGCAGGAACATTCTCAGCTCATGGACAGGATCATTTTCCAGAGCCCTGTTATTTAGGGAAGGGGTATTAGAGTTCTTGTAGTTGTTATTTATTACTCAGAACAATGAAGCCCTGGTCCAGAATTTGGCTTAGAGGTGCTCCTATAACACAAATTCTAATAAGAAGGGTGTCCGATAGCAGAGGACTCTCGTTTCTTCCTCAGCGCTTGATTTCGTAATGTGTCAGTGCACTCAAACTCAGCTTGAAAGCTTAAAGACGTTGAAGGTCACGTTACGTTCTTTCTGAAAACATACAGCCATCGCCCTCCCTGTGTTAGGCATGAAAGAGAAGGAATCACGTGTAGGATGGGAAAAACATGTTCTTGCTTCTTGTTCTCCATGTTTGGTATGGAACCATGAAAACCATTTCTCCTTGTTTATTTTTCTATTATCAGAACAGAAGTAATATCTTTACGCTGCTACTGTAAGGAAGGTACTATTATCCATAGAGCCCTTTTAGCTCTTTGGCTAGAAGTTCTGAGGTTTTAGTGAAGACATTTTTTATGATACATTACTCTGGTATTTGTTAAAGGGGTGCTGGTTCACATTCTAGAAAAAATTTCTTCGTAAAATGATCATGAAGAAAGGCAAAGAAAAATGAAGATCATGAATCTCCAGGCTTATTATATTAATAAAGAATGTTATCTTGCAAAAATACAAGTTTCTTTAAAACTAAAAATCATGATAATTGAATATTATGTACAAGAAATGTAGGGGGCAATATAATAATAATTAGATCTCTGTGTCCTGCAGATTTTCAAAGCATGAAAGGTGTCACAGTTTGTTAGAGTACAGGAGACTAGGAGAGGAAAGATTCCTGTGACTGACCTACAGTGAAACTTGTCAAAATTTGTTTCACTTTCCTTCTATTTTTTCTTATTTTCCCTTGTTTTTCTGTCTGTATGGTAAGCTCCATCTTAGACAGATGAGGTCAGGGAGTACTTTTTACATCAGTGAGAACAACATCTTGAACCATGAAACTCCATCCTCTCGTAGTCTTTCTAAACTCTAGCACAACAAACCACAATAAAAATAATGCACTATTTTTCTAGATATTGATAAATGGAGTTTGTATGTGATGAAATTTTGCAACTATTTAGTCACAAAAATACCAAAACTGATTGTTTTATGATACCAATTAGGGACAGTACTGTACTTAAAACACCTATCTGGTCCTTCTGTTGTATGAATCCTCCTTGCAGCTGTGCTATCTTGGAGTTGAAAAAAGTAGAATGGAATCAAGTTGTGATCACAGCCTGCTTCGGAGACACCTCAGTTCATTGCGATTCCAAATATCACGCACTTTTATATTTCCCTTGGAAGGAAGACAGCTGTGGATGGCCATATAGGCACAGCAGATGCTGAATGTCAATTGTCAAACCCTAGCGGTTAGTTTAATTGCCCCTTTCCACCAATTTAAAATGTTGCAGTGGTAGGAAAGCGGTAGAGGTTGCTGTCACTCAAGCTCTCTGAACTTACAGTTCTGCCTGGAAAAAAAAAAAAAAAAAAAAAAGGAGGCAATAAAAAGGAAAAGGAACTTCCAGCGGCCCATGACAGCACAGTAAGCAAAAATATGGAGGGGAGTAAGAAGAGAATGGGGGAATTTTTGACTCATTTGTAGATTCAAAGATGTACCTGAAAGTTTCATAAAGCAGCTGCAAGTGTTTTACAAGAGACAGGGTCCTCAGCGGCAAAGTTACAGCATGATGGACTCTGACATTCTGTAAAACCGTAAAATGTGTCAGTAGCTTTAACAAGCAGGAACGCTCTGACCTCCTGAGGTTCCTGTCCAATTTAGCCATAGCAACTGTTCAATTCACACAATTAATGGTTACATTCAGTCAGCGGAGGGAGGGAAAAGGGTGACGGAAAACGTCACCTTAAAACCAAGATAGCATTTATTTTTTCTGCTCTGTCTCCCTTATCAAAGACCCCCTCTCCAGTCTCCACTGCAAGCTAAAAATTTCAGCAGCTCTAATTTTCCTTTGGCATCTGTATTTGTAGGTCCCTTGTCTTGTAAGTGTGTATTAATGGGATAATTCCAAACAAGTCTGATCCTTTGACTAAAAAAATCATAAGGTTATTTTGCAGACATTTTATTTTACATCTGATAGCTGTTACACAGACTCCACATTAGTCTGGTTGTTTTGTTATTTTTTTCCATTTTGAGGCTAATCCTGATGATGTCTGCAATTTAGGGATGATGGCTTTTCTCTGGAGTAAAAAGGATGCTTCAACACCTTGCACATCCAAAGAACAGGAACAGAAGCAAATCTATGCGTGGAGGGTGAATCTTGCTAGTCATTAGTAGAAAGGTGCTGGTTGACAGAAAGCACTGCAGAGTGGAGCCATTTTCTTTCCTGGCAGTGTTGCAGTATAGATGAGGCATTATAAAACCAGAGGATACTTATTTTTTGCCTTTTACATGCACATTTTCATGAGAGAGGAAGCGGAGAGGAAAATGCTCTCCCTAAAACCTGAAAAATACAACTTTTGAGAAAGCAACCATTGTCCAGCCAGCAATGTGTGTTGCCAAGGCAGCTCCTCAGAGTCTACCCTAGGGGCTATGAGCTGCGGAGCAGTATGGAGCTTCACACATGTTCAGTTACACCGTGAGAAAGCTCAGAACTCGCTCAGGGATCAAGACGAGAGATGTTTTCCACTGGCACTACAAAATACTACACATTTGTTCCAGATTATCAGCTTTTAGAAGAATGGTTACTGTTTAGGTATAGCTCAACTGTACGAAGGGCATAGGATAATGTAAGTTGGAAGGGACTTCAAGAAGTTACCCAGCCCAACCTTCTGCTTAAAGCTTTCTTTTATCCCATTTTTCCAGTTATGGCTTCTCCCTTTTTGTCATGTTGTCTAGAATCTGGAACAATCTTCGTTGCAGTGTTGCAATAACGGTGGATCCAAAATAAAATATACAAATATATCACTGTGCCAGAAGAATACATCTATTTAAAGTAACCTGGAAAGTTAGAGATAAACAGGGTCTTTAGTGTGTGAACAATATATTCCATCTGAATAGGCATTACAACTCCAGTTTAATCCTAATGCCTATTTCTTCCTGGGATTTTTCAGACATAAGCAGAGGAATTAAGCTGTGTAACTCCTTTCCATGGAGTGTCGCAGATACTAAATTCTGACTGCAGGTCAACAGGAGACTGGACAAGTTTGTAAGAATGAAGTCTTTGAATTCCTTGTACTGAAAGCACTTTGGCTCAAGAAGGTTTTTATCCTTGGTTGGATGCTGAGAGAACGATTACAGGTGGAATCACATATGCTTCCTCTGACGTACTTTCACATTGACATCTGCTTTTTACTGGTTGGAGACACCAGAAGGATCATTTTGGCTTATTTGTGTCTTAATTTCTATGCTCTGGGACATCCTTAAATATATTCCCTCAATATGTCTCTTTCCTTTCTCTAAATATGGATGGGGGCATACAGCAAGTCAGGATGCTCCAGATATTGTACCTGGTGTCATGACAGAGAACACTCCCTTCGTGGTAAAAGTTGACATGAATAACTAGGATTTTCCCAGACAAGCCTGGGAAAAGTGTTTAAGAAAACACGAGAGCAAAGATGTAAAAGAGGGCGCTTGAAACCTTGTAGTTGAGGTCTAAGAAGAAAGAATATCAGTCAAATGTCAGACTTTTTGTACTTCCAGACTTACTTAAATTAACGTGTCCAAAGTCATTCACAGATGCATGGTATTTCTATTGAAGGGTCAGCATAACTCACTAAAATAGATTGGAAGATCATAAATGCTCGTGAGACAGGATTATATCTCTCTTTGTTCCTATGGAAGTTAGCAACAAGGATCTAGTCTTTGGTATGAGGATACACATTCAGTGATCTGACATCTTTTTGAGATGCTCATGTGAAATATCTGCTTTCCCTCCACCAAGCAACAGTAGATGCTGAAGTCTTTACTGGCAAAGCCTCCTAAAGGAGGAGAAATCACTAATGAATGTGTAACTTGCTGTATTTAAATATATCTTCTTTTTAGTGCAATAGTATAGTCAAACCACCTGCAGGATAAAAATTTATTTTCAGCTTAACTACACATTTTGAAACAATTCATTCTCAGGGAGAACAGAGGGAGAATTCCACCTAATGGAAATGATTAAACAGAGTCCAAGAAGGAGACCAAACTGTCCTGCCATGGCTGTGGACATTTTTCTCAGAAATGAATCTCCACACTAACACCTCACATATCACATGCTGTAAGACAACACAGAAACAGACTCATGAGAAACAAAGGTCACAAATTTCTTACTTGAATTTGCATGCTAAAATTCATTTTACATGAATTTTACGTGCATTTACAGAAGAATGTGACTCTCAAGGCCAGATTTCATTTCTTCAAATATATTATATATACGTGGTAACAAGAGGTGAGGTTGACCATACATTCTCTTAGAGTAACTGCAAGAAAACAAATTTTCCATGTCTTAGAATAAAATACTGTCCCTGACAGTATTCATAGCAGTTCTATTTTCTCAGAATAAGTAGGAAAGAAAGTAGGTAGCTTTTCCCCTTTTCCTTTTTACTTTCAGCTCTTCATTCACCATGAAATCTTTCTATTCCCACAGACAAATGTATGTTAATAGCCATATAATCTCGTATAAATATTATATGAACAAAACTGCAGGACAAATAAAATGCACTGAAAACTGAAACCCTTATGTTTTACCATTCTCTATCTAATAAGAAAGATATTTATACAATTCTTCTCAGAGCTGGTGAACTATTTCAAAAGATAATGGTTAGATAATTATATGGATGCCTTTTCCATTAAAAAAGCTCCAGAAATATGATTGCATTAATGATTTATGGTATATTTTATTTTTATTTCTGTTCCTATACAAAATATTTTAAAAGCGAATGCTAACTCTTAGAGTATAAGCTTTTCAGCTTGTCTTGCAGTACCCTTGCAAGACAAATAAATATCACAGTACCTATTTTATAGATGAAAAATTGGATCATGAAGGATATGAAGGTTGTACTCTGGTAATAAAAATTACTCTATGTCACAATCCACCCAACACGTTCCAAAAGTGCTTTGAAGCCCTAAGATTTCTCTGTCGACTACTGCAGGGACTTAACTGGAATTCAGATTGTCTGAATTCATTTCAGACTCCATTCTCAAGGTCACGAGGAGCATCTGAGATCTGACAAAGGGAATCCCGCCAAAATATTTTTTTACTTAGAAACCTAAAATAATTTCTGACTAATGCAAGTATGACATGGATATTGTAGCACAACCCAACTTGCATATTTGCCCCAGGATAATATTAGGTTCACGGAAATCACTTTTTTGATGTCTATCTCTTTCTTTCTCCTGATGCTACTGTTCCTAGAGAACTCATGCCTGTCGTACATCTTTTTTCACAGACAACACAAATATCTGTGGATTCCAGTCACAGCATTTTTATTTCCAGGTTTATAAAAGAAAAAAAAAAAAAAAAAAAAAAAAAGAGGGAGAAGGGAGATATAATCAGTTCTGTAATATTTTTTCTTTCATCTGAGTTTCACCTAACTCACCTAACTTTAGCCATATAAAAATTAGTCATCTAATTAAGGTAGTCACCTAAATTTCCTCCCTAATGAAAGCAGTGAACAAGGTCACTTCAGAGAATGTTTCATCTCTCTTTTTTTTTGTATTTTAGGATAGGATGAATTTCCCTCTGGTGTCAACTTGCTTTCTCCAATGACTGTGGAGACAGTCTAAATAATGAGCTAAGACTAGAAACACATAGTATTTAAATGGCTAGAGTTAGACAAGATAAATGTTACTCACAAGTTTTTAGGATTTTTCTTCACTGTGCTAGCTGCTGTCTGTGCATAGAAAATCAAGTTATCCTTTAACCCTTTGTTCAAGAATAAAAAGATCACTAATTATTTGAGAAAGAAACAGTGCCAATACTGTGCATGTGTGTGATATAACAGTAGACCAACTTTGTATTTTGAATTTCAAAGATCTAGGCAAAATGTTGTCATAATATTGTCAACTGATGTTTAAAAGAAAGAGATTTCAGACTCTTCATAGAAGAGGAAGTAATTGTCAGAGGAAAAGAATTGCTATGAATTTTTTTCCCGTTTTTAGTTGCTTTGCTCTTCAAAATCTGCCTTTCTCCAAGCCTCTTAGTGAGTTTCTGAGGGCCACACATTTAACGCATTTCTGAGAAACTGCAAAACATTAATAATAAGGGAAAAGTCTTGTGTTCTGGTTACCTGGGACATACATATGTTCTGACATTTGAATTCAGCTTTTCAGGTCTGTCATTCAGGTTTATTCATATCCACAAACGACAGCATTAAAAAAAATAGAGAGAGAGAGAGAGAGAAGAAAAGAAAAAGAACAGGTTACAGACCATGAAAACAATATGGGGAAAAAGAGAAAACAATTTCATGCAAAGCCTTAATTAATGTTAAGCCAGTTCTGGGCTGTAGGAAATGTCAGGTTCCCCTGGATAAACCAGGGCTGCTTCTTGCCTTTACAACATATCACGTTCTGTGTTCAGTAAGATGCCAGGCTGCTTATTTTGCCTGTCATTTATGTGCAACGTTTTTCATGTGGTCCTAGAATAAGGTGCCAAAGTTGTCTGGTTCCCTGACTTTATTCTGCCATTAATAATGCATTAGCCTAGCAAAATATTTGCTCCTGCTATTACTTTTGAGGTTATGAAATTAAATATATATAACTGAAAAATACAGCTAGTGTATAGAAAATAAATCTTTCTCTGATCTTCCCTTTCCTGTTTTCATTAAGGCAACTCTTTTAGTTATAAGACCAGCTCTTGAATTTCAGAACATATATACAAAAAGACTTCATTAAACTTACTCAGGTCTGATTTGCCTATTTTTGTGAGCTTAAAAGCCCATAAACCTAAGTCCTATTCACCACTGCGATAATGCAGCTTTATGCCAGCACTGCTCCATTCATTCCAGCAGTGACTTTGTCACATGCATCAGATCTTACGAAGCATCATATAATTAAGAATAATATTTTAGCAATGACTAAAGAAAGTATATATAGAGATCCTGATCTTTCCTCAGGAGCAAAGAGGGACTGAGGAAGGAAAACTTTACCCTGTTTTCAGACCCAGTGCCTATCCACGCTGCGCTACATTGCTGTATTTGCTCGCATACTCTTTTACGGAAACTTTCCTCTCCAGTGGATGTCCTGAGGCACAGAGAGAGCAGCACTTGCCATTTCTGCTCTTTGTATTCATGTAACCACTTAAAAGCATTTTGCTTCTGCATTTCTCGGGTTTTTATTTCCAAAATGCTCCCCCATGCCCTTCCAAGAGTCCTCAGGAGTGTCCTCCAGCTCTGAAAGAAGCTGACTGAGCTGCACTCTGGTCTCCTCTGAGGAGTTGGGCCCACGTCAGCTCTACCTGCCAAGAGGGAAGTGCTCAGGCAACGCCGAAACTCCACTTTCTCTCCTTGTTTGACATTTTCAGCTTCGCACACCCAATGGCGTGTTACAGGATGAGCTTATTTGTCCAGTTCCCTCGAGCACTCACCTGCCTGCCATGTAGCAGAAGCAAGTACCTCCCAGTGTGGGACATTGACGTCTTGCATGTTCTACCTCTTTGGAGAACCGTGTGAATAAGTGATCCTTTGGTTTGGCATCTAACTCCAAAATATTAGGGTTAACAATAACAGAATGGTTTTCATTGGACATCCCTCCCCCCCCCTTTTTTTTTTCTTTCAATTGGTAAAACTGAAGAAAACATTTCAGGCCAAAGGAAAAGTCTTACTCCATTAAAAATTTTTAATTTCTTTCTAATTTATTTTATGAAAATTTTATATTTTCAGCGCTTTATAAGTAAGCAGCTGCATTTTGAAATGAAGAATTGAAATGTCCAATTCAAATTGAGATGCTCAAAACAAACTGAAAAATTTACATTTCTATATATTATTCTTCCTTTTCAAAGCATTTGCAAAGTGTGACTCACATTTCTTGCCTTCTACAAACTATCAGAAAAGCAATAATTGTTATTTTCTAAGAGGACTTTCTGTTATTTCAGCTTTAAATCTCACTCTGTGATAATTAATACCTGAAGAGAACCTCACGAACTTCAGAATAGCCTTATCATTTCAAATGGAATTATCTGAATTTCCTGCTCTGTATTCAGCTTTTCGTATCAAATATGTTTGCACTGCTCACATTCTTTGCAGACTTCTGTTTATGTTTGTGACAGAATACTCGTCTCGATGGCTTGATATTTTGTTGTTGTAAGGTTGTCCTTACACTCTGCTGTTATCTAATATTAATGAGGATGGATAGCAAGGAGGATTGGGGTTGGGAGTGCAGATACCTTTGTAATGGTCAGAAGACAATCAGAGAGATAATTAGTTTGCAACAGCAATACATAATTAATGCAATATAATGGGACAAATTTCAATCTGTTGCACTGGTGGTAAATCCAGAGTAACCCTATTAATGTCAGAGATAGTTGTTTGAATATGTTGTACATTGATTTAACTGAGATTTGATTCTGGCTCATTAGGTGACACGTTTTTCACTCGTAGCATTTGTATGTGCAGACTGTGGATGATTAGCCTCAGCTTGAATGCCACTATATATTAACTATCTTAAGATATGTGAATTAAACTCTGACCAGATGCCAGAGATCCTCTAATTAGAAGTGCACACCATCCCTTGCTAAATTCAAGGTTCCTTGAAGACAACAAGCTCCACAGAATGTTTATGATCACCAGCCATGGGCAAATCAATATTTTAAAGCAGACACTAATCAAAACAGAGAATAATATTTTATGTAACAGCATGCAGGTTTGTTTGTTCATTCCCTTTTCTATTTGTTTGAGCAGCATAGAAAATATCTTGTTAAAAGAGGAGGGGGTTTTAATGAAAAGGGACAAAACTGTGCTCTGGAGTAATGTATTCGTATTATTTATAAGGGACTGAAATCCCACCTAATGCATGCCAAGAGAAGCTGGATGGAGAAGGAGAAGCACTACCCTTTAGAGGAACTGCCCTGCAAGATGCCGTCCTTTCCTGTGAAAACAGGGAGAGCACCAGACTCCAGGCTTAGCTTAAATAACGACATGTATATAGTTAGGTAAGATGATTCACAGCTGTCAATATAGTCATATACGTCATATAGTCACATATGACCAAATGCCTTGTCTGTGGGCTGTCATTTATTTCCAGCAATCCAGACTTCTGCTGTTAGACACAATCATCTTGAATTTAATCTCTTTAGTCTGTATCTAGAAAGGTGAATCAAATATGCTGGATCCAGCAAACAGAAAGGCCATTAATTTGTCTTAGGCTCCAAAGCAGGTAACTGCATGTAAACTTCTTACTGGGAAGGGTCTTTGGTCAGTCTAACTGACAAGCTGCTCCTCTCCTTAAAATCTTTTGTTGGTTAAAAAAAGCCCAGATTCATACCAAAGAATAATCTAATGGCATATCATCACAAACAGGTGCATTTCAGTGCTTAGAAAAGTTCACAGATGCATGTAATTATAGAAATAGCCTGCATTATTCCCTTAATTATTATAGAGCATAAGATGATAGGATTAGTATTCCAGAGGCCAACGCAGATGTAGTCTGAGTTGATGTAAATCATGCTATGACAATTTCTTGATACACAATATGATTCCAAGCCCAACTAAGTTAGTAGTGAAACTCCTTTAATTTATCCTGATCTGAAATAGGCCCTCAGAAGGTGTTGTGCATCAGTAACACCCACTGGCTTACCTCAAAATCGGATACAAAGGGAATGAAAGATGTTGTCCTATCTCACGGTGGGGTTGCAGAGGTAAAATCATGAATTTCTGCTAGACATTTGGATACTGCAGAGGTGAGCATCACGGAAGGGTCCATGAGGAGTTCACAAGCTATGGATGGTTTAGATGGTGTGAGGTAAATAAGCCCCAGACTGGCACAGTACCCAAGGGAGAATAAAATACATTATGGAAAAGGTAAGATGCACTCAGGGCTCTGCCCACCTAATGTATGGAATAAAACATTGTTTGTGGGGAAAAAATAACTGAAATCTGGAAAATCAAGGGTTATCTGTTAATGTGATCCCAGAAAAGGAAAAAAATAAAGCTGACCATGAGACTGTGGAATTTCCTCACTTCCAAGTGGTTATTTTTCCAGTCCAAGGGATATTCTCTTATTCCAGAACTTTACTTTTCATTGAAAAATGACGATTCCTCAGGGGCTGAGATTTTTTTAGTTTTTTTTTCCATGTTTTGGTGCATTCCTGAATTTGTTCACAAAACACTTTTTCTCTCTATCTTGAAAAAGAGGAGTCTGTGAAAGCTGTGCTAGTGTGAGGGTTTCTCATCTACAAAAGAACTAGCTTCACATTATATTTCTGCCATAGATACACACTTTTCTGTAACTTTGCACAGGTAACTGTAAACTTTGTGCTGTATAGTTGGGTTATATGGTTAGGTCATACAGATAATAAGTTTGCTCTATTCCTTTTTTCCACTACCTACTCCCACTTTCAAAATTTCTTTGTATTTTTCCTTTCTCTGTTTTTCTATTCTTCTTTTCTGTGTTTTTTTAATGTTTCTTTCTTTTTCTTTTTTCCACTCTTTTGGATGTAAACAAAAATAAATCCACTTGATTCCTTGTCTAGTCTTAAAGTTATAAAAATAAAATAAAAAAAGAAAAAGAAAATTAGCAAGGCAGGTAACCTGTTGTTGCTCTTATCCTAAATCACTTCCCAGATTTCTAATTATTAATGCTTCTAGCATCTTGACAACAGTGTCTATGTTTAGTTACACCTTAAACATTATCCTAAACCACAAATAAAGCTTGGTTTCTCTAGAGAAAATTCACTCTTGCATCTCATATTAAATCAGCAGGCCTAACATGGCATGCAGAAACCAAACATGAAGCTCTCTCATTATTATTTAAGTGTAGCAATGAGCTTTACTGTGTTATCTATGAAGCCACACACTGAGCCTTTTCTTTTCATTTAGAAACATGACATCAGTACCAATATCATAGTGAGCATTTTTTTTCCCTTTGAGAAATACCTATAAATCTAAAGGTCTATACTAAAAGTCTGAGTTTGCAGTCAATGATGCAAAGGTAAACTACTGTAGACTACTCCAATGGCCCTGAACACTGAAGTTTAATATCTAGGTAAGAAGCTACTTCAAGAATAAAGTGGGCTCACTGAGATCTAACGGAGCTTTTGGTTTTCACTTTTCAGCCAAAATATTTAACAGCCCAAATATTCATTTAAGTTCCCATTTTACCCTCTCTTAGAAAGCTTGCATGTGACGTGAAGGACATCAGTAAGGTCAGGACTTCAAAATTATAAAGTCTGAATCCTGAAGGGAATGACAGGATCATGTAGAACTACTTCTCTTTGCAACCTGAAATCTTGTTAAAAGTTTAGCTTACAATATATACCCAGCTTGACTTGAGGACATTAAGACATGATGAACATAATGCTTTCCTTAATAGGTCGTACTTCCAAGGTATCTCTCTCCTTTTTTAACCTAAGGGATATGCAGGTCTAAAAAGTGCCCCCAATATAGCTAGGTCTACTCTGTCATGTTGCTCCACTGAATGAGATGAACTGGAGGACGCTTGAAAACTCCAGGTTGATGACTCAGGCAAAAGTGTAAAACACAGAAATCTTATATATTTGGACATATTCCCTCCTGTTTTTGTGCCACTATGAATGCAAGAGGAAATAAGAAAGAAAAAATAATTGTATTAAGAAAGTTTAAAG
This sequence comes from Rhea pennata, assembly GCF_028389875.1. NCBI lineage: Eukaryota > Metazoa > Chordata > Aves > Rheiformes > Rheidae > Rhea > Rhea pennata. Next base: position 75,996,326 of record NC_084702.1, on the reverse strand, counting down.
CTGAAATGCAGAAATCTGAACACTGTCTGTATCTACAGTAACGTACAGAGATAGAAGATGCAAGCGCTTGCTTCTGGATGTAGCTTGTAGTACAGATTTGATCCCATTCCTTTGATTTCTTGTGAATTTGCTCTGACATGCAAGAGAGTACTGTTGATAAGTTCTCTGTTGTGTCTGTATCACTTGCACCCAGGAATCCCAGCTGTGGGCCAGGACCCCATTATAAGAGCTGCTGTACAAACATAACGATGAACAGATTTATGTCATCTCTCATTCAGATCAAGCAAGAGAGCTCATTGGTGGGCTGTATCTGAGACAAAACATAGACATTTTATTTAGTTTATGTGTAGAAAACATGAATGAGATCATATTTTTTACTTCAATTTAAATCAGTGCAAATACTGAAAATGTGAGTTCCCCTTTTTTGTATTTCATTTATTTTTCTAGCTTATACTTCGTACAGAACCTAAACCTGGAAGAATGATAAATCAGAAGATCACTTTATCACTATTATTCTTTAGACCCCAACAGTGTTTGAAAAGAGCTAATCAGATAATAATTTGCAAGTGTTTATGAACTGCTGTGTTTTTCCTTTTGTAAATTTTGCAACTACAATTGGTATCATCTGGAGATGTTACAGTATGCAGAGAATATTATGTTGGATTTTTTTTCTTCATGAAAGAAGTTCAAACAAGATGTTTCATTATTATTTCAATAATGCACAATCAGCGAAGCTTTCATGCGTCTTGATTATTGATAGCCACTGATTAAATAGGAAGAGACAAAGTTCTCTTAGGTGGAGACCCACAAAAATGCAAGTCACCCCAGCTAAGCAGCATGTCCATGTAGATTTAAGTCTCACACAGAAAAGGCAGAGTGTGGAGGAGGGGTATCAACACCTATTAAATTTGGAAACGGACAGAAAGAGGAACCTTTGCTGACTGACAGACAAAGTTATGTGGCTGAACAATAATTTGAAGGCTTGAATTATTCATGTCCAGTTCAAGGTAGAAAGGTTTAACCTGATGATAATGTCTTGTTGCGATACTTCACTAGGGCAAAAATTACTATTCTTTTTCCTGATTCTTTTTCCTTTTTTTTTTTTTTTATTTTATTTTATGGACTTTCTTATCTTACATATGAAAATAAAGGGCATGAAAATAACTGCTAATTTTTAGTGAAAAATATGCGTCTGTATTAAGATCCCAGAACAAGGCATTATTTAAATTAAAAAAGTAAACAGCAAGCAGAATGCTGCCAGTGCAAAGTCTGACAGGAGATCATTAAGCTTCTCTTCCACCAAACCTTACTCGCCAGAACTGTCTTTCTTACATATAACTCTCATCCTTACAGGACAGAGCTGAGCATGCAGCTGGGATTCCAGCCTATTATTTGAGAAAAAAAGATGAAATATAAGTTACATTTGTGTGCTAACAGGAAATAAAAACACTAATAATTACATTACCATCATCTGTCTGTTCATCACATAGGACTTCCTAATTCCTCTTTCCATGGTATCTACTGATCATGATGAAGAGCTAATGAACTACCCAACATTATTGCACAGCTAGTTCCCATAGAAAGGATCAACAAAATAGTACAGGCTCCAGATGAAGACACATAATAATAAACTTCAGAAAAGACAGTGCTGAATAAAATTCTCTTTTTTTTTTTCTTATCAGTACACATTTTATCGATGAATCACTTTACAATGGGACAATATTCCTTCAGTTCTAATACCAGTTAAACCGACCTAAAAGTACATTTTTAATTGTAGATGCTCTTGTGGAACTGGAATCATACAAAATGTCCCTCCCCCTAACTTGGAGGTGCTTTTCCTGCTAACAAGTCCCCTACCAATTCCATCTGTCCCATTTTCTGCAGTATTCTGTACCATTAAGGTCACACAATGTGTTTCAATCTCTGAATCTGGGATTAACTCTAGGATGCATCAGTTACCATACTTTGGATCCTTTATTCTGACCCTCTGATCTCAGCAAAGCTCCAGAGGAATTTGTGGTGCCTTGAGGAGCTGTGCCAAGGACATGGTTTATGATCCCAGATCAGGGGCAATTTACAGCAGTCATCAATCACCATTTCCTTTCAGCTGTTCCACACACATATTCAAATGTGGTTCCCTTTCCTAGAGTTCACTTTTATTAAAATAACTCTTGCACATATCCACCTGAACGCTCCATTTTAATTTAGTCATACAGGCTACTAGCTTCTAGTTTTGCTTTCACAGACTTCTTCCAGACTTCTTGCCAAGTCACTGGTATCATCCCTGCTTTTTTCCATATTCTATCCAGAGATACTTCTTCTCCCTCCAGATCTAAGGAAGATCTTTTCAGTTACACAAAGACTATGGTTACTTTCCTTAAATGCTTTGCTCATTTAGCGACATGCTCTATAGTGATTCCAGAGTAATTACCCACAGGTATGAATCAGTGTTTCTCAGTGCTTGCTCTGTTCTTCCAAATAGTAGTTACCAGCCCACCGTATGTATCACTCCAGAGGCACACAGAAGTCCTTGAGCTCTACACTGACTAAGGAAGAATAATCTATTTCACAGCTTTCTCCTATACTTCTTTGCTGCTCTGGACACAATCAGGCTGTATTGGCAGGGTCAGATCAGTAGGATACTGGGGGGGGGGGGGGAGGGAAAAGTGTCAGTTTAACCAGAAATACTCCTAGTTTTGTGTGTCATGGACTTAATTTTATTACAGCTTTGAGACATCCAAGTGATTTGGAATAGTACATTATGTCCCGCATAAGCACTTACTCAGTGTTATAATTTGTTGTTTTTTGTGTGCAGGAACAAAGCTACTTGAGGGAAATACCTTTTCTTAACCAGACTCAACAGCAAAAGCAACTAGTAAAATCTAATATTGGCTTGACTTATAAGATCTTTCTTGGGTTCTCCTTGAACTTACATCAAGTGTAAACAATCATAATTCACTGATAATTTTGATCAAGCAAAATGAGGAGTGCATTCTTCACACTAGATAGAATTTGGAATAGCATGTGAGAAATCTTAGAGTCATCAGCTCACTCTGGGCATTATCTCCCAAGCAGATAAACTCTATTCAGTATAAAAATAATATCCCTCCAGGAACAGAGCATGAAGGAAAAAATCTGATCTGAATGCAAAATGCCAACACACAGTAACTACTGTACATAGTGGACTGCCCTAAGAAGGAGCATTTCTTTTTCAGCCTTCACTTGGGACTAAGCTTAGAAACAACTGGTATTTTATGCTCTCTTCATCCAAAGATTGTTTCGTAGATTTTACTCTTTCATCAAATCCTCAGGGCATTTTAGCTACCTCTGTGTCATGTAATCCATCACTCACTAAATAATTAATTTACTCGTGTAAAGAGGATCTCTTGAGGTTTAGGAATTCTGAGTAAGGAGAGATGACAGCTGATGTGCTATTTAAGAAGGAAATAGCAAGGAAGAAACAAACAACAACCTTTTGCTACTACATTATTTTCCCACTTTTTTGTTGTTGTTGTTGTTATTCACTTTGCACTCGTCAAACTTCTCAGTTAACCTTTTCCATTAGGCAGCTTATTGGTATTTGGTATTATTTTAATAAGTAGGGCTGGGAAACTAGTCTTTTCTGTGTTAATCAATGTGCATGTCAGGCCAGTAGGGGATTGAGAACCAAGTTTGACTCCTCCTATAATCAATTGCAATACCATAGGAGCAGGAACAGGTTGTTAGTGAGGAGATATTTTATTTCTTTGTATTGGTTGCTGTAAGCTGCACATGTTCCTCAGCAAGCTTGGAGAGAACAACCAGTATTTGAACAAGTCTGGGTATGAATGAATGGCACGTGGCTGAGAGTATGGAGAAGGCTGCAGTCATCCTGGTGAGACCAGCGAGGGGCACAGACTTTGTTGGAAGAAGCCTCCTAGTAAAACTGTTTGTATAAATGGCGTATGCATGTATGTATATCAATATATATAAGTGTGTGTAAACACATATATGCATACAAATTCTGTTACTGAACATGGTCATCGGTTAGGGAACCTGTCTGGATTTTTCACTGCCTTTGAGTAATAAAATAGCAAACACAACCAAGCAAGATATATTCGATATATATAGATAGATATATTTAAATTGCTTGGGCGTTATGATTTCTTTCCAGTAAATCTTATCGCTGGGATTAATCTTCAGTAAACTAAGGAAGGTACAATGTCCTCTACCTCCTAATTCCTTCATGAATGACTGTTAAACCTCGCTAAAGCTGCCTCAGAGCTTTTCACCAAAAATATGTTATCACTATTCCCACGTGCGAGTTAGTCATGTGTTCTTTGACCATCTTTTTCCTTCTCTTCAGTGTTAATTCAGACCTAATGATTAGATAATAATTAGCGTCTCATCTCTGGTTCCTTTTATTAAAAAGGAGCTAATTTACAGTTGCACATTCTCCATCTGAAACTTCATCTGTCTCTGCTGTTTGAAATAACTCATATTAAAGGGACATTTCCATATTGTCTCCAAAATTATCTCAACTCATAACCGTTTTGATAGATTTCAACTGTAAATTTTCCACAGCAAATCTGAAACCTAAGGAAATAATGCCTTTTCATTATATTTCTTGCTGAATAGCTGCTTTATGTGAATATTTGCAGGTGTGTGATCTACAAGTGAGTATTGAGAGGTTTGTTTTAATTTATAAAGTCTTTTACAGGGAAGTCACATACAGTTTGCGGTATCTAACCCGCAAAAGTAAAATAGAGTAAAAACTCTTAAGAGAGTTCAGTTTCCACTGGAACTTTCCTCAGCCCTTTTGGAAATATACTGTAATTGTCTTTCATGACAGGATGAAAGTTTAGAGTGAAGTCTTGCTTCTTTATGCTATGTTCCTGCCATCTGGTGCATCAGAGCCAGCAGAGCCTGAGCCCCACAGCAGCACCAAGAGTGAGCGAGACAGTAGTGGGAGAATCCGTGCTGTGGAGGACAAAGACATCTGCTGACCTGACCTGTCATCTGGGGAGGTTTGCTGCTTGCATGTTTGCATAGCATCAAGGATGCTATGGAGAGATTGCCAAGGCTTGTCTACCCCTCAGACAAGTGCTGTGTTGCTCTTCCATGTGGGTACCAGTAATACTGCCAGGAAAGAGCTGAAGCATATCAAGTACTACTATGCAGTTCTGGGAATGATGGTCAAGAGTTTGAGGGCCCAGGTGGTTTTCTCCGAAGTCCTGTTGATGAGGGAGAAGGGCATGAGGACATGAGGGAGGGAGAGGGCTGGATGGATCCTTCAAGCTAACAATTAGTCATATAGCTGGCGTTGGCAACAGGGATTTGTTTTTTGTGATCATGAGACCCTCTTTGAGGATCGGTGACTGCTAGGAAGAAACAAGATCCCCTCGACTAAGTGGGGCGAAAGTATTTTTGCCAACAGAAATGGGTCAACAGGAATCTCATTAAGGTCAACAAAGGAAAACAGCAAGTTCTGCACCTGGGGAGGAATGCACCATTACAGGTGGGGACCGACCAGCTGGAAATAGCTTTGCAGAGAAGGATTGGGGTTCTTGGTAGACAATAAGTTGGACATTAGCCAGTAATATGACCTTGTGGCAAAGAAGGCCGATGGCATCCTGGGCTGCATTAGGTAGAGCATTGCCAGCAGGTTGAGGGAGGTGATCCTCCCCCCTTGACTTAACACTGAGGAGAATATATCTGGAGTGCTATGTCCAGTTCTGAGCTCCCCGGTGCAAGAGAGAGAAGAATCTACTGAAGCAAGTTCAGCAAAAAGCTACAAAGACAATTAACTAGGGGTTTGGAGTATCTGACATGTGAGGTGAAGGCTGAGACTCTTCTCAATGGAGTCCAGTAGAGGAGAAGAGATAATGGGCACAAATTCACACAGGAAATTCTGTTTAAAAGTAAGAAAAAAAATTTTACTGTGAGAGTGATTGAACACTAGAACAGATTTCCCACAGGGGCTGAGGAGTATGTGTTGTTGGAGATATTCAAAATCTGACTGGACACGGTTCTGAGCAATCTGGTCTAGCTGACCCTGTTCCGAGCAGGGGATTAGACGAGGTGATCTCTAGAGGTCCCTTCCAAACTCAGCTGTTCTGTGTTTCTGTGACTCTTTCCTTTTTCAGTGGAAATACTATACATGCAAGCCTTTAACGGAAAGATCCTGTGGAAACTGCAACAATTTCACCAAGAAATGAGTCTTTAGGGCTCAGTTAGGTCAGCAGCAAAATTCCCAAGGACTTCCCAGTGAGCCAAATCAGACCTTTCATCTCTCTTTCCCTTTCCTCTTATCTTCATTTCTTCTACTGCAGTGACTTTCCAAAGATTCCTGCCTGCCTCCTTATGATTCTTTGTGAGATTGTTTGCACAATTTCTCTTTGCAAAACTAGCTAAATAGTAGCTTTATCCAGCTCAGTTAAAGTGGATTTGATAGCGCAGTGAATTTGATATGAAACCAAACTTTATTATTTTTGAAATACATCGAAAAGTGACATGATCCTGCACAGGGAATAAAACACTGATCTTTAAAGGGCTTGTCAATAAGGACAGTGCTCATGAAGAGCTATGCATACAGACTCAGATATTATCAGGCAAGCCAGCTAAAATCCTTTAGCTGCTGGAAAGAGCCGAGGATGTTTTGGGTTGGTATAGCAATGTGGACTCTTTCGGTTATAAGTTTGAATGGGGAACTAGGTCAATAATACTGGAATAATGTTTCCGCTGGACAGTGTGAAATAAACTGTTTTACTTAGTCAAGCTTTTACTTCATCAATAATCCGTATGAAAATGCCAGCAAATAAAAAAAAATTAGAAGAATAGATGTGCACTCAGTGGGCCAGGTGTGACAGGCCTGGTCCTAATAAAGTCTTTGATACCTCTAGTGAAGTACAGTGTTATTTAATGTATGCTAATTAATCAGATTTTGCCCCCAAAGAAAACCTTATCGCAAGCAGTGTTACTTTTGTGAAAAGCTTAGAGCAGCACAAAGACAATATAGATCTTTCCACTTTTGATGTCTTTGCTTTTAGGGACAGCATTTTATTTTACTGAGGGCCACGTACCTTTCAGGACAGAAATTCACCCTCTGATCACATATGGAGCAGGAAGATTCCATAGGGATTAAAAAGGACAATAACAAAAAGTATAGGGGAAAATAAAAGTTGACAGCAACACAAGGTTTGCTTATTCATGAAGTATTTCAGATAATGTTTCCAAGTCTATGGATAGCTTAAACGTGACAGAAATATTTCTTGGGAAGAAGAGGTTATAAGAGTGTTAATCCAGGGAATTGATGCAAATAGGTAAAGCCATGTTTTTCTCATTATCAAGTTGAATTGCCTGGAAAATTCATTTAATTAATTAAGGAGGAAGTTAATATGTTTTCTTTTTAAAATCTTGAAATAATATAATTTTTAAAATCTCTGAAATAAAAAACATGTTAATGTAGCATTATAGTTTGCAGTTTGGGAGTGGATGATATATCTGGCTGTGACTGTACTGCTAGTAAATCTGGTGTGTGATTAGAAAACTATAATAAATGTATTTATAAAGAGACAATGTTATTTTATTTGTTCTGCATAATAATTGAATGTATTTAACTTTTAGGAAAAGATTTTCAACTAGTATAAACTGGTTAAGTTTTCTTAATATCTTTGGAGTAACATCAGCTTATATTAATTGATGATCTGTCCATTATATTTTTATCAGTTTTTCAGTTTGCTGAAAAAGAAACTTTTTTCATGTCATAAAAAAAGTATTCTCTCAAAAACTAATTAAAAGATAGCAACATTGCAGCATTCATATTCCAAGGATCCATGTCTTCAGCCTCTTCCTTGTGTCTTTTATTAGTGCTAGAGACTGCCAGCTGCCAGTTTATGAATACTGGAGCTATGATTTAACTTGGAAATAACAAAATCTTCCTAATTTCAAGAACAAATCTAGGCACGCTTTTTCATATGTATGCTAACTAATACTTGCCACATTTTATTTTGTAAGAATGAAAATGCCTACTTAAAGTCAGAGTAAGGGATGGCAATAAAACTTCTGATACACACTCACATGAGAATGGAAGTTATCTAACTTAAGCCACCAGAATTCTTACTAGAGGAGCTATATTTATCAGAACAATTCTAATTATGCATTTTTCTTGGAAGGTGGAAATACTCACTGCACAGGGAAATCTTCCCATTTGATATTATTCAGAATAATAGCTACTCACATGAATAATGATTTCAGTTTTAGGCAGTTTTTTGAATTTCAATGTCCTCAGGGGCCCATTGCCATTAAATATGATATATCTCTCCCGTCCCTTGTAGATAATCCTATCCAATATTATAGATCCCAAGAAAGTCTCATGTCCAAACCAAAGACTAAAATGCAACTGAACTGTGCATATTCTTTTGTTGCTTGCTAAAGATTACTAACCATAGTTCTCACAGACGTGCCTCATGGTCCTGCTGATGCCATCAGAGCATGCACAAGGTTTCCCTGAAGTGGAACCTCTGTTCCCAATTCAACTCCCACATCCACACAGTGCATCAGACATTAAGAAACACATACTGAAATATTTTATTTATATGCATGTTTTCACAGTTCTCACATTGGTTCAAATTTAAAGTCCACCAGAAACCAAATTACTTTGCTTATATATCAAAATCAGAACCAAACCATATTCATGACATCTAGAATGTCTCTAATATGCAAGAAACCCTAATGTCGAAAGTGGGTGTTATAACGCAGACGAAAATACAGCTTCTCTTCTGCTCTCCTGCTTAATGTCATGCTTCAGATGGGGCAATGTCTCCTATGCGTGATGGCTGGAGATCATGACCCTTGCTTTGGTTGTATTCCTGAACTGAAACCTGTGCGGGAACAGTGTTGTTTATGCATGTCTGCATTCATACCTTACATGGCATTCAGTCCTGGTCAGCTTGGCTGCCAGGCTAACACTGGAGTGAGAGGCATTGATCCATTTATGTCCAGGAACGAGGGACCATTATTCCTGTTGGGAAAAAGTAGTAAAGTAGACCAATGAAATCAGGCTTTTTTATTCTACCTTAATCTTTTTGCCATCTAGAAGAGTTTGAACTTAATAGTTTTCCTATTTGGGAGTCCACTAGCATGATCTCTCTTCTATCTGGCCCTTTCTTTTCATTAAACACGTAGAAATGCACCTACTTGATTCTCTCCCATCTCTCTATCCTAGAATATCTTGTAATTGGTCAACACATTAAAAATTTCTTACCTGAAGATGGACCACCACAGATATATTGTGACTGCATGAACTGTAGCTCCTCAGAAGCCAAGAGGAAAAGAGAGGGAAAAAAAAAAAAAAAAAAAAAGAAAGAAAAGTGGGAGAACCTGGAAGGAAGGGATGATTGAAGGGGTAAAGAGGCCAGGGAAGCAGTTCCAGCTTCTTGCATCACTTGTTTATGACGGATGGAAGCTACAGACAAGGAGAACAATGTCAACGAAACTGAATTACTGTTTGGGTTGCTTTCACACTTGGGACTATTACTATTATTATTTTTGTCCTTTCCTTGTTTTTTAATATACAGCCATTAACTAAAGTAGCAAAGGGGAAAAACGATATTGCTTGCTTCACAATTACATTGGAATGCTGCTTTGCTAATTAGTTTGCAGAAGCTGTCATGCTGGTCGATACTCTCTTCTCTGCTGAAGACAGCATTATTGTCTGATTTATGTTTTGACTCATCCCCTTGTCCCCTTATGTTAATCGTCTGCTTTTGATAGCCGTTTAACTAAATGTATCTAGGGAAATAGGGTGAATAGCAGTAATGTGGAAGACAAGGACTGTAGCTATTACCCATTAAAAAAAAAAAAGGATTTTATACATTCAAAAAAAAGATGAACCAAGTATTCTCTTTCAAGGAAAAAATCTGACTTCTGGGGAACCTCTTGTTTCTCACAGCAGATCAGACAGGATAATATATAAATATAAATATACAATAAAATATTTATATCCATATATTACATGTATTTTGCATATTATAATATATATTATATAATGAATATATTTATATATATATATATTTATATATATATATATACATATGCAACTTTTATAACCTTTAATATTGGTGTATTATTTAAGCACTAATAGGAAACATTACAAAACAAAAATACACAGATGGAGTAATTTGCAAGTCTGTCCATCAGAAAGGTTGCGTTAATTCTCCAGCATTGAACCATGGGGTCAGAACAATTTTTTGTGATTTTTTAATGCTGTCTATTAGATTTTTCTCTCCTCCTCTGCACGTTTCTGTTGTATGATCTAAGATGTAGGTTTCACCAAGATATTCTGGCATTATCGTTAGTTATAATGCAATGATTTCATTTTTGAATGAAAAACTGGTTATCGGAAAATAATATAAAGCATTTTTTTATATATAAAATACCTAGTCCACTTACAAAGTTACAAAGTATGTTATGGTTCTTGGAGTTACAGTTCAGGAGCTTCATAATCTTAATATACTGTATTTGATATGTCTTCCAGCCACATAATATAGTGCCCTTAAGAAGTCTATCAAATACAGCATTTACCCTAATTAGACAGGAAAAATGTCTATGTCTGAATTCTAGCAGTGGAAGAGAATAGAAGCATGAGATACCCAAATATATATGGCAAAATGATCATATTAGGAAAGCAAAATATCTTTATTTTTTGGTGAATATATGTGTATCTTTTTTCCTTGCTCTACTGAAAGTCAGCATTTTCCACAGAAGGAAGGGAGTTTTCTTACTAGTTCTAATTACGATGCAATAGATGGTAGAAAAAAATTATGCATATTTTGATACTCGTAAAAAAGATGTAGACCTGAAAGAAAGCTGTGCTTTCACAGCTTTTCTTGCACTCAGAGCAAGAAGCCAACTTCAGTCCTATAAAAAGGACAGAACTGAATTTAATCAATTTCTTTCACTTACAGGAATGTTGTATATAGCAAAGCTGCTCAAGCTGTCAGAAATTATGAGGCTTTTTAGTCTATTTACATTAATTATGATTTTTAAGCATTTTGTTTTTGTTGTTTATCTCACCTTCTGTTTTATTTACCACTCTGAAATCTACTTTCAAGGTGCTTTAGCTCATAATAGGTAAACACTCAATATGTTCGGCAAATTAACCTCATTGGCTTTTAAGCCAGAAATATATGAGGTCCTTCAGAAGTCATCTCAGAGCAGTTGGATCTGCAAAGCTCAACCAGACATCTCTAGAAGTGTTCTTGCAAGAATGCTAGTAAGGACATAAATAGCACACAGAAGATCTCTCTAATCAGCAGTTCTTTCTCTTTTTAGTTCCAATAAAGCCAGAAAGTTCAAGAACTGAAATTAATTAAAATTAAATCAGCTCTTGCTTTTATTTTAGTTGAACAAACATTCAAAATCATGTATCTGGGTTTGAACACACCTGTCCTTTGACTTCTGAGGGGAAATTTACTCTAAATCATGCAGCTGTTTTAGTAAACACATTTTTTTTTTCTTTTTGGTACTTTTTTAGTTTATCTAAAGCAAGTTTACCTTTCGTTATGACTCTGCCTATCCTCTTCTGCTACGGGTAATGGTAGAGATGATTGAGTGTTTGTGGGATTTGTTTCCTAGAGGCTGTGCTAGATTAAATGGTCCTGGTCAGAAGCTGAATCCTCTGTGGCATTTCAGTCCCTTTGCCAGTGTGCAGAGAAGATGTAGAGAACTTTACACATGCAAATTAATTGATGTTTTAGCCTGGGAATTAACATGAAAAAAATGAAGAGGAAAAGAAATTTCTCCAATGCATATTTTAATGAGAAAAGTTCATTACCCGCTGAACAAAATGTTCTGTTCAAATTTTAAACACATCTTTCAAAGCTATGTCCCGATGTGGAACATTGCGAGGAATAAAGAGTCTAAATGCTTCAGTCAGAAAATGTTTGACTTTTTTTCCCTGACAGCTGAAACCAAGCACCAAATACCAAGGTAGAACCACACTTTTCATCCATATAGTTCCCACAAACATAATTGGAGCACTCCGATAGATAGACACTCTACATAGTATCTAATCGTTCCCCACCATGCAGATATACAAAGCACCTGCTCTTTCTCACCCTAATTCATCCGAAGTGGTGTTTCCCTCTAATGCACACACATACCCCACTTGGCATGTATATTCTGTGATTCTATGATTCTATATGTTGGCACAAAGCAAAGTTACATCCCATACCAAGGCAGCCAGTGTCTTCCTCACCAGGTGTGGGAATACGTGTGTCGTACCATTTCCTTTAAAAATTTATAGATGTGAATAGAGAATGATTCCTTTTTTATAACTTTTTGGAAACAGGAAAAGGGGTCAGATGAGTATTAAAGGCGGAATTACCACCTCAATGTTCAGCACAGATTTTTTTCATTCCTAGAAGTAGCTTTGTTACAGGTAGCGAAAGAAGGGCTCACTCCTCTATTCTAAAATGCCAGAGGGATACTTAACTGGTAAAACTGGTCTTTTTATTCAAATAACTAGTTCCAGATAGGTAGGAGTGAAACCAATTTCATGCAGGCTTTTTGAGTCAAACCTATTATCTGGTGAAATGGTATAGAAAATCACTGGTTTTGCTCTAAGCTTTTGATGTGCAACTGCATCTGTTTATTGCGACAGTCTATTTAAGCTTATTCTGAGTAACTCAGAGGCCTTGCAGTTCTGCTCTGGGTTGCACTTGGCAACAGGGGATACATTTTGCTAATTAGAGGTGGATTAAAAAAAACACTTCAAAACAATATGTTTTAAAGAAAAAAATCTTTTTTTCTCTCTTGTTTACTTTGCTTGGTTAAAAATAGAAATATTTAAGGGCTTGAGAGATTTTTTATAATCTTATAAATGAAAACTCGTATCACAGTCCTTTTTTTTTTCAAATATCATTTTGTGGAAACCATAATAATAAGAAGCCATTTTGTTAGAAAAGTCATTCAGATTAAATATTCCCAGAAATAGACCCAAAAGCTTTTTTGGTTTCTGTTTTCATAAAGGAAGACTCATCAGGTCATCTTTTTTTTTATTAAAGGTGACAAGACTCATAGACTGAGTGAAATATATACCCATTGGAAAAATAAATAAATAAATAAAAATTAGAAAGCCTCAAACCCCAGCCAGAGTTAAGTGCCGTATGATACCAGGTTTGGCCGCTGAGAGGCAAAAACACAGCCCACCGATGCTAGGGAAAGCACAAACACAGACCACCAAAAGTATTTAGAAAGTACAAATCTACTTGGCTTTAATAAACATAGTTCAGATGCCTGGCGTGGTCTAGACGAAATTCATCAAACAGGCCAAAAGTAAATAACGGATGAAAAGCCACTCTGTCCAGCCTGCACTGAGGTCCACAGCTGGTCCTCACGTCCTCGTGCCGATCTCCAGGCAGCGGCGAGCAGTAATGACTGCATGTTATCGCTTGCCCAGGACAGCCCCAGAACACATGGACTGTCTTGGCACTCGAAACAAAACAAAAAAAAATCAGCATCTTATTTTATGCCAAGCGTCCAGTGGGCATATCAGGAGTGCAGAACCAGCGGCTGTGGCGAAAGAGGACATTCCCACCACAGGTAGCTCACTGCAGTGGTGTTTCCTCTGCTGCACGACCTGATGTAGGTAGCATAGCGGTCTGCAACCTGGGAAGGAGGAAAGGAGGGGAAGAGAAACTGGTCACCTCACTATTTAGCAGTAGGAACATCCCCAGTGACAATTTGTCCAAGAACCCTTTGTAGGCTCATAAAATGGTCACAGAAAAGCCTGGGTTCTGCTATTTGGAAATTAGTGATTTTCTATTACTGCGGTGGGCACAGAGTTCAAGGTTGGAGGCATTAGCCATTATCATATAATTTAAAAAGATTAATTTGCTTTCATATATACATATATATCATTTATATATATATACATACATATATATATATGTATGTATGTATATTTGCTTGTGAAAGAATTGAAGTGGTGTAGCCTGGAAACAGGATTTGTTTTTTGAGTTTTATTTTTGGAAATACAGTTTCTTTCTTTGAACCTTCATGGTCCTGGCCGGTTAAGACGAACCTGGGAAATGATAATCCAGTTTGTATTTGCTATATGTATTATGGATCCTTTTGAATTGACAGAGAATTTCAGAAGACTGATTTTCTCTTCTGTATGAAGGATTTGTTGTGAATAAGAATGAATCTCTGCTTTTCAGATAAATACAGAAGCATGACCCATAAGAATTTTTATCTCTCTCCTCTCTTTTTATGGACAAACTTTGGGGCATACTTCCCATCTGCTGTGAGACGGGAATTTGCATAAGTCAGAGGGCACAGAATAATGCCTTCCTTTTTGCTATTCTTACAAATTAAATGTCTGCAAATAAGCTCCCAACCCCTGCTATGATCCAGAGAGGTGATCAAAGAGCAGGAAGATAAATGACTCAAAAATAAGCCATCCTTGGCCTTATATAGTATTGAAGAATGGTAGTATTACTTCTATTTATTTATTTACTTATTTATTTATTTTTGCAGGCAGGAATATACAACTGAATTTTATTTGCTGGATTTGAAATAAGAAGTTAATTTCAAAATACAAAATCATTGAATCAAGGAGTATAGCTTTCATCTCAATTATGCATTATTTATCCCTTATATAAACGTTTATACATTTGAACATAATCTAGAGATGATTCCTGAAAATTACGACATAATTTAATGGGGACAAACTTAATATGTTTCTGTAACAATACAGCAGAATTTCCTAATACAATGCAAACAAAAACTCAGCCAATTAATAATCTATACAATTGAGTAGCAAATTAAACCTTTCTGTATTTAATAGATCATGTTATCTGCACACAGATTTAGAAAATAAATATCATTCTTCGTTATTTTAATTTTAATTTTTATTATTAATAAACCTTAAGCTATACATGAAACTATTTGAGGGGAGGTTTTTGCTGGAGTAAACAGATTAGCTACTATAAAATAAAAGCTATAGAGATGTAGTGAACTATAACCTTAATGAGCATTTTTAAATGAAGAAAAAAAAAATACAATAGGAGTTTAACTCTTTTATTGCACTCTGTGGTTTCATAATTCTATATATAAGTTAAGGACCATATTCTCATTTACGTTAAAGGTCTTTTGCAGACACTTCATAATGATGTGTTAAACATGTTCAGTTTACCAGAAATTATATCAATTCAAATGAAAATCAGATTATAAACATCTCAAGAAGTCTTTCTACAAGACCCAACAGATTTCACACACTTGTAAAAACCCCCTAGAAGTTTTCTTCTGTGAAAAAAAAAAGGAATCGGTATACCTACTACTATCATCTCATGCAGCAGAAGTAATTTGGTGCTTTTCAGGACATCCTGGGAAAATGAAGGAAAGGGAAGATGAGACAAGGGGTCACTACAGAGGGCCGGCGGAGCCGTGTGTGCTTCTGCTCTCTTTCACCAGCTGCTCCCTATGTGCTGCCGCGCTGCATAAGGGCAGAGAAGAGCAGGGCTGGAACAGCTGGGCCAGGCGGTGCCCACATCTGTGCACATCCACGTGTCCTCCACGCAGGGCACAGTCAGCCCAACGCTCCTGCACGTTCGTCAGCTTTCTGTGAAGAGACAGTAAGAGGACACGAGTTTTTAGCTACATTACAATGATAAAGGGCTACACTGCCGTTTTCTTCAAAGTCGGATTTTATGCTCTCAAATCTACAAATGCAGATTTTTTTTTTTTTCAATCCTGAGAAAACTCAGGAGGATGGAGAAATCAACAAATAAATATGGAGATAGAAACCCTACTTCAAAAAAAAAAAAGAAAAAAGAAAAAAAAAGGAAAAATAGAAAAAAAGTTTTAAAACAGAGCAAGTCCCAAAAGGAGATCATATCTGGACTATACCACGTGCTAAATGAGAGAGGAAGAGGGAAGAAATAGCACCTGGGTATCTGTGGCCATTTAGACTATGAGGTACTGAGACTTGCTTCCACTTACTAGGAAATCTCAATACCTTATTTATTCCGGAAATGGGCTTCAGCCACGTGTAAAATGATCAGGGTTTCCTCAGTTGTTTCGGTCTAAGAAACCTACAATTTTGTGAGGTAACTGAATTCCTAACAAAAAAACGGGGAATATTACATATTTTTTCCAACCTGAGCCAGTTAATTTTTCTCTCTGCTACAGTGCTGATCAGCTGAAACAGCAATGATGGGGCACTTTGTTTAAAAGTGCCTATTTGCTCTCACTAATTAACACCTAATTCAGTGGCTGGACAGATAAAGATAATCAAAGTATAAGACACCTGGTATAATTGGACCTTAAAAATGTCTTCTACTATCTGTATATTTTGCAGTATATGCGTTTTCTTTCATCTCCATGACACAAATCCTGGCTCAAAGGAGTCATTTGTCAGTATGAAAAGCTATGGTTAAAGCTTTTCTTTTTCTTCTTCTTCTTCATTTTTTTTAACTCTTACAGGTTTTATTTATATGTAGGTTTACTCATGAAACAACTGCTTATACTTGTTTTCTGATGAAGATGTAACTTACGCTGTAATTGCAGAGCTTGCAATATTAGTATTTTCTCCTGTAATTGCCCTTAATATATTTCCATGAGGAGAAACTTTAAAGGGGCTTCTTTTTGGGTGATTTCAAAAAAGAAAAAAAAATCCCATCCAAATCAGTGGAAAGCAGGGAGTGATGCAGACCAAATATATAAATGATTCACATTCACAAGGATTAATCTATTGTTGTTACTAAATAAAATGCTCAGATCAGCCTTCAGAGTAGTAGGTCTAATTTTCTTATTAGCTTCCTTGGTTCATATCCAACATTTTCTGACAAGTGCCTTATGATGACTACAGTGGGACAAGTGTAGCTGGCAATAAATATGATTTTTCCATTAGCATTCAAGACTGGCTTTATTCAGAGATGAATATAAGAGTCTTTCAGCTAGGGGCTGGATGCACCGCAGGGATGGTATGGTACTAGTGTCTGGTAAAAAAAGAGCAGGCTGACTGCTGTGGCGTTCGAGGAGCTAAAAGCTGAGCTCAAAAAAGAGTTAGGTGTAAAACATTAGGTGGACACTCTCAATGATGTGAAATAGAAGTTGAAAGCTTAAATATCTTTGCAGATCTACATCCAGTCTTCCAGCCCCAGTTGTCTGCTGGTGGACTGATGGCTCATTTATTTGTTCCTGTTCTCTTTGTAGAATGAAATAGAAGATCATGCAGCTTTCATAATTTTATAGCAGAAAAATTAGGAATGTAGGAATGGACGAGATCTGCTGGATCACTGAATCCAGCATATACCTATAGGAAACCAGGTAAACAATATTTATTCCGGAAGAAACCACAGAACAGCAATGCTTTTGCCTCCACCCTGAAACCAAGAGACATAAAACACTTTCCATTATTCAAATCAAGGATAAGAATAATTATTATTTTCCATTAACTGGTTTAGATGTTAAGAGTATGTTTGTCTTCTTAAATATCCCATTCCACAGTATGTCAAAGTGAAACTCTCTAAAAACCTTGGCAGTGGTTTGCATCTCCTCACTTGCACTTCTGGCTGATTTATCAGTTCGAAAATGTGTTGTAATCTGCATAAAAATGGAGTCTGCAAACTGATTTGGATTAATCAGGTCTGACTGTAATTCCTTTTGGTATCCTCATTTTAACAGCACATCCATCACAATGACCTCTTTTGATAATAATGTTACCGTAATATCTAATTTCATATTAATTCCATTGTAATTTAGTGGGCATTCATTCTAACAGTAATTCCTATGGAATTACATCTGACGTCCCCATGAATACCAAAATAATTCAACATGATAAATGTTATTACATTGAATACCAAAGGAAGCAATAATGATTTGCCATTTATAATAAAGTTTTGCCCGCAAACCATTAGTGGACATTACTGCATAGTGTTAAGGATGTTCCTGTGTAAATCAGTTCACATCCAACCACATCCTGAATGTCTCCCCTGTGTTCCAACACGAGCCTGAGTAGCGTTGCTCAGACACCCACTTTCTGCACTCTGGATACATATGATTTATCATCAGCTGCTGAACCCATTCAATCAGTGATCTAATATTGAAGCATACAAGCCAAAGCTAGCCAGCCTGTCAATGAGGAAAGCTTGAAAGAACACAGAGCTGGTTTCCATGAGTGGTCGTGCCAAGACATTTCCTGATATCCTCTTTCATTAGTGTTAAATTAGTCCCTTCACACAGCAGTAAGAGGCACTCAGCTCCTGGAGGGTTCTGCATTTTGAATGAGGCACGGACATGAGCTCTTGTTCATTTCTGTGTGCGCATATATATTGTTATACATGTATGTATATATCTTTATATTTATTCAATACCTATATATCTCAGTTGATGTATATATAGCTTACAGAGGCAGAGGGGGTGTGAAATGTGGTTGCCAGCATGATCTTACAGAACAAATGAGATATAATTTGTTCTCAGGTTTTAGACACATCATCATTCTTCAGGAAATAAGACTGGCCAAAACAGAGTACAGGTATCCCTCACTTGCCTGGTTGACAGCCCCAGGCCATTGCGGGTCAATTCCAGGGCTCACAACCACATCACGAGAATGAGATTAAAGAGAAACTGGTGCCTTGAGCTTTGTACAGCTTCATGCCTGCTGTTCCTGCAAGGGTTTCTTGTAAGACTCACTACGACCTCCCAGGGCAGCAAGTCTCTACGAGACAAAAGCCTGTTCCCTTTTAGCTGGCTGCATTGCTAATGGTTGGCGTGGGCATGGGCTGGGAGGTAAATGAAGAATGTCATCTTGTTTCGTACTTCTGCTGAGCAGGGAGAAATTAAGGTAAAGGTTCAGACGAATTTTTTTTGCCAGT
The DNA here is from genome assembly GCF_028389875.1 of Rhea pennata. Lineage (NCBI taxonomy): Eukaryota > Metazoa > Chordata > Aves > Rheiformes > Rheidae > Rhea > Rhea pennata. The sequence goes on along the minus strand of NC_084702.1, from coordinate 75,977,466 downwards.
TTTTACAGTGAACCCCACTAGCAGTTGCATATTTTTGCGAGCTGCTGTAGCAAGTCTTGAGCATTTGGGAGGTGTTTCCCCAACTGAGTGTTCAATCTAGGTGTTTCAGCAGCAGCAGAATTTTCAAGCCTGAATCCTCTGCAGCTGCTGTATTCAGTAGTGTGTGGGCTCAATATTACTATTAAGTCAGGAATTGTGAGATGAGTGGAAAACAGGAAATGTTTTTCTGATGACCATCAGTGATTAGGCTACTTGGAAGATATTCTAGATATTTAGTATACAGATTGAAGGGCTCGTATTTGTGTAGAACCACCGGAACACCAGTTTGATCTTTCCTTTAGTGCAATTTTTCTGGAAGCTGAAAACGAATGGGGGTAAACTCAGTGACAGATGTTCTCTTAGCATTTCATGCCTGCATGAGTCTATTCTTGCACACATTCTGGGAGTATTGATTGCTTTCATTGAAAGTGGATTTTATAGGAAAATAGCGGAAAAAAAGAGTTTTTCCCTTTCCTTTAGATAGGAATAGTCTTCTTTTAGAAAGTCATTGGTTACCTTCACTAGTAACTACTGTAAGACAACTTGAGGAACAGCCTATTCATAAAGTCTCCAGGATCACTTTTAGTTATCTAATTGACTCTTTTTTCCCAGGTATTCCCTCCTGAATGTAGTTTAGAGGCATTACCCTGGAACTGATGACTGAACTACATGAGCAATTTACAACAGCAGAAAAACACAGATTGCCGAAGCAACCAAACATACAGTTGTCTGCCCTTTCTTCGTCAGAGGTACATCAGCATAGCACTGAAGATACCCGAGTCTTAAACAGCCTGAACTGGTGTTAAGAGCTAAAAGAACAGGTGAGAAAAAGCTGTGGGTGTTAGGTACATCACAAGAGCCAGAACTGACATAGCTCATAAAGTCTGTTGGCAGATAGGTATAAAAACGGGGTGTACAAAGCTTGTCTCAGGCTTGTGTTTCATGCTGATACAACATACAGCCCATACAGAACATCTAAGATCATTAAAGTGGCAGGTTCTTTTCAAAAGCAAATGGAGCAGATGGTTTCATGGACTTCAGCTGTTCTGTCCATCCACCTGGTATAAAACAGGCCAAAAGAAAGAAGCATCTTAGCTGCTGACCGAGAGATCCATGGTTTGCCAGTTATTCAAAGCTTTTGTAGGACAATAGTAGACACTGAATTTAGCTGGCATGTAATAGAGAACATTAATGTGATATGGTTGCTTCTATTTTGGAGATGAATAAGTAGCCCATAATAAGGAAAAATATTTATAGTTTTCCATGTTTTAAGAATAGAAGAGATCACTGTCGTTAGCATAGCAGAAGACACTCTAACTAATTTCTTCTTCATCCATATGGTTGGATAAAGCATACATTTTGGAATAAAATAAAATTTGATCTAATTTTTTTATATTATTTATGGCAAATACAGCGCAATCTTTTCACTGTCCAAAAATGGGATGTTGAATGAATAACAAACTTGATGTTATATACCAAGCAAGCACTGAGAGAATGGAATATCCCTAATTTTGTTCTATGATACTCTATAATCTAATGACACAGCCCTAAATGACACTCTGGAGTACCTTATTGGATGATGATTCAGCACTATCCTAAGTATCACTTAGAGTGAACAGAAAAAGTCTTTTGACCAGTAAATATTGCTTACATCTTTCCTTTCTAGACATATAGCTATATATTTTACCTTATCACAACCTTTTCCCAGATTGTTCCATAGGAATACTGTGTCCTTTTTGTTTTCTCCTACTTTTTTTTTCTTCTGTGTTAATGTAAACTCAATTAGTAACTTTTATATAGACATAAATATATATTTCCCACTAAAAAAAAATTAAATAGCATAGAAGAAATGACTAGTTGCAGAAGAACTCTCCATAATTTCAGTCAATGTAAAGCCTCAAAATAAATTTGTGATGAGCAAGAAAGAGGTGATGTAAAAAAATAGAGGTTGATCAGTTCACAGAAAACAGCTATCTTAGCTCTCTGAAAAAAGCCAGAAAAGTCCTGAAGTTTGACTGCAAAGTCCAGTCTGTGAGCACCGTTTGGCACTGCATTGGCATCTTTTCCCATTCTGTATAGCCTTGCTGCAGCACTTTGGTTTATCTGTAGAGCACAGGGACCCATGACCAGGTTTTATGTTTTTATGTATCATTTGACTTATATATGATAACAAGTAAATTTGAACATATAAAATGTTTACATTTTGCTCAAAGTACCTTTAGTTCTTTTTCACAGTGGTGGACTACGCTTGTTCTGCAAAATTAAGCTCTGTTAGTTTTAAATTAGCAAGCTTATATACAATTCAGGCATAAAACATGCAGTTGAATAGGCCAATCAGTCAGTTATTTACAGGGTTTTTGCCACAGAGAGAGGTTTTGCTGTATGTACTGGTACGACTACACAGTATTGAGTGTTCTTGTTCTGGATAGTTTAAAATTACAGTACACTACAATTATAGCAAGACTTCAGAAAGGATCAGACCATGCTGCCCTTCATACACATATGCACCCATGTACACCAAATTAAACATTTTCTACCTCACTGAAGCTCTTCCCTTTTTTTCCAGCTTTAAAGTGAAAGTGAATGCTGTCTTGACAAAACCCAGCAAATGAAATTAATAAACTAGCACAGGAAATTACTAACACTAATGCAGTAATGGGAACTGAGTCATAGCTTCAGCAGATGACCACACCGTTTCAAAGAAACTACAAACACAACAACACCTGAAGGCAGTAGCTGCCCGCAGGAGCTTTACCTTCCCTGCCAATTCTAGGAACAAACGGAGAAACGATGAAGAAAATAGACTAAACATTAGTGTCAAGTTCTTGTTGTGTGCACATTGGTAACTCTTGAAGCTAAAGCTTTCTTATAATACTGGAGTCAGGACATCATGATGCTGCACTAGTTTCCATCCATTAAAAGTCCTGGCAAATGTCCTGTGATACGTAAATAGTAATAGACTGAAACGTACCTTATGATTTGCAGCACTTGAAAAATGAAAAATATATATATATACAAACAATGATTGGGTGAGATTTACTCAAAAATCTGTGTTCAGCAGATAAGATACGTCAGGTGTGAAGATGTGATCAGAAGGTCGGAAGTTATTATCTGCTTATACCACTGTATGAGCAAAAGCACAGTATAAGCATTAACTTGCAACTTGAAACTGGAACCCTAGGGCAAGATTCAGGTCTGATGTACTTCATAGCTTCATAGGTAGTTCCATTAGTTTACTTTTTTATCTACATCCAAACAGAATTTGACCTAAGTACTTTATAATGCATATCCACATTTTAAAAATTTATTCCGCAGTGTGTGTTAGATTATAGAGTTTTTTCTTTTTCTTGTTATGGACTTTGATGTTTTTGTTGTAACTACTGGAATACTGTTCTCCACAGTATGAGGATTTCTCAGATTTGAGATGAGAACTGATGACAAATAAATAATAAGAAAAACAAGTGATGCAAGGCTGGATAGCTCTCTCACTCCACAACTCATTCATTTTAGGTCACAGTGTTCTCTTTATTTTTGATTTTTGTTTGTTTGCATTTTCTTTCATCTAATACTTGCCAAATTTTGAATCTTTAGTGGAAGCGTGGCAGCAGCACAGGCTGTGCCATCTAACTGAGATGAATGTGGTATAAGTTGCTTCCCATAAATTAAGCTCACATGCTTAGTAAATCTGTTATAACAAGCTTGGGCTGAAGAAAAACAATTCTGCCTGAAACATCCCTATTTCACAGCCAGATGACACACCTCTTGCCCACTCATAGAAACTCTCATGCACAAAGAAATTGTAAACAACCACCACAGTGACCAAGGAGAACCAGAAAGCAAGTTGACAGCAATAAATATTCTCATGAATCAAAGTTTCAAGCTTAATTCATAATGGTTCAGAGGTGCAATGGTATGTTGTCCTCAAATATTTGAACAATCTGCTGGTATTTATAAAGATGATTGCAAATTCCCCAAATGTCTGGAAATAAAACATGATAGATGATGCCGCCTGAAAGCTCATCCTGGAAGTTAGTTATTAACATTTATTTCTCTTTTCCACATGGGCACTCTGTTACTGTGCAAATTCTTCATAGCTATGTCTGTCCCCTACAATGTGTTCATGCAGCGTAGAGCACAGTGGGACCTTGATCTTTACTGGGACTTCTAAATGTGAAAACAATGGAAATAATGAATGCAGAAACATTTCGTTATCATCTGTTTATAACGTGTCAGTCTTGGAAATTGAGAGCAGGAAAAAACAAAAAAGAAGAGGAGGATGAATTTATCTTATTATTCCCCCCTGGGTCATAGTAGGGGAAGCAAAAATATCATTAGCAGCCTCCATATTCACATGAATTAGTTATATCATTTGGATAACAATACCTCACATTTCTTTAACCTGTTCAGTTAATGCATAGAGAGGTATGGCTGTTCTTGCTCATGTTGAATTTTTGTGTTCTCTAAGGATATGATGTGCTTGAGCCTCTGAGATTTTTGGTTGAAATAGAAGAAAACATCAAATGGGTCAATATAGAAGATTTGAGTTCACTCCCCACAGGACCTTCATGGGATAAGAAGGAATGGGGAAAAAAAGCCTTCTTTCTAGGCAGAATGCAGGAAGTACCTCTTGAAATCACAAATTCTGTATCAGCCTGTAGAAACCAAATTTAGGCTATTTCTTTCGTTATTTCCATTGCGTATGTTACCAACCTCTACATTACAGATGAGGAAGCTGAAGAAAGATGGGTAGTCCAAAGGCCACCTGCTCACACTTGTGCTGGTGAGTTTAAAAAGCTCTGGACGTTCTCTTGCTAAGACTAGGTAGAATTGGCACTCCACTTCCACCCTATTAAACTCCCTTATACTCCAAACAAGCACAAAATGCCTACTGGGAATGGCCACTGGTTGCTATAATTTGCAAACTGGACCTGAAAATTGTTGGGGAGAGTGCGGGTTACGGTAGGGGCTTTTCCAACCGTCAAACAGTATTTATGAGGGAGTTCTGGCCCTGGGAACATTCTCTGTCCCTGCTCAATTTACTGGTGTAAGAGGCCACAAGGAGACTTTTCATTCATATCAGTGAATTTTGGAACATTAAACAAGCAACCAGTCTCCAGATGAAAAGTCTGAAGCTTTAAATCAGTGTCCTGATGGAAGTAGCCCAACTTTCCATTCCCTTTCACTCCTTCTCCTCTATACATTACAGAGCATATATTAGCATAAACAGAGAGATTAGATCTTTCTTTCAGTGAAGTGACCTAATCTGTGAATTGTGTCCTTCTGAACACACTACCAATTGCATCCTGGCAGACAGACCTGCCCTGTGTGGAGGTGGTTGCAGTGTGTCCTTAAAATATCCTTTAGCCCAGAAAATAAATTCAGCTGGTGTGTGCTGCATTTCTACCACCACAGCCAAAAGCTCTTTTGCAAGCCAAACATGCTTGCTGCCATTCCTTCACATCTGTAACATTTAACTTTAATGCCTCTGCCCCTAGGAGCTGCAGAGTAGCATTTCAATTCGCCATCCATGGATTTGTCCTAAAGAATTAGAGACATGTCAGCTTATCAGTCTGTGACCTTTTCTATTAACATTGTCTTCAGGTTGACTTGGCAGTGCACAAGGAAAATAAATCTTGTTACTGAAGCTGGTCTGGCTTGCCAGGATAGTACAGCTGTGACTCAAATCTGTTAAATTTTTAAATTGCAAACATTGCTATGACTACATAAAATTTATTAGGTAGAACAATCCCTGGGAAGGGGTGTGGAGAAGAAAGCAATGGAATAGAAACCACTAAAATAGATATAACAGAGAGGAGTTTGTGCAAAGCCTGGAAAGTTGCATTACTTATTTACTGCCTGCCCTGACACCCTAGAGATAATGCAAATGGAGTCACCACGTAAATTATGTGACCTTTTCATGTTGCAATCTTTGGGAGATCTAAATGGAAACACTTCCAAGCAAGAAGCATGGACTTTGTTTATCATCTCCTCCCAGACTTTTGCAACCTCCTTCTTTGTTGTGTTGCTTTGATGATGAAGGGATGGAGGGAAGCATGGTGACCTCAGAATTTGGTGTCAGGGATAATTATGTCTTCTGACATAAAACTGTCCAGGCACTGCAGCCCCTGCATTTCCCACTGCTCTGACATTCTGTGGCATCCCATTACCGAGCGCTGCATGAACTGCCCTTTTCAAAGTTTCTCCATTATCATATAGGGACATTCAGGACTTAGCACAGGTGCCTAAATATCCAGTGGTTTCTGAGATAAAGTAGAATGACTGAGACAGGCACAGCAGACTTGCAGATTTGACACGGGACCTATATCCCCTGGGCTTTTGTGTTGGTTAGTCAAAGATGCCCTAAGCTGTCTCAAATAGCATGATATTTAGACAAATTAATTAAGCCTCAATAGCAGGATTCAGCTGTAGACTGAGACATCGCAGTTAGTGTCTATGAGACATCATGCAGAGAGTGATGCTGTCCACATTAACACAGAAAACTATTTTTGGTCATAGCTTTTGTGACTCCATGAATTATATTGAGCAGATTTCCTGAACAACGGCTGTAACAGCAATATAGACATCCAATGCACATGTAAACACGTGCATGAGGGCACTTAAATACATTTTTAAACTTGAAGAACTGAATCCTACACTTTTAGAAATTGAGGGGAAACACAACAAAATGGAGTTGGAAAGGCTATTTCACCTGTAAATTAGTATAGTGAGAACTATGCGATAGCCTTATTTTCTCTACTACTTTCTACAAGAAAGTATTGGCTGTTTTCTTTTTAACATAATCCTTTTTTTGGGGGGAGGTGGAACTCTCTCATTATGCATCTACAAGTGCCTGCTATCATTGGTTCTACTTTGGTGCTACTATGACAGTACCATATCACAATTAAAACATCAGAAAGATACTGAATTTACAGTAAAAAAAGAAATAACAGAGAAGTTTTTATCCGTGCTGGTAATGATTTTCCATGCAAGTCTGTGTGTGATATCACAAGATAAGGCAGACAAATTCCCAGCTGAGTATCTTCACAAAGCCCTTTGTACTGGCATGAGTAAGCATGGCTGATTTTATTTAGTTATTTAGCTATTATTTCTGAACTCAGTGAATAAATTAATCTTTTCAATTAAAAGAGGGGATATTTCTACCAAAACTAAAAATTAAAAAAAAAAGAAGTGTGATCTAGAATTCTTTTGATGTCTTAGATGCTCTCACTCTTTTCTACAGTGCAGAAATAAATGTTGGAATACATCTTCTGTGATGCACAATATTCTCCCTTTTTTCGTAAGGGGAAGTGTCAATAGTAAATTAACTGGTATAATGAAGCAGGGCTCCATAACCTATGCAAGAAAACCAGGAGACAACACACCTGACAGAGGTACAGCATCTGCATCTTTTACAGTTCCTAAATGCAATTTCCTTCAAAATACCTCTCTGTTATTCCAACTATTTTCCCATTCTTTGTGATTATAATATATTTGAAATTGGAACAGTGGCTTAGCTTGTTCATTCAGACAAGTTGGAAACTTCATTTCTATCTGTGAGTGGTTCATTTAAGAGGCAGCATAGATTCTACTGCAATTAAGCAAATTAATAGAGGAAAGTTTTTTTAAACAGGAAATCAAGAGGTAAAACCGCAGGGTCAGGAAATTCCTGCACAGCAGATTTCTAGGAGCTGCCAGGATATACAGATTGCCTAGATCTTATATCCTTTTTCTGAATGTCTGTTCTTATCTACCGTAAGACACAGGATTTTAGGCTAGATTTTTAGGGTAAGCATTTTTGGTCTGATTCAAAACGCCTGTTATTAGATAATGACCTGAGCAATGTTTTGCATTGCCTCACTAATCCCTTTCCTTAGAGGCATTTGGGGTTTTCTCTGAAGATCTCTTAGGCAAGTACTGAGCAGCACTGGATAAATGATCTGCTGTCATGGGATAAAAATTCCTAAGTGACAATGGAGGAGAAACTTGTCTTCAAAAAGCCACTTTATCACAGACACCCACAGGCATTTATATAACTCCCATTGGTCAAAAAATAAAACAGTTGCCTCATTAACCAGGAGGATATAGACCTTAGGATCTTAGTACTCTAAGCCTCAAAATAAAGTCATAATAAATCACAGTAAGATTAAATACTTTTGTCAAATTGGAGTTGATGAAGTTCAGAACTCTTAATGATGATCTCAGTATCCTGAAACTCCTGAAATCAAATGCTGAGTAAAAAAAATCTCATCTTTAGGCTGATGTGTTTTTATTCTTTGAAGCTGTTATTGAGAAGAGCTTGGACCTGTGTCAGGTGGCCACCTGAAGAACCCAAGGAAGAAGGACTCTAAATTAAAAAGCAAGACTTGTAAGTCAAAGCAACACCTATTGATTGCTTGGCTCATATCTTAAGATAGTAAGCACTGGTAATAGTGTCCTTGGAGAGCTAGACAACCAAAGATCTGGACCACAGACCAAGCTAATCTAAGTTCCTCTTTGTGCAGGGAACATGCCAGAGTTTCCTAAACATCTTTGCAAGCCTGGAAAGAGTCAAACAGACAATGTTTAATTGGAAAAACAAACAATGAAATAGCACACCAAATTGCTGATTCAGTGGCTGGCTGCCAATTGCATTTTCACTAAATAACTTGCTGATTTATGACCTGGCTGATAGGAACAGCAATAGTTTCTCTCTTCAGCACCAAAGCACCCAAGTTTCGCACTGAGTTTTACAAACAGTATTGTGCTCAATATTTTACATTAGCTAAACTAACACTGAGGTTGGTGCCGTAGGTTTATCTTCACAACTTCTCACCTTGCGCATTGTGCAGAATTTGGGCAGATGTTGATGCAGAGAGGAAAGGATGGCTTCATGCTCAGGGTTTGTGTCTCATCTCACACTCTTTCTTTCCTCCCTTCCACCTGGATTATGACCAGCCAGCTTCCTCCCTGTTCCTCTGGCTACCTGTTAGAAAATTCAATATGTTTAGTCTCTTTCCCTGCTGTCAAAATATCTGTAAATAGACAGTGAGGCCTCTTAAATGTATTATTTTTATATATGATGTAAATTATATTCAGTAATTTAATATACATTTAAAGATGTATTAATATTCATTACATTCTTAATTAAAGCTAACATGCTGTTTAGAGCAGAGTACCAGCACGTAACATCCTGCATTTTCACTGAGAACCGGAGTCTTTGGCTAACCACGTATTAGGAGGTTCATTTGTATTGCCTATTTGTGTTTTCTACAAATAATTTGCACATTGTTTTGAAATTATGCTTTGATTTTCAGCAGTTATTTCTACAATGTGTAATGTCTAACTTATGTGATGTTATTAGTCATTTAATTTAGAGTTGCTTTGGAGGGGTTTTGTTTGTTTGTTGTATTGGGGAAAATGTGTGATCACTTTGATGTGGATTCATCTGTCTAACTGCAGGTATTTAACTGAGGTTCCCTATATAGCTAAAGGAAAATTTTGGCACATTCAGGGGGAATTTAGCCTGATTAAGAGCTTAAGCAGCTCCTAGAGTTATGTCACAGTTCCAACATAGGAAATGTAGGATGATTAGGCACTCAGCTGAGAATATTCTGGTGTGTTAAGGTAAGCAGGATGAAGCTAGGTCTTTCAATATAAATTTTTAAAATATTATAACACTGAAAACATTTTTCTAAAACATTCCCAAACACACTAAGAGGACATTCACACTTACAGAAAATTCATACTGAAGAAGACAGACAGAGCTACATGGATTGATTAGGAATTTGAAAGAATATTTACAGAAATTTCATGTGGTTTCTTCAGTTTGGACTCTAATGGTAAGAAACACACATTATTGTCATAAGCTCCTTTTCCTCCACAGTCTTTGCCATGTGAACTAGCCTTCACACACATCTTTGCACATCAGCTTGTTCATCTATTTTTAATTCTCATCTCAGTATATCTTTTCATCTTTACTTAAACCTATTTTCCTCTGAGATTTTTTTTTTTTTTTTTTTTTAATTCTGTAAACTATTTTGGGAGAGAATTTGTAGGAAATACCATAAAGAAGAATTAACATTGTTACTGTTAGGCAGCCACTTCCTAGGCTGAACTTCTAATTAAGTTATCCTTGGTTCCTGCAGGGGAATACTAACCATATGTTTCTAGGGATACCAGGGTTAATTGTCTGCGGATACTATAGGGACTGCATTTCTTTAACTAACACAAATTGATGAAGGAGAATAAGTAAAGCTTTTCTGAAACAGAATTGCAATTTGAACAAATAAGAGTTATACTCAAAGTATCTTCTTAGGTCCCGTAGAAGGAAGGTGGAGGAAGATTTGGGAAGCAAAAAGAATAAGATTTATGGCACGATAGCTAGCGCAGGGTGGGTACTGAGGGAAAAAGGAGAGAAGGAGCAAAAAAAGTTCACCTTAATTACCAGCTGGATTAAGTCACTGCATTTCATTTGGATGCTTGAGTGTCAGTGTCATTGGATAGTAGAAGCTGTTGTTCAGCTACAAGTTAGCATAATACAGCAGTTACCAAATGAGGTAAGAGATTGAAGAGAAAGTATAGGATCTGGGAATTTCTTCATTCACAACCCTTCAAATAAGAATAAACAACCCTAGCCATCTCTAATTCATTTTTTTTGAAATTAAAATATGTTGCATAATATCATTTCAGCTTTTTTTTTCTTTCTTATATTTTGTAAAAGAACATGATATATATTGTAAAATTTGAGACAATCCTGTAAAATGGAAAAAGAAAAAGAGCACCAACTTTTATATGTGGGTTTCTTCTTATTCCCCCCTAAATTAACATATATAGTCAAATAATGCAGTGGGCTATCTCTAAAATTTTGAAACAGCAGTCTCGTGACAAGGTGTCTTATGTGTTTCTTTCTTTTGTGTGATCTTGCTTCTTATAAGGAACAGTAATTGATCAGAGTGGAGACACAAGCTTCCATGATTGGGTCCTTACCTACCTTAATCAATTAAGAGGAAATAATGAAACCTTGTCCCATTCTTTCTTTGAGCTACTCAGACTCCACGATTTTGAAGGCAGCCTGTGCACTGGTAAAATGCATTCCATGGGATTTCTAAGCAGGTCTGGTAGTTGGAAACACCCCTAAAAAGAAGCTGATAACAGCAAAACACAAAACATCTCCTCATCCTGCGGTAATCTCTATAGCGGGGTTTTAGTCCTGTTCCTTTAACAAGCTCAGTGGATAGGGCAAGACATATGGAATATCAAGTATGTGTATGATGATACATTTGTACATATATGTGGATGAAATTTAGATTTTTCTATAGTTACAGCTGTGGTGCAGCTGAGTAGCAGGGGTTTGCCTGTGAGCACATCAAATGCACCTAGTCGTTAATCCTCTGCCTGGTCCAGGAGCTCTCCAGCTAGCTCTCCAGCTTGCCTCTGGGTGAGAGACAATGGACTGGTTTGAGACAATGGACCAGTTTGAAACTAGGTCATTGATGGAACTTCTAGCTGCTTTCACAGCATTTGATGAATTGGTGCAGGAGCTTTCGAGGTGGGAATTTTGGACAGTCCTGCTGATTCTCCAGGCAGCTCCTGCTGACCCCAAACCAACGGATAGTCATGATTCAGTGTGTTGATTATAATATGGATGTCCAAGACTTCCCAAGCAGTTTCTGATGTAGATTTGACATTTGTAAAGATAAGACATTTGCAAATAATCAGTAGAAACTGGTTTTGCAAATGCAGGAATGGGCACATAGGACAGTCTTTTGTACACAGTTAAGATAGATATCAGACATTTGTATGCAGCGTAAAATAATCCATAGTAATGAATCATGCATGTACTGGAGCGGTCAACAGGACCATGGACTAGCTGAATATAAGAATTGAGAAAAATGGTGTTTTGAGGAGTCCCATCTGATCTAGTTGAAGACATGATTGCAAGGACCCTGGCAATGGAAACTCCATTTGCCAATCAGACCAGCCAACCTGTCTGAGGGCTTTGATTCCCCATACGGGCTTTGCCCTGTGCAAAGATTGCAAAGATCCCAATAAATAAGTTTTGGGTTTGGTTTTGATTTTTGTTTTTAATGAACAGTATGTCTCTGAATGCCTGTGCAACATGGATAGCAGATGAATGCTCATCTCAGTGCTGCACCCTGGCAAAGCACAGTCCAAGGTGTTGGTAAGAAGCCGACCCAAACATAAACCAACATCTTTTCCTTCCTGTAACCCTTTAGCAAGCTGTCAGCACACGTTGCTGGAGGCAGAGTACTCCTACTGCTATTGTGATTACATTGTGCTAATTGGCTTCAAGCAGCTTATATGAATCACTTCAAATCACAGCTTAAAGTAAACTCCCAGCTCATAGTGAGCTGGCGATGTGTACAACAAGAGCACTATTGAACTGGTCCCAGATTTTCCCTAAACATTAAACAGCAGCAGTGCAAAAGTTTAGCTTAGTCTCTACACTCCCATCTTTCAAACTTGCTCAGCATATTCTCGAATGAGATTGTGTCTGGCAGCAATCACAGAGCACGCCTTGACATGCGAATGGGAGAGTTGTTACTACATCAGCTTAAGAATAACCAGCACTGCCTCTCTTTCTGGACCAGCTGTTTTCCAGCTGTGAAGAACTGGTGGCAAGCTGGGCTGGGTGTCAGACGCTATTAAAACTGAGGCACCACTGCTGCGCTTGTTTCGCGCCCTGCGGGACTTTACCTCACTTACTTCAGAAATAAAACTGAATATGTTAAATGGTTTAGCAGCATGGTGGCCGGCTCAGTAACCCTGCAGGAGCATTTTCCTCTACATGTTTCTGGCCATTCAAAGCATAATGCAAAAAAAAATAAAAGCCCTTTTAGAATAATAAAATTCAATAACTGACCAGTGTGACTTTTTCTGTTACTTACTGTATAAAGTGTTTGGCCCAGCACTTGTTTGTGTATGCTTTCTGTTTTTTTACACATCTACTGATGAATCAAGTAGACGTTTGTGCAATCATCTCCTGCTGCTCTGCTTATGGCTTTTGGGGCTGAACTGCAACTTGGTCATTGAATGCTGCTACTGATTTGCAAGAGATGTACTTGTAGAGGAAGAAGCAAGGGTTCAGGAAAACAGTGATCTAAAAATTTAGGATCTGGTCTTTATGTGCTACTTTTGGTTAGAGTGTAGGTGAATGCCTCCATACTTTTCTTGGGTAATTTGTGCGTTATATCAAAGAACTGGGTTTGTAGATCACTTAGGTACAGACTTTTGGTTGCATTCAAAAATTTATTTGCTTAATGTGGCAAAGTTTAGAGAACAGATTTTTAGAGTTAAGATATTCTGAGGTACACCGAGTAATGCCCTGTGACAGAAAAATGTATTTTCAGAAGTAACTATGTGCTTGATATCTAATATTTTCATAATATATATCTTCCTTGATTGGTTAAAAGTTCAGAGCAGAGGGTTACTGGAGAGATAGCATTAATAGTATAAGATTGTAACTTGGTGTTTGTCACTTACAAACCAGCTTGGTAGAAGGGGTTTTGGAAGGATTCCTCATCTGTTTTAGTACAAAGTCAGCTGGCTCATGCTTAGTATCAGTTTTATAAAGTAAGCTTTTGGCACTTTAATTATTTTGGGAGTGAGAAGAGAGCAGGCAATTCAGTGTGAGTTATGTAGATCAGAAAAAAAGCTGTGATTTAATTAATGCACACTTCAGTCTGTGAAGTGCAGTTTTATTTAAAAGTATGTTTTGAATATAGACTGAGTTCGTAATACTGCTGTGAAGACTTGAACATGTTGTTGCTCAGAATTGCACGGGATTTGTTGCACCAGTATCCTTGAGGTGGCTTTGAAATTCTCAAATATACTTCACAGAATATTTTAAACTGTTTGAAAATTTCCCAGTGACTCAACACAGTGGCTAACTCAGAGCTCAAAGCTTGTTGTCTCAAGACCTACAGTGAGCACATGGTGTATTTTGCTTATCTAACAAAAATTTTACCTATAACTGAAATACATCTACATCTTCGGAATATAGGTGCACAAATGAAAACCAGTGATCCAGCTTAATTTCAGTAATCCAAGTTCATCCAGTTCCAGTATGGGACATGCACCATTTACTTATATACTTCTGTACACCAAGCATACAAACATACTTACTTTTTATTCATTATTGCATAAGATTAAAAATGCATAATAGCTTTGTCGAGGAATCAAAAAATGTCATATCTAATTGATAATTACATAACACTTTCACTGAGAAAATATAATTATCTGAAATAGAAAGCTGCCAGGTCCTCAAGCTAAAAATCCCTAGCATTTTATACAAATAAATAATCTCTGTCTTCTAATTTGCCAGTTCTGTGCTTTCCCCTACCTGCTCGACCCTCCTCTGAATATATTTTTCATGTTTTAAAAATATCCCCAAAGCAATCTAATCCAGCACTTTTTGAAACTTCCTATCCAATTAAGCATTATAATCGAACCCATCTGCAGCCCTCCTTATGTTGTTAATATATATATTCACAGTTATCAGACTCCCATTCCATTTAAGGGGCTTTGAATCAGACTGCATGGTCTTTTCTCTTCTGCAACAGATCATTATTTTTAATAGTACAATGGCTTTTTTCCTGTTTCAAAGTCCATCTCTGGATATGACCTCTAGGGATTTCACAGACTTCTGTAGCTCTTGTGCAAGACTCTTTATCCTTTAAAAATCCATAATAAATGCCTGTCAGATATTGCTGCAACAAGATAACATATTACTTCTACTCCGGGATCAATCAAATCCCAGGCCCTGAGATTCAATACATCTTGTCTAAAAGATGTGAAATTTACTGAATAAATTAAGGGGTAAGTTTAAAGACCTTGTGGACATAAATTAGGAAATCTAGCTGATACACATCTAGGATGCAAAATTCTTGTGCAGTGTGCACCTAATAAGCTACGTGATTGCTTCAAAAACATGTATAGTTCCAGAAACAGAGCCAAAACTGTGAAGGCCACACATAATATTTCTAATTATAACATATCCCTTTCCTTTGCTGTAATTATGATTTCACTGGCATTTCCATCTATCAGCGCAGCAATGTCATATGAACTCATGCAGCTTCAAGGCACTATTGCTTGGCACTGCATAGTTATTTATACCAGTTCATATTTTGTGAAAAGCACAGCTAGGTCAGCGCTATACTGATTTGCAATGGAATAAATGGCTTCCTGATTTTGCTATTGGCTTATCATGACTTTTCATGACAGATCACTCCTCCACATCAAAGTTTCTCCGCTATGCAATGGAAATTGTTTGCACTTGAGGCATATGCTTTTTGAATGACTTACTTGCGGGAGGATTGGATTCAGCCATTTTCCCTTATCTTGATCTGTGGTCTCACCGCACTCCTACGGATGTCAGAGAACATAGCTACAATAGATTCGTTTTCACAAACAGCTAAGCCCACACTCAGACTCCAAGCAGTGCTTTGTAATGATTCGTGTCAGCTTGAAGTGGTGCCTAATGGACATAATTTGAGAAATTATTGAGTCAAATTATTGAGTCAAGAGTCCTAGGAGCATGCTCAAGACCAGAGGCTTGTCACTACACACATTTCCACATCTACTTCCAAATTTGCCAGTCTTTCAAATCTTTCAGATTCTACCAGTTCGGCTTCCACAGGTTTTCCAGAGATCCTTTTGAACATGACAATTAACTTAGAGAGGGATATTAAAGAAGAATCTGTTTCAAAGCAACCAGAGCCAGTAGGAAAGCAGCCAAGGAACAGGAAGAGTCTGGGCTCCTGCACGGACAACAAACTGAAATGCTTGCAAGTAACTTTCACACCAAGCTGTGAGGCCCTGTTTGCACTATTAATTAAAGTTGGTCCTTTTTTCTTTTCTTTTCTCTTTCTTTCTATTAAAAATCTGAGAAATAACTTGATTATTCACTGTTGTAGGAAACAGCTTCATTACTAGATATTAATCTATTGCATAAGGTTGCAAAGTGCAACATGGTAAGGGGGGGAAAGGGTTTGTATGTATCTAACATTTGCAATTAAAGTATATATTCTGAGAAGCTGATGACCTCCACTGCTGAAGTAGATTCATGGATTAATAGATATTAAATTCAGATATTAAATTCAGAAGAATTCAGAAATTCAGAAATTCTTATAACAAGACTTAAAATAGTAAATTTATGTTTTACCAAATGAATTATTCCAGCAGTTCATTACTCTATTTCAGATGTATACTTCTGCCATTTATTATTTGTTCTGAACCTTACTGCTACAGAGATCGTCACAACTTTCCCACATAAACAATTAACACATTTCGTTGTGAGAACCTTTTCTTTTTAAACTATGTGTTCACCCAGAGGGATATAATGGAAAGCTTTATTTAATGATGGTCTCCCCAGAACACATTATGTTTCCCACTCAGAACATGGAACAGTTATGATGTCTAATTGTCTAATCTGTCTCATCTGGAAATTTAATAGCTGAACGTAAGGGTCATCATAGTTTTATTAAATGACAATAGCTTTTTCCAATTTCTGAGATTCTGTTTCACTTCCTGGACTTATATTAGAAGCCACATATATATATATTTGTGTGTGAGTGCGTGTGTATATCAGGGAGAGAGGAGAGAACTAGTTTTTATGTGTGTGTGGATAGAGACAGAGAGAGCAAGTGATATGTCATGTACAACGTGTAAACTGGCCCTGCTTTGAGCGGGAGCTGGATCAGATGACCTCCCGTGGTCCCTTCCACCCTAAATCGCCCTGTGATTCCGTGATTCAATACACCGATCATTAACTGAGTATCTGAGCCCTTGACGTATGTCTGTAGATGGACATTCATTACATCTCTCCCAGCTCTCTCTGTGTTTATTCCCATAGATACATAACTCAACATAATGACACCAAAAGGTAAAAGGTAAGTAAGGCCTGCTACACAGATTGACTTACTTTCTCAAAGCCTTCTTGACAACAGTTATATCAGGCATATGAGATATATCTGTTTCAGATACTATTATGCTCTTCACAACATAAAAATCAGATTGAGATTTACTGTTTGCTAGTAGAGCATGATGTAGCCAGCTGACTTAGACAAGGAATCATAGAAAAGGTAAATTTCTCTTATGTTGATTTTATAATTTTGGGGTGAGCCCTTAATTTTCACACAAAAATTCTTGATTAATTTTCAACATAATCTCATGTTTTGTTTTCCAAATATTATTGCCAGAAACAGAAGAGGATAAACCCAAGATGTTTCATATATCTCGGTTGGCCCTAAACTAATATAATGGAAATGTTTTGCTCAGGTGTAAGTGTTCAAAGGGATATGGCATCATGCATTGCCAGTAGCTCACAGCTACTTCTGCTACATGATGTTTTTCCTCAGTATAGAAACTGATATTGATTGTCCTTGGCTCTGCAAAAAACTGCTCCTTAGAGTGTGAAAGAGCTGGTGTTTTCCTCTTTTAAAAGACTGGGATGTTTATGTATCAGAAGTTGCTTCATAAGAATGTCTTTCTTCAAAGATTAATGACAAACCTTAAAAACATTACTTCACATGAAGAAAATATATCTTTCTTCTAAAAGTATATATAGATATGTAAGCGGAAAGAACAGGGGATTGCTAAGAAGGTGCTGGGTTAAAAAGGAAGAGATCATTGGAAAGATATGTTATGTAACGTGTATGTAAGTATTTTTTTTTCTTTTACCGTTTGTCCATAATTTATTCTCCAAACTGTGTATTTCCACATTGTAGTTTTGGTTTAGATCAGTTATATGTCATGCAAAATACAATTACAACACGGAAATAAATAAGAACTTCAGGTGCTCCCTGTTTCAAGGAATTTAAGAAATTTAATATGAATCAAAAATAAAAACAAAATTAGAAATAAAAAAACTTTCATAAATCATTTATTTTAGCAAAACTTTGGATGAATTAAGATTTAAATAAAAACTGGAAGATTTATCCCTGTATAATAGTATGAAATTAAGGCATAGTTTTACCCGTGCTGTTGCTAATCAACAATGTATTCAATTGCATGCCAAACCTGATTTACTTGTTGTCTATGCAATTAAAATGCAAATGTACAGGTCTTAATATAAGGATCTGCAATTCTGGTTGTCACACTACGTAATACTACTGCTGCTACTATAATAATAATTCATATGGAAAATTATCCCAGCTTTAACCACCAACATGTGCCATACTCATCCCGAAATAGGACATTATGTCTCCTGGGCACAAGCCTGAAAAGTTTGGCTGAAGACCATTTACAGCACATTTTGGTAAGAGTCTTAAATTGCTTCAAGGACCTCTGTTTCAGGTAAGTCAATGCTCTCTTTGGCCAGCCTGCAGAGAAATGTTTCCAACTAACACGTCATCTTCAAACTCTTTTCAGCTTTATTCACTTCAGTGACTTAGAAAGTTGACTTCCTACAGGCTCTTCACCTAACAAAGTGTGAACATTAGAATCAAAGTGGGATTGTTTCCCCGTTAACAGACCCAGACAATTTTTGGCACAAACCAAAGGGGAAATTTTTTTTTTTTTTTTTTTTTTTTTTGAAATAAAAATATTTCTCTATGATACACTTTTTAAGCATTGAAGGCATCCAGGATCAAGGTACTCTTATTTTGATTTCCCAGAACATAAAAAAAATTATTATCAATTAGAACATACCTCTCGTACATGACATGAGCAATGCTGGCAAACACAGAGGTTTGGCATGTGTTTGTAACCACTGTCCATGGCGATACCAGCCTCCAAACTGGATGAATTTGGTGCAGCAAACAAGCACCATCTGCATAGGAGAAAACATGACATATATATCTTATGTTGTCATGTAGACAAAAGTATCTGTACATACAGATAAAGGTGTATTTTATTATTTCCCAGACAATAGAAGAAAAAAAATCTTTCTTACACTGGCCAGTCTAGGTAGCTCATGAATTCCCAGTATTAGCCTTATGGGAAGCTAGAGGAATATTTTGTTGTTTCCAAAGAACATACAGAAGCTTCAAAATTGCTATTTTATTATGGCCTAAGAACTCTACAATTTCTAAATAAATAAAAAAAAAAAAAAGCCTGTTATCTGTAGCTGTTAAGTTTGAGTTTATCACCATCCAAAATCTAGAAATTAAGTGTGCATCAGTTTGTCTCTTGCCCTTAAAAAAACGAATGACTTTTTGTTTTCTTTTTATTTACACCTACTTATGGGCTATCACGCCTGCTACCTACAACATCCTCCTGGAATAGATAATAAAAGGATGCAGTTATGTTTTATTACAGCTATGTGATATAAGAGACATCTTGCCTTTATCCAAGTACTTGAGTTTTTCAGATTTTAGAAATGGATCTATCCTGTAGCCAGACTATTCCCAGTCTGTTCCCTGGGCTTGACTACATTATCTAACAGCATCCCAATTCTGTGTGAAGGGAAAGTACAGGTATATGTTAGTCCTTTCTGCCTCACATATCCCTGCCGGTATGAAAATGATTCCCAGGAGCATGAACTTCAAAGAGCAAATTCCAGACTGGACAATAAAGCTGTACGTAGGCTAAAAATTGCACATTGAGGCCTACTGACACGGAAGGGCCTTCATCTGTTTTACTAATCCGTTTTAGCCTCTGAGACAAGGGTGTGTATTCAGACTTTCTTTTGGAAATGGCTCTGATCTCTGTATCCACTGTAAGTGCTGAAATACGCCTAGAAATCATTTGGGGTAGTGCCTGTTGGTAGAGGTCAAGATTGTGCCAGGGATTGTCCTAAATATTTAGTGTATAGACAAATGAATTGCCTGGAAACATTCTTTGCCATGTTCAATTTGTTACTCTAGACACCACTTGGAGTATCAGAAGTCCAGGACATCTCTCGGCACACTCCCTCACATAACCTTGCTGCACTCATGTGTTCATGAAGCTGCAAGTCTCCTTGAGGTCTCTGTTGTGCCAAGGACTTGTCATCCTTCACACAAAGGGTGATTCAATACGCATTCTTTGTTAATCGTTATATTATCCCTCTAGATACCACTCTTAAGAGAGAATAATTTCTCTTTTCTAGATGTTCCAACCCACTTCACACCCAAACAGTTTCTTCCAAACACTGAAGATAGTATTCTTAGACTATGTTTAAGCAGTTGACAGGATTCACCTTTGGATCAAGTGCAGCAGCCCAGGCTCGTCCATGTTGATGTGCATCCGCAATGCAATGCATAGCAGCTGGCTGGGGCTTTTGTTGCAGACCTAGTGGTAATTTCATAATCCTAAAGCATCAGTATTATTTTGTGAATGTGAGAGTTGTTGCAGTCCTTAAAATTGTATTTTTACAGTGTGTTGTGGTATATGGCAGGAAGGTATGCAGTGTCTTAGGACCAAAGGGCCTATGTAGATAATGTCGAAAGATTGTTTAGGGTAAGGGAAGCCAGTTGTATATCTGGCTCAGCTGGATCATCAAAAAAGAAGGGTTTCTGTCATAAATGATACTTAGAAACTATTCAAAACTTTGGGTTTCTTTTGGGAAGAAACGCTGAAGTAGCCTAATAAATATGCACTGTAGACAATCAAGGGGCCAAGATTTGAAATGAAATAGCAAAACTTTTTAACATTGTAAATATATCCATTTTATGGCTTATCATTCCACTTGTTTGTCTTTGCTTGTGGTTCTAGATCCCACCTGATGATGAATGAAAAGCTTGCTCTTTGCAGAACACACTAATCTATGCTTCCAAATCATTTTGTGCCAAAGAGATCAATTGCCCGCTAAGAGCTACCTGGTCTGTAAGTCCCAAAATAGGAACTACAAATTTGTTTACTGCCCTACAGGTCCTTCAGTGGGTGACAGATACAGAGGATTGTAGAGAAGACTCAAAAAGGAACCTTTCTCCAAGTTTATTTTTAACTTGATATGTGGATTTATTTCCTAAGACTGTGCATGTGCACAAGTATAAGTGTGTGTATGCATAAGGGAGGGAGAGAGAGAGAGAGAGAGAGAGAAAGGGAAAAGGGAAGAGAATTTTTGTAAAAGTAAATCTCTTTTTGAGGGACAATAGCAGATGTGAAATGTCTTGCTATCATAGAAAGACCAGGCCTTGAGGCAGAATGTGGCTTTTATCTTTGATGAAGAAAGACAAGATTTTTTCTCAAACAGCATGAGTTACGATTTCTTTGTAAATGTCACTGAAGAAGAATGTCTCTAGTCTGTCCTTCATTTATAATGCCATTATTAGGAGATTATTCAACATTCTGAAAACCAAACAAGTTAAACACTCAAAAGAAAATAATAACCCTTAATAACCCTTAATAGCAGGATGGGAGAGAGTATATTTTCAGTTTATGTTTATAAACGCCTCAAAGCTCTTAACAAACATCTAGTAATGAAGCTTCAGCACAAACCTGGGAAGTAGTTAAGCTTTTTTTTTTAATCTACATTCACATCATAAGCAATTGCAAGAACTGAGAAGCTAAATCACAAACTGAATCAGTAGCAAAGCCAGGAATATAACCTATGAAGTCATCTCTGTTCCTCTCTGAGAGGTTAATATTGGAACTGACACTACCCTGCGTATCTTTTGCCCCTAAGAAGAGACAGTGGAAATTGTGTCTGCTTAATTTAGATGCCACATCACAGCCCTATGGGTTTCTGGCCTTAAAAGGACTATCCAGTCAACTCAACAAAATGTCCAGAACTTCCTACATAAATTCAGTTGCGCAAAACATTAACCTCTGAGGACTTGTCCAGCTTAACTGCCTCCTATCAAAGTGCTCAGGGCACGGACTCTTCATCTAAGTGTAAAAGTAATGCTTCGAAGTCCAACCTTAACTTCCTGCTGTCTTGCAAGTTACTGGAAAATTCTCATACGCCAAAAACAGATACAAAAACCTGACTTTTTGCCTTGCAGCAAACTATGCTTTTTGAAGAGGGAAATCATGATAACCACAGAGCAAAAAGAGTCAAACTCAGTGAAACGTGAAGCTCAATTCAGTTACCACATGTAGATGTCTAGTACTCTTTGGGATGATGACAGTCATCCTATCTGACCTCTAGCTGGTGCTCCAGAGCATAGCAGATTTTCTAGAGATCCTTTTACTTGTTTGCCAGCCTTCTGCAGCAGCTATCCAAAGGTAAAAAGAAATGACAACAAATGCCTAAATAGGACCAATGGAATTGAGCTGTTAGGCTGGGATTAATTTGCCTAATTTAACTAAATCTTAGAGTTAGAAATCAGACTCAAAGCTAGTCACCCTAAGCTCAGTTAACAGGTATAGGCATCTGCAGACAGAGATTCATTTTATCTAAAACAGATGTTAAAGACAAGTAAAAAGGACCACCCTTTCATAGTACCTGTATCACTATCATATCCTCTATAACTGAATTTTAAGGTAACAGTTAAATTTTTCTTTAGATGTTTTCCATTTAGGTGTCTGAAGTTAGGTGAGAACTCATTTAGAAAATGTACAATAAATGGAACAAAAGAGACTAGGAAGCCTGAAAAGCCTAAATTACTGCTCCAACCCCTGGAAAGCTTCTGACCAAGTGTCTTGGAGAACACGGTATAAGCAGATGCCACAGAAGCAGACAGCTTAGACTGGAATGGAAAAATGGGTCTGCTAAATTTAGATTCTGCGCTAAGGTTAGAGACTAAATTTAGAAGAGAGCTGGGAACCTATGAGAGTTATTTTCAGTTGTTTTTGGCAAAATGCTGCTGCTGAGGTGCTGCTGAGGGTGCTGACACTAAGCTAGGAATAACTGGTGCTCTTTGCTTGCCTGCCCTTCTGTAAGCCCACCTGGGAAAGAGTGTATGCCTTTCTCCTCCATCGTCTTACCAGTGGAAGGGCATTTTATCTCAGCCTGAGAGAAAGTATCACATTGCAAGGTGACAGTTTTGTGATTTGATTTCCATTCAGAAAAATGTTCTGTTCTTCAGCCCATGGCAAATACATGGGCAAGGGGCTGAAAAGGGGGAAAAAGCAGTATATTGAGGGAGACAGTCCTCACTCCTTCTAGATCAACAGAAATATGACAAAGGACTGAAAGGACTCATTCTATCTCATTCCAGACAGATTTTAGGTTTGAATTAGGAAAATGATAGAAACAAAAAGATAGCAGCTTATGAAAGTCACTCAAGGAGTCATTTTTGAAAGCATTCCCTTCTGTGAAGGGAATTCAGTTTCCAGATTAGTATTTTTACTGGGTGTATAAACCATCCGGTTGGCTTAAATACAAAGTGAAGATTCTTGGCCTAATCAAGAAAACTTCCTCAAAAAAGACTGAAGCATCTATTGAATTTCCTTAATTTCAGAACTTTTAAAGGTCTTTGGGGAAGGTCCTACTTCAGTAAAGTTCTTGTACTTACTTTCACCACTATCTCACTTAACTGTATTCATTTGAGGCTTCTTAAGGATCTTAAAATATGCTGTAAATATCAGTTTGGTTAATATATTTAGTCAATTTTATTAATATCCTTCTCTGCTCTTTCAATAAGGATAATAAGGAACTGTCAAAACCAAAGGTCTTGGATTTAGGAAAGAGGGTGAGGAAGTGATGTCTCTTTTCCTCAATGTATGTGCAAAAGTGAAACTGGGATTTAGAGCAGTTCAGTTGCCCAAGGACAAATAATAATACAAATTTGCTGGACAGGTGCATGGCCAGTTAGTTTTTCAGTTGTCTTCAAACTGAAAAAAAAAAGTCGTATCAGAAGAGTATAGAAAAGGAAAGCTTTATTTTGATGCCTGCTGTGGTTTCCACAGAAGTTTAAAAAAGAGGAGCCTTCCTTTCCCATTCTATTACAATTGATTTTTTCATGGCTAATTAGAAGGGTTTGCATTAAATACTAAATATTGATTTTTTTCAGCATCTTATTTCTGTTCTGGATCTCTGAACATCTGTACCAGCATTCCCCCTACAAGCAGAGCTTGCACTAATGACTCTCAGTTATCCTGGACAGTCGTGTAGCCAATTAAAAAAAAAAAAATCTTCCTGGAAAACTTACCTATTGATTAGGAGTTGTGTGTTTACTTCTTAGGGGAGTAAATAGAGAATGAGGTACAGTTAGGATTATTTCAGGTTAGTTCTCTAGTGGGTGAAAATAATACTAAAGGACTCTACAGCTTTATGTGTACATTTAAAACATAGACTCTGTTCAATTTTAAAACACTCAGACTGGTTTCCAGCACTTCTCTTCCCTAAAATCCATGAAGCCTCTTGCCCTTTGGCCTTTCACATTCACACTAGATTATGTGCTGGACCTCCGGAAAAGGCATCTGCTTGACAGAAGCGACCAGGACAAAGTTGCTCTCTGTCTTTTCTATCTCAACAACTTAATCTTTCTTAAAGTTACATTACTTCATCCTAGCCATCAGCTCCATCAGCCACTTTATCCGTCTGGTGCCATAATGTTTTTCACCTCCACCTCTTGCTTCCCAATAAAGGTAGGTAAAGGCTTTTCCGCAGTTCTGAGCTTGGAATGAATTGTAGTAAAAACTGTAGTGTTTTAAGACTGTGGTTGATGCTAATATAATTCTGAACCATGTTTAGTAGGACAGGTAAGTAAGTGAACATTAGAGGAGAGCGCTGGCAGAAGAGAGAACTGTGTGTCTGCCTCAGTTGGGTTGTTCACCAGTAATCTGATGCAAAGGGTGAGACACATGACATCTACAGAATAGACGGTTGTATTTGAACTGATCACTTCAGGCTTCATCTATAATTACAGGGAAAACCAGGCATTTTTGCGAGATTAATCATTCAACCTGTTTAAAACATCAGCTTCAGAAAAATGAACTACATCGTAGAAACTATTTACTAAAATAGGAAGCTTTAGGTGGTTCATCCAGATGTAGATGTCTGTATTAGCTAAATCCAAACTCAAATACTTTAACTTCACGGTTAACTTAAATATATAGGTCTTTGCCTTCTTTTTCATTTAATAATAAGGTCAACATGACATTTCTCTGAATAGGGTAGAATCTGTATGTCAGCATACTTCTGATACATTTTGTCAAATGAATTTCTATACTTGCTTTCCTATGAACCATAGGGACGTTCTCTTCCATAGGGACATTAAATAACATCATGCCGACAGCGGAAGACTAAAGCAAATATATAACTTGTCAGGTCACTTCAGAAATGGAATATCCATTCTTGAGAGAACACCAGTGCCTTCTGCTTTGCTCCTAGCCTCTCACAAGTCTTTAGAGTGATGTTTAATCAATGAAGCTCGTATGCAGTGTCCATTCTGTAAATTCGCTGAATCTCTTTTGCAGCCCAGAACCTAGTCCCCCATATTGTCCATGGTTTGAACATATTTAGTTTGCTAATGGATGCCAAACCAAAGCCAAGTTCTACAATAGGAAAAGCCAGCCTAACGCAGGTTAGCATATTCTGGGATCTGCTTGTGACACATGATATATTGGCTACAAAACCTGTTCACATCCTTGGTCCCAAGATCAAGACTTGTTCAATGTCACAAATGATATTTTTAAAAAAAAAAAAAAAAAAAAAAAAGACATCAGAGGTCCATAATAGTCCACCTCAGACACTTTTCCCATGAGAATGCTACAAGGCAGATCAGAAGTGCCTGAACTGGATATTTATAAGATTTAAAGAGGTAGAAAAAATTCCAAGTCCCACAGTCTTGGACTAAAATAAGCCATGAAGCTTAATGCACTGTATCAGTACCATATCTGTGGACTTCAAGGAATTTCTGTAAATTGAATAGAAGAATTAAGTAGTCTGCAGGGAGGGACTTATTGGGAAATCTGAGAGGAAATAGATGATTCTAAACTGAAAAAAAAAAGTATGCAGCGGAAGTAGTGTGATGCTATTGGTAATGTATGATGCTCTGTCCCTTTGAACACCTATACGTGAACAAAACATTTCGATTAAGCTTGTTCAGGACCAACTGACACATATGCAACATCTCATTTATCCTTATTTGCTTCTGGCAATAGTGTTTGGAAAGCAAAACATGAGAGTATGTTGCTGTAAACTAATCAAGATTTTTTGTGTGAATGATGCTGATATTCACCTTCTTTTTACTTACGTTCTTTTTCTAGGTACAGCAGGAAATATACTGAAATACACTGCTGTTTTGATTTTGTAATGAATTCTGTAACCTAGTTTAACTGGTGTTAAGGTTATAAACTACACTCGTGACTCTGCATTTATTAAAAAAAATAGTTTTATTTGCCTGGAAAAGCAATAGGACATTTCTTGCATTCATAGTAGTTACACCACATTCAGAGCATAGACACTGGACCAGATCTGTCTGCATCCTGGTAAGACCATAGTCAGGGAGGGCTGCACTACCAGTGGGTTAATCAACCCTGTAGCTCCCATACAGACATAGCTCTAGTGATATATTAGATGTAACCTTTGTTTACCTTCTTGCTAATTAATGCACCATTGATTTGGGATAAAAACTGGATCTCATCTGCCAAGAGCACTGTATGTGAATTGATCTGGTATTGGTAAGTTGTATATATCATCAACAACCATGTAACGCTATATCTGCCATATTTATATTTTCAAAGTTATATGTAAATGTCTGCAGACATGGATACAGAAATATTGTGAATGTAAAATTATCAAGCACCCGTAAGTAGATTCATTAAGGGGAAATAGTTAAGTAGTCAGTTTCTGTGGAATAAAACTGTAGAGTCCCTAGTTGGAAAAAATAAATATATAAGATTCCTAATATAAAACTACCTAGTTTTCTGCTGGAAAAAAAGATATGTAAATATCTTCTGCAACTATTTAGTTATTTTGTCTCAGGTATGTCAGCATCTGTTATTCCAGGGTAAGAAATAGATTAGTGGTCAGACAATGAATCTTGAGACTTTGTGTTATTTTTTTTTTTCAAAATGATTGCACTTTATTCCTTTGAGCATGTCTAAAGGGGGAGCATATCAATGATCACTGAGCTTAAGCAGCTTCCATCTCTGGCTGGGTCACTCTTCTGGATGACCATGGCAGCGTGTACATCAGTGCTGTGGGAGTTCAGCAGTCCAGCAAGGTGATACCAACTGATTTCAGGTGCCTCCAGGGTAAGACGTGGTCTGAATCACTCGCTTGGGCTAGACACCATCCATAAACCTTGAGAAGTTTAAGAAGTGTTGCAGTATACAGTATGAATACAGTATTGCAATGAGCAGCTTGCTCCGGGGCTGCATTTTCACCCAGTATCCTGAGTTAGGGATTATATAATGATTGTATATCAAAGTTTTTTTTTACTTGGGCAGTTATGCTGTTTCCCAGTTCAGCATTTTTTAGAATTTGATCCTCAAAACAGAATTTTTCCAACAGAGGTACAAAAGGCCATATCAGTCATCTTGTTCGAGTGCTCAGACTTTCATGCTCAAGTTGAAAACATTTTATTTTTCCTCAGTGATTCCGCTTGCTAATGCATCTCAGGTTTCGTAATAGCTGATTTTTGTTGTCTCGGCTCTGGCTCGGAGGGGCCATATAATGAGGGAAGCATTTCAACTTTCTTCCTTTAAAAGTAAGTTTATAGCTTCCATGTTTGTTGAGAAAAGCTTGAAAAAAAGGAAAATGTACAAGCGTATCTTGAGAGGAAGAAAGCAAAAATGTTAGCCAGAGGGGATATTAGGAATATTCAGTGAGCAGGTTTTTCAGCATCTCAGGTCATGAGAGCTCTAAACGTTGAATGAAATAATCAGATTCTGCTACAATGGCAGCATCCCTCCCAGAAGTGATGCGAATCCCTGCCATTATTTTGTAAGATACTTTGAGATCACATGATGGAAAGCTCTGCGGGAAGGTAAGACACTATTTCTTATTGCCATTGCCTTCTCTCTCTAAGCTATTCAATGCTCTCAGTTAATGACTACACTAGTCATTATCTTTCCTATATTTCAGTATTATACTTTATTACACTAGTCACTGTCTTTCCTCTATTTCACTATTAAATGAGACTTACTTTTCATTCAAATGTTATTGAAGAAGTTAGTGCATCTAATTGAAGGTTTCTGACTCATTTATGGTGGTTTTAAAAGCTTAATCTTCGATTTTGAGGGCCTGGATGACCCTGATTACATGAACCGTGAGCTACAATTCGACTTCTATATTTTCTCTGTCATTAAATACTCTGATTCATTTGATATATTCATTTGATGTATATCTTTCTACCTTCATGTGTATTACGTGTACATTCAGTGATATCAATAAATGCTGAAGCAATATGCTTAAGTATATTTATCACGTACCACAGCTATATCAGTCTTACTATTACAACCATATTGCGCAAACACTTCTAATGCAGATAATTAAGTTTAAAATTCAGTTCTTTAGAAGTCTGCTTAGGAGATTTTGCATGTGGTTTTCTCCTAGGTAGCAAAGGCAGGAGGAAGAGTAGCAGCTTCTATATGAAGAAGGGACTGTTTAGGCTCATTTACAATCTGAAAAATATAAAGTTTTGGAACCTTGAGGGATTCATCAAGGAAGTCTTACTCATGCAAATAATCCAATGGGACAAAGTTAAGGCCTCCTGAGATGACTGACATGTGCTAACACCTGCCCTGAATTATCTGGGAGGATGTTAACTGACCCAGGCAAAAAATATGCCAAGGATCATTCCTACAATTTAAAGTGGGAGACTGAGTTTTGGAGTGGTAGCATTTCCTAGTATTGTTAAACTGAAAAATATAAAGGTGGCCTCTGTGTCCACAAGTTGTGTCATGTACGTCAATCAGCTTAAGAAAAGCAATTTTTCCTGGGGGATATTCAAGCGATAAAAACAGAATTCTGTTAAATGGACAAATAAACTCTGCAAAATCCTTGCCCTCCCAGCTCAAACTGTGCTAAGGCACTTAACGAGACTGGCAGGCTTACCACGTAAGGATATGGAGTTTGCTCCAAAGGAGGCTATTAGGGGACAGGAGAGCACAGGTATATTTCTGTACTGACCCATTTATCTTCAGTTCAGGGCGCTGATGAAGAGGAGGATTCCACCTCCATATTTCCCCCCAAATGGCTACAATCATCTTCTATCCATCATGACATGTTTCAAGGGAGAAGTTAGAAATCTCTCGGCCCTCAAGGACTGACTGACAAGGTAGTGAATAAAAACACAAGTTTTCGCAGGCCAAAAGCAATGCCAGCCAAACCGCAGAAGCTGCAATATTTTCTGTTATTTTATTGAATGTCACTTCAGACTGGGAAACGATCTAAAACTTAGTATAATACCTTCCAAGCTATCTTGAGACCCAATCTCTTTTCTTGATAGAGAGATACTATGTTTTATTTATTTCTTATTTATTTGTTTGCATGGCATTGATTGTTTGCCGGGGCCTTGCAAACGGGAACAAAGACGAGATCCTTGCTCCAAACTGCAGCGTATTAAACCAATGGCTGGAATGCTTCAGCAGGTTGTGGGAATGCATCAAGGCTAATATTTCTAAAAGCCATTAGTGATTTTGGAGTAACCTCATTATTCAGTTCCTTTAGCTTGTGACACCTTCAGTGGGATTCGTTTTGGTAAGGCTGAGCACCCTCCTTCCTGAAAGTCAGATCCCTCTAGTACAACTGAAGACTGACATTTTAAATTACTAGTGATTTCTGAAAACAGCGACTCCCTTCCTTATTTAGCATAACGGGCTGTGGTTCTCGAGTATTTCTGACACTGTGCCAATGCAAATAAATCATGAAAGAGTTTGGATTAGTGTTTATCTTTTCTGTTTCATGTTAAAACTTTGAGAAATTTGGGGTAATGCATTGTTTGCAAACACTTTCTCAAGGAAATTATTATGATCTGTTTTGAGAAAAGAGGCCTTAATATTTCAGGGGATGTATTATCAGCCGGATCCTTTTTGTTTTAGTGAGGGTGGTTTCTCAAGCCATCATCAGAGGCTTGTCTGTAAAGCAGAACAGACCAGTGCTCTGCTACCACCAGTCTCTCAATATTGTCTCTATGCCATTCACTTTCCTGAGCCCTGACAGGGAGGAAAGAAAGGGCTGAGATCAGAAGATTTTACCTACACAGACCACAGATGAAGAAGATTAGGAAAACAAAATGACCTTTTTTTTTTTTTTTTTTTTTTTTTTTTTTTAACTATAAGAAAATGTTTAGAACGATACTTACTGTTTTCCTAGAGAAACTTCACCTTGTTTCTGTTGTGGATCTTACAGAGGCAGGTCCTTTGCAGGCCACTTGGTTACCCCTTCCTGTCCTTGAAAGATTTTTCAGTTCACCCAGTGAATATGGGTATTCTGTGCTGCCTTTCAAGAGAACCATGCCGTGCCCCTCTTTCCCTCCCCACGCAAAGGGAGTGGGTCAAAAATCAGCTTTAATAGGGAAACTTCTGGCTTTGTGACTTATCATTTCCTTTTCCAGTCTTACTAACCTTTGTGCTGCCTCTTAAGAAGCTTGGATAATTTTGAGACCGTAATGAGGCCATAATCTCATAATTGAGACTATAAACTCACAATTTTAAGACCATAATGGTTATCTAGTTTGACCTGCGGCAAAAAATGGCCAAGGACTTTCATGAAGTGGCTCCTGAATCAAATTAATCATTTCTACTGTAGAAACAGAGCCTGGGGTGATGATCTGTTCTGCATATAAACATACAGAATGCACCAGTATGAGAAATACCTACAACATCTTTTCTTTCTACCTCAGTCCCTGGTAAATCCCATACCACAGGGTTTGCATTTTCCTGAGACAAGTTCTCAGAGAATGATCATTTTTCTTGCACATTTTCTTAAAAAAGGGATTTGTCTATTTGTCAAGAACTTTTCATTCTTTTTAGCCTTTGTCACTAAAGGACAAGAACAGGAAAAGATGTCAACTCAGTCTTCAAAATAGATATAAAGGGATGGATAATCTACCATGTTCCTAGTTCAAATGCGTTGGGTCAAATTGCCCTCAGTGCTCAAAACTACCACATTTTATTTTGGATTTGTTTAACATCTCCTTGAACTCATTGAACTGGCATGACATGGCATTACTAGCTATACCAAAGAATTTTTTATCATCAGTTTTCTTCCATGTAATGGTTTTCAGACTATGATTTGCTGTTAAGTATTTAATAAATGAAATTCATTCAAATTAGTCTCTGATGAGCGCCACACTACTTTAGCTAAACTGCACCCACCATTTGAAATAGATATTTAAAATTCATAGTGGTATCTCTGCAGAGCATTGCAATCTAAAATAAAAGCATATTGTGACCAACTAAGGCAGCAGTTAGTGCTCCGATTTGTCTGTTCTCTGACCGTGTTCTCGGAGCTGAGGAAGGGAAGTTGACCTGTTTCAGCAAAAAACTAGATGCAGCTCACCCTTATCAACACACAGCCTTCTCTCACACTTGCTCTGGACTTACTGTGCATCCGATGTACAACCAATGTACTTCTCCTATTATGTTCATCTCTCAGAAGCAGTAGGACAGTACTTCCTTTAGTAATTATTTAGATAATTACTAATGATTTAGATAATTTAGAGTTCGTGACCTCACGCAGAGCAGAGTGGGGCAGTTGGCTGCCTGGCTGCAGACGTAGGTGGGAGACGGGGCCACAGCAATCCTTTTGGAGATGCAGCTCTCCTGACCTGCTGTAGGAGAGAAGTCGTTTGTCGTTTGTCCACATTAAGGTATTTTTGCATCTGTGACAATCTCTTTTAGCATCTGGCTGGCTGGCTGAAGATTTTGACTTATTGTCTTTAAGAGATTTTTTTTTTTTCAGTTGTTTTGGTCTTTGTTCTAGAGTCAAAATTTAATTTTGGTAAGCAATATGCATACTACAGAGCAATACTGCTGAACCTTAGCCAAAGTCCTTGGAGAATTCTTTGAGAAATACTTGTTTATCTGAAATATTGCTTCATTGCTGTATTTAAAACAAGCATGTGACATAAACCTTAGTAAGTCAGATTTGTTTGTTTTTCCTATTAGAAAGTAGCAAAATAAACACTTTTTTACATTTGATTTTTAAATTTGATGTTTCCATTTTTTCTAGTGGAGGCATTTGAAAAAGCATAAGTGAATTTCTTACCTCCTAATTGAAAATGTACATGTTTACATGCAAGCATACACAAAGTGAGAGTGCATCTAAGACATGGCAGTCAGTAATCTTAATTATCCTAATGCTCTTCTTGA
Source organism: Rhea pennata (assembly GCF_028389875.1). Lineage (NCBI taxonomy): Eukaryota > Metazoa > Chordata > Aves > Rheiformes > Rheidae > Rhea > Rhea pennata. The sequence goes on along the minus strand of NC_084702.1, from coordinate 75,945,354 downwards.
AATACTGTGTAATATAAACAGGATTAAGCTCATTACAAAGTTTTGGTTTCATATGTTATTAGTGTCAAGGTAATTAAAAAGGTGAGTTACTGCATCTGTTGGATGTTCCGGCCTGGGCAATGACAAAGGGGTCAGCTCTCGGTTGTTCATATTAAAACTGGGTAAATGCTATTTATATGCATTTATTCTTGACCATTAATGCTTCAGGAAGTGTTTTGTTACTAGTGGGTTTCAGCAGATGCAAAGAGTCAGGGCCTTGCTTCCACTGATGCCATTTTACTATGCCCTGGTAGCAAAAAGAAACATTATAGTAGGTTTGAATTCTTCTGCTTATTGTATCATTCACGATGACTTTGAGAGCTTTTTGTGTAAATAACCATTTGTCCCTTATTTTATTTTTTTTTAGAAAACATTATTAAACAAAACAAACAAGTAAACAAGCAAACAGGAGCTTCACAGAACTGAGCAAGTGGGGAAAAGACATGGAGTAAATATTATATTGATATCGGATTCTTAGGATTCACCAGCTCCTGGATCTCTTCTTTGCTTTTAGGACACCCTTCTTAAAGGATTGCTACCAGATAACTGCCACAGCTTTCAAAAGTTGGACACAACTGGAGTCAAACACATCAAAAGACAGAAGAGGAAAGAATCAATACTTTACCCAAGTGAGCAGACGAGGATCTACTTTGTTCCTGCAAATAAACTGAAGACAGGAAGCAGACAGTGCAATAAGGATGTATAAGCCATAACTTGATGAAAGAATACCCAAAGGTGGACATCAGTAAGTACAAGTAGAAATGACTTTCTTAGGACCAGTGCTGCTTCTAATCTAACTCAGCTAAATGATCACTTCTTCAGTCAATGTTTCAGATCTTAGATTGTGTCAAAATAACAGAATATTTGGGGGGAAATCAAGCCCATGGCCACCACCATCAATTCAGAGACCCCAAGAGCAGGTCGGGGAGAAGGGATGTGAAAAAAAATCTTACAGAGGAGAAAAGCTTGCTTTGAGGCTTTGCTTGTAATATTTTTGCCCCCAGAACCATAACTGTGCAATTTGTTCAGTCATTTTGGGGCGAGGAGGGCCTCAGAGCTTACTAAAACAGGATTCTGTCCCTAGTGCAGGGCTTGCACGCGCCACAGCATCTCCCCCAGTCCTGGCCCTTCACTGACCCCTCTGGAAGGACTCCTGGCACTCTGAAGTGACTTTCTTCCAGCCTGTGTGCCCCAATTTTGCTTCCTTAGAACGGGTGTAGGTTGTGTCCAGGATATGCACATGGACAGATGCACCTGGAAATATTTCTCTCTCCTCCTAAGAGAGTTTCTTGGTGATTTTGTCTCATTTTAGACACTCAAGGATGGAAAAAGCTGATGTTACATTTTTATTTCTTTCATAATATACACTACCTACCTATTTTTTTCTCTCAAAACACAGCTTTCATACTTTCATTTTTTTGCCTTTGGGAGACAATAAAAAAAAAGGCTGTTTCTTCTCATATTTTCGTGTTTTTCAGTGCAGTGGGGGAAGGGAAAGTGAGAGCTGTGGCTGGTATACTATCTCTTGCTTTATTCATCTACTATAACAATGTTATTTTCTCTTTCAAATTGTTTAGCAGAGGAGCACAAAGTTGCCGAAATAAAGTAATTCTTTCATCCTCTTTTATGCAAAATTTACAGCTACATGGAAAGGAATCCAGGTAGATATTTACCCACTAGAAGAATTAAACCAGACAAAAGAACATACTATCCCTCCCAGGGTTACTACTAGTTTAAGATTTGAGAATATCTACAGGGGAAAAAAAAAAAAAAAAAAAAAAAAAGTTAACAGTATAAGAGAGGGGATTTTTTTCCTCTATTTAATGGTGTCTTCCAGCATTGCAATTTGAACCACATTCCTTCCCTCAAGTATAAGATATTCACTGAAGCGTTACTCAGAGGAGATTTCTCTGCTTCCACAGCTTAGCACCTTGGAAGGGGGTGCATTGCTCTCTGGAAGGTCCTTCTCTGTCCACTGATTGCTGACAGAGCTTCGACAACTACCTTAGCATTAAAGTGTTAAACTTTAGGATGTCTGAACGCAGGTGAAATAAGCTCCCCACATTATGAAAACTGACATAAAACCCTATTTTATTTGACCCATTAAAATTGACTACTGCCCTCCCAAGTATTCAGCTTCTACCTGACTTACCCAGATCAAAATTTTAATTTTTTTTCCAATCCATAAGTTAATTCCTTTAAATTAATAATTGATAAGGTAGGACTGAGATTCTGCTAAGACACATTTCAAATTGAAGCGATTTAGTTAAACGAGTAAAAGTGGTATATTATTTCATGATGTCTAAATAGAAATCCAGTCTACATAGAAATCCCCTTTCCCTATATATACAGCATAATTGTAACATTGATTATTGATATAGAAATTTATAGGTGGATTGGGAAAATTACCAATTTAACCAAAGCTTTTTGTTTATTTTCAGCTTATGGATTTTCTTGAACTCTATAAATTCTAGATGAAAGGACAAATCTGGTAGTTTTAGAAGCAAATAATGACTAAAACTAGGCTGTCGGTGTATGGGCAGAGTGGGAAGATGTTTTTGTCTGAGAAGCAGCAGGAAACCAAATGCACGTTTGAACGCTATGACTTCTGTGCCTTACCCTAAATTCTACTGCAATTTGGGATCAGTCAAGGATCCCTTTAGAAAAAGACCAAACAAAAAAGTCACATGTTCTAATATAAACGGCCTAAATGATCCAACACAAGCAGAATATTTTAAATTAAAATAATACATGTGCTTTCCTCCCAACTTATAAACTCTTTGCTGAAACTTGGACAAGCATTTCTTCCTTATGGAGACTTATGCATGCCCTGCTGCTCGTTCAGGAGTTCAAAGTACAAAATATAGCACAGCACAGGGATGACAAGCTAAAAACCAGAAAGCAATATAGATAGAGTTTCTATTAATTCCCTTATAACATATTCTCTCAAAAAGAGAATCAGCATAGCTATTTCATAATTAAGGTGACGGGGGCTTTCTAGCTAACGGAGATGAAACGGATAAGGATGCCTGCTCTCTGCAAAGTTAACGACAAGACTGGAGTACCTTCAAAGTCTGTGCTTGCAAAACAACTGAACAGCCATGGTCTTTGATTCCCGGCAGTAGCGATCTTGTCAGGAATATCAACTACCACATCCCAGCTGAGGAATTACATCCCTGAAAGACGCTGTGACCTGGAAAAGGGAGGTTTGGAGCTGTGAGTTGTCCCCTTGGCTTTCACAGAGAAATCAGAGCTTGTCACTGACTCCGCGGCGGCAGCTGGCAGTGCTAGGGCAGGGGGCACTTGGGAGAGGGCCACGTCACCGTGGAGGTTTCTGTCAGCTTAGCAGATCTGGCAAGGCAAAATGAGGGAGGCAGCCAAAGAAAACCATTAAAGCATGCCCTAGTCTTTTCCCTCTTTTTTTTTTTTTTTTTTTTTTTTTTTCCTGATCTGTTGGTAGTTTCTCTTTTTTTTTTCCGCCTTTCTATTAAACGCAGGAAGTTTACTTTACATTTGCTGCTGTTGCATTATTGGGTTTCACACCCTGTTCAGCATCTTTATAAACTGCAAACAAGACATAATGGTCAACCAGCAATGCCTCATATAATGACACAGTCAATAATGCTAAACTGTGGCTAAATAACCTCTCTGCTTTAATCTTGAAATAACTCACCAGAGATGAACATCATTATTATTACTTCCCCTCCCCCCAAAGAGAAACCTGAGGCTCAGCCAAGAAAGATTAGTCTTTTATTCAAAAGTCTCACTAATGCACCTTTTAGATGTTCCTCCTGCGAGTTATGAAACGTTCCAGCTAGATTCTACTCTGAGATTTTAAACAAACATGTTGCACAGGCTACTCCAAAGTGATTCCCTTAACAGCAGGTCTCCAGTGAGGTCTCCAGGACAGAGAATGAATCATTCTCCATTAATGCTTAGATGTCTAGTGAGCATTTTGGCCGTGGCTGGTCTGCTCAGTGAGCAAACCCTGCTCAGTGTGTACCCTGTCCCCATACACTCAGCTGGTGCAGAGGTAGAGTAAAATACTAGTATGCTCACACCTCTATAGGAAGAGAAAAAAGTTGCCATGATATACACAACGCCTAGCGACCATTCGTTCACTTTAAATCCACGACACATCCGGGCATATGTGTATTATCATGAAGGACATAATTATGGCTTCATGGACTTTCACACTGTTTTCAGAAATTGGCTTTTCCTCTGATTTTCACTGAAATGTGACAAACTGTTCATTATGCAGTTTTGCTTGCTATTGCAAGTAATCGTCACTTTGCTAGCTCTAGCGAGTGATTAAGGCTGAGACTCTGTGTTCAGATCTCTCTATTTTGCTCATATTCTCCAGTACGTCTGCCTCATTTTCACACAAAAATGTTTCTGTTTTGCTTTGTTATCCAAAATGACTCTGTGATAGTTTTGATGCACTTGTTTTACTCATTCCAGATGGAATTCTGGAAACAGCCAATGCATTACCAAGTAACTAAAACCCTGCAATTTTCAGCCTCATGACAGAAGCAAAAATGATAAGAAGTTACTATTTAACGTGCATGTCATCAGAGCTTTGCAGTCACACAGAAGTTGGTAGACCATATTTAGCTTTGGCATTAAAAAACACGATTCTTCATAAAATCAGACTCTCAGCTGAATGTTATCCATTAGCAAACAGTAGCAAACAAGCAAAACAGACAAAAAGAACATTTTTTTCCATGAAAAGATTTTTAAGGTTTACTTAGTGGTCAAAGAGAATATGATAAATTCTTTAGATTAAACAATAATAACATGTAACACACAGCATCTTTACCTAAGGCTATTGCAACCCTGTATAGAGAAAGTCTCAGGAAATTATCCCCCGTTCCATACTAGGGAACTGAGGCAAGAAGAAGAGGCCTAAGTAGCCTCAGACAGCTAGACTCAAGGATGGAAGAAAAAGTGCTTTAAAAACAGAAAGTCAGCTATGCCACACTTTTGGGCAAAAAAAGCATTTTTTAAATCCTTTTTTTTATCCTATCAAATTCAGTGAGAGAGATCTCAGGAATGTGCGGTGTCTAATATATTCTAGACATATGAGACTATCCAAGACATCCTCATGAGGCTGGCTGACACAACACAGGACCTGCTGCTCTTCTGACTTTTTGAAGCAGCACTTCAAAGCTGTGCAGGGTACTCTAAAAAGGTGTCTGAAATGGCAGTAGAGGTGCGTGTCTACGTACCTGAATTGCTCTCCTTTTCCGTAGAGATGTGGATTATTTTTTTCAGGGAAGGGACCCAGAGCTGGATTCCATGCCCATAGGAGGGAAAGTGAAGGGAAGAGAAAAGAAAGGAAGGGAAGAGAAAGGAAGGGAAGGGAAGAGAAAAGGGAAAAGGGAAAGGGAAAAGGGAAAAGGGAGAAAAGAGAGAAAAGATAGAAAAGAGAAATTCTTTTAATGCCTTCTCTTATCTTAAAGGCAGTGAGCCGCTTGCTCAAACGAATAGTGTGTGCAGAAGAATCATTTCATAAACACTGAAATTGCTCCCAGGCGAGACCAGTGGCCCAACTCTTTGCATTTGTATTCATAAATGTTTAAAATAGAAGTGACAGAATTTCCAGCTGGGATTAAAGATACCTTTTTTCTCCTCTTACACAACCAGTTACATTCATAGAATGTACTTGTTGCTTTCTTCTAAAGCAGAGTAAAACAGAGCTGGACGGTATATGGGCTGGCATAGTACTTGCACGTCCTACTGTATATTTTAGTATACAGGATTTATTCCTATATACTCCCTTCTCCTTGGGTCAGAAGTGGAAAATAAGAGTGAATTCTAAATATCCTTAATACTTACTCTCACCCCTGGTTCTCCTACTGGAGATGATACCACCACTACCAATCCGCCCTTGATAACAGCAAGTAAAGAAGTCACAGCAGCAGCAGGAGAACCTATGACAGACTTGCACCGTATATCAGTATACCTGTGTACCAGAAAATATGGTAGATTACCTCATCTACGTTACATCACTTTAACTTTGCACAGTAGGGTTTAATGATCAATGCCAACAACTTTATGAGTCTGACTTTGCTTCCTGCTCATATAGAGGTAACCAGATGTTCTAGCAAAATACATATAAAGAAGCTGAGAAGTCAACCTGGACTTTTATTAGTGGACAAAAACTCAGAACATACTTTTTCTGGATGATAAAAGATTACTGGTTCCCACAGGAGATCTTTTACAGTGTCATAAATCCTCCATCTGGCATTTCATTCACTTCACTGTCCAAATATTTGCAATGTGCTGATGCATTGAATTTGCTTTGCTTTCTTAATATCTATTCGTTTGTGAACTTATTTTCTAAACGTCCAAGTGGAAGGAGGTCCCCAGTGGCTCAGTGCTCAACTGTCTCCTGTCTTAGGAAAAAAAAAAAAAAAACATATCCTATTTTTTCTCCTTTAGAGACTGTGTGTCACTTACACACCGATAATTTTCTAACTCGACCAATTTCTGCAGTGTTGATTTCTGCAATAAAACATAACTTCTATAGCTACATCTAGGAATAAGATGAGGAAGCTAATGCTGAGTGTAACTCCTTTTATAATGTCTTACTCATTCTATCTTTCTTCTTACGTTAAATCAGAGTTCACATATGGAAAGTATACTCACATTTAGAAAGATTTGTGTACAAAAGATGATGTCTCAAGGAAGCTGAGTTTGTATTCCTACAGCTGCCCTCACTGCTCTGAGTTATCTTGCTTCCACAAATGTCTGTGATCACTCTTCAGGTTGCCTCAAAGCCAGCCAGATCTAAGATGTAAAACCTTATTTGTCCAGTCTAACATGGGAAGCTCCACAGAGCATCTGGGCACCACTGACCCCTCCTTCAGTAAGATTAAATGCTCACGCTTGAGGCCTTCAGCAAGGAAGTCCATCTGCAGCAATCCCGTAATTCCTGTCCGTGTTCTTCTACCTCTGCCTTTTGCCAAAGACTGAGCAGGACTGAGCTACCAGAGACTCACAAACCAACTCTTCTCAGACCTACACTTCACAAGTAGGTATGGTGATGTGGCTGGCAGTGACACAGGCCACCACGTAAGACAGAAGCTGTGGTTGGTTGAGGGAAACTCACAGTTGACTCTTACCTTCAATCCAGTACACCCAAAGTGTCAGTATCAAAGCCATATATACATTTTGTCTTTGCCTTTCATTTACTCTTTTATGCTTTCTTTATTTTTAATCGTCTTTTAGGAAGTCTAACAAATATAATAGGCAAAACAGCATTTTTAGCCCCTCTCAACCAGCTTTCTTCTCTTTTCAATGGTTTTCACTACCTTTTTTATTCTTTCTAAAAGTCCACTAAATGATGGAAGAAATTCACTTTAAAAGGTCTTGACATTTCAAGAGGAAATAGAAATATTGTTACATTAAAGCCTTTTTTATTACTTTACCTTTTATATTTTTAAACTGTTCCTTTTTATTTCCTTCTTTAGCTTTAATAACAAGTCCAAAAGATTTTATTGGTGGCTTTTGCAATGGATATAAAATGGGAGCAATAGCAAGCTGGAAATAGCCCAGAGGGGACTTCAGAGAGTCATTCAGTCCTGTCCATCTTGAATCTGGCTTACCACAATTTAGGCCCATGTCTTCCACCGCAGACACCAAGAACAAAGTACTCTGCATAGCTAGCAGAGGCTTTGACAAATATGGGGACCACTATCTTGAAACCTTACACTATTCTGCACTGTTAAGTGGCATGACAGCAAACAAGGTTTTTGTTAACATTTTGACCTCACTAAATACTAAAGACTCCTTGCCAGCCTAAGAAAATGGTGCTTAATAGTAAACATAAAAAATAAAACCTTTTATATGGGTCAATATGTTGAAACAAAAGTTGCTTCACTAGTGATAAAAACACATTGTTTCAATTGAAAACGTCACACTGTAAAGCTCCTGCATTATTATATCAAATCATTTCAGAATCTTTTTTTTTTTTTTCACAATGAATGTTAATGCTTTCGCTTTTATCCTGGCATCTGGGATTGTCCGCAGCATGGAAATTCAGATTTATGACCAGGACAGTAATAATTCCTTCCTACTTTCATTTGCTCTAACTTCCTCTGTTTTGATTGTTCTCTTTGGGGGGACAGGATCTCCCTTATTATAATTCTTAATTGTGGCTGATAAAATAGTTTCACATGAGGTTTTCCACTGGCAGATGAGATTTTCTATACTATTGAAATTTAAAACAATAATAGCTCTAAAAATGTGAGAACTTAAATATTTTTTCATAAATTAAGAAATTCCTGAAAAGCTCATAAAGTACCTGAACAGTGAATTTTCGAAAACCGTATTCTTTAGAAATTTTTAACAAAATCTATAGTCTTTTCAGAAACTCATTTGTAAATAGCTCTATAACTAATGGCTGAATGTGATTCTCAATCCATTCCCCATCAGCTGGGGAATATTGCTACACATATATTGCAAAATGGTGCCAAAGCAAAAACAAAACAACAACAACAAAAAAAACCTGCCAGAACAGATTTTTGGATGAGCTTCTGCTAAGCACTTGAACTTTTGGACGCCCATCTGAAGCAAAGCTTTTTTGATGTTTGTGCCTCATTAATCATGACCCAGAAACCAGAGCAGTTTGTGTTATACGCAGAAAATAATTTGATTCCTCTTACACCGTTATCCCTGACAATTCTGAAACACTACAGACTTTGAAGGAGGTGAGATAGGAGAAACAGAAATGAATCACAAATTTAGCCCTTTATAATCTCTGAGATGTAGGTTGTAAAGTATACATATATACATTTATATATGCATATATATATATATATATATATATATATATATATACACACTTCCATACTTTTTTATCATTACCTACTACTAACTCATAAAGTTCTGTACATCTAGGAACTGAAAGTGATTTCTTTGCAAACATTGGTTTCTTTTTTTCTCTCCCATAGGATCTGCTCAGCACCTGAATCTGAATCAAAGATACTCCTGATACTGTCTCTACACAGAAATTTTTGAATCAAACAAGGCTCCAGACCCAATCGTGGTGGACAGGAGCCATGCCTACCATCTGGCACCTGCCCTGTGGGGAATGCACAACAAGACGGCAGTGCCAGATCTGGTTCTTGCAGAGATGTGCACCACTCCTTGGCATCCGTGGCTGGGATCGGTCATCACCCAAAACCACAGCCAGGGCGGTCACTGGAGGGGCGTGAAGAGTGAAACACCCTCCGAGCTGTCTGGGGATGCCCTCCAAGGAGTTTCCTGAGTACAGGGAGAGCAGGGAGAGAGAAGTGTGGGACATCTCAGTGACCAGGAGCCCTGGGCATATCCCCGTGAAGTCAACAGGAGGTTTCCTGTTAGCTTCAGAAGGATGAGGCTTGCGCCCACAATCATTTAATGTGCCAAACAGTTGTCAGATATTGAAAACTCTAGGTGCTTTGTCTAGCTGATGGATTAAATTTATTCCATTTTTCTCTTTCCCTTTTTAGTTTTTATATCATCATGTATCTGCCTAAGCGAAAACCATCAACAGATGGATGGAGGGTGCAGCAGGGTTTTGCAATAATGTGCACTTGCTTGCTGACTTCCCAGTGCAGTGTTTATGATCTCACTTCCCGATGGCAATGTTTTGCTCCTAAAATCTAATTTCCAGGCTGTGTAGGTGTTTCAAGCTCTCAATTCTCTCTCTCTCTCTCTCTTTCCCTCCCCCCTTTTCTTTCCTTTATACTTTCAAGGTTGCCCTGTATTTCTAGGAAGGATCAAGATAAGGAACAGAGTTGAGCATGTAATTACCAACCACTGGCAACAGGGTGTTATAATTTGCTACTACAAACTTGCGGTTCCTTACAAAAAGCTGCTGTAGCACAGACTTTTAGCTCTAGTTCAACTGAGATACTGCCCACTGCAAGGGTTCTTACAACACTAGGAAAAGTTGAGATATATCTTGCTTGGGTGAAGTCCATGCTGTGCAGTGAATCATGATGCAAAAGTATCTAAGCAAACCTGAAACCCACAAACATGTGAATAAAACAGTACACCTGAGATAATTATGATTATATAGGTTAAGAGAGCAAGGCTGGTTAGCATGGGTACAGCACAGACTGAGCCATGCTTTGGAAATAGGACACAATGATGTAAGCTATACATAAATCTCAGTGACGCACAAATGAGGCAATTCTTTACATCTTACTAGCTTGTAAACAACAGCAGTTCCTGAAAGGTGAAATGAACGGCGTGATCACTGCTGCAGTGCAGCAGTTATGGCCAAGCCTGATCTCTCCTTCCCCACTATACTATCAGAAGCAGCAGAGAATGGGCAGAAATACCGCCATTAAAGAAGTTTCTAAACCTGGTGAACATTAGACACTGCAGTGGAAGAAAGGCTAATACAGGACCATCCAGGCCATCCTCTATGCAGAGCGTAGGCTGAAGAGCTGGCCAGTGACCAGTTCAAATAATGTTGATTTTCAGCATCTGGACACAGAATCTCAGTACGAGAGTTGAGTGGAAAGAAATGGATGTCCTTCCTAATTATCACAGTATAGGTTAAAAAAAGGGAAGAAGGAAGACATCAAATATCCTACAAGATGTCAGACGAGCACTAACAGGTTGGGAAAGCTATGGCCAAAATTGTTGTTAGAGTGTTACCTGCTGTGTGTGTGATCAAAGGGGATTAACTGGACAGATTGCTTCTCAGCTGTTGCAGCATATTGGAAGTAGAAATTTTTGCCTTCACTAGCACAGAGAAAAGTGTAGATCTCTTGAAACTGGAGGACCTCTTATTGAGACCTACTACGTCCTACCGTGGTTAATGGAAGGTGATAATTAAGCATGTTCAGATCAGGACTTCCCTGGAGGAACAGTCTATATATCAGCAAGGCTCCCTACCAACCAAAAGTCCAATCTTCCAAAGACTGGGAGATTGCCAAATTCCTGGCACTCACAGCTTCCTCTAATGACAAGGAACTGATGAATTCCATCCTCTCAAAGATTTTGCTCCTTTAATCTAGCAGTAATACAAAGTATTTTATGTATTTAATCCAATCCAATCCAGAAAAAATTTACTTAATCTGAGTATGTCACTGGACATACTTTTCCCTAAGGGAAGATAGTAGGAATGCACAAATGTGACAAGTTACTTTCGTGAATAATCTTCTAGAAGGCTCTAAAATGTAAAGTAAAGGCTGTATAGGAGTCCAGAAGGAATAAAGATACAAAGAGGGGACTCAACCGTAGATGAAGAGTAAGAAGGAAGTCTCTAACTGCTGACTATCATGTTCAGATAAAAAGATTATTGAGAGTGGTATTTATATAAGGTAGCTATCAGCTGTCTTTAAGATCAAACAAAAAAGGAGAAGTTATTTTACTTTCAAACAGAAAATGCTAAGAGCGTTAACTTATTGGGGAACACAGAGCAGAGCTGCACTATGATAAATTGGAACTAACAGGGACTGAATTGAGAGAAGCCTGAACATAAACACATAAATCAGTGGTTACATCAAGCTGAGATCATGATAAATATCTTCTGAACATATCTACTGGGCAAAGTTAAGTCTGAGATTTAGAGAGCATGCAATAGGCCAGAATTAAAAGACAATAGTATTGAAAACCGACTGTGTCCTGCAGGCACGAAGGGAGCGTTCGTTGCTTTGGTACTACCACTCGAGCATGACCACCACGCAGAGTGCACGAAGGAGTGCTTGTCCTCTTTGGGGGTGCGTGTCCTATGAGCTACCAGAGAGCAGCTGCACTATATGGAAGTCAAAAGGAGACGGTCCCACGGGCAGTTTGGGTGGGAGACTTCTGCTTGGCTGTGTGCTCACTTCTTTCTCTGTGCTGCGGAATTAAAATGCTGATTAAAAATGATAGCCTGGAATATCTTCCTCCTGTGAAAGTCAAGTTAATATGAAGATACCTAATGTTAGATAGATAACTAACTAATATCCTTCTCTGTCTCTATTTAAATCAGCTTTCTAGGCAATCACTATTTGGTAACACAGGGGAGAAAAAGAAAAAAGGTCAATTCAGAAAGAAAAAAAAAAACCCAAAGCCCCTTCAGCACCTGCTTTTCTTGGTAGAGATTTGCAGAGTGTGGGGAATGCTTCAGACATAGATAAATATAAGCAGTGTTTCCCACTTTTAAAACTTTAGAGGTCTGCAAGAGTCTTTAACATCTCTTATTTTGTATTATATTCACCCAATAATTAGCTTGGGCTTTTAAATAACAAGGAAAATTTAGATAGCCAAACCACATTTCTATTTTTAACAGTGCTGTATACCAGATCCTTAAGAACCTGAGGCATCAGTAGAGATAGTTTTGGAGCTCTCCCAGCATGGAGAGCTTTAAATTAGTCCTGTGACACCAGCGATCTGCAGATCACAATTCACTGGTGTATTTCCCTGAAGCAAATTCCTATTAGTTTAACTATAGTTAACGTGAATTCATTAGCCTTGGGGGTTACTCCCAACAACACTTCTGGTGTTGGCTGTGGGTAGAAGGAGGTGAAGCCATCATGTTGGTTCACTGTTAGCAAGACAATGTCTTCCTCCCAAGTGGCATCTTCATGGTGATGGTGCCAGCTCTGTTTCAGTCCTAACATGATGGAGAAAGGCCTGGCAATGCACCACAGATGCCATCTTTTCTTTCTCATCGCTACTTCTAAATTGAAATGGCTCTCATTAACATATTATTTCACCAGAGAATGAAAGGGAAAGAGAGCACTGAGAAGAGAAATGGCCTATGATGAAGCACAGGAACATTTTTACAAATACACCCACATCCATGCCGTTCTTTCAGTTTAAATTGAGAGTCAATGAAACAAGTCAGAGAGAAGTACATTACCAGAGATGGAACAGATGGAGAACACTAGATAGATCATCTGGCTCAATTCCCAGTGTAGGATTGCTCCCTTAGGTTCATTTGCTAACATTTTGTCCAGTATTGTGTGAGTGAATGAGAAAACACAGCGAAAAAAAAAGCCCAGAAAAACGATGAACAGTAGCACTAAAAGAGGATCTTTTGGGAATGATTCAGAGACATCAGCAATTCTATGGGAAAGATGAAAATTTCTACATTTTCTTCTGTTATTTCAGCCAAAAACATGTTCTTTAACTATTTTTAGCTTTATTTTAAATGTTTTATTTGAGATTGGATCATTATTTAATGAAGCTAAAGTTAGTCCACATTGAAAAGTAAGTGTCTTGCACCACGGCTGATTTCCCAAATACTCTCTAAAGAAATCCCAAAGATTGTAGGAAAAAAAATCAAAGTTCAAAATTCTAATAATGGGAGAGGGGGAAATGTTGGACCTACACCCCTCCCCACAAACAACTGTCTACAAAGTCATGGGACAAGGCCATAATCCACTTGAAGAAATGTGTCTTCTTTAGAAAGCAAACCTTTATTGATGGGAATAGGAACCTTCACTGTAGACAACTAAAATTGGGAAAGACAAGTTCAAGCCTTTGTTCTAGTTCAGTTTAAAATTTGTACTGGATTGAACTAACCAAGAACGGTGGTAGAATACAATCTCCAGAAACTGTAAGATGAGTATTTGTTTTCACTGCCTTTAAGGATTTAAGGAAGATAGAATAGATAAAAAATAGTTATTCTGGACTCCTTCCATGCATGCAAGTCCTAAACTGCCTTCTAAAGCTGGGCTAATTAACTGCTGCTTATAAGTTATGAGAGGTCATTCTGTACTGGACTTCATAAAGTATCACTACATCTAAAAGCCATGATTTTTTTTAATTATTCATGGTCTGTTTCATTCTTCATCATAACTTTATTAACAAGGTATAAAGTCCCAGTGTGTCAGTAGGGCATGTGAGTAGATAAGCTTTTCAAATATATTCTAAGCTTTTTGAGGAGAAGAAAATTTTTTATGTTTGTTGAAGCTCCAATTCATTCATCCACTTTTTGGGAAGGTCTGGAACAAGTTTAACTTGCAAAAATGAATGCTGCATTGCTCCGCACCAGGCTGGCAGTAGTTGAGGACTGCATAGAGCGTAGTACTTTGCTTGCACCAGACACCAACAGGGCAGACACCAACGTGCCCTTAGACAACACGTTCACATCGCTCCACTGTCTCCTAAGCTCTGTGACTCATTTCTGGGACTGAGTTGGCACTGGCAACTCCAAATCAGGGCATTGAGCCAGGCCCAGGCTTGGCAGCAACTCAGGGATGAGCAAGGCTGCTGCCTGCCCACCCCTTTGTGCTGGGACGAAGGGTAGAATATCTGAGTAGCAACAGCACCTGACTGTTGCAAACTTCATTTCAAGAGAAAAACTAAGAAACAAATAAGAAGTATAAAACTGGATTCAGCTGCAATGTGTTTCTCTCCTGTAACACTTTAAGCCACACAGGTAACTGGCAGAGAGTAGATCCTCCACATCGTTTAGTTTTAAACCCTTTGATGATGCTTTCGCTTTGTTAAGGCACGGATGTGTGCAACCATCATCACATGGTATGCATGTCAAGGTCAGAGGCAACTCCTGCTGTCAGAGTAGGAGTTCACCTACTCATAGTTCACCTACTTTTCCAAATCTGATTACATCAATTGCTAGCAAAATCACACCTCTCTTACAGCCAGGTTCCTGCATTAACTTCTTAAAAGAGTGGGTTGCTAAGGGGCTCCACCCCATCAATTACAATTAGCCACCTCTTTTGTTCCAGTGGTTTATACAACTGGAACTCATTAGAGTGCTGAATCATACTGCTATTTGCAAAGTTAATTTTACCTGGACAACCTTTAAAACCATTGGCATTAAATGTGAATTATAATTATTATTCCACTCCATCACTGAAATCAAGTGTTTTGTGAAGTTTTGCTCTATTATGCATCAATTTCTCTTGGAAATACTCAGAGTTTGACCTCTGAGTTGCTCTTCTTTTGCACAGAATTGCATCTATCAGACTGAAAACTCTCCAAGGCAAGGATCCTGGGCAGGATTATCAGTAAAAATTTCAATTTATATTGATTCATATCAGTTCAATGTAGAATCCCTAACCTTTAGGGATTTATTTTTTATATGCTACATTTACATTTACCTGAAATTAATTATATTATATTTTATACTTATTTTTATATTTTATTGATTATATTATAATTGTATTTTCCCTGGAATTAATTATCCTCAGCAATACACTGGTGGAATTATTCTTTATTTAGTAAGCGAGTGCAGTGTATCTCTCACAGAAGATAATATTGTAACACTTGTGATCTCTGTCATAACTGGATTTCAGGTATTCTAGTAAATTAAAGGAAGTTAGACTGTACAACAAGTTAATCAAATGGCTTTGGGCTTTCCTAAATGTCTGAAGTTTAGGATACTGGGAAGGAGGCAAACCATCAGTGAACTTTAGTTCAGGATTCTAATACAAATCAGTCACTGGACTAATCCAGGATCTGTGGTGCCTGGAGCACCAGTTCCCCATCAGAGAAAGTAAAAACACGGGTGGAAAACACAATAGAACAATAGAAAAAGGAAAACACAAAAGAAAAAAATCCAAGACACTTAAGTTTATAATAGGAGGTTTCTTTCTTTGATTTTCTTTTTCTTTTCTTTTTTTCCCCCCTTTTTGGGGGGGAAAAGCTGTAGTTTGAATATTGCATTAATCCTATACAGACCTGCTGCCCCAACTAGACTATTTTCTTTTCCGAGTTTCCATTGCTCTTCACTGAACACTCCTTCCCCACCCCCCCAAGGAAGTCAGTTTTGATATTTGCTCTTTCTCCATACCCAAAAGTTACATTTTCACAAGATGCAAACATTAAAATGTTTAGTTGGGTATTCATTCTTGTATCAAATTAGTTGTTATGGAAGACTTCTGATAAAACAAGCCTGTTGCTACCTGTACAGTAATCAGATTTATAGGGGTTTAAAATCTTAGTCCAGTTTATCATCTTTAGGTGCCTATGTCAACACAGACAGGTCTAACCGTGATCCATTATTCAACCTAGTCCCTGAACCATTCAGACATGAACAAGCTCTAGCTGAAAAGTTAAGAGACAAAGCTAAGACATATCCACCTAAAAGACAACGTATTCTAGCTCACACTCAAGACTAGAAATGGCTCAGACTTATTCACCTCAGAATATGTGTGGAGAGCATATAAACTGCTTGGATTTGTGGTTATTCAGCGGTGAGCAGTATTGATTTCTCTATGTGTCCCTTGCTTGCTCAACTGCTTCAATAGTAATAATAGCATAATGTATGTTAACATACTCATTGACACAGCGCTTACAATTTGTGCCTGGCAACCAATTAAAAGCCCATATGTCCAGCTTGTTAATATTCGCTGCTGTTTCTTAGAAGCAATCTGATATTTGTTTAGAGATGAATGATCACAGAAGACAAAGAGGGTTGCTAAAGACAGGAAGACGAGAGAAGCTTTTCCTGGAAGTTTTCTGAGTAGCTGAAAAGGAGTTTTAGTTGCATCAAATTTTTATATTTTTTTCTTCTTGTGGTCTAGGAAAAAATGTCTGAAGTTGCAAAGTCAAACAAAAAAAAAGAAAATTTCCAACATTTTTTGGACAAATGTAAAATCTGAAATATTTTCACGGACTACATTTTGGACAGGGAGAAACGAAAGAAGAAGGCCTTTTCTGAACAGCATATTTACTGAGTATTTGCAATACAGTATTTCATGCATACAGTAATTCATTATAAGTAATTACAATGTTTCAGTAAAAGAGAGATTTATCAG
This sequence comes from Rhea pennata, assembly GCF_028389875.1. NCBI lineage: Eukaryota > Metazoa > Chordata > Aves > Rheiformes > Rheidae > Rhea > Rhea pennata. Next base: position 75,928,597 of record NC_084702.1, on the reverse strand, counting down.
TAAATTCCCAGTTTATGTTTTCTGTTAAAGTAATTTGTAATTGGAATTCAAGGTAGAGGAAAAAGCAGGGAGATTAGGTCTGCCTAACTTTGAAAACTTAACTTAGGTGTTCCTGTTTGGTGGCTGGTCTTACTAAGCTTCTTATTAATTCAATAAAGAGAAAGTATTCTTCGCAGTATAATTCCAAAACTTTAAATTAGACTCCCGCTATCCATCATTTTTCTAGGAAGCCTACGGTTACTAGACGTCTAACACAGATACATAAATTAGGTGCCTAGAATTAAATGCTGTAAATTTTCGTCGTCCTTTCTTAAAATGTGATTTTCGTTGATAGTTTATCCGTTGATCTCCCTATGAACGATTGGATATATGATGGCCTAAAATACACTAAGCACTATTCAAAAGATGCCCCTCATTAGGATTTATAAGGCAAGAGGCCAAATGTAAGTGACTTCAGCCACTACAGTTGCTTTGATTTGCAAGCTTTGTAAATGGAGAAAGCCATAGAGAATGTAATTCATACTTAAGTGATGGATCAAAAGGGTGTTATGAACACGGCTCTAATAGCTAATGATGATAAAGGATTCAGGGAAATGTTCATATCATCAGAAGGGCATAATAGATTTCACCCAGTCCTCTTTCTCATCTCCTGTAAAACTCATTTACTAAAGGCTTTCAGTGTGAAATTGCTTGTTTTCTAAATAATGCGGATAAAAGATCAAAATATTCCATACAATTCAGTATTGAAGCAAGAAATAATGTACCTCAAAATGAAAAACAAGAGAAAAAATAATTAATTACAGTTTTTCAATCTTCACAGAACAGCTTTAAATAAATGGATTAATCCAAACTTTGTATGGCAGAAATGAACAGGATGTCAGGCTTCAATGGTTCTACAGATATAATGCAAAGGCTTTCAGAGATTCAGTACACAAAAGCTTATATTTCTGTTTTGTTCTGAATTGCAGATTTCCATGGTCTCAAACTTTCAAAGTTGGGAAAAATCAAGCACCACCTGGCTGTGCATTTAAACCATGTGAAAACAACAGTTTTGTGTATTTATGGCTTGGATTTATTGGGACAGCTGCATTGGCACTACTGCTCCACTTTCCAAAGGTATAACAGTGTAAGCCCAGAAGGTATATGGTCTGATGTTACTTGCTGTGACTACAGCTCCTTTGTTTTCTTTCCATTACTTCTTCAGCTTAGATCAGGACTCTGTCCTCTCTGTGTAGCTGAAAACCAGAAGCAAATAACAGCCAACAAAATCATAAAAGGTGTATGAACTTCAAGAAAACCTGCAGTGAACTGAGCTGAACTTGGAGTTCTTGCAAACCTGCTATTACTCAGTCAAAGGCATGATGTTTTATATGCATTACTATGTATATGCACACAAATAGGGCTTTACTCTTTTCATCCAGTATGTCATGCACTAACTTGTCAGAACAGAGAGCTTTGATTGGGTTCAGCTCCCAATTAAGACATCTTCCTATAAATGTCTATCCCAGAACTATATGTAGGCTTGAGGTCTAAGCCCCTATTGTAATCAGAGATCTAGAGTATGATCTAGATGTCTAAACATAGTCATATAGTGTCATTTAAGACACTCTATAGTACCCAACACATCTGCATGAGTCTAACCAACATGACTTGTGATGCAAGAGGGGTATTTTGGAGGGGCAGACATTGGGCAGGAAGCTTATACTAAAGGTTTAAGATGGTAATGTTTGGGCAATGGATTCTCTCTCATTGCCATAACGGATTTGGAAATGCAGTTGGGGTTCATCTGCTCTGCCATGAAGTATACCCTGGAGGAGCTGAATTGTTTTCCAGCCTTCGTGACAGGGGACCCAAAACGTTTGCCTAAACAGAGGTCCCCAGTGTAATTTTTTCATGCTACCTTGCTGCCCTCCAGCTGCAACTTCAGTAAGTTAAAGGACTTTGGTAGGGCTAATGTCATATTTGATTTATGCAGCTCTCTACGACATGCTAAAGATTTTCAAGTGGCATTAGATGCCTATTTTAAAGCCACTTAATCAAGTCCTAAGTTTCTCTGTTGACTGTAATAGCAGCTTGGACTTCCAACACACATGGAGAACTCTAAATCCAGATGTCTTAATCCAGGCCTGTATTACATCTCCTGTTTGCACATCAGAGCACATTCTCACATTTGCTTCTATCCTATATGCTAGCACACACAGAAGCTCACTCAGATGTTCTACCGTACTACTCACCCACAGGATATTTAGCAATAGAAGTTGCTCAGGAGAAAGAATGAAAGGCATAAACCAGTACCAGTAACCAGTTTCACAGGATCCACAAAATACTCATCTTCCTACATCCCATAATAAGTCCTATACATCTTTAGGCAATAACGTTGTTTATTTTGCAAGGCATTTAAGGAGAGAAATTCCCCACCGACTCCTCCTGTTGGGTTTTGCACTATGGACAATTTTCTACTTGTTGTCCTTCGCTGCTCTTAGGGAGCTTTCCATGTGCTCCCTTGTCACTGATGAGGCAACAGGGTTCCTTCATTGCTCCCCAAGATCAGCCTTCTTGATTGAACTCTCCCTAGGTTTTTGATCAGCCTTTAATCAGGTAACCTAAAATACACAACAGGGGGAAGCCTGATATCCAGGCTCATATCTTCTCTACATACAGAACATTCATGATTACCATAGCACAATCACTTTGTGGACATTTATTAGCTTAATAAGATTGTTAATGATTATCTTTCATAACGAGAAATCCTACTAGGCAGAGGCACTCTAAACATCTCTGCAGGTTCCTTGTGGAAAGAGTGTACCTACTAAATACAGGTAGAGAACTACCCTCAGATCCTTCCCTGCACTCTTCCATTACGGGAGAGCAGGGAGACTGAAACGCAGTGACGTGGGGAAAGCAAAGCTGGAATGTGCTGTTTGTGTCTTTCAGTGGGGCTTTTATTTCCTGAATAACTTTAGTTTTGATGTGACATTCCAGATGGGCCACCCTGGGGATAAAGAACCTAGTTGTGAACCCTTACAGCTGCAAAACAAAGCAAACTAATTTGTTACCAATTTCTAGCAAAAAGGGTCCAGCCCCCTCTATTTATGAGCATGTACCTCCTGAGCAGGGAAAGTACATGCTTTAGCAACAGCTTATTAGCTTCCAAGAGACCATTTCCATTTCCATTAGCAAAAGCAAGGCCATTTGCTGGAAACCTATTTAATTCTCACTGCTGAATCTGATGTGGTTGTAGATATGGTAAATGTCTACTAATAATTAAAAAGCAGCACAGAGTATATGACCCTTAGTTACTGGGAGAGCAGATTACCTCCATGTCAGTATAGGTTAGTGGAGAAGCAAGACTCTCCTCACTAAGCTGTTTACCAGTCTTCATGCAGGTAATGATATTTTGTCTGGTTTGACTTGGACTGAAAATGAACAATTCCTTTAACGCTGAAAGATGCTCCATCTGCGATAGTACCCTAATAGCCAGGTATTGTTCTTTAAACTGCAATGTTAAAAGTAGAAATTTTAATTTATAAAACCATTATTTCCCTCCTAAACTTCCTAATGTGTACCAGGACCTAGGCCATGGTATAAAATAAAGGTAAGAAAAAAAGAAAATCAGATGTAGACTTTCTGGAGTGATACCAAATATATACAAAACAACAAAAAATAAGAATGTAGCAGAGAGCCTGATACAGTGGTCACATCTATCTTAATTACATAAACACAAGTTTACTGTCAAGCATCAAGTACTCTTTAATAAAACCTCAGAGCTACTCAATTTATATCACTTAAACAGCTGCATTTCACATATACAAACCGCATTTAAAAGTATACATACTCTGATCTATTTAGTAGTCATGAACAAGTAGCTATAACACTAGACATTTCTGTTATGAAACATGATGAAAAGCACAGGGTTTCCCTGAGGAATTTTGATAAACTGCTTCATAATGCAGTTTCACAGTGCACATTAGTGCCTTGCTTTGCTGGTAGGTGCACTGGGCTATTTTGCCTGTCTGATTCAACTGCATGGTACACTTCCAAAGGGAAGAGTTATTTTAGTTAACGCAAGCAGTAACTAATCTATCAGCAGACCATGTGTGGTATCTACGATCTGGTGTAAAGTTCGATTCTTAAGCATCTCTCTTGAATAAATAAATCCTCGAGTTCTCTTACAAATTTGAGGAAATTGTTGTGTATCTGCTCTCCTACCATCTAAAGATGAAGCTTTCACTGTTTCACTGCAATGGAATCAGAAAAGGGCCCACAAAAATTGGTGGTTGCTTTGTGACAGGTGGACCACCCACACAGACATACTCCAATCAGCACAATGGCATTTTTGTCCATCTTGTATTTGGATAGTTTGGCAGATTCTTAACTGTCTCAAATGAGCTTTCCACCATAGCTTTTGTGCGGAGCCTCCATGGGTAATGGCAGAGCACCTGGACTCAAGGGGGGAAGACAGAAGAGTCAACCAAGAATGCTGCACAGCACTGCACAGCCCCCTGTCCGAACACTAGCTAATGCTGAACAAATTAATGTGCTTATCCAGTGGTACTTAAGAGAGTTTATAGATACTAGAAGTAGTATGGGCTTTTTAGGTTACAGCCTTTTGGCAGGGTTAATCAACTACTTGAAAGTACCTCACTGATTCTCCCATACTGCTTCTGGAGCTGCCATGGACATCTGTACCATCGTCTGCACAAGGTGATCATTTAAGGTCATGAATAGAAGCAAGGCTAGGACAGAAAGCTGTGATCTTGGACTCAGGCGCCTGTTCTCTAATTCAGCCATCCAAAGTACGCTTAAATACTTAAGTACTTCTTCTTGAAACACGTTTTTCATGTTGCTACACAATGTCTGCCTAATTCTTTGTTATTCTTACAGTTCCTTTTCACAAAATCAAGACTCTGGATACACAGACTCTCTCTCTGCTTCTTACAGAAACAGGGAAACAATGCCAATCAGCCATCAGAAAGGAGAAGCCACCGCTGAGATGTGCTGAGAACCAAGGCACAGCTGCTAGTGCCCAGAGTCCATGGTACCCAGCAGAGTACTCCTCCTCCCACCTCACTCTCTTCTCATTTCAGATCTAGCATCAGATGTGGCATGTTGCTGTCAAATTGACACAAACCAATATCAATAGCAAGACTGCCTCATAGCTTAGGTGTGCTTCTGATGCATGACAGGACACAGCAGGGTTTGTGAGGGAGCTTCCAGCGCAGAACAAAGAAAGAAGGAAATAGAGGCAAATTGTCAAAAGAGATAAAGCTCTATCTTCCTAAAGGGAAGAAAAGATTCTTTTTTCAGTTCTTCTTTTCCCTACCTCTCCTATCTCTCCTGAGCACCTAGAGTTGCCCTTCACCTTCCCATCTTCCTAAGTAGCCTCCAAGAAGCTAGGATTAGATACAAAAGTTGATGAATTCATAAGGAAAATAGATGTTCACTCTGCTCAGTGTCCTGCAGGAGTGGAAAGTATGGGCCCGCTTTGTCCAGCTTGAATATTCCTTTGTTGGATGTCTAAAGATTGCAGATACCACCTGGGCCAAGTGATTTTGATAACAACCAGGGACTCGATTCAATTGCTCCAGCTGAGAAGATGTGCTTTACCCCTCACATATCAGACCATCTTACCAACTGAAGAGATGAACGTTATTCCCCCAAATCTATTTCTGCCACATTGCAAGCATCCACAAATCCAGGGTTGTTTTGTTTTGATTTCCTTGTTTGGTTTTTAATTTTTCACCCTTCTCTTAATATCTTTCGTTTAGCAAAGCAGACCTACCAGTATAGAATATTTTATTCTTTTCTGTGTAATGAGGATCAAGCATGAGAAGCCCTCTAGCAACCTTCTTCGCATTGAAGGAACGTGCAGGCCTGCAGGTCTTTTAATAGATCATTTGTGAAACCTTCCTGTTTCAAGGATGATTACTATAGATATATCTGTTCGTTTTTCCTATCCCACTGCAGGCAGTGCCCATAGTATAAGCTCCTATAGTACATCCTCAGCATCATCCCAGAGCCCAAATACCTTAAGCTCCTCTGTTTCTCAGCCCATTTCTACTTATTTTGTCATTTAAATGCTCTATGAATCTAAGAAAAATTACCATGAGAAGAAAACAACACGACCTCCACCATACACACACTGCTTTCTCTGCTTTCCCTGCTCTCTGTTCATGATTTCTGCTAACCTGAAACCCTCAGTGTGCATGAGTAAAACTAGTGTTTTTATATTTCTGCGACAATACAGTTCGTGGTTCAGTTGTTTCTGCAATGTTTGAGCATGTTTGTTGTAGTCCAGACTCCAGTACTCTTAAGGGTTTAGCAGACAGGCTTGTCTAGGAAAAAGCAAGAGAATTACAGTATAGCTTAAGTGAAGGCTAGGCCTCTAAGTTGGCAGAGAGGTAAGTTCTGGGTAAAAAAGACAGCTGTGGATAAAATGTACTATGGAAATGTCTAGAGATTTTCGAAGAAATTCATATAGCTCCTAGATTTAACCTTTATTAAGTAGCTACCAGAAACACACAGGGAAACACGAGGAGTAGGGGAGGAACAGGAGAGGTGAATCAAAGAGCAAGACTTGGCTGCCTAACCCTCATCCTTAGATAGATAACATAGAGGAATTGAGTCTGTGTTGATTAATGCAAGTTACTCCTCAAAGTTAAAAGCAGATATAGTCCCTTTTGAATGAAGAAAGGAATGACAATTAAATAAAAGAAAAAATCAAAGTTTATTCTCAGACCCTGTTTATGATCACGGTTTGTGAACACACTATCTAGGATATGAAAGGAGAAGAGAGGCAAACCAACCCACTTAGTATTTTGTCAGCAATGGTTTTTGCTGAAGAAAACGTGGAAGCGCATATCTTAAGGAGCTTGACCCAAGTATCTGGCCTTTAAAAGCTTAGATGCTCAGGTGAAGTCAGAGCAGATGAATTTAAAGAAGAAACATTGTAATAACTTGAAGTATTTAAATATGAAAAAACTGGTTCAGGCAACAGCAGGAAGATACACTGAAAACAAATACACATGGTGATGACTTGTGAATATGACTATATAAGTGAGTAAGAGAGGGTGAGATGCTGTTAATTATTAAGTCCTTCCCAGAAGGTCTATAGGCAACTCACCCATGCAGAGATTCATCCCACAAATACGCTACAAAAAAGAGGTAGGCACATACTTACACAGAGGCGCCTGCACATGCGTTATCATGAGTGGAGATCAAGTCAATATATCCAATTAAATAGAGAAGACTACTTAGTTGGTCAAATGTAGTTATCTCCTACAGTGATCTTTGCTGTGGTACGCAGTATTTATCCATTTGTTCCCCACAATCTGCACACATGTTCTGACTGGGGGTTTCTTAAGAGAGAAGGCACACATCGTGATTCAAAACTTGTAACAATTAGCTAGCTGGCTGGGTGCGCTAATTGAGTTAACGATGCTCACTGTTAAAAACATGGCTCTGAGTTCAGTTTGAATTTTCCAGCTTCAGTTTGCAGCTGCTGGGTTGTCCCATTCCCACAGAAGAGGAGTCCAGTGCAGCTATGGGCAAAAGGATCATGTCAGCTCTATCCTAAGATGCAGTCAGATGGTTTGGCACTAAAAACGTTAGACCCAGTGTTCACTAACAAGTTACAAGATAAGTTATGGTTGCTGGAAATGGGGCAGAAAGGAAAGGAGTTTTGGATTTGACCCATTTAAAAGGTTAATGAAATTTGCAGAATCTAAGTTAGAATTTCATCTACTCCTCATCCTTCAAGATTTTTTTCTGACTGCTCGGGTGCAGGACTGTTGCCTTCCTCAACCAACATCTGACAACAAAACACCTACTAGAACAGTTATTTTGGATAAACATTTAAATATTTTTCCTGTAACTGGAGGAAATGGGTGATTTCACCATGTCATTTCTATTATTGAGAATTTTAACACAGCCTCACAGCAGTACTACACTTTAGAGGAAACAAAACACAAAATAAAATATAGCTGTTATCAACTGTTAATTATAGTTTATAATAGTAATAATCCCAGAGTAGTTGATCATTACTGTAGTTAATGATCAGTTTGTTAGGGTTTTAACTGCCTTCAGTTCTATTGAGGGATACTCAATTAGCAAACCAGTCGTTAAATACTAGTAATGACTAATTATTCAAGGATTAAAAGCTTAAATATAAATAAAATTGAGATTGAGACTCTTAAAATTAATGTGTTAATGTATCCCATCCTCACCATGAGTTACACAGTACATTCTGTTCTTATGACTAGCATACTTTCTATAGGGGATTCATTTCCCTCTAAATGGGTTTCTTTTTTATATTCTCTCCAGATGTTTAACTGACATACATGTTGGTCATTGTTTTACAGTCCCACATCTTTCCATTTAACAGAGTACCTTCAATTGAGCTAAAATTATTAACTTCCTTTCAGTGTTCAGTGTGCTTTTTGGGGAGACTTTAAAAGCTTGTTTGCTTTTCTTTGGTTTCACATTCCTGGTCACATCAATGCCAAACTGACTTCAATTAGTATGAGTAATGTTATTTGCTGTGTAAGCTATCAAATATACTTACCCAGCAGAAAGAAGATGACCAGATCTGTCCATGGGAAGACAATAAAAGATAATTAGAGCAGGGATCAGCTTAAGTTTTACAGCTAGGACAGAACCAAGTATTTCATATATGGTAAGAAAATGACAACAGTAGAAAAGACAAAGACAGAACAGGCACAATTTGGTATGATAGGGAAAATCTGAATGCATAGTTATAGCCCCACCAGAATAAATATCCACAAATAGAGATGTTTATCCAGGGCATAAAATATATCTGCAGAGTAACAACGGAAGCTCTTCAGGCCACTGAAGTCTTACAGATAGAGGTTAAATGTAATTTATGTAGGGCAATACATATGCTAGCTTCCACTCCAGTTTACTTTTAATTTGTGTAAATTTATCCAAACCTATCTGCTTTACAAATGAAGCACAAATAAACTGCACAACGTTTTCACGAGGGACCCTTCAGCCAAAGCAAGAAGAGAAGTTAAATTTGACACACCGGGAAATGGCAGCATTTGTTCTCAATGTAACTACAAAAAATAACAGTAAACTACATAACCCAGCTATTTAATCATGATGGCTGAATAATCCCAAGACTACTTCATATGTCAGGAATGGTTACAAAGTGCCAAAATGCTGCAGGGAGACAGCTTACATTTCAAGGGAAAACTACTTTCTTGCAGTCTTTCCCTCTTTCCCTGAATTATTCTGAAGTCTTTCAATGGGAGTCACTCAGGAAGATTTTGTGTCAAAGGATAAAATTTCTCTTCACCTTCTTTTTGTTATATCATATTTATTTTAAAAGCCCTTGGACATCTTCTGTTTGTAGAAACTATTATTGCACTATTGAAGTCAATGGATCCATGACTTCTTAATCTAGTCATTAACCTCGGCTCCGTGAGCAATCCTACTGGCAAGTGAGGGGTTATTATTTTTCTACCCCAATTCTTTTTTTTTTTTTTTTTTTTTTTTTTCCCTATTTCTATCCTTGGAATCTTTCATTGCATGTATCTGATTCACCATGTTTAATGATATACACTAATCAGAACTAAATGCTATTTTATCTTTTGAATCACAAATTAATGCTACCAGAGACAGGAGGTCACTTGGTGCTCAGTTTTGCCAGCTAGAAGACACCCCCCTACACACACACAGACGTACAATGTGCTCTTGCAGAGAGACTGTCCTTTGCGGAGACCTTGCTGGGTGGGTTTCACAGGAATAAATGTAGATAGAGAGCTCGGCTGAACTGCACTGTAGAAATGCCTATTTTTCTATATTGCCTAGAGTAAATGATTCCAGTGTATCCATTTCTGTTGTACAGTCTTCATTTCCAAGAGGAATCCCATTGCTGAGACTTAGTGAAGTAAAGATGATTTAGTTTCTTTCTTAAAAATCAAAGTTATTCAAACTCAAAATGCATTCTGATTTGCTATTTGTGGAACAGGAAGAAAAGGTATGAATACTGCACCAAAGCTATCTTTTTCCTTTTGGCCCTGAACTATAATGTTTTGTTCCATGCTGGCTTACAGAGTACCAAGTTTAATTTAAGGCACAGCAAAAGCGTCAGAAAGAGGCTTTAATGGAATGACTCCACGTTTATACTGCAATCAGCTGGTAGGTAAAACCAGTATGTGGGGTGGCAGCAAAAAATGACAGCCACAAAATCACACTTGCCGTTGCTGAATCTGATGACTCTCATATGTGAGGAATTTTAAATTTTCAGCATTTGCAGTTGCAATTATCCTGTGAGTGCATGTGTGTTTGGTGCTTGGGTTTTAGACCACCTTTGAGAGAGGAGATTCCAAGCATGTAGTCCTGCCATCTCCTTCCTGAATTATATTAGTTAGGGAATTGGGAAAAAAAAAAAAAAAAAAAAAAAAAAAAGGAAAGAACAGAAAAGAAAGGAAAAAGATCCTTTCCTACACTAGCAATGGATTTGTAGCCTCATATCTTTCAGTTCATCGAAGCTCAAAATGGGGCTTTCTTCTGGTTGCAGCAAGGAATCCTAGATTTCTAATGGACTGCACAGCGTTTGTTTTCTTCTGAGAGGTGGGTGATATCACAGCAGTTGGGTACCATTAGCACTCACTGCTGCAAGGAAGAGAGAGCTCTTCTACATTCATTGATCTCTGTCTGATACACTTAATGAAAAAATACATCGAATATGATAACACTGCCTTAAGGAACAGAGGTAATTATTCAACTTCTGCGTATTGAGAATAACTTGCTTCCTTTTTGGGTGTTCATCAGAAAAAAGGAAAACGAGCACGCTGTATGCACACTATTTTTCTCCTCCTTCCCCCTCCCTCGAATAAAAACGTCTTAACCATGTAGTTCTGGTACTCTGCGACCAGGCCTTATAAACCCGTGATTTATGAAACGATGGAAATGTGAGCGGTAACTAATTGGTGAAGCACTCTGGGCTGCAATAGCTGCTCTGCACACATGATGAGGTTGGGTTGACTGCCATCTTACAGAAGGAAACAGCAGACTTTAACCCTTCCCTCGCCACGCACACAATTTCCACCATGCTTTGAAGCAAAGAAGCTATTACTGCTCCGTGCAGAGGTTTTCAGTATTCCCTGAGGGTCGGAGGCTCTCTAACACCGCTTTCACGCAAAGATCTCTTAATTACTTTACATGATGGGGAAATGTCTTTAGCATTTTACGGATGGCAACGCTGGTGTGCATGGGAGAAGCAAGGTGCCCAGATCACACACCAGGCAAGTGGCTGAGACAGTAACAACGGTTAGGTTTCTCCTGGCAGTGATGCTCCCACTTTGGCTTTGTCTCCTCTCTGTATTAATGCATTTGACCTGCACTGGGTTTTAACATGCCCTATATTACCAGAGCCACAAAGAACAGATAAACAATGTGAGTGAAATATGAACCAGGGCAGCTTCTTGCCAGATATTTCTATAAAACATCAGGAAACATCCACCATTAGGGTCAACCTGAATTTCTGATCCCTTATATTGGTGGACTGCCTGTGTGTTGCACCTGAGATGAACTTTGTAAGGCTGAAAGCTCCTTGCTGAAAAGTCATCTTTAGCAAAAGCTTCAGAGCAGGTTCCCATTGCTGCACTTATGCCTGGGGGCTTGATCTTACTAACAGCTGGGTGAGAATATGAGACTGATGTGGGCTAAGAGGTGAGGAGCTCGCGGACAGGTATTTGCTTCTGAATTGGCAGCTACAGACGTGAACTGAATCAGTGTAGGTATATATCCCTGTCTGTGCTTCTTTATAAAAATATGTATACATACACTATTTCTATTCAGTTATAAGCAGGCATTTTCAGCAAAGCCTCAAAATAGTATTGCCTACAGTAAGTGCCATCAACTTGTTTCTTTCATCATGGACTAAAATGAGGACCTAGGAGTTGTTTCATCAGTCTAAAGAACTACAACCTGTTCTGGCTGTGGACTAGAGTGACTCACTCTTTCTCTCCGGCAGTCTGATTTTGAAGTATAAATCAGCTCTCTCACTGACAGACATGGGCCTGAGTTCAGGCAGGTACAGACACAGAGGAGGTGCCAGAACTGTGAGCACCAGTTTTCTGCATAGAAATTCCTCCCTCAGAAGGAAGGAGGCTTTTTGAAAATCTGGTCTAGCAGGAGAGAGGGAAAAAAGAGATCCAGTAAGTGAATATATTGCTGGATATTCACGCTCCTGATGCACGGACACTAAAAAGAAGTGTTGTAATTCTAATATAAGCTTTTTCTAGACACACAGAGCAGCATTAGTTTGGGGAACTTTGCGGGTGGTTATCAGTACTGTATCGTTCTCATGCAGAGACCTACATGATTTGCAGTGTCACCACACGTTTGGAAAGCAGCTCTACCAAAGGCCATGCATCAAACACAGCCATTCACCCTGACAACAAATAGGAGTGGTGGTACCCTTGGAAGATCTGCAATAAATACTTTTTAGTGTCCCATTATTGCAGAGCCATCTGCTATTTATTGCAATTGTGCAGATCATAATACATTTATTTGATATTTATATGGATGTTGCTTTTGCTTCCATAAGAACTGCATTGTAACTTAAAGTGGCATTAGCTTAATGGTCCATTAAAACAGAGTGCTGGTAAGTGTATACGTACATATATATATTTATATATATATATATATAAATATATACACACACGTGTGTGTTTATAAATTATTATTTTCCTACTAGTATTGAGACAGTGCTGGGAAGCTGCACAGATCCTGCACTTCTGCTAGGCAATATTTCGAATACTGAATGGAAATAACTTGTTTGTACAAAGCCACCCATTTCCCTAATTACAGGCACTCATACTGTAAGAGGAAATTGCTAATTGGGTACAGCAGGAAACAAAGAGACAAGGGTTTTATTGTCTGCTCTGTTCCTGGTAGTATTATTAACTCGTTACCTCCCTTTGAAAAAAAGCTTTTAAATCTTATTGCGTCTCAGTTTCCCCAACTGTGAAATACTAGTTGCCTGCCAGGCAGAAATTGTGAGGTTAAGCGTATTAAATACCAGAATAAAAAAATTCGTAATAATATCCCAAGAAGAATACCAGCAGAAATAGAAGACAAAATTCCCACAAAATTGCATTCGTATTCTTCAAGGCATGTAAACCACCCAGGATTGGAAAGGAGCGGAGGTGCTGGCTTGTTTTGACCTTAATAAACTGGTTTAATCCTAACATGTTAGAGAAAACCATGGATGAAGTAAGCTGAGCTGACCTACTAGGAACAGGGGGTCATGCGCTCAGAAGATGAAAACCTCTGTACAACTCTGCCGGAGTCATTGGAAGGACCTTGACTGTCACATTCAAGACCCAGATGTGGTTTCAAGTTCCCCAGAGAAGGTGCAAGTATTGCTCCGTTAGCAACAAGACGCTCCGTAGCTCTGACTGCTGGGACATTTCACGAGTGAACTGCGTAACACCGCAGGATGCCGAGCGGTGGCAAGTCCGGTTGAACCGAACGGGTACTTCAGACTATCACGTGCCATCAGCAGTAACTGTTCTAATGTCAAACTAACCTTGCAAATGCATGGATTTGAGTATCTTAACCAGAGCAAGACCTGTAGAAATGGCACAAAATGTGAAAGGAGCGTAAGAAGAATCCTGTATAAATGTAGCCCGAAAGTTTATTATTTCCTTAAACAGACAGGCCTGTTTTTCCACCACCCTCGAGGTCTCCCAGCAAATTAAGGTGCTGATGGTTCACAGCGCTGACCCCTTGCTGAGCGACTCCAGGCGACCCCCAGTGTAACTTTCCCCATCTACCCAAGGGCTGACTCCTTTATGGAGTTAACACCTGCATAAAACTGGGATAATACGGCCATGAATCCGGCCCATAAGATTAGCTCAGCGCAGGACAAGGTTAGTGCTGTGGGTAGGGAGGTTCCACGGCACAACCGAAGCTGCTGCTCTTTCTCCAGAAACCCCCTTTCTGTTACGTTCCCTCTGCTGCTCATAAATACAGAACAGGTCACCCTGGCAATCTGTGGCTAATCCCTCCTTTTTCCCGTATTGCCGTACGCGTATGGCCACGAATGAGTATCTGGGGGCTTTCGGTATCTATCAAGGGAAGAAGTCGCACCACGGTATCAGAGGCGCGGGGAGCCCGAAATCACCGCGAGCTGCTGCACCGCGTTTACTGGGCCAAAACAGCGTTTCCAGCGCGACTCCCGTCCAAATTCTGCAGCGCAGCAGCGCCAGGGCCGCACGGGGATCCCGCGCCGGCGCTCCCTAGACTGCTGCTCCGAAGCTTCGGGCGTCGTGGGGCGACGGAGGCAAAACCCGCTCTCCGTGCCCAAAGCAGCGCTGCGGACGAGGGCTGCTCCGCGCCCGGGGGACGCTGCGGCGAAGGGCTCGGGAAATGTAAAGCTCGTTCTGTGATGGCACAGCTTGTTTTGCCCAGAGACACACCGCAAGGGCTTTTTTTTTTTTTTTTTTTTTATAAGCTCTTTTAAAGCAAGATGACAAATTTACTGCTATACACGGGAAACGTTAAAAGAATTTAAAGCACATTATGTGGTTTTGAAGGAGAAAAAAAAAAGTCTATTCGCATTATCTCATTTCCTTGCGCCACATCTCAAATCTCTAAGTAAATACACGCTTTATATATAGACTGAAAGTTGATGATTAACCTGGAGAGTTATTATTACCAAAATGGTGATAGCTCCAGGTAAGATAAGATAAGATCTCCATGGTGCCAGACTCCCTACAGTATTCAGGAGACTGACTCTCTTTTGAACAGCTGAAACACAGACATTTACCCAAAGGGTAAATAGGAAAATGACTGGTGAAAAGTCACAAAACAGGCCAGGGGCAATGCTAGGGCTTAAAGTTGTCTTGTAAAAAGATGGGTGGTCAAAATTGATATCAAAACTGAGGGCTCTCTGCCCCAAGGGAGCAGAGGGAATGCCCAGTTCTAGCTAGGGGGAAAAAATAAACTGAATTTCTCCAGTGGAAGCAAACTTTTTTTGTGCAGGACCGTCCCACAAAAGCAAAAAGAAGGGATGGGGAGGTAGATTCAAGTGCAAAAAGGGTGCCTCCTCGGTGCCAGTCTTTAGCCACACGAAACAGAGGGCAGTTTAGAGGTTAGAGAAATCTTGTTCCTACCAGCACGGAGCAGCCGTCTCAAAGAGCGGAGTAACCAAATCACTGGCATTCTTGCTTTTCTCTGATACCCAGGGTGATTACTGCATTTTTCATCTTGGAAAGGAAAAAGAAAAAAGAAAAAACTGTAGTTTCTGAACAGATTCAGCCCAGACAGCCTGCTCAAGCAGGGCTGCGTGACACGTGTCCACCTCTCCTCGTTTTTGGGCTACTTTGCAGTGCCATCTGGTGGCTCCAAGCCTGGAACCAGTGGAAATTTCCAAGCTGATGTTTGTTGCAAGACAAATACTAACTGTTCCGCCAAGTTTGCTCCCTACTGCTGCAAACCGCCTCTCCGCTACATGAGCCGTGGCCGGGCGCTGGGCTGGAGGGAGGTCTCGGCGCTGCCCCAGAGCGAAGGGGAGCCCTCTCCTCATCTCCTCAGCATGGTGCATCCGCTGCCGAAGACGATGATTCCCACTGTCAGTGTTATTGCTGGAGATAAGAGTGATCTCTCTATTTTCTTTGCCAAAGTCTATCTTTTACTGAGGCTTCTTGCATCTTTCCTTAAAGGAGAGGCTCCTGTTCCTTCTGTGTTTGCAGCAGGGCCTTTGATATTTAGCAAGTGGCAAGATGAAGGGTTACATGCAGGCTTTGTGCATGTGCAACATGAAGCAATCTTAAATGTGACTTTTCTCTCGGTCGCCCCATCTCCCCCCCCTCCCGAGGAGGGCTGCTGCCCTCAGATCGGAGTGGAAACCTGGACCTATGGGTCTACAAAAGCAGCTGCAAAGTTGGCATTTTTTTCTATTCCCTTCATGAACCAAGGTTGCTTCTAAAACTTGAAAAAAGAAAATCTTCCCCTACGCTGAGGATGCTGCATCTAGTACTGGAGCTAGCCCCAGACTGCAAAAAACTGCAAGTGTTATATCCGTGTTAGCAACTTCGCCTTGCCCAAGTCTTGGTAGAAAGGACCACACCATCACGGCTTCATAGCTCCGGGTAAGAAGAGCTATCTGTTTAGAATTAGCTTGGAGGGCTCTACAGAAAACTGCATTATTCAGTGTAAGCAGACATATTGATTATGAACAAGTGTTTTATCCACATACTATTAACAGCAGTGGATACTTGAAACAAAATCCATCTGTCTTCCCACATCTTTTCACTGGCTGATGACTTGATGCAGGATTCACAGGGCATCCTTACAGATCTGGTAAGGAAGATCTTCTCTGAAGGTAAGTGAAGAAGAGAGTAAGAAGAGTTTGTGAGATGCTAACAGAGACGGGATTAGGGTTATTGTCCTGTGCAAACCAGAAGAGGTGTATAAGAGGAGAGATAAGAAGAGTGGAATTAAGAATCCTTGAAAAAGAGAAAAGCCCTTGACTTTGCCACAGAAAGTGGAAACCTTGCTCAAGCAAAATCACAGTCAAAACTGCTCTCGTACACCAAGGCGGTGATTTCAGCCCAGCCCCTGCAGGAAGACTATGGGAGGACGTGGGAGATGTGCAGGGACCTTAGTAGGGCTTTCCCCTGCCATCTACACTACAATATCAGCACAATCTCTGTATGTTTCAGGAATAAATTACAGGTATTTCTAGCCAGAAAAATAAATTTATTTTTCCCAGCTGCCTCCTTATTGCAAGGTGTTTATCTTTGAAAGGGGTGGGAAAGGAGTAATTTCAGCGGTACTTATCACACTGATGACAATTATTTCGCTGATAGCTCAAGTGCTCACTGTTCATATGCTATATTTGCTCTTATCTTCAACCTCAATATCTATACAGCAAAACACTAGCTTACAAAAAGGACCAATTCCTGCATTTAGCCTATTATTTTGCCAGTATTTGAATATCTGTCGTTGTCTTTGTTCTTTTGTGCCACAGTCATGATTTCGCCCCACAGAACTTCAGCGCTGAGCATCTCAGTCACCCAGCTCGTTCCCTCATCATGTCCCTCACAGTTCCCATCTCCTTCATTGTCAGCAAACACCCTAGCTGATCTCTTACTCTGAGATCCTGCATGCCAGCTTCATAGAAGGACCCCACACTGTAAAGCACCTCCTCTCCCGGAACAACACCCAGTTACAGCCTAGCACCGACGGCCTCCACCACCCCAGAGCTGTTCCTATGCCTGCCACAGAGCAGTGGATAGACTGGCCCTTGCCATGACATTGTAGACTGGGATCTTTAGGAAATGAAAGGTCTTCAAAGCACACAAGACTTCTCACAGCACAGCACAGGAGCTCCTTATTAAAAAAAAAGAAGTGCTGGAGGTTTCCATGCATGATACTCCTTGTTTCAACTCCGAAGACTATGCCGTACTAGCAACTAGAGTATTTGTGTCCATTCTTTGGCAGTTAGGCCAGCTGTCATAAAAGAGTCGATATTCACACTCTTGCTCATTTACCCTCCAGAACAGGACAGCCATATCCCCTATCTGCACTGAATTGTCTTTGGCACATGTTAACTCCCAAAGAGTGCCCAGATATTGCTTGCATCGGTGCTGGCTAGTCCAGATCGAACCGTGCAAGGAGAATTTAAAGATGAGGATGATCAGCTTCCTAGTCCTCGGGATATTCCCTCACACAGTTTAATTTTCAGTATAGGTACAGTCTCACAGTACTACAGGTAGAAGAGAAGCAGATCCTGTCACTACAGGACACACAGCAAAGGAAACACATCCCTGCCTCAGGCTGCCCTCAGCTGGATAAGGCTCCTGCCACATACGACCCCTCTAAGTTTTCAAGAGTTGCTTGGGGTTAAGTAAATCCTTGATGGCTGATTGCTGAGTCAAGGAAACTTCATGCTAGGCTAGCTGAGATAATGTACATATCAGGATCCATCCCTCCCTCATCACACCTCTCCCTCATCTGCCACCACCCGGCTCTGCTTGCTGACTCCCAAACACTGCCCACGGGGCACTGAAGGAGATTAATCTTGGGTGTCCACTGGGATTGCTGATTTGCTTTCTTTCTCATTTGAAAGGTTTCTGGTTGGCAGGCTGTCATGTTGTAGTCAGCTCTGAACACCATAATAGCTGCAGGAAGACTTCAAACATCCAACATACTTTATTAAAAAAAAGAAAAGTAATTTTTGGTGTCAGACAGTATTAAAGATGTCGATGAGCTCTAGCATAAAATCGTATCTACCATAGAAAAAAGAGGATGCTTTGCTAAGGAAACGCAGGAATTGCCACTCTCCTTCTAGCACCCTACATCCCTGCTTTGTACCCGCTAATCCTTTGGCTCTGTGTTATTCATTCTCCCGCTGCAGGAATCCCTTGCACTTTTCTTCTAGTGGAAAATGAGGTCAGCTTGAATCATGCTGGGTCTCACCAGAAGATAGTGAGATCTGCTCTTAGACTGACAGAGGAACCGGGCTTATCTCTTCCCTGCTAGTGATTCTAGTGGTATCTGCTGTAAAGCAGCTTCTGCTGTAAAGGAGCACAAATAACACATTTGCAGGCTAAAGGAGTTACCACGGCACAGGAAGAACAGACGCTTTGTATGGTGAAGAATAATTTTCAGATAATAATGCAAAGGGCCAGCTCTGGATTGTTTTAAAAAGCTCTGAATCCTATTTCAGCTACTGAGGGGCTTTAATCATCACTATAAGCTAAATGTTACGTTAGTATTTATTAAAGTGATTTCTAGCATTAGCCAATATTTCAAATAGTAATTTTTTAATCCTTTGCACTTCCTGTAAAATACATATGTATGCAAAGAAACACACACGCGCACAATCTAAGGAAATATGAAAGACTGCAAAGAGAGATGCCAATTATCTTGAAACCATTCAATTCACCAAAAGTTACCTTTCCAATATATCAGAAGAAAAACTAGGTTTGTTTTTCTAGCTCTGAAATCTTAAGACTGACAAATAAAGACTCTCTCTCTGCCCAGTTAATTAGTAGCACATAATTTTTTAGATATCCACATATTTGAAGCCAAAACATGTGAAATTTGGCTCTGAGAGGACTGGCAATTATCCAGAAAGAAATATAAATACCATACTGCCCACCTCAGCACCATCCTTCTGCTACAGATTTGGGTTGCGCTGTTGACCAATAGCTTCAAAAAGAATTTAAAGCATTTATCATAGCCCCTGTGTTTCAGTGCACATTCAGATAAATGGGAATTTAAATACTATGATTTCTTCTGACTTCCTCTGCTCACATGTTTACTGTTTAAAACGAGCTTGGAGTAAGAATTTAAAACGTGAAAAAGGACAGTATTTTCCTTAATCATCTTTTTGTCTGTCGAAGCACAGTTACGGTGTTTCTGTAGTTCCTGTCACAGCAAGTTACATGCATCAAGATCAAAGAAGTGTTACTAGCAAGGAATTATTACTATCGCAGAGGGAACTCTGTTCAATGCCTCTCTGAGGCTGCAGTCTTTATGTCCAAAGAAAATACTGGCCAAAGATACCTGACCATGAAAGGCTCAAATATGGCAGGGAAGGTGACATTTATCCCCTGTTTGACTTCATCTTCGTTACCTTCTTCTTCCTACCAGAGCACCTTCTGTAAACCCGTTTAGGAGGCTCTTTGGAGCACATATGTTTTTCACCACTGTGAATGCTGACAGCATAGTGGGATCCTGCTCCTTCATCTGGAATCCAGAGTACAAAACCTGGAATAATTTACCACTTTTACTAATATCAATATGAAAATGTTTCTTACCCAAAGGGCATGAAGAAAAGATGCTTTCCGAAGATCTTGGGACAGGTTTGGTAAATAAGGCAATAACAATGTTGGCTGGTAGGTGCAGGACTAACTTGGGATTTTGCAGTTCATGAACAGAATCAGCTGTTAATGGTTTGCCACACGTTCAGGCCCGCAGCAAACTGTATCTCCTGCGGCAAGGCCCCGGTGGGGACCTCTAGCAGACACCTGTGTGAACATGTGGTTGATGCAGACCTCTACTCCCTCTCCCAGTGCTCGTGTTCAAACTCGTCTCTCTTGGTTAAGGGGGTGGGGGGGGATTTGCTTTGATAGGCATTTTCTTGGAGGGAAACAAGCCAACACACTGGAGGAAGCCATGGGTCTTACAAAAATATCCTAAGTCTATCAACACCCAGTCACACAACGGAATCTGTAAAAATCAGATGAAAGACACCTCCCACTGCTGGGAATTACGTAGAATTCAATTATCTCCTCCAAACCCCAGTGCTGTGACTGCAAAGACTTTCGTATTCCGACCCAGTACCAACACCAGACAGGAGGAGGGTCGCGCTGGCGGGGCTTCGACCGGCTAGCGCACTTCACGCTCCCGGCTGCGACCACAGCTCTGCAGCAGCGCAACCCCACTCCAGCCGGTCCCGGGCTGTGCTCGGCCCCGGCTGGCTATTTATCCCAGCCCTTACATATGTTCAGCTCTCGCATAATTATAGGCCAATCTCTCTGAGCTGCGCCTGCTGTAAAATTCACGAGCAGATAGTTTTCAAATATATGGCTGCCTATTTGGAACAGAATAATTTACTCTGTTTCTGTCAGCAGGGTTTACAGTCAGGATATTCCTCTGTCACAGCTTACCAGCAGCATTCAGGAATTTTCTTGGGCCCTTGCTAATAGTAAACAGGTGGATGCTATCATTTCTGATATCTTTTTTTTGGTGGGGCAAAATATTCTGCATAACAAGCTCCCATAAAATTTAAAATGCACAGGATAGAACTATAAGTTAACTTTATTGTCTAGATTTAGTGTTAGCCCTTTGCACTGAACACCATTTGCATACATCAAAGATTCCTGGACTGTATGTGTCCAGGTCACTTATTCATTATTATAATTTATTTCTAGAACAGAAATACCTAGAGGCCCCAGGGAAAGGCACTTGCACATACATGAATATAATGAAAAGGCACCTCCTGCCCTGAAGAGCTCTGCACAGAGCTACCTACCTGGTACAACAGCACCCCATGCAGAGATGCCAGGGTTGTTCTAAATTAGATGATACATTTACATAGCATAGTATAATACCATGCGGAGATACTTTCTGTCCTGGAAGCGCTGTAGTTGCATCACTACAGACCCCTATCTGAGCTAAATTCTCTGTAAATAATGTATAAACTGACAGTTACAATGCTTCTAGTTTTGGTTATCTCTGAAACTGCATTGTACCAGGCAGACCTATTCTTTAAATTTGTCACTTAAATGGACATAGGAAAAATAACACGTAGAAGGTAAAATTGTCAGACTCGGGAGAGTATTCAGGTTAAATTCCAGTGCATTTAGTTGTCAAATGGGCTAATATCCTTGGAGAATATTCTGAGAGAAGCTGTCTTCAAAGAAAAAAATACACAAAAAGCAAACCAATGCATTCTGATTGGTAAATATACATATATTTTAATATTCTCCTACCCAATTGCATGTACAATTAGCCCTAGTGGAAATTAATTCCAGAGAATCATCACAAGCCTCCCACAATGACAGACAAAAATGAGGTAAAACCAGGCAATTTTTCTCTTTTTAGATTTTTTTTTCCTTTTAAATAAATGGCATTTCAGTACAAGCAGGAATTAGTGCAAGGAAACCCGATGGTCTGTGCTACACTGGCGGTCAGATTACATTAACACAGCGGTCCCTCCTGACTCAACAGTCCATTAACCTAAGTATGAAGTTAGCAGAGAAGGGGGGATAAAACTTGACTGTGTAAGTAATTGATTTTTTCAGGTCAGAAATGAAACCAAATCAGAACAGCAAACATCACTTAGGATCAGCATTTGTATTTATTTCTTTTTAATGTTTGGCATATTGAAACAATTTAATTCAGGTTGACTATTTACAGCAACCTGAGATAATCTGATTAAATTCCTTTTAGAGCATGTTTAATAAAAGCACAGGTGGGATTCATAATTCCTCGGAGAACTGAGTGTCATGGGAAAGGGGAGCTTTACAGGCCCCTTAGTCTCTCTGAGGGAATGGTTTCCAGCTTGATTCTCAGCTCTCTTCCCTGTCTGTGCATGTCCATATGGATTACGTTTTTTTATTTTCCAGCAAATATGAAAAAATAAAAGCAAAGCACTTTGCTTCAGACTCCCAGGAACATTTTGATGTTGGAGTTAAGAAGGCAAGCTCATGCACCAACATAAATCTTTTTTACGCTATTAGTGACAATATGGAAGAGCTAAACAAAAATCAGGATAGTAAATAAATATTTTAATTATGCATATTTTTTGAAAAAATGTTATGGGAAATTTCATGAAGTGGCATTATAATCTGTTTTGGAAGGTTAAAAAAATCAATACCTTTTTCAGGTGTCTGTGGATTTCTGTGAGAAAATGAGATTCTGTTTGCCACCAATTTCAGTTTTATCTGAGTATTATCTTGGTACTCCATCTGACATTTCTCTTAATCTTTCTCTCTTTCGAGGTTTTACAGTATAACCATAATTTTCAAGGTGCCTGAATCTCTTCCTATTCTCAGGATTCAGTTTATTTCCCCAAATGTCCTGTATATTTGGAATGAAAATACCATACTAAGAATAAATAAATAAATAAACAAATAAACCTAAAATATGAAGAGTAGTTTGGGATTGTCTTTTTCCCTGTGGCTAATTTTTTTCCCCACAGGTCATAAAAGCTGCTGGAGCAATTATCATCCTGTTAAATTCTGGAAGAGCACTTTTAAATAATTTAAAAAGTGATCTGTTTTTTAACATAATTACTATCATTATTTTTTTTACATAGGAGTGAACTAAGAGATAAGTACCTTCTAAGTCAAGAAATATCTTGGCCTGAAGCCCTGGAACCTTATTTATCTGTGAAGTGTTTATCTTACTGAATCCTCCCTAGAAAAACAAAATAATTATTGCTTAATGATAGTAGAAGTGAGTTTTCTCTTTCAATTATAGAGTAGAACGCTTTTCTCCCGTTGTAAAGAAGTATCTCTTGAATCTGGCTGGAAGACAGAGGAGTATAAAGAGAAACGTCGAACATAAACCCAGCAGTAACTTTATTTTTCTATTGCCCACAAAACAAGTAGCACAGATTTAGGCTCCCTCCCTACGAACTCTGTAGAGATCTCTCCACTGTTGTTAGTCCGTCAAGCCCCCAGGGATCGAAAGATCCCATTTACTAATAAGATTTCAAGGGTCACCATGGGAAGACTTTTCAATTATAATGATCTTGTTTTCACAGGCTTGGAAAAAGACTTGCCAAGGTGAAGTACGGGGAGATGTAATCTCTTTCTTATCTCCAGGAACTGCCTTTTTCTGTTATAAATATTACTTCCCCAACATAGGCTACAACTCTGGAAAATATGTAGCACATGCCTAACATTAGGCATATTTTCAAATCCCAATGATTTCCATGATATTTGGATATGTGCTTAAAGTAAAATTACAGTTCCTGATCAACCTTCAAAAACAAATTATCCCCTGATTTAAAGAACATAGCACATACATATCAGTAAATAATGTATTCTAAGTTTAAGACCCACAAAAAGATACAGTAAATAATCAGCCCACTCCTTGTGCACATTTCAAATGTTCATTTTCAGAGTTTTTGCTATTAATGCCTAGTAATCACAGATTCATAGACTAATTAAGGTCACAAGGGATTTCTGGAGGTTATTTAACGCAAGCCCTTGTCAAATAGAGGTTCAATTAGATCAGGGCACTCAGGACCTTGACCAGTCAAGTTCCTGAACAGCTCTAAGAATTATTTCTTAGAGATATTCTATTATTTATTATTATTATTGTTACTCTTATTATTATTGAAAATGACATCGTTATTATTGAAAATGGCATATATTAAAAAAAGAAATAAAACTGGAAAACAATTTTCCTAGACTCACTATCCTATCATCAATGGCCATATGTGCACTTTAAGTCCATCCTTAAGTGAAATGTTCTGAAAGGCACGGTGAAAATTCCATTATTTAAGTCTATAGGACTGATGTGTGCAAAACACTGTGTGATCAATAGCTACGAAGTGTTCTGCCTGGAGAGAGCAATGAACAGGCTAATCTGCCAGTCTTCCCTATCTACGTCTTTTTGGATACTTTGAGTATCCTTTTCTGAGTCCTTGCCCCTTCTCTATCTTTCAGCCATAAAAACAGAACTTTAATTGGAGACTTCCCATAGTTGCATGAGGACAATACATATTTCAGTACATTAAAATTCCCTGAAAATTCTCAGAGAAAGTCAACTCTGACATAAATTGTGTGCTTACTTGTCTTTTTTCCCCTCTCTAGGTAAATGGGAATTCGTAATATTCCCAAATGCAAGGCAGCACCTCGCTGTTGAAATAAGTGGACGTGAAGAGGGAGATGATTTTATTGGGAGTAGAGAGAGAGGTTAGATGGGATCCCAGAAGAGATATAACTGTGAGAAGGGAATTACATCTCCCATATGCACATGTGCCTCGAATGGCAAGGCGTCAAAAACAAAACCTCAAATAATGTTAAAAGCTAAAAGAGTTAAAAGCCTGAAGATACAGACACTTGTCACGGTTTTGCAATTGGATCCATTTTCTGATAGATAAAACATCACTAGGAAGATGCCAGTATATGCGAGACTCCAGTGGAGAGGGAATAAGAGTGGGATGATGCCAACTGGAGGCACTGGGAACATGGGAGAGAGTGATTGCCATCCTGACAGATGGGAATGGTGAATCAGTGCAGACAGGAGCCTGGAGAAATAATAACACAGAAATTAGGAGCACTGATGGTCGTTTCCCCTGAGAAAAGCTGCTAAGGAAAAAGTTAAAGAATATGGGGGAGAAGATGGCTCCGAAGTCAGATGGGAGTAAAGGAGTGAAAAGGGCAAGACCTGTAAAGCTTGTAAGGATTATTATAGATACTATTAAATTGGAAACTCCATCTTTTTTCCTTAAAATGAGCTATGTGAGAGGAGGAATCCTGCTAAACTCAAAGTCATCCATTGATCCAGGAACTACATCATCAAGCAGGATTTTCATGCTCTTTGGGCCTAACACAGAGACTCCCCACTATTTCTATTTCCTTGGGCTCCTACTACTATATCATGTTCTAATCCCATAGTTTCGCTCTATTTTTTTGTCTTTCTTTCACTCTTTAAAGTGCAGACAAGAGATATATTTACAGAAGTTGTTCTACACTAACATGGGCTTTAAAATATACCTGAACATCTGCTATCACATTCTGATGGATGTCCTTAGTTGACGCAAACTCTGTCCGATCAAAATTGAATAAATTTTCTTGCCTTGTTCTTCTGGTCCTCCACTAGCATTTGTCTCATCCCCTATATCTTCACCTCCTTTCAGCTGTTTCCCACCAACTCCCAGATCTCCTCAGATCCCCTTTTCTCTTTCGTAACTCCAACCCCAAATTTGTTGTACTTCTCAAACCAGGTTTCTTATTTGTTCCAGAAAACTTCCAAACTACCATCCAGCCATCTTAAGTCAAGGTCTTGGGTACTCAAGTCCTCATAGCAGCCATTTTCTCTGTACATATATCTTGGGACTGTTAGGCTAGAAGCACAGAAAAAATGCATTAGGAATGAAGAATCCACCTTTGCTTCCAGGACTTGACTCAAACAAAATCCGTTCAATACAGGGAAGGTACCTTGTGCAGCAATGCACAGCAGCGATGAGGCGTTCTTCTGCTTTGCTCTTTAGAACAAAAAGAAGAAGAAAAAGCTGTTTTCATCCATGCTGTAATTCCAGATTGCAATTCTACTTGTGTGCACAGCACTCACAGCACACAGTGAGAGACAGAGCTTCTGCTTCCTTCCTTCCACATCCACACCGTTCTGCAAATCTGAGCTCGTAACAACATAATAGTTTCTCCGGAAGTGATGTAGCTTCTGAAGTTACTATTTATATTTTGTGCAAGCTGAGAAATAAGCACACTACTTACTTATACATTGTGTGGATGTTGTTAGTGTCGTTGCAGACTAGGAAGACCTTTCCAGGATGAATTCTGTCTAAGATTTCATGGTTTCTTATAGCAGAGTGCAGTATTCTCAGTTTCATGAAGTAAAACAGGCATATAGTCTTTTATGGTCTTACAGTTAGTAATAGGCATATAGTCTTTCTTGGAGAATAAGAGAATTGAATAGCACAGATGAAGGACATGCTATGCCAGTTGCTTTGAGCACAAAAGAATGGTCCCCAGGGATGTTTAATTCACTAGAATAGGTAGAGCCACTGAAACCAACCTAAATGTTCCTCCACTACTTTAAAAGACTCAGACAAAGTGAGTTTCACACATGCCTGTAATATCCATATCTTTGGACGAAGCATGCCTGTACTGACAGTGTTTACTCTCTGAACTTGCATTTTCATGTTATCACACGTGTACTTATTTCATACTTGATTCCAGGCTCGAAGATCTAAAGATTTAGCACAAATCTGATAAGAAGTTAATATAGATCAATTCTATTTGGCAGCCTCCTCAAACAATACCATGCAGGACCCAAGCCATACTTGTTTATCCTGCTTAGTAAAAGACATTTGCAAAATGTAGATATACAGTTTTGCAAGTTCCTGAATGAGGCAATCAGGACGTATCTATTCTTTCAGAGGTAAGGAAACTCTGTTGGAGTCAATATCTTTTGGCAGGTGCTATAGAGAATAGGAGAATGAAAAGGAAGAAGATTTGAGAGAAAGATTAAGCTATAATCACTGCAAAAGTTTCTATAATAGAAAATCCAGCCACTGCTTTGCATGATGCTATTCTGAGTTGTTCAAGTCGGCATTAAACAATATAAGATTAAGCACTTGTCAGGGGAACTAATGAGTTTTGGATTGATTTCTGTCTTCCACAATGCTACTAGCATTTTTGACAGGCATGATTTATAGGGCATTCTTTGGGCCTGTTCATGAGAAGAGCTGTTTATTTTGGTTGATGGACAGGGTTTCTAATGTTCCCAGCGGAGTGTGCAGATGGCAGGAAGGACAGTAATCTTTGAGACCATCTCTCAATGTCTAGGGCATGTCTCTTATAAATTTGTAATCAAGATCTCAAGAAACTAATGTGGGCAGGCTGCTTCTGAAATTGTTTTTGTGACCTTTGGCCAATGTAATGCTCCCTGAAAAATGTATGTCTGTTACTTTTGCTGTTTAGTAAATGGAGCTTGTATAGGCAATCAAGGAACTACACTTTCCTTTTTAACTGATGTGACATATATACACAGATGCAGAGTTTTACACATTTACAGTTCTATTCCCTCCGGCTTAGTAGCAGAGTATTTTTGTACATTTTATGTCTGTGGATATTTAGTGCACTAGTAGACTGCAAAAAAAAAGCAACCAGGCAGTCTGTGTTGGAAACTTAATGAAATCTCCAAGGCATGAACATAACCAATGAAAACAACTGAACCACTGAATAATTTTCATTCTCATCAGCTGTTCTTTCCATTGTTTGTTATATTTTTATATTTGTCTTGTTTATAAATAGATTGTACAGTCTTGGAGAGAAAGGAATGTAGGCCAGGTCTAAGCTGATATAGTTGCATTGACTGAAAAAGCTGAGCCAATACAGAGACAAGGTGAGCCTTTATTTTATCACTTTCTTAATTCTAAATTCTAATTAATCCATTCTGAAATGATGTGAAATCAGATAGAATAAAATTTGTACGAATATTTCCTGAAAACATAAAGAAAAGAACTGATTATGGTGAGAACTTAATCATCCAGGCTAGACTGCTTTCATAGCTTTCTGATGGTAAATTATAACGTCATGCTAAGATGATTCTATGGTTAGAATTTTGTCAGTCCTACACAGCTCAATGTTTTAAGATCTGGCTTCCTAATGTTAGGAACCTAATAGGAGGTTTGATTTTCAGAGATGTCATGAATTTAAATTGAAGTCATGTTTAACCTTAGGCTTTGACCTATTCTATTGTTGAAGTCCTTTCAGTCTGATTAAGCCCAATGATAGGGCTTTCCTTGTTTGCTTTCTTTTTTCTCAGCCACGTATACCTCTTAAAACAAATCTTAATTTTTCAAAACCACTCTATCCTTGTACTATTCAGCCTGTAAGATGATGATTTTCCTTCCAGAACAACTAGAAACCTTGAACGTAGATTGAACATGAGCAGAGGTATAATTATGCTATAAAGGCTAGCGGAGACATTGAAGAATCGATCAAATCAGTTACCACCACATAGACTTCTAGCTTTGTTTGAGTTGCCCTTGGGTGCCTATGACATTGATACAGGAGAGGCAGAGATGACACAAGACAGCTACAGCTGTGCATCTCTGGACATGCAGCTGCCGGGTAGCCCAAATACCTCTTGATACCTGTGATTAAACAGCTAATCCAAGCCTTGAATGTACCACTGGGGAGCTTCATGCTTCAATTTTCTGCCTTCTGAAAGTTTTTGCTTGCCTCCTGCTATCCTACCTCAACGTGGCCATCAAAATCATGTTGATGATGGTAGCAAGAGCAACAAGAATGATAGCAAATCCAACAGCCAGGTCAGTGGAGGAAAGCTCAGTAAAGGCAGTGAGGGATGCCGAAGGGGCAGAGGCAGCCAAACTTGCATAAGTGACAGACATAGCAGCAGCATAACATTTTCCAAAATAAAAAGCTAAGTGGGACTGATTTACTACTAGGACATCTAATATCATGCCATAGTGTATAGAATAATCCAAGCTAAAAAGGAGCACAGGACTGGAATAGACCTTGTTGGCTTGCAGGCACTGACATCAAAACATCCCTTTTATATATTTATTGGACATGTTTAGTGCCAGAGTTGTTGCTCTGCTTAAATAGTATACTTTACTTTTCTTATCCTCAATATCCAAAACAGTGCAAGAATAACTCGGCCTCCTCTTGGCCTCACCTAAACAATGCAACTCCTTTTCACAGGATATTATAATCTAAAGATCACTTAACTCTCGCTCTGGGGAGATGCTGGGTCTCTCTGCTGATGCTCCAAGCCGTTGAATTTATTAGTGAGGCATCAAATGTGTGCTAATACATTCTGCCTTGCTGCCGCACGTATAATCTCAGAGTCTCTGCCTCATTATCTGTGAGCCTCTGGTTGGTCTGGAGCTAGGTACAGCAGGAGCTCAGCATTGCCTGTGAATACAGTGTAGGCATAAGTGTCAGTCTCCTCATTTATGAATGATTCAATCTTCCTCCTCTAAAGGATCGTCCCTAAACATATTCCAACTTTTTTATTTTTTTTTTAAAAACTTGGATGTCAAAACTATATATACTATTCCTGCTGACTTCTCATCACAAGTTTTTGTGGAGAAACTAATGAATCCTTACCTTTCCTGAAAATACCTCATTGAGCAGTCTCATCTACTTTTCCCATGGCCACATCCTGTTTACCACACTCCTATGACTGATGAGACTATCTTACTTCTGCTAAGATGTTACTAAGTGGCGACCTAACAGTTCATGCATTAATTTCTTGCTATATTCCCTCAGCTCATGGCTTCCACTTCGAATTATGGAATTTAACCACCTTTCCATTACCTTTGTCCACTAACCTATCTGTTTCTTCCCATACTGTGTCTGCTTGGCCCTCTGTGC
This sequence comes from Rhea pennata, assembly GCF_028389875.1. Taxonomy (NCBI): domain Eukaryota; kingdom Metazoa; phylum Chordata; class Aves; order Rheiformes; family Rheidae; genus Rhea; species Rhea pennata. The sequence goes on along the minus strand of NC_084702.1, from coordinate 75,899,003 downwards.
TGTTGCAGATTTTCTCCTTCATGCCATCAGTAAACTTGATAAGCATTCTCTCATTCTTTTTGCTAAAATTATCAGAGGGGTTTTTTTTGGAAAAAAGAAGCATGCATGAACCCAGCCTCCAGCCTCCATCAGCAAACTATTTCTAGCTTCATACCACCTCTCTTAATACAGTTTGTTACCTCTTTAAAGTTCTCGAGGGTTTTCCTACTCCTTAATGACAAATTTACTACGTGGCAAGAGCTAAATATTTTATTAACATTTTGCTCAACTAGACAAATTAACATTTTTAAGAAAAACATTCCTTTTAATGGAGAAAGATACCCAGTTTCACTTTAGAAAACATGTTTATTTTATCTCACTTTTCCTCTATTTCCATATTTTAATTTTCCTTTCCTTGGAAATTCCTGAAGCAGTGTATGCTATTGAGATCAAACTGAGGAGCCTGAAGTCTAGCAGATAACCTATTTTCCTTTCGTTAAATATGGGTACTATGTTTGTTATTTTCCACTCATAAGCAATAACATTTAACTTGATTCAAACCCATGTTTCTAGCTCTGTAATTTTAGGTGAGTTCATTTAGAGCTCTAAAAGACTGTCCATAACACGCATTATGAGCATTAAACTCATTGGACTTTGACTCGGTCTTGGTTTAGCTAATTTCATGAGGCATATTATTACCATCATTGGCCTTTCTGACCTTGCTACCGAAATGATTGAAAACAAAGTAAAATACGTGTCCAATTTTAGGGCCAGAACTGGGTGGACCATGCCCTTTCAGAAACAGATATAGGTAAGTACTATGTAAACTTTTTATATATATATATATATATTTTTAAAGACCAGTCTGAGCTTTACATCCACACCTTAAGCTGCATTGTGTAGGCAGCAGTTACCGTTGCTTTTCTGCTCAAAAGTAAGGTGCTTGTTGCAACTTTTTTTTTCCTAGGTCCAGCTTGCTTCAGTTCCATTTTTTTGCCATTCTTTTGGCCAGAATACTGGAAAATTAAAGGATTTAATTTTCCACACGCTCGCCAGTGCCTCCATCCATGTGCTCACAGAAGGATACACCAGCTACCTAGAACTACATTACCTCTACGCCAGCAGCAGGATGAAGCAGGGTTTTTTTTGCCCCTTACTCTCCTCCTGCTCACGCTGGCCTAACCACAGCTTAACCCGCAGTAAGCAAACTCTTTGGGATATAACTTGTTTGCTGTAAGTTCCTGCCAAAGTTCAGAGAGTTACTTCAGGACTCAGAATAAAAACTCAGATTGCGCTGCAATTTTATTGACTCCTGTAGTCAATAAATCTCTCCTCCCTCAAATGAGTGAGTGAGCTCAGCACACAATCCATTTCTCACCACTGTTTTTCTTCAGTTTGATCTGTTAAGAGCAAAAGCTATTTTGCTTCATATTTGGCCCCCGCAGGTTAAAAGGACAGATGAATTTGGGTGAAATAGTACAACTGTCATCTGCTGGTTTCAAATGAGAGTCTTGGGAAGGATTACCTGAGACTTGAGGTGGCAGATGGCTTTTTTCTTGTACCGCACATCAAAAATTAATTTGTGGGAAGAAAAAAAAACACTCTGGAAGAAAAAATAATAACTTTGATGGGATATTGTAGGTAATCCAAAGTTCACTTTCTATCCTCAAAAACCTGCTATTCACACCCACGGACAAATTAATCAAACCTTGACTACTATGGATTATTATTACTTCTGTGTATATGGCAATAAAACCTTATGGGCACAGACTGTTGTCTTCTCATTTCCCATCTGTGGCTTGTGTCAGCTAGCTGTACCAGTGACCTATTCTATGACATGGCCATTCTCTGTTTGTACTGCAATTTCCTCACTTGTGCACTGAAAATAATGACAACTTTCTTTCCAAGGGCATATGAAGATCCAATGATGAGTAATGGTCCCTGGGTTTAATTCAAAGTCCACTGAAGTTGCTGAGAGTCTTTCCGCTGAGTTCAATGTGCTTTCAATCAGGTGCTATAAAGACCCAATCATTCTATTATAGAACAATTCTCACGATTAATTTAGCCCCATTTATGAGGCAGCAAATCATTTAGCAATCATCCTTAATTTCTGCAAACAGATTTGTTTATTCATTTATTCATCATTCATTTTTCATTCCATAATTTTCAGCCTTTGGCAGGTTCCCAGTAAAATTATTCAGTGCTTATTGCCCAGCATTCACTTCTGTGATTGCCCATCTGAATCATATGGCAAGGGTTTTGATCTGCATGGTAGAACAACTGACAGAGAAGAATAGCAAACTGGGGTGATTTTTTTTTTTTTTTCACTTTTTCCGAGTGGTGAACCTCCATAAAAGTTTTATGAGATGCAGGCCCCTGGAGAAATTTCATTTACATAAATTCCTATGTGAAAAGTTTGCATGTGTTTTTCTTTATGACTTTCGTGAATGTTTTGGAATTAGAGAGTGGGCTATGTAGGCTTTGTCCATCATGGTAAATTTAACGTTTCCGGGACTGTTCTTTGGCAGTGAGGCCAGCCATCGAGGAATAGCCCCTGGTCGCACTGCTAACATTCCTCACCATCCAAACAGGAGTGGGTTGTATCCAAAATGCCTCCTAGGATTGGTGTCTTGCCCATGCTAACTTCCAAGCTACTCTCTGGAATCGTTTGGAAGAGTGGAAATTGGTCCAGGCCAAAAATGACACAAGCAATGTCTGTTACAAATAAACAGTATAAAAGATCAAGTTCCAGCGTTTGGGAATATTCTTTGACAAATGGATATCGTGTCTGTGTTACTTTACACACGTAATTTGGTCAGCTAATGTCATTTTCAGTCTTCTTAGACTCTTTGTATTTAGCAGAGAGAAACCAGTGCTTCCAGAGACTCATCTGGAGGTCTTTTACAATGTGAAAAAGTCTAGTGCACTTAAATAGTTGTAAACTATGACAAATCTGATCATAAGAATTATGGAAATATTTTGCATTTCCTTTAATATATTAAAGTATCTCTCTTTTTTTCTTTTTAATCTATTTCTAGTTCCTGATTTTATAAAATAAAGTGATTTTGAAAAGATTGAAAATGACAACTTAAGTAATTTGAGCACATATAAAATGAAAAAGCCAGAAAAAAAAAATCTCATGGCAAGCATAGGAAAGCACTGGAACAATTTGCCTGGGGAAGCTATGAAAGCTCCAGCACTGGAGGATTTTAAGAACAGAATAAGCAAAGACCTGTCTGAAAAGTACAGCCTGAGCTGATGTAATTCTAGAGCAGAGGAATAGACCAAAAGTGTTGAGGCACTGGTTATCTTATTATCTGAGAGTGTAGGGTTTTATATTATAGATTTATGGTGGCTAAGAACTTAAGACAGGAATTTCATGTCACCCCATTGGACAGAAGGCAATCAGATAAAAATAGAGCTAATTAAATTAGAGATTTCGATTTTGGTGAATGCATACTTAATCCTATATTTTCAAAATTCAAAGTGTCACCGATTATTTTAATAGCCATTTTGCAAAATATAATTCTTTCAAACAGAATTGTTAAGCAATTATATACCTATCTCCATTTATTTTATATTAAGATCTAAAAGTGTGTGAAAGGAACATTTTGTCTACAGGTGCTATTATCGTGTTATTTTATATATATATATATATATGTATGTATATATATATGTATGTATGTATTATATATATTCTGAAACAGAGGCTCTGAAAGTAAAAAGGCTATTTTTGATATTCCTGTAAGTCTCATAGAATCAAGGCTTCACTCATGATTTCAAGCACTAATACCTGTATGTACCTGATGCTGATAATCTGAGTCAGTAAATTACTCTGAATACCGATTATGAACCTAGTTTTAACTATACTCCATGGATATTTTGAAAATAAAATACTTGAACATGCAGATATCAACACTGGGAAATTAAACCTGCGGATCTAACAAATATGTAGAATTTGTATTTGCTGCCATAAATGAAATCCTTTTCAAAGAGAGCTTAAAAATCTGTCCCTAGACTTTGTGATTCAGCATCAATGGCTCAGAGCTTTGACCCTGATTATCTCACATTTTAACCAGAAGACACACTACCTCTCGCATTCGATTAATTCAGTAACATGTCACCTCAGTCTTGGCTCCTATCTTCCAATTTAAACTCTCTGCAGTGTAATCTATTAAAGCCATTATTTTCTACTGGAGTAAAACTCTTCATTGTTATTAGTTTTTGGGGCTCTGCAGAGTGCAATAGAAAAAGGCCTTCATGTGACCTCCAAGAGGGAAAGACTCGTTGGATTTACCACCTGCTCCATTGACGGCCAACAGTCCAACTTTTAAGGTGCTCAGAATATATTTTGGTAGCGAGCATAGTTTTAGCAGAAATTTAATCAACTTACCCCTGTTAAATATTTATCCAATTATGTGAGTGACAAGCGAAAAAAATGAATGAATCCCTTTTAACGTAATATAAAATAGCACATAGCAGAAGAGGATTTTATCATTAAAGATATAATGAGATCATGAACACCTCCAAAGGGGTGAGTTAATCAAATAAGGCCATAATATGACAAGCAGCCTGTCAGAAGAAATTCTATTTGCACCCGCACGCGAGCGGCATCTGAGTTAATAATTGAGTCGCGTAACCATTCCACCAACCTTGTTAGAGGATGTCACACTCGGGCTCGGTGATGAGGCAGGACGAAAGTAGATTGCATGAAAGGGGAATTCCAAGCGCTGATATCGGCACTGGGTGTAATTACGGAAATTGCTGATAGTTACGGATACAGACCCTTTGCCAGGCACCTGCTCTACATTGTTCCCCTTCCTATAAAATAATTACAGAAAACCCACTATAGATATACATATATTTGAAGAAGTAGCTTTATAGAGCAGTCTGAAGCATATAGCAGAGGAGACTCAAGATCTGTGTTTTTCTTTTGAAAAGAAAGAGTTTAAGGCCATATCGTTAGCTGGTCCAAAGTGTTACAGCTCCATTGACTTCAGCTGGGCTCCGATGATTTACACAAGCTAATGCTCTGTCTCGCAGTGTGCAATCTTTTCCCATTAATGTTTACCTGCTGTGCCGTAATGACTACAAAACGCCTGACAATAGCTAGACAGTGGGTGTGCTGCGACTGCCACTTACTACACGGATCGTAATCGTGCTACTGGTACCTTGCGCTTCCTCCATTTATTTGTCGTATCCATCTGTTGTCCCTCCTACATAGCCTAAGAGTAGGCACTGTCTACAAACGCAGCGCTCATCCTACACTCGGACTGGAGGCCGTGCTGCAGCAGAAATAAATACAGCTGAACTCCTGATTTCAAATAGCAACAACACAGTGATACAGAGGCTCAGTGCCTCCAGGAGCTGAAGGCACTTGGAGTATCTCCTCTATATAAATCATCACTTGTGAAGTATAAGGTACTAAAAGATCAAAGGATTAGTTTATGATTATAGTATTGGCAGATCTTCTTCCAGCTGTAAAGAAAAAAAAAATGATGAAGAAATTCATAGAATTTTAAAGCATTGTTTCACCTCAGGTACTAAATGATACCAAGCCTAAAGCTATAGAAAAGCTGTCATAATAAAACCTGAATCCTGGCAAAATTCGTGAAAACATACTTTGAGGACTCCCTGAAAAGGGATGGAATAACCGCTGACACAGTTTGCTAGCTTTCTATAAGTTTGTCTTGTGACAAATTCAAGCATTCAAAACACAGCCTACATGGAAGGAACTCCTTTGCATATAGAGTCTCTTTTATGGGTTTCTGCTCTGCCTGCTGCAATGGGCCACTTGCCTTGGTTAGAGAAGTAGGTGCTGTTTATTCCAAACAATATCACAGTGGCCCGACCTCCCCGGGTGGCTAACGAGAAGCGCTCGTAGGATGTCTGTAATACTCTCCTCAAAGGGGATGGCTCATGTCATCAGTCATATGGAGCAAACAGCTGCTCAGCATTTCTGCTTCAACTCTTTACTAATTTTGAATTGCAACACTTTGCTGATTTTATTTCATTACAGGAATATATATTAAACCAACACAGGGGGTTGTTTAAGTAGCAGCCATGTGCAGATAGGTCTTTTGTATCCGTCAAGAAAAGCAAACAGCTTTGCAGAGGAATATTAGGCAGCACCCAGAAAAATCATGTAACAGATGAAATGATGGACTTGAGGGAGAAGGCAATGCATTAAAATGCATCTCCTGTGGTTTGGCATACAAGCTGCTAAAAGACTGAACAGGCTTCTGCAATTTCAGGCTAGAAAAAATCCTACAAAGAAGTAGCAGTTTAAGTCTCAGAAACTGGCTGGATTATTCCAGGGTCCTGAAAGCCTGAGTATAGAAAATAAATGCAAACCATACAGGAAAAAAAAGCATATAAAACCATAAACAACAAAAATATATATAAAAATAATCTGTCTCAAAAACCTAGCAATTTAAGCAACAATCTAAGAAAGCATTGCTGACACTGATTTTTAGACAGAGGTCTAAATTGCTGTGAAAATTTGGATGGAATTTTTATTAATTTGGGGGGTTTCTGAATCAGGATTTAAGAGTTTAAAGCCAAATCCAGACCAGCATTGCTTAGATTCTTCTAAGGCAGCTCTTATTAAATTTTTACACAATCCAAATCCCACCTCCCCAAACTGCTGAGGCGTTTCACATCCCATAGGCACTGGATGAAGACAGAAATCTTGTTGAGCAGCAACTAGAAGCTGACAGGGGGAGAAGAGGAGGAAAACTCAGCACCCAGTTCCTCAGGCTGCTTCCCAAGCCTGGTTGTCCAAGCAACTCAAAATGCAATTTTTAATCTCAGCTGACTTCAATTCAGGCCCCCCTGATGTAGGTGGTTACATGTTGGGTGTATTTCTAAGCTCTTGTTTTAGTCAGTGGAGAGGGGTAATACAGTATCAGTGGAGTTTAGGGCACAGTTCAGCTGATTAGCTAATAGATGTTGGAGATTTTCAGTGGAGAATAATTCAGCTGTATCAGTCATCAGGCTCTGCTGATGTAACAGGATCTTCAACATCTAACAGAGAAGTGAGCACTCTGTATGCACACACCTAATTGTAGATATCCTAACCAAAATCTGAATTCTACTAACTTTTTTTTTTTTTTTTCTCCAAAACGAAGGTAACTTTTGCATGTAGACCTCTCCAGGCTAAGTGGAGCAGATTTTGGAACGATTCTCTTAAAACCACTGAGCTCCTTTGCTTGTCTGAGCTGTGCCCACAGGAAAGTGTTAGCCTTAGGGCCATCAAAGTTAGAAGCACGATTTATTCACCGCAAACAGGACCAAATCACAGAAATTCTCCCACGAGGATACTCCCCGGATTATTACCCCGAATTCCTGTGGAATTGCTACATGCCTGTTCTATTTGAGTCGCATGCGGGGACGTCGGTTGCTAGCAAAGCTGTCTATGAACGCGCACGTTTAGGAGGCGTTCTGGCAGAGGCCTAAAAAGCAGAGCTATAAATAAAGCAGGACCCTGCTTCCAAGAAACACTAACACCTACACAGCTTTATGTCTGTAATTTAATAGAGTACTAAAATACCAAAGTTTTCCATACTCATCTTCAGACTAGGCAGGGACAGAGAGTACTACTGGAAGACTCAAAGGGAGAAGCAACTACCGTGACCACATAAGTGAATAAAAAAAGGAATAGAAGAAAAGAGAGAATATGTGGATAAGGGACATTTTAATTAATTATCTTAAGATAGACCTGTAGAAGAGTCACTTCTATTGCACTATAGTGCAGTAATTTCTAGTCCTGCACTAGAAAAATAATTCAGTATTCTTAACGTTCTTCCTTTGCAGTCAGTGTACAAAAGACAAGAGGCTCCAGATGCATTTTCTGAGAATCCAAGTGGTGCCATATGCCAGAGCTCTGATTTTTTGCCTGAACTTTAATTAGGTGAACTGTAATTTTTGTACAAGGTTTCTATATTTCAACCCTTCTTAGCTTGCTTATTTGTTTATTTCCTTGTGAGGACAAACTTCTTAAAAGGCAAACTTTTCAGAGAGGTCTGAAAACAAGCCTCAAACTCACACAGTTTGAACTGTTTTGGGGCTGTGTGCTTCTACCTGATAGCTCAAAACTGTAAAGCTGCAGTGATGGGGCAGATACCAGGAAGCACTTTTTCCTGTATCTTTACCTTCCAGTTTCTGAGTTGGAACAGATCAGCTCTGTCATTTCCATTATGTTGCTACCAACAAGGAGGCTTTTTGTTTTTTCCATTCTGTCATAAGAATTTGGAGAAACAAGATTGCAACTCCAGTCTGGATGTCATTGTGTTGCTTTGGAGGGCTATGTAGTTGGTAGTGCTATCACAACAGAATTACAGCGCTGTGGGTACAGTAGTGTCTGAACCATACAGCTGCATAAGTATTTACCATTTTACTCAGAAACTGATAGCAGAGACAGATCTTGCACAAATTCTTATCACCCATGGAGGAGTTTGTGTTGTTTTTGTTTCTGTAAATGTTTTTGTATATTCATTACTAGTGAATCTGTGTATCCTGTTGTCTTCTGTAATTATTTCATAAGGGTAGAACTGGCTGAGTTCTAGGAAAGGAAAATGCCAGGATTTTTCTGGGACTTTGGAGTTCTTTCCTGAGAAGTAGAAATTCAATGCCTATCTGTAAAAGGTTCAGAGAATTAGAATGGATTACCTTAAATCACATTCCCAGAAAAATATTGGAATAAATAACTCAAAATTTTGCAAGCTCCTAGAGGATAATAAGAGAAGAATAACAGCCCAGCTTAGATTCATCAAAAACAAGTCATGTCAGGCTAATCTAATTTCTGCTACGACAAGGTAACCGGCTTTGTGCGTAAGGGGGAAACAGGAAATGTCATATACTTTGACTTCAGCAAAGCTTTGGCACTGTCTTACATGAAGGATTTTCTTACACAAAGGATTTGTAAACAAGTTTGAGAAACATTATCTAGGTGAAACTCCAGAGCAAGGGATTATACAGCTACTGTCAAAACGGAAGGCTGTATTGAGCGGGTTTCCCAGGATTCTGTCCAAGGTCCGGTACTGTCCATAATTTCATTTAATGATTTGGATGAACGAACAGAAAGCATGCTTGTTAAAGCTGCAGATAGCACCAAGGCGAGAGCATCTGCAAACACAGTGGAGAGGATTAGAATTCAAAGCGAGTGGAGATAATGCCTCAAAAAAGTACAGCACAGTTCAGTAAGGGCAAAAGTAAACACTTAAAAATACAGAACTCTACAAAATACCAAAAGGGATTTCTAGTCTGGCAGCAGAGTTGCAGAATAGAATCTGAGTAATATAGTGGATCACAGCTGAACAAGAGTCAGAAATTTTGTGCTAGTGCATAAAAGGCACAATAACTGGGAAGGCTGAGGACTATTTGTAAAAGATCCTCAAAAAAAAAAAAATGCAACCGATTTGATCGGGTGTAGAAAATATGAGCTGTGAGGGAAAAATGTGAACATGATCTCCAGAGGTAAAAAGGTAGCTATAGAAGGGATAGGAATACAACTCTGTTCTGTGTCTACTGTTGTTAAGACAAGGAGTAATAAAGCAAAAAAAGATTAAGATCATCACAAAAGGTTTTCATCACTGGAGTTTTTTTGAGAAAAGATTGCACTAGCATCTGTCAAGAGTGACATAGTTGACCCTGACTTTATGAAAGGAGATGGACTACATGACCTCTTGATATCTCTTCCCTCCATGTTTTCTTTGATTTCTCCAAGAAAAATAGGATTTCATTCTTCAACAGACACTCCTATCCCTAGCCAAAGCACAAATACACTGAAAGTCATGCCTGCATCTCTTTAGGATTTGCAAAAAACCCAGAAGCAACTGTTGTAAAGTGAAACACTTTGCGAGAGAGGAGTGTCATTTCCCACATATCTGAGAATTGTGAACACAAACACAGTAGCTCAAACTAAACATTTCTATGTGGAAACTGTTGCTTTTTGTGATAAAAGTATTAGACAAGTACAGCATGCAAACTCTACCGATTTGATTTGATTAACCTCATAAAGTCACCAAATGTATTATATTTACAGATCTATTTCTGCAAGACTCTGACAAGTGAGAATGGGGTGAGGAAGAATTAGTGTTCTTCTCTCCAATAATCCTGACAGAAGCAATAATGACTCAGGAGGGAAAGAGTTCATATATTACTTCTTAACTTCATATATTACTTCTTAACTGTGATGTTCTTCCAGGGGACTTACTCTGCTATTTTAAAGATCTTTGTTCTCAAGCCCCTTACTGGAATAAACCTACAAGCTATTAAAGTAACATTTTTTTAAAATGTAGGACAAACGTGGAATAAAACCTTCCAGAGAACCTCTCAGAAGACTTTTGCTGTGTGGAGCTGATTTGCTTTCATGGTTTTACATGGAGCAAATTGCTAGTGGCATATCTTCCAGAAAGCCAGTTTTGAAGAATGTAATACACAGCCACAGATCTGACTATAACTTTCCAAAGTATGCTGGTTATTTCTCAGCTAACAAGAATTTTTCCAGACTTACTGCTCCAGTAGGGTCTGGTGCCCCACAACTCCTGGGGCAAAGAATACCACTATAAAAGTAAGCATCTCTTGATCAACAACTTGGATGGATTGAAGAGTGGAAGGAAGACACTGGGAAATTGTTCTTTTCTCTTACTCCAGCTCACTTCTAGCCAAATTCCCAAGAGCAGACAAAGAAGCCCAGAACAAGCCGTGCCCTCACAGAAGCATTGGTAGCACAGCAGTGTCAAGTAGGCCGTTCAATTACGTTTTGTATCATCTTTGTGCGATAGGGTACATTGAGATGTGCAGCTTTCTCGAATCCAAATGATCTCATTCTTTGGATGTGCTGGAATATATTCTTGCGTATCCTGGAAGTATCACTATATTGCCCTGCACTGGTACTCTTGCCTAGGCATTGCTGCCCACAGTGAGGGGATCAGGCAACAAGTAGTAAAGCTGAATGTCCTCCTTTGCTCCCCCCTTACTTCAATTTGCTGAGCAGTGTTGGAAATGATTCATCCTTTTAGTCTAACCAGTAAGACTATATCTTATAAATATCACTTCAACTACTAACATACCAGTCTGTTCCTATGTAAAATTTCCAATTTCTACGTCGTGGTCATGTGATAAATCGTAATACAGCGTGGGATTCACCTGCCCTTACAGCAGACATTTACTAGTTACATACCTCACTCTGACCTTTCATTAGGCTCCTCATATAATCAATGGAAAAAAGGCTGATTCATCTAGCCCGCCTTAGAGATTCAGCTTAGGGGGAGATGAATCCCTCTCTTGAAATGTCTATTTCTCTGAAGTGCAGGGGAAGACTACACTAGCTTGGACTCAGACACCTAAGATACAGCAAAGTATCCTCTCTGGAGCTTGAGACATTCAAGGCAAAAAAAACGCTGTATCTGTATTTATTAATGTGTACAGCTCATTTCAGAGAGTAAAGCAAAGTGTGTTAAGTATGTATGTTTTCATTGCCCTGATGAATATAGAATTACATTTCCAAAATGGAAAATATTGCAACTTAATGATGAATAAGTAATCCTAAATTATTTGAGGAAATCACCTCACGGTCTTCTAGAAAATTAGTACACTTCCACTTTAAATATCCAAGATATATTCAAACACAACAGAAGCTAGAGTAATCAAATAATAGCAGAAGCAAAATTCCAATAAAATTATGCTTAAGAATCCCCATATTGCCTGCATTAAATATTTAAATATGTTGGTAGATTTTCAGAATCCAAATAGTCCTTCAAAGAATTGGAATTTTATTGCTGCTACTTTTTAAACAGTGTGTCAGTTCAATAGAGACGATTCCCCTAGATGCCCGTTGTAGCTCTGTCCTGGGGATTAATTAAAATTTGATGAGGCATTCTTATGGCAACTAGGCTTTCAAAAAATGAATTTTAAGGATGCACTAGAACCGTAATTGTATTTGGGCTAAATAGGTATATGAAGTCTATGCAAAATGCGAGGATTATGCATATGATAGTTCCATATGGTCAGATTCACCTCTAGGTTATGCCTGAGTGAATCTTTGACTCCACTGCAACGATTAATTAAACTATAGTAAATATTCCATGGCATAAGTCAGGATAAGATTATTCCTTGACTTAAACCTCATCCTTTCCCTTACTTTATTACTGTGCTTAGGATATAGCAGCAGCAGAATTTGTCCCAGAGAGATTCAGTGTTCTGGGAGAAGATGTTAACAAAGCTGGTGGGGTCTCTGGAGCACTGCAAGGTGGCCTCAACCCAAGGGCTTTGCATGGATTCGTCGTCAGAGCCAGCACGAGACCACTCTGTGTTGCTGCTGTCAGAGGGCCGTAATTCTCAATAACTGGACATGAGGAAACACGCTCAAGCTCGGTGGGAATGCAACTGCAGCAGCCTAAACACAGTCACTTTCATTTAGTGCAGGGATAAGCACCTCCTTGCTGCATCTGTGGTAAAATGAACATCTTGGGGGGTGGAAGGGGAGTGTAATTTTTGGTCAAGTAGGTGATGTTAATTCCTTTTGGTTCCAGAAGCACAAGAATCTGAAAAAACAGGACTTGAAGGAGCTCAAGCTCTATTCAACATGCCAGATTTCTGCTTTTCTTTTCACTGCCATATAATGTCATTTCATCACAATAAATTGTTTCAGAGAAAAGAGTTGGAAGCGCTGATAGAATTTGAGCCGGAACTTCTGCCTGAGCCTGACCTCAGTGTGGAAATGTCAATTGCTCACTAAATTTTACAACAACAAAAAAGCAGTTTAAAAGAATTGTTTCATCTCCTCAGTTTAGCCACACAGACAGCTGAGTCTGCATAACAGGCAGGGCAGAAGCTTCCACCAAGGTAAAGAGGGGAAAGGAGAGGTGGAAATGGGTGACAGGGGGCAAGACTAACCTCCTAAAGCAGATCAGCTGACGGTGGTGACCGCAGCCAGTACAGCAGGGCTGATGCGAGGAGTTTCCTACTCTGGCCTCTCCTGGTGCTTCAGAGATGACAGACAGTTTCACTTTCAGATAACCATCCTCTAGTTAAAATAAGAACATCTTCCTTGGGCAGGAAGAAAAACACATGGTAGGGATAGGAAAGATGGTGGACTTCCTTTAAATGGTGATTAAACGCTAACTTGATAATCGTAGTAGTAAGTATATAAGAGCTGCACTGGCTCAGGCCAAATGCCCGTCTAGCATGCTACCTCATCTCTGACAGCAGCCAGAAGTAGATGGACAGGAAAAGTAAAAATACAGAATATTATTTCTCCAGAATGCTCTTCCAGTTGCCTACGACCTGCTGCTCAGCTTAAAATGATGTCTTACACTTAACAGCCCCAGAATAATATGCCTCCGATCAGTGAATTTCCCTAATCACCTTTAAATATATGTAAGCTTTAAACATCCACACTGTCCTTGGCAAAGCTTACCACAGTAAACCAGTTACTACTGAACAGCCCTAAGCTCTAGCAGCTAACAGCCAGGAAGCCAGTGCTCTGATTTGGGAGGCAGGGCATGTAAAGTCAGCTTCACACTCCACTGGCTTTTGAGCAGACACCAGAGCAAAGATAATTCACACCTCAGATCTCTTTGAAAAAATCTCTGTAAATACCCAGTATTTTGTAACTGGTACTATGTCAAAGTACAGTACTTTGAAAGTCACCCCGAGCTTCACTGCCAGCTACTTGCACTCACTACTTGAAAAGCTAGTGAGGGTCTGTTGGAGGAGAGAAACTGAGTGCGGGGTAGACGTATCTTTAGTAGGAGGAAACCAAGGTTAGATTTGGGCCATCCCTCTTACGTTGTAAACTCTGGTCTACTGACAACTGGAACTGAAAGCATCCATTTGTTTCTGTTAAATCACCAAAAAAGATATAAGAAGAGGTAATAACATACAGACACCGCTGACCCAAGACCCATTCATTTTGGCAATGTAAGAGCAAGAGGCTTAGGATTTATTAATCTTTGATTCCTGGCACTTTAAGAGTCCCTGAAACACTCATTCTTAGGTGCACGAAGCTGTCGATGGCAGATCTACGTCTTGTCAATTCTGAATTTGAAATAATGAGGTAAATCAGTTACACCTAGGTTGGCTGGAATTTCCCCCCCTCCTTGGAGTCAATTACCAAAGTAACTCTGAAACAGCTAATGTGATATACAGTCTTTCCAATCAGCAGATTTTCTAGGAGCATCAATCAGTCAAATGTCTGAAGCTCTGAGACAGAGCTTAACTCTCTCTAAATGAATAAAAAGAAACCATCTGGAAGATACTTTCCTCTTGAGTAAGAAGTAAAGACGTGCTGACGGTTAGCTGGTGCAGAGCACTTGTGAAGTATGAAGGGCAGCGGAGGCAGTTTTCTTTATTTACCTGTGTATTTGTACGGCTTACCTCAAATTTCAGTGGGATCGCCGCCTCCCAGGAGTTCCTCCTCTGCTCCTCAGGCAGGATCACAGTCCAGAAAGGAAGTGCAGAGCAGAGGACTCAACAGGGCATAGGTGCTCCACAGCACATCCCAGCTCCGTCCACCACCGAGCCAGAGCCCCGGGAAGCTGCAGTGGGGCTGCACATCCATCATTGGAAGGGGGCAGGCTGAGCTGGCATAGGGGGAGATAGACAGGAACCAGGAGGAACCACAACAAGAAACAGGAAAGACAGAAAGGAAGAAAAGAAACCCTGAATGAAAGCGAGAAACGAGAGGCAACATAAATAACAACCTGGCTCCTAGATACGAGAGTGACCGATGTAAAACAAACATCTATGGACACAAGTAGGCACTGCTCACCTGCCAGTCCATCGTGAGGTAGAGCCATACCAGTAAGACAGAAACTTTCTCCAAAACAGTTTCTCATGTCTCTCGACATGCAGCATCAGCATCCCCTCCCGAGAAAAACAGGGACTGAGCAAAAGCTTTTGCAATAGGGTTTTCCAAAGAAAGTGAAGATGTACAACTACCACCATGTGCTACCACACTGTTTGGTTTTCTTTCCCTAGTATGCATGCACACGTTTTTTGCAGGCACTTTTCTTGGACATTTTCTAGAATAAAAAATTATTCTTCTCTAACAAAACATGCCAGAAATGAATTCTCTCACACAGCTCTAGCAAGAGCTGGTTTTGCTTTGAGTGAGCATGTTAAACTAAAAATTAATCACCACTGCATGCAAAGCAGAGGAAAGGAGGTGAGACTTTCACTGTAAAAAGCTCCTGAAGGTAACATAAAACGGGAAAATGTTCCTATTAGACTTACCACACTTGGAAGATTTCAGAGAGTCAGCATAGATTGATTTCCTCTTGGCACTTAGCCTGGACTTTTAGATGGACATTTAAAAGAAACTGCAATCAAGACGGTTTTAAGACTCCTCTAAATATATATATATGTATGTGTGATTGTTAGTGGCTCTGTTCCTAAATGAGGAGTCAGCTGAGCAGTTTTATCAGACTGTCATCCATACACATAGAAACTTCTTGTGTGAAAGTCATGTGTGTGACTTTCGTGTTTGCTTTCCTTTTTATTTGATATTTTCCTCTTTTTACATGGACTGAACAAGTGCAATTTGAAATCAGGTTCTACATTTGACCTATATTTTTTATTTTCCATTACTATAGTAACACAAAATTCACCCACGGTAGGAAGGACAGAATTAGGCTAAATTGCCTCCTTAAAAGCAAGAATAATCAATGTTCCCTCCGAGTTCATCCCCATCTGGAGAATAGGGTGTAGACAGGATGCAATAAAGTTCTATTTAAACATATTCTGCTGGCCTAAATGATGCATAAGTTTTACAAAAACCTCCCAGGTGTAAGTCAGGCTGGTGGCTGAGGTCAGGAAGATCTGAGTCATTATGTTACAGCCCAGCCAAATCCAGGAGAGCCAGATTCGCAACGGGCCTTCAAATCTCAGCAAGCCCCAAAGGCTTTTGCTGATCCTCTTCTCCAATGCAAACCACAGTCTTAAGACTTCCCCCCCTTTCAAAATACATTTTTCATATCCTCTTTTGTCTTCTCAGAGGAGTAACACAGGAGACTGCAAAGTATGTTTTTTTTCCCCCTCTAGACCACCATTTAGCTAATTTTATAAACACTAATCCCCAGTCAATAGAGCGCTTTATTGGGAGGGAGATATCTTGCCTTTCCTTGAAGGGTTTGCTCGCTGCCATTACCACTCCCTGCGACTTAGGGCTAAAGACTGAGTCTCCTTATACAGTTTCCAGCGGATCAATCAAAGCATCATTAGAAACTCCAACCCAAACAAGATCCTTTTTGGTGTTTTAGAGCGGGTGCTCACATTGATTATACCCATCGCTTCTCGGCCACGTTTGATCACCGTGATCAAACTTATTGTGCCAAGAGCTCGGCCATGCTGCGACTTTCATCCAGGATGTTTAACAGACATCCTTTTCTCTGGGGCTATAAATGAAATGTCATTTCTCCTCACATAAAACTGTAACTAAAGTCAGCAAACTGTCAGCTGTAGCAGATTGCGTTTGGGCTGTGTAATTGAGTTTGATTAAGAGTTTTGCTGCTATCGCTGGTTTTATTCTCTCCCCGTGTAAACATTTTGCATTTTCCTCATTGTTAAATATTGTTTTGCTTTTGTTTATTTGGTAGAGCTGCCACAGAAGACAAACATTTAAATGTAGAATTAATGAACATTGATGTCATTGTATTCAAAGGAACATAAGGTTGGGAGGGGGAATAAAAAAAAGACACTCTAATTATTGGAATGTTTGGTGGGAGTTTATTTTACTAATGCTATCATTATGTCGACAACAATTCAGCAATATGTTCTACTAAGCTTTTGTTACTTCCAGGAATGGGAGGATGGAGCACAGAAGTTATTATATTTGTCATTGCTGATATTCTTTCTTCAGGTCAAAAGCAGATTTCCGTGCATACAAACAACAGAAAAACCGAGTCACGGTTCCTGGTATCTCAACACCATTTGGAAAATGCAGCTTGAGTGGAAAGAACCCAGATCATCAAAGGGGGCTGTATTATCGATAGTTTGCCCACAGGTTAGGTGTTGTCCCAGGAGCACAGACAGAATTCCACACAAAAGAGAAGCATTGCTTTCAACAAAACCACTCTGATTTTTTTTTTTATATAATTTTAAAAAAAAAAGAATAAAAGAAGAATAACTATCTGGGATTTTTGAAGAAGGCCATTTTCTCTTTGTAAGTGAAGTCTTCAAAGTAAATTAATAAAAAAATCCAAGGAAGTAACAAACTTACAAGTTTTTCATTTTTTCCTCTCATCAGAGATTAAAAAGTCTTCAGTAAGTCTGGATGAAAAAGACCAAATAATAATAATATTAATAAAAAACAGCCTTTGCATTTTCTCTCAAAAATCCTTAACAGATGTTTTCAAATTAATTACTCTCCAGCAATATCTGTGCTTAGGTCCCTAGAGTCTATTCCACCTCCCTGAATTAGAGCCAGGTCTTGCTGCTAAACACTCTACTGAAGCAACAGGAATTACCTGCATAAACTAAGAACTGTTCAAAATCCCCATCTCTCTTTGTGCTTGATAAAAGCTAGGCATACCATCACACTGCAGAAATAAACCCTTACAAATTAACTCCCATCACATCATGGCTGAGTAAATGTCATGCTTACCTTTCTGGCAGTTTTATTACACCTAAGTTGGGGTCATGCCTCCTCCTTAATAAGGCACCCACTGCAAAACCCAAACCAGAGTAAATAGTGAGGACATCTTCAATCAGCTGAAGTTTGTTCTCATATCAGTACACCGCAGGCGTATCTGGTTAGCTCCCCATTAGCGTTAATCAAGCACGTTACTTGTGCATCAGCTGGGAGTTAGACCTTAGCCTGTAGTTTTTGTACCATTCAGAATCTTTGATTTAATTTCTTATGCTGAGTAACACTTCACAGGCTGGTCTAAATTGATTTGTAGTTATAATGCTTAGACCACTGTAATTGATATATGATTAATCAATGGCTATGCAGTAATTCATCAATGTCACATTTATGAACTGCATGCTAATTAATTTGTTCTGCGTCTTGACATTTGAAGCATTTTGAGAGTTCACTTATTGCTTATTGTTTGTATTTTTAACTAATACCGGGCTAGTTCTGGTGAGCATGGTATGACTTTGGTGTGACAACTAAGATCGCGCGAAAGGAAATCCCCACAGAATGGGCAATGGCAGGGAAGAACGGGTTGGCGCTGTTTTTTTCTTTGAAGCAGTTACAATTGCATTAGTTAGCAATTTTTGCATTAGCCAGATCCAGAGCTTTTTGAAGGGAACGAGCTGGACCTGCTCCCAGGCACTGGCAGGGCCAAGCCAGCAGCGGGCGCTGATGCCTGGTCTCCAGGAAGGAGCAAATCCTTTATAAGGAGAGTAGGAGAAGTGATGCCAGGGAGGGACAGGGATAAGATGATTTTCTTTTTTTGTTTTGCAGTATCATTGCCAGTGCTGTAAAAAAATGCTCCCCCTTTCTGTTTCCTTGATTTGCAGCATGTAAGTGGAATAAATGGCACTGGGGGGAAGCTGCTACTTTTGCAGTAGGTTGTCTTGTTCCCTCCCCGCATTTACTTTAAAAGGAGTATAAATCATCTGATAACATTTATTTGGAGTGGAAAATAAAGCCCAGTAGTAAATCTTGTTTGGACTCCAAAATCCTCCAAACAGCAGCCTGAAAGAGCCAATTTTTCTTCTTCTTTGCAAATGTTACGTATCACAAACACCTGCACATACACACTCGCTTATAGCATTTTTTAAAAAAATTGCTTGCACCTTCCCTGAATTTAGTACTCACCTCATTTCCATACTGTCCCTGAGACAACAATTCAGCTCTCTGCCATTGGATTTACAATAATGGACAAATACAATTTAATTGCTTTGCTGACTGCCTAGAAGGGAACAGGAAAGAAAATAAAAATAATAAAAAAGAGAATGTTTTCAGAGAGAAAAAAAAAGCAGAGGTGTGAGAGGTAGAGCAAATTAATCTGGATTTATCTCTGGAGAGGAGAAATCGATCTTAGTTGTATCCTAATCGCTATGTACTGCACTGGATGTTGCTGGGATAAATATTTAAAAAATACAGATGTCAGCCTTTGCTGCGCGAGTGGAAAACACAACATTTGCCACCCCCAGCACACGGATGACATTGCCAGCCCGTCTCCACCGCGCTTAGGTTCCCGAGCTGGGTCTGACGACGTGCTCCAGCCCCGCGGTAGGGGCTCCATCACCCAGACGTCTTGAGTTTGTATTAGAGCAAGCGTGCAGATGCGCAGCCCTGACGAAGCGAATCATTGCCATGTTGCTTTTTGCCGTGAAAGTTGTCCATTCAGATGCTGCAGATGGGGCGATGTGGTGGACATCAGGTGATGTTTGATCATAGGATTGAGTTTCAAATGTAGAGGGCTGGAAAGATAAAGCTTCATGTCTTCATACGGGCAAGCGGGTGGTGTAAGCACCATGGACTCAAAACCGTTACATGAAAACGCAGTAGTCGCATGGGACAAACTAGCCATGTAGGTCAGAAATTTGACTTTGTCAGAAGAGGTATTTTAAACGTGGGGAAGCCTAACAAATTATAAAACACAGTTTGAGAAATGAAAATTGAGATCATAACCCTCCTCTGCAATAGGGGAATCTGCATCACATGGCCCAAGAGGCTCTTTGCAACTCTGTGCTTCTAATCAGCTGCTCATGCTGGTTGGAGTCTACTACGGTGCACTTCCTCTCCAGGTTTTACTTTGTTCCTCTTGTTCAGGCTTGCATTTTTTTTTCACTCCACTGGTTGCCTAGACGATAAAAAGTGTGGAGAGGAAGATTTTAACTCCATTTTAAAGAGCGGAGCTGGCACAGGAGAAAATTAAGTGCTCTTGATTGTCAAAATTTACATAGACAGTAAAAGCCTAAAATAGAACCCAGATTTCCTGAAGCCAACTTCAGGTCTTTAACAAACAACACTTCACATCCAAATAATGATTTTTATTTGTCTTTAATGAGCTGCTGGATTAACCTGGACAAATATTACAGTTAAATTCTGGCTAAGCATGTAGAAGTAAAGCATTTAGGTCACACTTACAGGACTAAGGATGGTGTCTTGGAAAACAGTAAGTCTGCAATGAATTTGAGGACACTGGGACATGAGCTCAGAGCAAGATGCCGTAGCTAAGAGACTACAGGCTGTCCTGGGAGTTGCATCCAGGACTATGGTCTCCTTAAAGCTAGAACACAAAGGCAATGTGATCCCATATTGCTTTCCGTACAGCACAGGTTAGGATTAGTCCTCTGCAGAATACACACAAAAAATTTGAAAAATCAGGGGAAAATCCAGAAAAAAAAATGCAAGAGTGATCTGCAGTTGGGTAAGCGTGCCCTATGGAGAGGGACCAAGGAAATTCCACCTCTTAGAATTATCCAAGGAAAGGTTAAGTTTCGATTTGATCAGTCTGAAAGAACCTGCAAAGGAAAAGATAACTGACAGTCAGCTCTTTAATCTAGGAAAGGGGAAACATAATGAGCTTCAATGGTTCACAGTAGAAGATAAATTCAAACTACAAATTGCTTCACTTTTGTAACACTGAAAGTTATAAACCACTGGGACGTTTTATCTTAGAGCATGATGGATTCGCTATTGCTTAAAGCCTTAAATCAAGACTAAATGCTTTTATAAATAGATATCTAGCAGCTTAACCAGATGTTATATACTTGACAAAGTAATAACTAGGTGAAATTGCTTTGTGTGTTCTCTGTGGGAATTCGCACACTATCCTCACAATGGTCTCCTTCTGTATTAATTTTATGTATTAGTGTTATAAATGTGTTTTGGTAGCACCAAGAGCTGCAGGCAAATATCCTACTTAGGTTTCGTGACAGGTGCAGGCCAGTGGCTTAAGCAGACAGAAACAATTTTTGGCCGTCTTCTTCCGGCTTACCCACCAGTGGGAAACCAGTGCTCATCATGCACTAGGGCTTGCCTACCTGCATATCTCAAATCCGATCGGGTCCCACTGCATGCCCACACCACAGAGTCTGAACTTAACTCGGTAAAATCAGGCTCTTCCTGCTAAGCTATTGGCTTGCAATACTGTACAGTGATTGAGGGTAGAAAAGCATAATAGGAGCCCAGAGCATGTTTTAGACTCATCTTCTGTCACTTAACTATAAACTTGAGAATTAAGATTACAATCCATTTGCTAGAGAGAGACTTTTGTGTTTAACTAAAGTTTCAGAAAGGCTGCTTTCTTACGTTTAGATAACTGCACCAAGGGCTCTGCATTTCATTGAAAAGGTGATAAGTATTTTTCTCTCCCTCTTAATTAAATTTAAATTCCAATTATAAGATGACAGATACTACATTTTCTGTTCTGGCTCAGATTTCTTGTGAGGTTTACATCCTACCTTTAGGGAGACTGTTATGTCTGCTGATTCCTCTCTTGGAAAGATACAAATAATGTGCACATTTAGGATATTCTTTCTGATTCTACATTATCTGTAAGGATGATAGAAATGTAAGGAGTACTTAGCCTGTGCACAGAGGTCTGAAGTGGGATTTCCTTTCACAGAGAACTTCTGAATGTCTTCCATGCTATGCTGAATTTCACCATGAAGATCTCATGGACAAGAAGGACTGGCTAGAATTCTTTTGCTAATGTTTTTTTTTTTTTTTTTTTTTTTTTTTTTTTTTCTTTTTCTTTTTTTTGAAAAAAAAGGTATGTGTAGAGATAGGGGGAGCCATGTGAAATGTGTATGTATGTGGAGGGGGGATATCTACATCACTCTCAAATTGAAATTGCTTGGGGAAGGCTTCTCATTTCTAGCACGGTCTTGCACATCAGTAATTAAAGCTATTGCTATTTAGGTTTCAGTTTCTCTTATTGTTCCCTCCTTACACTCTCCAAAACATCACTTTCCAGTAGATAATAAAACATATTTCATTTTTTTCCTTTTTCACCCTTTAAAAAATTAATCTTTCACTTGTTTGCCACCTCCATGGCTAAAGATAGGGGAACCAAGAACAAAGTTTCACTGAGGCAATTTCCGGCACTGTACTATTTCTTTTTTCTTTTTGGTCCATGTTGGATACAAGTAGCATTTCTAATATTTGGAAAATCTCTACCAGCTGTACGTCAGGTTACTTGGTCTGTAAGTCCTTTTCACTTAGTGCCATCCCAGCCTTTCAGCCTGGTCAGTCAATGAGCGTTACACTGGGTCGGCATAAAATTTTTCCATCCCGTTGAATTCTCCAGCATCTATTCAGATGCTGTGAAGCTTTCGTGGAGAGGCCCACTTTTCCCACTTCCACATCATGTTAGGTAGTTATGTTTATAGTGCATTTTCTCAGCTCCTTTCTCATAAACATCCTCTCTCAGCTGAATGAAGTGATGAGTTTGCAAGCCATACAAGGTCTCAACAGACATTAAAAAAAAAAAAACTCTGAAAAGTTCTTCATAAGGAAATAGTTTTGGATTCTTGATATTTTTTGGCCCATTCTCTGACTCCTTTTCAAAAATATCAACACCTCTTGAAATGTCCAAAGGAAAACACATTTTGTTTCTTTTACCGAAAAGAGCATGCATCTCTGTCACTCTCTGATGCATACTCACACCAACATCCATGTCACTGCCTATGACTTCTTGGGCTCTTAGCTTCCATCACCATGCAAAGCACAGACTGATCTTGGCTTCTTCTTCCAAAAAGAAAAGAAGCTTTGTAAAGAGGTATATGTTTTGTTTTGTATATTTTATAAGCTCTGATGACAGGAGTGCAAAATGTTTGATCTCAATATGTTATAAAATGACTACTTAAACCAGAAAACAAGGAAATTGTGGCTTCTTTGAGTTCCCATGGCTGGCATTTTTACACCTCACTTTTTTCTATTCTTCTTCCGTTTACATGAGCAAGTTCAGCCTTTCTAATCACACTTCTTTATGAGATGATTTTTGCTTTATTTTTTTCTTCTCCATGCTTCTAATCATTTTGGTGAGAAGAGACAGAGTTTCCAGCCTTAAGGCAAATTCTGTTTCCTCAGCATGCCTTACAAATTCTATAGATAAACATTTCCACAGCAGGGATTTATTTCACCTAAAAAAGACCCTCAAATTTCTCAAAGATTAATGAAACGTGCAGTGAGTTTTATGTGGCCTTGTACAAGTTGTTGATTAATTTATATATTTATTGAGAAATATTTAAAGGCCTTTTAGAAGCCACAATATCTCTCTTCACAACAGCAAACTTTCATTTTCCACAGATATTTTGTTTTTATTGTCTCTATAGAATTTAATTGACAAAATAACAGGACAGAACAGGACCACGAACAGAATAAGTGAAATACCCTCCTCTGGCTTTTTTCTGATTTCTTTCTTTGTTTCTCCTTCTTTCTTTTCTTTCTTTCTTTCTTTTTCTTTTCCTTTTTCTGTTATTGACCTTTAGAATCCAATTGCTACACTGTTTTGCTTCAGATCTCTGGTAAAGATCATAAATTTGGGGGAAGGAGCAAAAGTTATATAGCACGTCTCATAAAATGGTCTATAATCTCTGGAATTGGTATTAACCTTATGAATCTATTTCAATTCATCACATAGGATTGAGCGGTCTCTAATCATTGCCTTAAATATCTTGAGGTCCCTCTTTAGCACGTTCATTGTCCCCTGCCTTGGTAGCCTGGGAACACTATTACATTGCTCTCTCACGCCTGGATAATTTAAAAAAGTTAATGTTATGGAATATGTTGAACAAATAAGCTGTGCTAAATGGCACAGAGGAGCAAATCTTCAAATGCCTGCAGATGCTGCTTTGCCACTGACTGGCTGTGAAACCTTATTAAATTTGGCAATGCCTTTGAATCCTGGTATGGGTTTGGTTTGTGACCTCAGAGCCTCAAGTATAAAAGCTGCAGCATAAGGGTGTCTATAAATAAGTTTCCTTGGTTTGGTGAAAGGAAAGAAGATCTGTGAAGGGACAGATCAGGGCATTTAGGCTCTGCAGCTTTTCTGCAGCTTGTGCTCCCCTGCAGGTGACTATCAGGGCTTGAAGAGCTTCAGAGAAAATTTCTGATAAAAGTACAAAAGATATCCTTCTAGAGTCTGCTAGGGTTACGCTCCTCCTGTTTTTGACAAGCAAAACAAGGCCTTAGCCAATGAAGAAAAAACATAAGCAACTAAAATTACAAGCCAGGGCTTTAGCTTGGAAGTAGCTGCAAACCTGGTTTCTGGCCTGCTCAGTCGTTTCTGGAAAAAAAAAAAAAAAAAAAAAAAAAAGAAAGAAAAGAAAAGAAAGAAAGAAAGAAAAAGCCCAGTCACCCACTTTGCTTAAAAAGAAAGATTTTGGCTTTTCTTGGCGTTAGACAAGGAGTCATCTGGAGCTATACAATGAAGAACCTGCTGCATTGAGGTGATCTAAATTCCCAGACATCTACAGGAATTTGTTGTCCAAACAGGCTCTGTATATCATTATGCCCCCTCAGAGGAGGTGCCTATAACCATTCTTTTCTGGGCATGCAGCTAATGTAAAATATTTAGCAGGTTCACTCAGGAAAAAGTGGCAGAATACTTGATGCTTCAAATTGATGGGGAATAAAAAATGCTGTCCCACTTTCTAGGACAGTGCTCTAGTTGTTCAGCTAGGTTACATAGCCTGAGCTAGGACATTTCCCACTCCTCCAGGGGAAAGTATGCTAATGTTACAAAAAAAGAGGGGAAAAGAGTGACAGTGTGTAGGTGTATAGTCATTAGAGCATCTAAGAAGCACTAAGCAGGAAAAGGAAAACCTGCCAAAAATGCAGGACTTCTATATTTAGGTTATTTGGCCAGAAGGACATACGCTTATTTCAGTAAAAATATAATTAAAGTGAAGCAACATAAGGCTTTTGTTTGGTTCACATTTAACAATAGGTATATAAGGCAATCAAGGGACCATATCCTGCGAAAGAGGGGATATAAACAGCAGCTGAACTATGCAGAATTTCACTATTTTAACCCAAAGAAATGTCCAGACCTTAGTTGCACCCCAAATTCCAGAGTGAAAGGAGCGAAAAAAGTTTTACTATAGATTTTAATGGTGATGTTTGGACGGTGAACGTGTTCATGCTTCTGGATTCGATTTTCTGTGCCTTGCTGTTGACAAAAGGCAACTTGGTATTCAATGACCACCGAAGGTCTGTAGGGACTGAGTGGATAACTCCCCCGAAAACCTCCCACTGCCACTTCCTCCTCACTGCCACTTAACCAAAGAAAATCTATACACTCATAAATACATACAGAATACCTTCTAGATCTGCAATTGCTGATATTCCCCCCCAAAAAAATCAAATCAGATTTTGAAAAATAATACATGCCACGAACTTGTGTCCAGTTTAGCTCAGTCTGTGCTAAATGTAATGATCAACTTTTAGAGTAAGAATGGTCAAGGTCACTGCAGACTCAGCCACTTTCCTTTTATGATGTAGAGTAAGTGTTTTGCATCTCAGCTTCCATAGTAAATAAAAAATACTGTAGTTAAATATATGACTCTCATCTTTAGAGCCGAAGGTCATGTAGGACTCGGGACGAATACAGAGGAGATGGAAGGCTGCTCTACATAGCGCTCTACTAAAATTAAGAATTCTTCTTTAATATTTACCTGCTTATGCTTACTATATATTATTTCCCTAAGCTTTATAATTTCCTTCAACAGTGAATACTTAGAAAAAGGCTTTGTTTCACATAGCTGAATATTTCAGGTTTCAGGGTCAGAAAATTAAAGAATTTACAGTGTAAAATATTATGCAGTTTAGCAAGTTATGCCCTGTGAGCATTTTCCTCAGAAATAAAAAAGAGTTAGAAAGAAAGGCACAAATAAATGCTACGAT
This sequence comes from Rhea pennata, assembly GCF_028389875.1. NCBI lineage: Eukaryota > Metazoa > Chordata > Aves > Rheiformes > Rheidae > Rhea > Rhea pennata. The sequence goes on along the minus strand of NC_084702.1, from coordinate 75,873,208 downwards.
TTCACTTTACAGCAGCAAGAAAGTGTTTTATATTATGTTAAATTGTCTGTGCTGCTGATGCCAAGAAAGGCAGGTTTTGAATGAAATTATTTGATTACTGGATACTGGGATAATTTTGTATGGAAAAATACAATGCAATTAATTGGCTTTATTAATAATAATAGTTGGCTTTTATATCTTACCTTTTATGCAAATTTTTCAAAGCATTTTGCAAACACTAAAACTTCAGTTGTATCATTAAAAAAACTGCACTAATTACTAAGGTTTGTAAAATTGCATCTTGGTGGGAAGTCCAGGATGAGGTGTACTTCAGAAAGGACTGTCTTTCCTGAAAGACTTATGTGTGGAAGGGAAATTTTCAAATTGCTAGTGCCTGAAAGACTAACAGGATATCACAGACTTCTTCACTAACCACTAGAAAAGTACTTCAGATACGAGAAAAATAAGCAGTAAAAAACTCACCCCTTGAAAATAATTGAGCCTTAATATTGGGTTTTTCTACTAGTTTATACAGTCATCTGATGCAAAGTTTTAAGGCCTAAAGAGATCATCAGGACTTATCTTTCATATAAAACGTAATATCTTCAACAGAATAATTAATTTGGCATGTCATATGCCAGCGATCTCAGTGTACAGCTGTGAGTTCAGATCTCTGGTTCAAACCAGACAGACAGGAACCTGATGCTTAGGTAGTTTGTGTATAGGGCCAGAGCCAAAAAATGCAAGTTTCCTAAGGGATTTCCAAGTATATGCTTCTTGTCTTCAGGCAGAATAGTACAGAGTTTGAGAATGATGCATTTTTAAATTAGTTATCCACATCCTTTTATACTAATTTCCCTATTATCTAAGTTGGGAAGTAGCTTCTGAAACCTGTTAAGAAATCCTAGAGAATAAAGTGATGGTTAGATGTTTGATAGCACATTTTATAAAAGAAAACCAAAGAGATTTACTGACAGAAATTAAGTTTCTCTTAACTCATTATCTTATTTAGGAGGTGCAAGTACTGAGTTACTCAAAGAACAAAAGAGGTTATGGAGACCCTGAGCTAGCAGGGAGAGAGAGGAGAGGGGGAAGAGCTGCTGTGACACAAGGAGTGAGTATATATAGTCTCCAGACTGCAAAGTGATCACTATTTAGTTTGTATCGCTTCCCATTCTCATTATGTTCTTTGTCAAGGGAATGGATTTATGTGCTGCCATTTTCTGCACTCATTACGGTGTTTGTCAAGTTAATGAATAGTCTGAAGATTCGGATTTCCAATACGAAGAGGTGAATTATGGCAGGTGCATTCAAATAAGTCTTCCTCTTGCCGGGATTCTGCATCTCATACCAACAGACTCTTGCTCTATTTCGCATGCGAGATATCTGGGAGAGGTGGCAGGACAGTCGGTTGCACCAAAAAGTCATGACTAGGTCGGACAGTAGTGTACCAGACAGTCTCTGGTATACTACACTTTAAAACTTCCAGCACCTCATTTTCAGGACAAAGCAGGAAACAAAATGGCATGAAATTAATTGGCAGCATTTTATTATAGGTAGCAAATGGTTATTAATTTTTTTGATATTCCTTACAAAGACATTTATCATGGCAAGCTCTTTTGGTCTTAGTGTGATTGTTAATATATGAGTCCAGAGGAATTCTGGTGTAATTCAGCATTAATTAATGTCCACTTACTGCAAAGTGTTACCATATTAATCTATTATTTGTGACTAAGGAAAGAAAGGAAATAAAGTGGAGTTTTGTGGAGATCCCTTTTACTGAGCTCAGAACATTTTACTCATGCAGCCTGCAATGACCTACATTGCATCCTAAGCTAAAAGTAAAAATAAATATGTATCATACTCTTTCAGTGGTTTCAGAGGTCAAGGTTGAATCAATAAAGAGAATACCAAGAGAAGAGCAGAAGCAAGACATGCAAACTTTGCTTTCTGGAGAAATGACTCATGCAAAGCTCAGATGTGCACCAACAACATTTTCACAATTAATACTTCCATCTTACTTTTTGTGTAAAATATATAAAATCGAGCCGCTGGCACAGCCAGCAGAGGGGATCTAAGAGATCCCCTGAAAAGATTGTGCTCTCTTAGCAGCAGTAAATGACTGTCAGTCTGACAGTGACTGTTGCGGTTCCTACACAGGGCATACAAGAAGACTCAGTAAGAGGTGATCCAAAGGGCTGTGGTGCCTGTAGGCACCAGCTATGCAACGTACAAGACAAAATAAATAATACTGTGTTTTCTTTCCAGTAAACTGAAGAAAAGAGAACTGAATGAAGGTTTTAAAAACCTTTCAAGTTCTTTAGAAATTTTCAGTGTAGAATACTATGGCCAGAGTTGCAGAGGTTATTTCAGCATTTTCTGTGAAGGACGCTCCCCTAAAGCAGACAGGTTTCCTACACCCTTCCATTGACCACTGCCTGCAAACACTACAACCTGTGTAGACTAGCCTAAATACTATCTGAGCTGGTAAAAAACCAGGCTTGATGGATCCCAACATCTAACTACACCAGATTAGTTTACATCATATTTGCTTTAGACCTGGCTACATATTTTAGTGGTCCTTTCTGAATCTATCCTTTCTCTCTGCTTCCAGCTAGGATAGTCCTAAAATGCTATTAAAAATACTTGCGTTACCTCAGTATGTAACTACCCATCATAGGGCTATGATCGCTACTCTCTTCTTTCCAGGCTCTTCCTTCTTGCATGCATATAAACATATATCACCCAGAACCGTTGTTATTACAGCCTGAATCCTAAGACCACCTCCAACATTAAACCAGACCATCATTCAGACAGTATTTTGGCATTTTTTATCAAAGGAACAGAGACTGTATAAAAAATAAGCGCATAATTAAGGGCTTTGGAGCTTTCTTGTGTTTGGTGAGACAACTGCTTTCCCTGATCTTACTTTGTTTTTTGCTAATGAGTAGTCCCTTCCTCCTCTTTCCCCAACTAACTTCTGCGGGAGAGAAGGCAGAAAGATCCAAAATAAAATGAAGAACTGATCACTAGAAAGAGAGCAGCAGAGCCAGTTTTAAGCACTGTCTGATGCTTTGAGCATGTCTGCTCGTAAAGAGCTCTACTAACTGGGCACACAGCCATGAATTTTGAGTGTCTGCTGTTTGAATAGCAGATGACTTTTCAGCAAGTGGTTTCCACCTCTCACCTGCGTGGTTTGGCACAAGCTTTCAGCTTCTTCTGCTGCTGCTGTTATAGAAAGGAGCGTGTGTGTGTGTGTGTGTGTGTGTGTGTGTGTGTGTGTGTGTGTGATTATTTATGCTCATAGCTCACTCCCCACTTTCTTCTCTGGTGCCAGGAAAATCAGCAAGGGCAAATCTAGGGTTTCTTAGTTCTGATGAAATAGATGAAATGAAAGATGAAATACTTTGTCCTGGTTCTCAAGGTACCCAAGTTTTATTTTGTCTACATCACTTAGAAGCCCTGGGGGGGGGGGGGGGGGGGGGAAGAGAGATGCTAGTATTTAGGTTAGCCCCAGGGTGAATAACTATTACATGGAAAAAATGAAAGATTATTTATTAATTCTCATCTCTTCAAACATTTATTGCCTTTTAATTCAGATTGAATGTCAGGATTTTTTTCTCTTCTAGAGATGACAGTGACAAATGCACTCCTGAGATGTGATCTACCAGACTGCAGGATTGTTATCAAAGTAAAAGCTTATTAAATGAGCCACATTCTACACATAGTGTGTAGAAACACACTACAAGTGTAGGTTTTGGGGATAATCCACAACTGCTAACATCTTCTCTTTGCAAGAGCCCATAGCTGACTAAAAGAAGAACTATCCAATAGATACTGCAAATGGCCTTTTGCATTGAGACTCTATCATGCTTAAGCAGTCCTTGTACTTCCCTTTCTGGAACTGTTAAGGCACCAAGCACACAAAAGCAGAGAGATGTGACGATTAGACAGTATTGGGTCTTGTTTCAAAGAGGGACAGGAGGATCTGTGTCCTTTTTCGGTACGTGAATGATTTCTTAGTTGAACAGAAATGGAGGAAACTCCTGAAGGCTATCTCCGCAATGAAAATCAGAATAAGTTTAAACAGAATGAAAAGAAAAGAAACTGTGGAGTCCACGAAGTAGATATGCATGCAGCTATCTGCCATCCTTCCAGATCTCCACCCCAAAGGCTGCTTCTAGAAAAACATGAAACACTCTGGGTGTATTGGACCTACAGTTTATGCACTGAGACAGATGACTGCATTTACAGAAATCCAATGGTTTACTATTCTTATTCTGTGAGATAAGTTTCTATGTGCAGCAGATCCAAAACACACTAAAAAACATGAAACTCGGCCAATTCAGTAAGCAAATACACATTGACCATTTGCTCAAGACAGTTGCACAGTTGGCAGCTACCAGAGTAATCTAGTCACCTGATATCCAGACATAGTGAAAAAATTTCACATTTTCCTTATATAGAAAAGGAAAAATATAAAAAAGACTCTCCTCTTCTTTTCCTTCATAAATCTATTCTATTCTATTCCCCATGCTAATTTTGAGTTTGAACATTTTTGATTTTTCACCATGAAAAACATTAGAAGTAACTTAGTAGCTCTTATGAGAAGTATCAAGTCTTGGGGAAGGAAATCAGGACTAGGAAAATTTTTATTCATATAGCTAATAGTATGCTCAAGACCTTGGGTGGAACTGTCATATTCTCAAAATTCAAAATTATTCTACTCTTTACATCTACTCCTCTTAGTATTGCCAGGTAACAGAACAAGAGGCAATGGGCACAAGTTGAAATACAGGGACTTCTGTCTGGACATTTGAAAAAAATATATTCATCTCTTTCCATATATATTGATTTTTGTGATGGTGACTGAGCACTGGAACAGCTTACCAAGAGCGGTTGTGGAGTCTCCATCCTTGGAGTAATTTAAAAGCCATCTTGACAGCATCCTGGGTAACCTTCTGTAGGTAACCCTTTCTAAGCAGGGTTTGACCACCAGAAGACCTCCAAAAGCCTCTTCCAAGCTAACTGTTCTGTGATTCTGCAAGGAGTCGGCTTCCCGTCAAAGAGAGACCGCTTCTGAGGAAAGATACAGGCAGGATGTTGAGGACCGAGGGAGCAAGATCATCATCTAGATTCATCTAAACTGGAAATTTATAAGGAAGCAAATAAACATGTGTTACTGTACCAGAATCAGTGAGGAGAAAGAAGGTGGGGTTGATCTACCGTTGTAAACCTAGGGTAACTCTCCGAAAGATTTATGAAAGATTTATCTCCAGAAAAATCTAATGGCTACTCTTGCACTTTTGTTCCTTTTCAAAAGGTTAAATGAAGAAAGAGACACTGCGCATGTAAAAGGAAGTTATACAAAAGCCTCATCACAGAAGTCAGATTTTTGTTGTCTTTTCTATTTTTTTAAAAAATAAATTCCTTATTATGCTTAATTTATGCAATTTGTTTCTCTGCATATGTGTGCAAGTATGTGCACAAGCCCATGTGAATATGCATACATGCCTGATTATTTCAGAGCAAATGGAAGGATTAAAAAAAAAAAAAAAGATGAAGAAAAAAAGAGATAATTTCCTTTTCTGTCGACTTCCAAGCTGCATTTGTGGTTTGACATTGGCAAGCCTCTAAGGCAGAGGCAAGGGCTCAGAAACCGACAGAAACCTTTGTCTTTAGTACACTTTTAAGGTGGATATATTACAGGAAGAATTTATATATATATATATATATGAAATACAATATTAATCCCATCTGCAAGGCTCTTTCATCACTCAAGGGTCCCATTGTCAACTGGTATACCCCAGATAAATTGAAGAACATTATATAGTGACCTCAATAACCAACTCAATAAGAAATAAAGAATGAAAAATAATATGAATGGGGCCAAGACTAAGAGTTCACTTTTTAACCTCTGATGAAATTGTGTTACTATTTACTTGAAGTGCCTTACACTTCTTCAGTGCCTTCCATTTGTCAGTGGGTGCAGACTGTATAATGATATCATTATTATATTTAGACAGTTGACTGAGTTTAAGACATTTATGTTTTTTTCTTTACCAGAGATGGACATGGTATGCTTGGCTATGGATATCTCTCACTCTGATTCTACCATCACATCATCTTTTCTCACTTCAGTTCCCCACAACCACATGTATTCTCAACAGATGAGAGCTTTCATTTTACACAGCCATGAAGCAGAAGCTGTGAGACTAGGTTTTATTTCTTTGTGTATCCTAGCTCCTACACCACAGTTAAAGAGCGCCTTTCAGTCTTTAAAACATTTGTCCTCTTAACACCCCTAGCAGGCAAAAGAAATAATATAATTTCCTTTAAACACATAGGAAATGGTGGTATGGAAGATAAAGTGACTTCTCCCAGAAAGTCTGTAACAAAGCAGGGAAACGAAGCAGAATTTTCAGATAGTAATAATAATAATAATCATCACAAAAAGTCATTCTATTCACTAAGCAATCATATAATGTTATATTAGGGGCATTTATTTGTTTTCTCCACTAAAACAACCTTCTATTTTTCAGATAATACTGTATATTATTCTTAATTATTTATTGTTTTCTATTTTTTAAAGTAACAAGTGAAATAGAGATGTTGTTTTACATCTTGTCAGAAGAGACATGATTTGGGCTTATTTTATAAAACTAGCCTGCTAATGCAATAAGGTGATGCTTCAGAAAGTTATCAACTCTGTAGCTGTGCAGTTATTGCATATTAAAATTCCGATGTTCAGATCTTTAGAAAAATATCAGTGCCAGTTAGGTAATATGCTGATGATCTTTGAGACAGTATAACATAGCTGGCTGACTTTCTTAGACTTCCTTGGACTTTGAACACCATTCCATAAAGAACCTAGATCTAAAGTACAGTTCAGGCCAATGGCTAAAATTCATTCTCTTCCTCCTCTCTCCCCCTTGAATGACATTACGTTGAGCTTAATTTTAAAGGATTTAACTAATTTAACCACTTGCTTCCCAGAACAAATGAAAATGTTTTAGCTTGAAAAAATTTTAAAATCTAGTGATAGATTTAAATTTTGGAATTACTGATGTCCAATAGTTTTGCTATGAATTAAAAATTTGACCACAGTAAGTTAAAGGATTTTTGAACTGACTGAAAATAATATCCTATTGACTACATGGACCGAGTTTAAGAGATTCAGTGACATCAGACCACGTGAATCAATGCCATCAGAATTACTTGGGATTATAGAGTCCCCCAGGACTGAGGTCCACAGCTCCCCCAGAGCCAGCACCCATGACCAGATCCTCAGCTGTAGCTCAGCAGTGCTGCAAGCTTCTTCAATGTGAAATTCCAATGACAAATTTCTCAAACTCCATTTTATATCCAATAAGATTTTTCTGCCTCTTCTTCCACCTGCTGAGAAGCTTTCTATAATATCCCTATTCTGGTGGCTAGAAAGTCTTCTCAGATGTTCAGCCCACGTGTTTTTTTTACTCATCTCTCACTCATCCTTGGGCCAACATTATCTTCTAGTTTGATTAGGTCTTCTCCTTTCTTGCTGTTTGTTCCCCCAGAAATACCTTCATAGCAATCATATCCCCTCTCAGCCTTTGTTCTGGGGAAAAACAAGATCTTTTAGAAGGGGTTCTTTCCTTACAAATAGGTGAGTGAATTTTTCTGTTTCTATTTCAAACACGTGGTCTCATTGTTACCTTCTCCTATGGTATTATCACTTCTCTATCTCTGATGAAAATACTTTGTGTCACATATCCTGAAATAACATTCACCTTTTTCTTGGTCTTATCATATCTGTGGCTCACAATCACTCTATGATCTGTTAAAACAGCCATGAGTAAGGTTTTTCCAGCTGTTTCCCTCCCCACACCATGTTCATAGCAGAAGTTCTTATTATTCATCCCCTTGCACTTCAGTAGTACATTCTGTATTTCTCTCCTATCACTTGCTTCAGACTTATTTCCTCTCTCTCAAATACAGATGGCCAAAATATACACATAACTCTTATTGAGGTGTCTTGCTGCCTTGTTCAATATGTCTTTAATATTTCCCATCTCTACTTACACTGCAGGATCATACTGGCATTTTTCACGGTCCTTCCACATCGCTGGTTAATAATCTTCCCCTTTGTTCTCCCTGGTTGTTTCCAGCTGAGACTTCAGGTTATGGCAGAAACTCTTGTTATCAATCTAGCAACTCATAACCTTTCTCTTTGTACCAGCACACGAACACTGCAATTGCATTTCTATTCCTCCCATCCTCAATAACATCCTGTGTCTTTCCTTTGGGATATCCTTGTCAGTCCTACTTCCCAGGTCAAGACCATTAAAGAAAATATTAATTACAATTTTTTGAAAGCGAAATCCCACTAGAAACATCTCCTTAATCATGCCAGTACTGCCTATTGTTATCTGCCTATTTATCAGCTCTTTGTCAACAGAGCAATTCTTATGCTTGCCCTCATGTTCTCCCACCTTAACCAAGAAGATGCTGTGATACATGGTATCGAAATGCTATAGCAAAATCCAGTTCTTTTCTGGCAAGACTGCATGGAATTCCTCTTTGACATTTTCTGCTTTCAGAGCGTCCATGATTCTCTCCTTCAAAAAAAAAAAAAAAAAAAAAAACACATTAAAATCAGACTAACTGGTCTCATTTCCTGGATTGCTTTTCCTGTTTCATAAATATATTTCATAGGCTGTCTTCATGTACGCAGTATCATTCTCAAATTTGATAGAATTTTAAATAAGTCTTTCTACCTCCATAAGCATATAGACATTTCTAAAGGCTTTATGCTGCAGGACACCCTTTCCTTTAGGGATTTCTGAGATAACCTCACAACTGTAGGTGTCCAGGTATATGAGCTGCTGTGTTCGAAGACTGAATCAATATAAATGTTTCTACAAATCTGGAAACCTTAATATCAGAATTTATTGAAGAGAGGAGACGATCCAGCCAGTTTCAAATGGGCTCTTGGAATGGAGATAGTGCATCCGTCGCACATGAGGGTTAGCTGCTGACATGCCCCTGGGATCTTTGATTTAGGTGGGCTGAATCCTAGTGGGCATATCCTAGTGCAAGAACAGACCAGAACATGCCCAAAAGAGTGATTCTGGGGGAATGTCAAGCTAAGGAAAAAACATTTTATGCAGAAATTAACTTCAATGTGATATGAATCATTAGGCAGTTACTGGATGCATCTAAGGCAACCAGCCTGCTTTCTTATGTCAGCAAAGTCCCACTATCTTGTCCACATCCCAACAGGACATAACCGTAGGCATGAACCTAAACCTTCGACCAGATATCGGACAAGGCTCTCCCCTGTGGGCAACGTGCCCTCCCCAGGGAACTGGCAGATGTTCAGCTCCCTCCTTCTTTCTCTGTTTCCATTCCTGGGCATTCCCTGGCTTTATTCATTCCCTTTCTGCTTTTGGCTGATGTTTGTGCCGATCTGGATTGCCCAGCCATAAAAAGAGCCAGATATACTGTTATAGGAATCTCATGGGACTACAACTAATAAATAGGGTGAGCAAAGCCTAATTTAGACGTGTCTCATTAAAATTAATAACACCATTGAATGCAGGAAAGATCATTCAGTGTGGCCAGGGAAATTGAGCGTAATTTTTATGCTAAACAATTGTAAGACAGAAATATTTTTCCTCTCTCAAATAATATATAGTGTATAATTCAAAGTACCTCTATAAAACCTCACATTATACACTATGAATTACAGCAAACACGTTTGTGTTGTTCAAACTGGATTAAAGAGGGTTCTGGCAAAATCTTGTGTCTCTCCAGCTAAATCATAAATTCAATTCCCACACAATTTTTTTTTCCTCTTTAGATCAGTCTCATCTTGTTTAATTTTTGATGTTGATTTACATTGCTCTTAGAGCACAGAGACTAAGTAAAAAAAAAAAAAGTAATTTATACCAATGAAAAATATATAGATAGACAGAGGAAAATTGTCTTTTCTGGCCAGGGACTGGCAAAGTTTAACCCTCAGGATTGGGCATTTAGCAGAATTGATAAGATGTTATTTTTTGCCTGACGATAGCTTTTACAGCTTAAATCACACTTCCTGGTGTGGTGGTTATGCCTCCTGTTTCCCCAAAGGGACAGGGGGACCGTATTTCCTGGGCAGCACTAATGTACATTTAGAAGCCCAAACCACTGGGGAGTTTCATTAAAATGGTAAAATGCATAGATGTATTCCTAAAACGTTCAGCGAGATAGAAATCCAGCTAGAGGAGGGAAACCCTATTCATGCCCCATATGAAGGGAAAGGTTTCAGTATAAACTTTCCATATAACAGACATCAGAGATTTCCCATATCGGAACTCTACTGAGACCCAATACAGTAAGAAATAGGAGTTTGGTATTTTGACCCCAGACTAATTATTACTCCTTATTCTCAGCCCAAACTGCACTGAGGCACAGTCACAGACCTCAGCCAAATACCAACCTCCATGAACCCCATTCTCAGGGGTGAAGAAGTGACTTATCCTTGTAGGAAAAGAGGATCAGGTGTTCCCTATGCAGCCAGACACTTTTATATTCACAGTAGCAGTTCCCAGCAGGGCTGGGTTTAAATCCTCTTTTGTCTCTAAGTTTTACCTTGAGGCTTCAGCAGGTGAAGGCTGAGTTGCAGCGAGGCAAGCAGAGATGTTACAGCCCAGGTGGGAGCAGAAAACAGTAGCAAACGTAGCTGTGCCCCAGCCACCTGGCTTGCAGACCTGCCTCCTACCATAAGCCTGTCTGCAGTAATTATTTAACGTTTATGCCAGGGTGACAGAGGCATGCTGTGTTGCTGTGTGGGATGGGATTTCTCACGGTAAGGTGAGATATGGGGCTGGGAGGAATGATGATTTCCTCGTTCAGGAAGAATTTTGCAAAGAGCTTGCTGTCAGACCTCTGTCCCTCATTTTTAGCTCCATGAAAGCAGTTTTTGGTCACTTCCTTCTTCATAAGAAGTAGCATGAATACAGGAAAACCCATGAATATGGGGATACCATGGCAATGGGGACCAATCTAAGAACATTAGATAAATACTGTATGGTGGACAAAAAATGTTAACTGCGTTTACTTGAGAAGTAACTTCCCCAATAAAAACAAACTTCTGTCAAGGTTGAGTGTGGCCAACTCACTTTGATATAAAGATGAGCTTATCCTGTGACAACACAGCTTTAGGGATATGACTTCAAGGCATGGGTAATATCCAGCAAACTCAAGAGCAAATCTCTGGAGATTCTCTTTTTAAGATAGAAAACAAACACCTGTAGTTTTCCACTGCAGCTCCTACAGGTCCTGGACTGAGCAGCAGCACAGCTAATCTCAGCTCTACTGCACAGGTATTAGGCTGCATTTAACATTGACAGTCTGTCGCTCTGCTGACAAAGAAGGATTGAAATATTTGTTCCAGTTCTCTACTCTCTTAAGGTTTGATTTTGAGGTCTGACAGATAGGACCTGGGGATAATTTTGCAGCAATTCATAGAGATGAAAGGAATAGTGGCAGGGGGTATGTGGGGGAGAAGCTACAACTTTCTCTACCCCCAAGAATCATGTGGAAGCCTAGGCAATTGTAGATACTCAGATCTATTTATTTCTCTTACTTAATGGCCAATCAGAGCCACTGGGTCTCATTCCTTTTTCTAATAGGCGAAATTCCTGCTAACGAATGGCAGACCCTTCATTAGTCCCAGAAAAATGTATTTGCAGCCAATCATAGCTTTAATTAAGGATCTGACCCTGCTCCTAATGCAGACAGTGGCAAGACACTTATTAGCTCCAGACACAGGAATATAGCCCATTTGAACCCGGAAGCAAGTTACTTGCAAGCATATCACAATTTCCATCAATCTTTGTATGCAGGGCTCCAAGGGACCTTGAGGGGCTGACTGGCCCATCTCTCTGCTCAAAACCAGGCAAACTATTCCTGAACTGCTCCTGACAGCTGCCTGTCTCACCTGTCCTTATAACCCCCCGTAGCGCTGGAGGTTCCTCTGTCTCCTGAGGCAATCTCACACCATGCTTATCCTTTTAAGGTTAAGAGTAAAAAAAGTGAAAACTTTTTTCTCCCCTGTCTGACCTAAATGTCCTCTGCTGCAGTTTTACCTACCAGTGGATCCTTGCTCTAGGCTTCATTCTCTGAAGTGCCGTGCTGCCATTTAAGCTAACACAAAGAAGATAAAAAGATAAACCCTTCTCCAGTTTGGTGGTGTTTCAGACCGACTTTGGACCAATTTAGATCTTCAGATGGCATGTGGGTCACCTGGGCTGGACTTTTGCAAAGATTTGCAGCAACTCTTTACGTTCTGTAGGGAGGGTGTCAAGGGGATGGGGCCGAACGCTTCTCAGAGGTGCCATGCAACAGGACAAGAGGCAACAGGCACAAACTGAAGCACAGGCAGTTCGCCTGACCATGAGGGGGAATTTCTTCCCTGTGAGAGTGACGGAGCACTGGACCAGGTTGCCCAGAGAGGTTGTGGAGTCTCCTTCTCTGGAGATCTTCAAGGCCCACCTGGATGCAGCCCTGTCTAATGAGCTCTAGGTGACCCTGCTGAGCAGGGAGGTTGGACTAGATGATCTCCAGAGGTCCCTTCCAACCTTACTGATTCTGTGATTCTCTGTCTCTGATAACATGAAGCCGTTTTGATTCGACTTACCATGTCCCAGGAATGTTGCTTGATGAAGATAATTGTAGCTTCAGGAGGGCTGACTTTCTGGTGTTAAACCTCCCAACGAGCTTTAAGAACAAGAAGCAGCTGGAATAATCTGCTCAAAAGAGGCACGTTTTGAATATATTATTCCTGCCATCCTGCAGGGGGGAAATTGTTGTTATTCTCAGTTAAACACAATTTGGCGACCCAGGACTCCTCCCATTACCTGCTGAGCCAAGTTAGCATGTTGCAAAATGCAAAATAAAACTTAATTTATTATGATTAATCACCATGTGACAAGTAAACAGTCCCAGCACAGCGGTGTGCAGAATGACTTTCTTCCTGAAAGCCCTGTCTTCCCTCATCTGATACTTACACTTGTTTGTCTCCTTGATGATTTTTCTTCCCTTTTCATTCTTTGACTCTGTGTGGGAATAATTACATGTTTTTTCCTCCTCGTAGGTTTACTTTCCTATGAGATAGCTTTTGCTTGTTTAAGTATTGAATAAACTTTGATGGCCGCAAAATAGTGAAATAAAATAAAAAAGCAGAAAAAACTCTGCCCCAGATTGCATAAAGTTGAGTTTATTTCAGTTGATTAGAAACAAAAGTTTGAATACATGTTTATTCTGCATTTCACTAACACTCTTGTTCTTTCTGGACCACTTCTGCCTCTTTATTGGACTCCAGTTTTCTCTCTGTTTTAATCTGGTCCATAATCTCTCACAACAACTAAACAATTCTTTTTGTATGTGACTAACAGAGATAGTTTTGAACTTGATCAAAAGCTCAGTAGAGGCAGTGAGCAAGAGTCTTGTTGTTTGGAAGAGACTTTAGATCAAAGTCACGATCCTGATCAAGGTTTAAGTGTTCATCCTCATTAGAGGCTAGCAAATTTCAAATGGCAATAAATATGAAGTTTCTTTTGGCTGGAACACAACCAGCTTTAACAGTTGTTCAAATCATTACACAGTTCAAGGTGGAATAAGAGGTGGAATCAAATAAATGTTTTATTTAAAGTATAAGTCACATCTGGTCTTACACCTCCAAAATGTCAGGTAACAGTGTGACTATGCTTGTACGTCACCCAAGTGGTAGAGCCCCAGCGTATTTTCCTTCTCTAAAGCCCTGAGTTATGCAAGAGGGACAGCTAGACCCAGATGCAATACTGTGTTCTGAAATGACCTGCAAAGGGATCATTTTTCTTCTAATTTTTTTTTATCACTTCAATCCAGCAGATTTCCCAATATCTACCTTCATAAAAGATTGACCTTCTCAATTTTAATATTTTGTTTGTTTCTTTGTTTGTGTCCTGTAAAGGAGCTATAAAACATCTTACCTTTCCTAGATGAAAACTTTTTGCTTGCTTGCTTATGTGTTTTTGCTTCTCAGTTCAAAACTCTGTATGTTTAGCACATAATCCCTCTCAAATGTCGACTGTGTAAGCCAACAAGATACCATCTACAACCTTAAGGTAATTGAGATGTGATTAGGACTAGTATTTTTTAGGGTTGCCTCTGGAAGATTCTTGGGGCTTTTATATCTGTGGGAGTGATTTATATAACACTGGTTGGTATACTGCAGCACATATATGCTTTACTACTGGGAGCTCAAGGAGTTCCTTTCACTGAAAATAAATCAGTCTGCTTTTAGATAGAGGTTGCAAATGGGTCAAAAAGGAAAGGAAAATCTATGGTAAAGGATTCACCATTCAAGACTTGTTTTTGTGCTGTATGACCAAGTTTCAGCTTTGAGACTGGGTACCACAGCTATGTTGTTAGTCATTCAGCAATTGCACAGGAAAATGTATTTGTCTGTCCACTACTGATGTACTCAAATTGTGCCAAAAGGGAAGCGGAGGCTGCAGGGAGGGGAGGGTGAAACAAGACCTTTTCTTTTTGTGACTCCAATTCATATCAATCAAAGACAAAAGGAAACAATTCCAATATCTTATTTTAATGCTTTCGTTTATCTTGGAGTTTAGTTGCCATAAAAAGCGTGTGTTTAAAATGTCCTTTGGGGAGTTACAGTCCCATAAACCCTTGTAACCAAGTGACATGTGATAATGAAACTACCTCAACAAAGTACAGCAAAATGAGATTTTTTTTTTATTATTGTAATCATCAAAGAGTTTGCCTCAAGGTATTGATTGAATTATACATAAACCTGAGGTGCTGTTCGAAGAGAAAGAAAAAGAAAAAATAAAAGGAAAAAAAAGGAAAAGAAAGAAAAGAGATGGCTTGTGAAGATAAGTCTTAATGAGAGATGATAATTCTAAAAGTAGCTTGTTACAGAGACATGAAACAAGTGGTATTTTAAAAAGGAAAGGGAAATGTTAATTTAGCCTATTCTAAGAAAATAATTACTGCATGCATATGGTTGTGTACTTATTACTTATGTTCCATAGATGAAATGTTATAAAAAGGGAAATTTTAAAAATCATAAAATAAGAAGTATGTTAACCTTAAAACTGAATTTCCAGTTGCACATTCATCCAAGCAGATAGAACTATCCATCTAAGTACCAAAGTTATTTGTAAGCCTTTTGAGATGAAGCTTGTCACCAACTCAACGTTTCTGAAAAGTTTATTACAATTAGGACAGATTTAGTAATTTATTTTCCATTATTCAGACTCCTACTTATGAATTAAAATTGAGATTTCAAAGACCATAAAGCTACTGAACTTGTGCTAATCTGCAGTTTTTGCCCCTAACTTCATTGAATTCCTTCATACAAATTTATTTGTGTTTTACTCTTTATTTTACTTTTCTGCATATTTAATCTTTCTCATGTTTAAATATCACAATTATCCACGAAAAATAGCATTTTTGCACATAATTGGCTGATCTGATGTATGCAGATACTTTCTTTCCATGTATAGTTATGGGTTACCTCTATGATTATAGCTTGGAAAATGAGGTTAATAACAGTCTAATATAAACAGACAAAAACTTAGCCTACTTAGTTATAGTGAATTTTTTGTGGAATATAATTATCACTGTCATCTAAAGGCAAGATCAAGTGCCCTATTTTACTATGGAGCTGTGCAGTTTTCTCATCTCTTGTCCAAAAACCAGAGAAAACTGGTTGCTGATCTTCTTACAAGCAACCACAAAAAAAATCTAGGCTAATACCTACAGGTCATAGTATTTAATTGAAGTCTTCTTTGCATAAAGCGTGTCTGTGGAAAGGTGCATGGGCTTGTTTGGGAGACACTTCGCTTCTCAAAGTGCTTTGTGCCGGTGGTATATTCCTTCTGCCATCAAAAGTTTTGCTTGGTTAATTTTTTGAATTTGCCAGCACCTCATCCTCTCACCACTTGTTTAGTTTTATGCTAATCCTTCTCTAACAGGTATTTGCCCCGAAACTCTTTACATCACTTCATGACATTTTCATGGACATCGTGAAGTTTTGATTTCTATTTCATAGAGGGCAAATGACGGTACCAATCATATGATGGAAAAATACATAAAAATGAGACTTCTGACAACACCCTTGAGCTGTGAAAGGTTTTTCTTCATTAACCATTTTTAAGGGAAAAAGTTTCTTGTGCTTAGCTGTATTTACATGCTGTCCACAGCTTTCTATAGATCCCCTGCATAGCTGAATGCAGGGTCTGACAGCCATGAACAGGTTAAAGGCACCTGTTGAGGAAGGATTTTTTTCTGTTCATATTCTAGCAGTGGCATTTAGCAGAGCTTTACTACGCGACGCGCTCCAAGAAGCTGGGACACGGCAAAGTGACAGCTTGCCTCAGGCACTCAGCACCTGTCACCAGCGCCGGGCTGATCAACGTTTCTCTTGCCCTTCATGTCAGGGAGGATATTTTCTGTGATCAAGTGTGAAACTTTCCTCGAGTTTGAAAGCAGTTAATTCAACAGCAGGGATTAAAGGAAAACACAGGTGATAGGGAAGGAGTGGCAGAAGAATGTCATTTGCTTTGAAAACCAGCCAGCAGCAGGAACAATTTCAGACTTTGAGGTCCCTCTTGCCCCTTCATTCTGCTCCAGGCTCCATGGTGATGAGAGATGAGGGTTTTTTTTTTGCAGGATATCAGTTCATGTTCAGCTGTGAGAGCAGTGCGACTGCATGGTAGTCATATCTCATCCTTGTGCTCATGTCCACTCCCCGCTGATGTGATCCTTTTATTTCAAATTTCAAAGCAAGATAATGTACAAAAATTGGTAAATGAGTAAAAGAAGTGAAATAGCTTCTCTGAAAGACAAAGTCTGTACTTTAACTTGTGTTTACTTCATTGGCCCCTAATTTTCAGTACATCTCCACTTATATCTACATTGGTAAAATGAACGGGATCAGGCAACAATTCCAGATGGTAGAACTTGATTATCTCTACAGTTAATCTTTTAATTAAAACTATTAATACAGTTGCCATGAGTTTGACCTGGATTAACTGTCTAATAACATCTGAACATGTTTCAGGAGACATCATTGTCAAAGACCATTCCTGGTAAGCAATATTGGAGGTGTCCTCAGAGGATGGCTCATATATTAATGCAGATGAGGTAGTACTGAAGCACAAGACATCATACTTCAAAGTCTTCACTGCCCATCAGCTCACTAGCGAGAAATCTTACTCGGACTGTACAGACCTCACATCTACTTAAAGAACTTTGCAATTAATTTTCTTCTTTCAACCTAGATATGAAGTCCTTACTCTGAGTTAAGGCCTGGGAGCCTTAGGTAGCTGAAGAGCTGGACACATGGGATTGCAGGGTTAGTGATTTCAGCTCTTGCGAACATGTGCCAAGATGCCAGAGTTCATCAGTACTCACCCTGTTTTTATTTTTTGTTTTTTTAGCAAAAAGCCATTGAACTTCACAGATTTTTAACAAAGTATTTTGGGGTCAGACGACTGATGTATCCATCATTTCATCAGAACATCTCAACAGGCTTTACGTTGGATGTGCATTTTTTCATGGGAGTCACTTTTTCTTTTTACTGCTTTTATCAACCTTGAAGTTGTTAGCCAAGCTGCGTGAATAGCTCAAAATGGACTGGCTATATATTGAATTGACTCAAATTCAAATATTTGAATTGAAATTCAAAAGTGATTGTGGAATATCTGTCACTGCTTGCAATACTCTTACATGTATCTGTTCTGCAGACTGTTTTGAGATAAATACGTGTGCAGAGATGTACACACTCATATGCACATATTTCTTCCATGTTTTATAACCTTGCATTGACTGCAAATATTTTCCCATAGCTTCCAAAGATTTTTTTGCCTGTAAAAAACTTATTTACAATATCAAAAAGACTGATGATAATAACATAGTATCAACTTCTCAAACTCTTGTAAGTATATTTCTATGGAAACACTTTTCTTTAAACTAGCTGAAAGACTGTCTAATAAGTATTAGGTATTTCTGGGTGAATTATTTTAAACTTCAAATGTGGGGAGGAAGGAGAGCAAAGAAAGAAAAATAGTGACCATTTTCTCTAACTGGATCCATCACTGACTTATAATGAAAGAATATTTCACATTTCCCAGTGTTTGAAAGCTAGAAAAATGTAACTTGTGAATGTAACAGACTGTGATTTGCTATTCTTGAGCTTAAAATATTAAAGAACTATATATTATAGAGATCCCTCTCAACTTAAATGAGTCAGAATGTCATTGACTAGTACTTTTCTTGCAGCAAGGACTGTGCTGCAAGAAACAATTGGAAAGCCAATTCAGGTCTTCTCTCTTTTTATCTAAGCAAAAAGTTTCTTCCTTTTGGAGTGAAGATAGAATAAGCGGTTCCTGTTCTGGAAGTCCTCTCCAGAGAGATGTTTCTGTGCTCAGAAGCTGTGAGATGAGCTCCTTTCATACAGACATGTCCTCCTAGGCTGAGCTTGAGTCTTGAGTGCTGTGGAGCACCACACTGATGTTGTATCCAGCTCAAAGGCTGCATCCAAACAGCACCATTAAGGCTAAGATATCCGCAGGGTCTAGATGTCTAAGAACATAAAGTTACCAATGGACAAGTGGACACAACAAAAGGGAAGGAATTAGTAAACTGAATCGGAAAAGTTGTTTTGTCTAACTGCTGGCACCTCTAGTCTGAAAGAATAAAGCCAATTCTTACTGTATGAGGCTCAGAAATTATGGTGATAAGTACCACTTAAGCATTTATGTAGTTTTTTCAGGGTAACAGCTAAATTTACCCTGCCCCCCCCCCCTTTTTTTTTTTTTTGTTACTGAGAGCAGAGAGGGAAACATTTCTCGCATGAAGACGGACAATAGATCTCAAGCAAGATTGCAGACTCCCTTAACAAACTTAATCTTCCCTAACTTTATTTTCCTGGGTGCAGAAAGGAAAAAAAAAAGGGCTTTAATTGCAGCCAATATGGCATTTTTCTTTATTGTGCACAAGTGACAAACCTAGAGAACACAGAGGGCTGTAAAGCAGGTAGTTATCTACTTTTCCCAGAGGGGTTAGAGAAAATATCTTACTCAGTAGATGACTCTCTCGAGGCAAGAATACACTCACTTGCCAAAAGAACATAAGTTAAAGATTTTTAAGAGATTTTTATTTCAGTTCTTTAGTGCCTTACTATTAGCCCAGGGATTTCAATGAAAAAACTCCAGCAGCTGCAGGAACTAGGAGCTGAATTTTTATTATATTTCCATTTATTAAAAAGTGTATTTGGAAGCACTACCAAACTGACAGAAATGTATTTCTAGTTGATTGTATGGACAGAAGTTAGGTATCTTCATTCCCTGTCTAAAAATGGGGAGTTTTTTTTATCTGACCAACCAGCACAGTGCTGGGTGAGTGAAGAAGCAGCAGCTGTATCAGCAGCTGGAAAACAGGAATTTCTCAAGAAAACGGGTGGGCTAAGGTGGCCTTAGCCCTTCAAGAAGAGTTTTTAGCTGGTTCTGCTGCACTAATCTGTATTTGGCTTTCAGGCCAAGCCAGCTTTGTAAGGTGCCCCTCCACTTTTCCTTCTGAATTTGTGCCACTGAGGGGAAAGGAGAAACAAGGTTTAAAGACCAGAAAGACAAATAATAAGAAAAATATATGATGACCCTCTGAAAAAGAAAGCACCTACACACCGGGCTATGGATTAGATAGCCAAATTCCGGTTGCAACCAAATGCAACTGGAATTTGCAGTTACAAATTGGTCTGCTTTTTCTTATTGCATCCCTTCTGAATTATTCTCCTCCACCCCAGCTCAGGGAGCTCCTTTTATTTACATGAAATATTAGTAGGTAAGGGAGATTTTCATCACTAAAGAAGATTCCAGCTGAAACAGCCATATGCTAGTTTGTAAGCAGTGCCCAGCACAAACTGGAAGAATACACCTAGCTACTGTGTTAAGACACTGACATATGGAGTTGAGTGAGGCTCTTTACCCAAAACGGTATTTAAACTTTCAACCTTCAAGCAGAGACTCCAGGCTGCATCTCATTTTGCTTCCTTCTTTTCTAATTTGTAACCAATACTTGATTTAGTGAAATGCCAGAATTCAACTCTGAGGATGAATAAAAAAGCCTCAGGAAGCTAGTGACCTCCTTAAATAAAAGAATACGATAACTTTACTAGATTTAACATTTCAGGAATCTATAAAGATTGGATTGGAAAGATTTTTTTTTTTTCTCCCTTTCTGGAGGGGAAAAATGAAAGCACCTGGACCACACAGCTGATAATATGAAATTATATGTAGACAGAAACAGAAAGTATTGCCTCTTGCATTACAAGTCAGAAATAGACAGGTAGCACAAAGAAGACTTTTGAAACATCTGTCACAGAGGGTTAAAGGAATATTTCCTTCCCAAGAGAAGGTTCCTCTTTAAACAGAGCTGAGGATTTTAAAGTAAATATAAAATCCATCCCAGATGTTTTTCCTCCTGATTTACACTCACTTTGGGCTCCCATTTGCAGAAAGTTTTAATTATTTTGAATTGTTTTCTCTGAAGCGAACGTTCCTCCCTTCCAAACGGCAAGCGGGGCCAATTCTCCCAGCACAAATCAGTCCTTGAAGTCCTCAGGAGCGTGTAGGCTGGAACTGCTGCGAGATCAAAACTTGGCCCCACCTTGTGAAGAATTTTTGTAAAACTTCCTACAGCCAATCAGTCGGATCATTCAGTTGGCTAAATCCTCTACGTTCGGTCCTCCGATGGGCCGTAAAACAAGATTATGCAAAGGTCTAAAGCAAGAAGTCTTTCAAAAGGATTTTGTCAGCCTAATTCAGATTACATCATTAAGGTCAGGATCTGTCTCAACTGAGTTTTACTGTGTAAAAGTGAAGTACCTCACTTGGAGAGTCATCTGAGTGTCCTCTATAATTATCAGCCGTTCAAATAGATAATAGAAACTCCAGAGCATAACAAATTCCTTCCTGGAATAATTCCAAAATAGGTGCAATTAATTGCCCTCCAGAGGCAACTGTCTCTACCAACCGTCAATAAGGGGAATCCACATGATTAGCAGGACATGACTCCTTGCCGTTACTTTTCGACAAGGTAGTTAAATAAACCAATCGTGTTCTTTTGGCATGTTACCTAAAATATGCTTAAAATGCAGGATGAATTAAATGCTTCTCCAGAAATTTACTGGTACTGAACAGGAAAAAAAATCGAGTTTGAAATCCCAAATTTTGCTTTGATTTTGATCATTTAAACTTTTAAATTCCGATGAACAAAAGGTGATTTCAAAACTAAAAATTATATATTTTCTTCCTTTCATGCAGTCAGAAATATGATATGCCAATTATTAAAAATATGACTGATGAAGTCAGTCAGATCAGAATAGTTTTATCAATTTATATATCAAAAGACATTAATTTTCTACTGAAAATGTTTTATTAGAATGTTTCTGAACACACTTACCTGGTACATCAATCTAAGTACTAGAGAGCATACGTAAAGAGTTTGGAACAAATGAGCTCTCATCAGTCTATTGAGGCTGTCTGCTCTTTGTAAGATAGTTTTAAAATTTGATGATGAGAAGTTTTTGTTTGTCAAAGGACAGCTGGAGGGGACAGACGACGATCACTCCTGTTTTTAAACACCCCATTACCCTTGAGCCGTAATGCAGATCTCGGCACACCGCGCGGGCGATAGCGGGCTGGGTTCTGCAGGAAGCTCTACGAACGCAGCCGAGTGTTTTCATCACTTCATCACCACTGAAACACAGCAGTTGTTTAAAAACCACGCAATAGGGAATAGGGAAAAAAACCTCACAAACATAGCGAAGAAAACACCTGAAGGAGAGCAGGAAGTCACACCAGCTTGAGAAAAGCTGGAATACAGCCAGACTGTGCGATCTGGCACCCTGTGCAAAGCGACCTGATGCGTGCAGCAATGCGAAGCATGACTTGCTTGTGTGAATCCTGCAGAAGTAAAACGTAACACCAAAGAACTTCAATTTAAGTGTTTCCCTACTTAATACCATTTAAGAATTTCTATGCAATACTGTGTGTGCACAGGAGGTGCATTAGGAAAGAAGCTGAAGAAAAGAGAGAGAGAAAAAAGGGAATTTTACCAAAGACAGAGCTTTGAACTATCTTGAGAGCTACTCAGAAAAGAGATTTTCTACTAGGGACAGGAAATGAAAGCTGCCTGTCTTGGAGTCACTTGAGACAGTGAAACAGTCTCAACAGTTTTGCTTTTAGTCTAAGGCAGAACCCCAAACAGGTTCACGACTCCACTTCAAAGTCTAACTTCACACCTCCTTTTATTATGAAGTATTTTTCTCCCAAAATAATAATAATGAAAAATCCTTTCTATTCAAGGAAAGCAAAACTATAGTATTTATAATTTTACCCCTATGCCCCCATTCATTTCAAGGAAATCTGTAATTAACGATATGTAGCACTTTCTGTCTTCAAAGCCAAATGCTTGGCAGAAGAGGTCAGTATCAACAGTTCCACTTTACAAATAGGAAGAACTCCACTTTCGCTGATGCTATGTTAATATGGCTCTACTGCACTTTTATACTATTAGTTATTCCCAAGATATGAACCATACCTCCTTTGGACCAGGAACTTCCTTGCTACAGACAAATCTCAGATTTCTAGCAGGGTATTGTTAGGAAAGAAAAAAATAAAGTCTTACAGTCTGTTCGAAGCTATTACCACTGGCAGTTAAATTTAATGTAACATTACTATTGTCCATGAATTTGAGGAACACGAATGATCCAGAGCACCTGCTTACAAGCCTGCAAGAACTTGCATGGGCAACCAGCAGAGAGGAGCTTCTGCAATTTCTAATTTAGACGAAGATCTGCTTGTATGCTCAACAAGCAATGCACTACCTGTCTCTGGCTGCCCCACAGAGGCTGATCTTCTTATTGCCTCTTTTCTTACTAACACCTTTCTGTGCTGCAAGGAGACCAGCTACCTTTTTCCTTTGGACTGACTGATCGACATGATGAAGTTAAACCCAGAGCAGCAGCTCTTAACCTGCAGGCACCTTCGACACTCGCTGCTATTTCAGGCTGCATGAAAGGCTTGCAGACCTGAAAGCTTGCTTACCTTCTGTTTTTTTCATTTGTTTGTTTGGAATACAACATTTGCCCTAATGAAACCTCCTCAGTAGCATACTCAGACCGAGGACATCAGCATTGGAGAGCCCTTTCACCTTGAGAGCTCAAGGTGGACTGCAGACGCATAGAGCCAAGCCGACACCAGACTAGTTTCTAGCACTGTGGAAGTGAAGATATAGTAATTAATCAGGGCCTTGATGGCAGATGGGTTTCCTACTCCTACCACCACCGTCAAAGAAAAAAAATCAAGAGCTGCAAGGAGAGAATTGAGCCCTGCAGCCACAGCAGATGGAGCAATGAGACCTTCTCCATCTGACTGGGGAGGCGAGAAGCAGAAACTGGCTTTTGGGGAACCTTTAGAAACTACATGCTGCCACCGTTAGCTGTAATCTGTGCATCAGCATACACCGTACCAGTTCCCTCTACTCTTCTTTAGAGATGTAGCTCACATTGCAAAAGACACTACTGTTTACTGTGATTGCTTATTTAACCATATGGCAGGCCTGTAAATTCACACCTTTTTTGGCTCAAGCTATGTAGCAAAGCCCTGATTCTGCTGCTTTGAAAGTTGCATAAGGAGCATCAACTGGCTGACTTAAAACATAGCTTACTTCTTTCAAGACATCGGTACCAAAATTGATGAGTATGAGCACATAAAACACACAGAAGTAGTGGTTTCTACAGCCAGCAGAGTTTTGACAAAACTCTAAAAAACAGAATCCTTTTTTTTTTTTTTTTTTTTTTTTTAATCAAAATACAGAACAGTTCATAACAGGCTGTTTAAACTTTCTATTATATATGAACACAAAATATATTTTTATTTAAATTTTTTTAAATTTTTGAAAAGTGACCAGCAGTCTGGTTATAATAATCCGGTTTATCCAAATTTCCCTCCATGAATCTTGCCTCTGAAGAAAGCTATTTTATTACTTTTTATTAGAATTTGACATTATAAATCATCCATATTACCATAGTGCCCAAAGCAGTTAATGAAAGTGATAATTAGTTTAACTACCATGCACCCCCTAACCTGAAGACGTTTTCAGACAAGACACTTAATTCTTTATACCTGTTCATTGTTTTGTCTCTCTACTTTTGCCTTAGGTAGATAAGAACTGAACTGAGACTTTCTAGTTCATTACACATGTGGGAATGAAAAATCCCCAAATCTCTCTGAAACTGGTTCAAGCGAAACAGTCATTACTGTGAACGCACGGACGGAGACTGCAATATGTGCACGAGGATGTCAAGGGAATACTTTCCCCCTCTCTTCCTTTGACCTTATAAATATCTCAATAAATATGACAACTCTGCAGCCACGTGAGCAGATACTGATGGATCTCCCCAGCACTCAGACAATGTTTTCTCTTTTCTGAATCCCTCTATTATTTATCATAGAGCGCACAGCTCCGAGCAAGAGTTCTCATAGCAAATCAGAGGTGGTTTCAGTTGCCAACTCTTCAAAATCTCCCTGAAGGCAGTATAATTATGGAAGAGAGAACAAGCAGCAGGAGAAGTATTTCTGCCCCCAGCTTCCCTGGGGGACAACGGATGGGCTAGGACAGCACTGTGACTCAGTTTCCCCACTGTGAAACTGGAATGCATCTTTTGAGAGCAGACTCATTTTGCATTTCTAGCTGATAGCTGAAATTAGTATCCGGGCTCTGTCACCAATCCATTGGGGGATCTTCAGCAGGTTACATAGGCAGGCTGGATCGAGGAGCTCTGTAACATTTAGACTAACTCAACAAAATGTTGACCAAGCTTGGAGTTTCACGGTGAGACAAAAACATGTGTTAATTTTGAAATGTGCTGAGGAATTAAATCTCCCTCCCCCCACCCCGGCCTCAATTTTCTGCCAATTGTATCGTGCATCCCTGTACACGTCTGCAGGGCAGGGGAGCCAGCGAGGCAGAAGAGCAGACAGAGCAATGCTAGGAAGTTGGTTTTGGAAGGAGCTCCAGCTCATGACGGATTCGACAAATGAGGAACGAATCTCAGAAAGCTGATGTTGAGGGGACCCTAAGCTCACTCTAACTACAGGATGTTTAAGATTTTGGATATTCTTTGCCTGTGCAGGAATACATTCCCTCTTTAGGCATTAGCAGGTAAATCTCTTCATTATACAGCATCAGCAGGGAAATGACGTCTATGTTGTCAGACTTACCGGAACATGGTGCGCACTGAATTTCTGCTCCTGCCTTCAAGATTTGCAGTCGCCTTCCCAGAAAAGTCATAGAGGGAGTACCGGAGGTAGAAAGGAGCTTACTGAAGCGCACACTGAGACCAAGGCCATCCTTTTGCTTTGTGCATTTCCTGCAGACAGACAACTCTGCATTGCCAGCACGTATATTGCGCACACACTGGCAATCCTAGCTGGGAAGAGAAAGACAATTTTTAGCTGTTTAGTCCAGCTAGTCTTACCTTATTAAGGAAATTCATTGCACTCCATGATATGTAATGCTCGGCTATAGGCCAAACCCCAAACCCCAACCCATTAAGTGTCACCCCAAACCATTAAGTGTCTGCTGTGCAGCTCTAATTGTTAGGTGCCACATTTGCTAGCTTGTCCTCGATCTCTAATTTTTACACAACTGAAAATATTAAACCCATGAAGAAAGCTTACACTGTGAACCGACCTGACAGGCAAAGGAAGTTTTATTTCCAATGACTGATGGGAAATTGAGGAACTGATGATGAAGGTCAGATGCAGCCAAGGGTGCGAGTGTCTGGGTCTCAGCCTGAGCAGGGCTGGGCACTCAGCTTTCAAAGCCATTTTGGCTTGACTTGTAAGATGGAGACAGTGCTAGCTAGTGTGTCCAGAACCTTCAGATGAAAAGCACGGTCCAAAGACAAAATATTAGAATGAAGAAGCATGCTTTCCAATCATCCTCCTGGGGGAAAAGAAATATCCAGAGAAGAAAATATTGCTTTATGTTGCAGTATTTTGCAGAAGGCAATATTCTCATAATTTACATCTACATTAGCAAGTTGTGCAGACCAATAACATGTGGGAAATGTATAGACCAAAAGAAGTGGTGCTGAGGACATGACATCCGTGTTATATATATTTCAGGGTGAAGTGCCAGGTAAATTCAAAATAAAGAGCCCAGGAACATCCTTTAGGAAAAGTGACATTTAATACAGTGCTCAAGACATCCACACACTTGCCAGCCGTGGGCTTGGCTATCAATGGTGTTTGCTGTCCTATCCTAACATATGAACTCTCCCTACCAGGATGTTTGCTCTGACTCATCAACACCTCTTGGCCATGTAGATGCGACATATGGATGCAGAGACATGTTACAGGCAAAATGCTATCTTTGGACACTCTTCCTGTTTCCACAGTAACCTTACAGGAACAGCTAGCAGTCAATAGAGAAAATCAGAGGCAGTGACAAATCATAATATTAGGTTAGGGAGGAACAGTCCTTGAATACCGAGCGACTGATACACGGCATAATACAATTTAGGGCGGCTATTATGCTAAGCCAAGGCAGGAGCGTAGGCATACGATGTGGCATTTATGATGCATATTTGCTGCTAGTTAAGCAGGAGTGCAGATGAGAGACCAGGTGCAGAGATCTTTATGCTCACCGGCTGTTTAATGGCTTAAGCCCCCTGCTAAACAGAGCGGAGCTTTGCTTCGCACAGGGCGCTTCCATGTGCCAGTTCAAGAAGTAACGTTGGGTTGGAGATAAACAGATACCCCGCTGTCATCAGCGGGTTCTGCAAGCAGAGGGTAGTTTGGGGGAAACAATGATAATGAAGAAAGACCAATCAAATATGTTAGTTCAAGAGTGACAAGCAGTCTGTGTTGATGCTCATTAGTGTGACAAGTGCCACACTAGTTGAGTCTGGTTTTGGTGGCTGTCACTACACTGCTGGGTATTTCACAAAGAGTTTGTTTCTCCCAAAACTGTTTCACTCTAGAGAGCAGCTTAAGAACAGTCAGATGAATTACCTACTGAAAACTGCTTTTCCTATTAGTCACTCCAGGGGTTGTGCTCCAAGTAAGGAGCCTCAGCAGCTTTAGGCTGTTCCCCTCCAGACCTCCAAATCATTTTGGACCCACATTGCAGCGAGTACAGGGTCTGTGAGTACTCAGTGCTTGGTTTAAAACATTTGATTTGAGAAGCACTAAAATTGCAGCTGCAGTAACCTGGAGAATGAGGTATATGGCAACTATGCCATATACAGTTATCTCAATATTGCTCAGTATGTTTTTGAAACCAGCTCAGGTTTTATGCTGCTGGTATTAGCCTAAAGATCTAAATGTTAGCTTGTGTGTTTGCATGAATATAGGCAACAATAGCACAGAAATAAGTGCCACTCTGTAAGAAAATTGGTGCTTTGTTAGAACTTTAAAAAGTACTATTCCTGGGACCAAAGCCTATCTAGCTTGACTCACAGTGACATGTCAAATTGGAAACCTAAGACTAAATATATATTCCTGCTGTTTGTTATTTTAAAATCCTGTTTGTCTCTCTAATACTTTTACTTCCTGACACCAAATAAAATAGTGTTGTTTTAAGATGGATGTTGATCACTACATCTCTGCTCTCAGTGGAGGAAATGTATGTTCCTGAAACCTGGTAGGACACACTGTTACCCAGCTGGACTCATTAGCATGGCAATGATTTCACATTTACATGTCTACTCAACTTCTAGACCAAGGCTAGCTCCCATTTGCCAGTTCAGAGCACAGCATGTGTCTGTCTGCGGCTGGCAATGTAGATGTACCCTTAAAATCCAGACCATTCTTCAAGGAATAACTGAAGCGGACAACTGCAGAGAGGCAAAGGCACTTTTGTCATGCAAAGGACAAGGGCTGAGTAATTCCAGAGGAAAACTCTTGGTCTGTTACAGATAGCCTTGGAAAGCTACTATCAGCATCCAAACTGCAGAAAAATGTAGGTGTCCAGGGTTTAATTTCTGAACTTTTTTCAACTAGAATTTAATTGCCTGAGTATTCATGGAATTCATGTCTCCTAGTTCCTCCCTGTCATGACCACCCAAGGTAGGAAAAAGGTCAGTAAGAGAGTCAAAAAAAAAAAAAAATCTTTGTCTTTTCATGCTTAAGTTCTCTGGAAAACCTTGCCCTGTAGATGGACTCAGAACAGACTTCCAGCATGCAATGATCACTGAGCTGAGCTGCCTGGGAGTCTCCAGCATTAATGTGACTGGTGGGATGCTGTCCCCCAGACCGAGCCCCAGCACTGCGCTCTGCACACTCGGAGGAGCAGAGCTGCGCTCCCACGCCGTGAACTGGCTGTCTGAGTTTATGAATTCTGCCACGGAGCTGCACCTGCAACGTCTATGCGTCTTTGTGGGATTTGCCCACTAACTTCTCTTTGTTTCTCTTGTTTGCTTTGGGGGTTACGTAATTTTTTTACTTCTGGAGCTGTAGGAGTAGTACGTTAGCAACTACAAGTCACTTGGACTGACAGCGAAAGAGCCAGGGAAACCGCCAGAGTCAGGAGAGCCCTTCAAAATACGCAGAAGGGATTCGCTGACTGAGTCAATACCATAGTCTCTGGTTTGAAAGAGAAGCTCCAGGCAAATTTTGGGCTTGTTTTACCCAGGAAAAGTGAGCAATCTATAATTTTATCAGCGTTTTACAGATCTCCCTGGTCTTTCTAAGAAAATACAGGAAGGAGTAACTTCACAACTAAAAGGCACTCTCCAATAGACTGTACCACAGCGAGTGGTGTTGCTAAATGAACGATAGCACGTCTGCTCTTTGCAGCACAGATAAGTGGGGATGTAGTTGAAAGTACGGACATTTTGCAATAAAAGAGTTGAATGGGCTTTCATCTTTTCAATCAATCCAAGGCTACATTTTATGAAGGAATATACATTCCCTCTTTGACCTTATTAAAAGCTGGGAGGTCATTGTGTAAGAAGATAATTAATTTTCAAGGTTTTTTATTTAACTTTTTTCTTTCTTTCTTTTTTTAGTAGAAGTGCCCAAAGTGTGCAATTAACAAACATTAAAGCAGTAAAATATTGACCTTAATTTTTTCCTTTATCTATTTCTACCCAGTTCCAACATTTGAAGCAATAATTGTGGCTAACAATCAATGGGTTCCTAATGAGAGCAGCTCACACTACAACCACAATAATTATCTTTTGAAAAAAATCAATAGGGAAGGAAATGTGAAAACAGTTTGATATAAGGTGTGACTTCCTCTATTTCAATTTATACGTATATATAAGATCCTCCTCCCCTTGAATCTCTTCCCACGTCAGAGGCAGAAAAGACATCTCCATCTTGGAAGATAATCACATAATTAAGATGCATGAGATGTGCTTGCCTATGACACGTGAAATCAAGATATAATGAAGGAAAAAATACAAGCATGTATAAAGGGCCTTATTACCCTGAGCAATAGCATTTTCTGCCACGAACAATTTTCTTAATCAAAAAATAGTCCTTCATAATAATCATGCAGCATACAATGGTATTCATAACAGACCCAGGGTGGAATGACTGAGGAGGTATCAAAAGACAAAAATAATTTTGCTATGAAATATCTACAAGATTACATCCTGAGCCTGTTACTGCTGTGGATATTTCTACTGGGAATAGATCATCATTGTTGATCCAGTTTTCACTGGAAAATATTTTAATGAAAGTGGTGTGAACACAATATTTCAGCCTTCCTAAATTCATGGATATAGATTATTTCCAATGATTCCAAGGTACTAGCATGTAGAATATAGAAACTTTGAGCCTGCTTCAATATATTTCATGAACTAGGCCAGCAACAGAATATTTCCATGTTTTTTGTGATGAGGGATAAAAGTGAGTTAATGCTACCTTTGCCATACATATCCTCTTGACCTTTACTCATCCACCACCTCAGCAAAGAAGTTTGTTTTTTAATTTGAGGCCAAGTGTATGAGAAGACTTGCTGCAGTAAACCCCTGCAATATGTAAAAGTTTTAAATATTTTGACTAGGCTGAGCTTGAGAAAATAACCCTGCTTTCTAAATGATGAGACTGCTGCACGCAGACTTCCAGGCTTGATGTGAAAGCTATGAGTGTAAACAAAGCAATCTTCACAAGCAGCCACATAAATAATGCTGGTTGTGATGCCACCCAGAGCTAGCTCAGACTGGTCCCCTTCAACATTGCCAGGCAAAAGCTAACGTACGAAGAAGGAACATTGGAAAAGAATCAAGTCAGAGATTTCCATCTGGCTAAAATATAGGGTAATGGTGGGGAATTGGAACTCGTCCACCACCTAGAAGGGTAAAGCAGGAATAGAAACATCCATTCAGTCAACCTGAATGCCCTCCTACTTTTACCACTCACGCTTTGCTTCAGTGTCAGGATGTCTCAGGCTTTAAATGAAATGTCAAATATAATTTGGCTCTGGATACACAAGATATATGATTGCCCTTGGAGAAACCTGATAACTCAGCGCACTCTGTGTCAAATGTGTATCTACCTGATAGCTCTCTCCATAAAAAACTCTAGCCTACTTTCCTTCAGCTGTATAAAATAGTCAGACTCCAAACAGGCCTGCCTGCAATTTACACAAATAGGTCCATTTTGAATAAAAACCTTCATATCAGAAAGGAAAAATGGCTTATTGAAAGTCGATTCCCAGTTAAATTTCCAAATGGCATCGATGCACATCACATTAGCATTCAGTGGCTTGAAGGTGGTTATCACGCCAGCAGTGGAGAGCTCAGCATCAGAGGAGGAATTATGCAAAACGACACATTTGGATTTCTTCGAGGACTCAATTTGGAAACTTTCATTGGGAAGCATGTTGTATTTTTAGAGAGGTTTTAAGTGCTTGGAAACCAAGCGGAGCAGAAAACACAAAAGGAATGTTTAGTATTTTTTATAACTTCAAAGTTCCTTACAACTTCTAATGCAACCAAATTTTTGATGAGAGAATGGAAAGATTAGCTGAACCCATTTGCAATCCCTCTGGTTTAGATGAGCTTTTAAAATCAAATATTTTCCATGCATATAAAAAAAACAAATAGATGTGATTTGAAAGTTGTTTTTTTTAAAAAAAAAAATGACTATTTAGCTATGCTCTGAGTCTGTATTTGCTATACTCACATGGTGCTAGAGAAGATATATTATGAGTGAATCTTCCCTGCACTTCTACCAGTTGGTTGCAATAATCACTCAGAAAATATGATTCCACTCTGATTATTTTGTATTTTATTGTGCTTGTGATCTTTTATGCAGCCTATAGTCAAGACTGGAATGTATCATTCCTGTTCCACTATTAGCATGCAAAATACATGAGGAAAAGAGCTCAATACTTTGCGCATTGCCATTTAGACTTTGCCATTTTGAAAAGCCAGAGTGGTAAAATGTGGAGACAGTGACAGATACTGCACAGAAGGACATAAATAGATATGCAATATACTTGTCAGTCACAAAACATGACAAATACCTCACATATCCAAATAAAAACTTGTAATGTAAGCTGACTTACCTTTTCAGAGATAAGGTTACATCTGTGATATTTTGTGCTTTTTTTCCCAAGAGCAATGGGTAATAAGTTTGACTCCAGCATCTAAAAAAAATACCTTATTCTCTCAGTTAATTCAGTAACATCAAAATAGCATGGCATCACCTTTGAGACTAAAAGGAGATTCAGTTAAAACAGCATTTCATCCTCCTTTTCTTCGCTTTCTTTAGTATTTGGCACCTATTTGGCATTCTTGTTTCTAGTAGGACTGACAAAGAAATGGAATGCCTCTCCTGAAAATCACCTGTTTTACTTCAGCCTTGTATTTCTCTTTACTTCCAACACACACAGCTGTCTTTAACTTCCTTGATTCTCTCTTCCGTAATTCTTCTGGATTCCTGTCTCCAATCAAACATCTCATGAGCATCTTGTGCTTCTCGTTCTTAAAGAATGACACTTATCTTCTCAAAGGTCAATCTTCCGAGCTCCCTCACCTATCTCGTTCCTGCTCTTCCACACCTGTTGCATTCTTCAAAGAAGCAGCTATTAGAAGCTGAAGAGCATCTAACAGGAGATTTTAATTCCCACGTTCGACTTTGAACTTGAGGGTGAAATATACTTTTGTCTATATAACTAGGTTCTTAGGTCTCAAAGCATATTAAAAAAATTCAGATCACCTCAATATAGAGGGAATGACAAAAATAATTTAAAAAATCATAAATATCATACATTAAGCCAAGTTTCATAGAAAACTTAATAGATAAATTAGCCTAACCATATACTTGTAGAAAACACCTCTAGATCCCTAAGGTTACTTGGGATCCCTTAATCAGGACTCTTGACAGAAAAGTAAAATGCAGGAAGTATAACACTCCAACTATCCACTATGTGTGTGTTCCTAAAGCATTCACATTTGCATCTCAGTAAAAAATAATTACCAGTCACTTTAATGGAGATGTTTTTTCCTCTTTTCTCTGGATGTTGTAAGATATTCCAAATCTGGGGTAAGTCTGTGGCCAGTTCTTTGAACATTGCCCTGTGAGGTTGTCATTTATAGTAGTATACATCTTTTAATTATTCAGACCTATCTGTTTGTTTATTTTCAGTAAAATCAGTGTTATATAAGTGTAAATGTACACTTATTCTATGAAATAAGAGTATTAATACAGAGGCAAACAATAACAAGCTGGCACTGCAGAAACCCAGTCTATGCGCTCCTCAAAGTCTTTAACAGAAAAGACGGGAAGGAAAACAGTTGGCTTTGCAACATGACCAGAAGGTTAACAAAGCTCGGCCTTTTCCAAAGAGCTATAAGATTATTGTTGCTTTTCTCTCTAGACCAATATTGATCATATGCTCCAGTTTCATCCAGATATTGAATTTGTTTTATTGTGCAAACAGCCGCAGTCATCATTTCCTGTCTCTTAGCAAATATTATTTCAAACTTTTTTTGAACTCATATTACACAAATACGACTCCACTGCGCTCACAACAGTTTTGCCACCGTGTGACATCGATTGAGGATTATATAACTGGTCCAAACACAAACTAACATACCAGTTGTTCTAAACTATGCCTTTCCAGAGCTTTTCTTGATGTTTTAATGGCCTGGTGGTTCTCCACTTGTGGGCAGCACACTCCTGGTCATCCAGCAGGTCAGGTAAACTACTGTCACCAGGTAAGAAAATTTGCTGTCTTCATAACATTTTCAAATAAAAGTCAGGCATTAAAGTATATGATTGCCCTAAAAACAAAAACCCAGTAAACACTGAAATAGTCATCAGTCACTTCAAAAAACTGGGGAAAACTGGAGCTGATGATTCTCTTTCAATCACAGCCTTAATCTGCTTTATTTTTTAAAAAATTATGACTTTCCTCAGAAATAAACAGTGTTTGAAGACAAACCTTTTAAGCATGGCTTCCCTGGACTTCCTTTAGTTAGTAGCCTCCAGCCTATTTCCGAGGATGTTCTGTCAATCTTGTTTGAAGGAATTGGACAGAGCAGACATAGAAGAGCATCAGCATAAAGTCAAAAATGCATGCAGCCCTAGGTGAACTAACATGACAGAACTGAAGACATATAACTGCAGTCGTTTCCATTTCCATAAAGAATAGTGCAGGAAGAAAGATCTGGCATTTAGCGTGTGGTTGTTGGAGTACTTTGGAATTTGGAGATGAACAGGAAGTAGCTGAGAAGCGATGCTACACAAAAAGTACAAAGGTCTTTTGAAAATCATATTTATTAATGGCTTGAGATGTTTAGATTTCAACTTCTGCTTTAAAATTATAATATAGAGCAAGATGCATAATTTTGAAGAGTTGCTTCAAAAACATGCTCAAAACATTTCATCCGATAAATGTCAAAAGAGGAGATGGATGCCAAAATATTTTCAGAGACCCATCCCTTCACCCAGCTCTTTATTCCTCAGTGTTCTCCAAATGTAAAAGCAAAACAGTGTTCTCCTAATGTAAAGAAACATTTTGATTCTAGTGGAGCTGCATTTTTTGGTAGAAAATGTTCTGCTAATTTTTCAATCATTATTACTGTGAAGAATGTTTCAGGAAGCTTTAATATACCAACCAAAATAATAATCTTTTGAGGTTGGTTGATTAAAATTGTTCTGCACAAATCTAGCTCTGTGAACTGCCTAGACTGTTTCAAAAACGTGAAAAGGCAAAGCAGATAGTTTAACCATCCATTGCATTGATTGTGTTCTCTGATTGATATAACTGTGGGTTTTTTTCAGACATGGATGTTATTAAACTATTTTTGAAAAATATAGGTTGAGGTTTTTAAAATTAGAATATCCTTGGTGTTTTAGGAAACAGAACCTTTTGGTTTTAAAATTAAACAAAAAAATCTGTTTTTATTTTGTAGAAAATACTCCATATCAGTAGTTTTTATAGGAATTTATATCTATGTATTTAGATAGATAAAAAATTAATTTTCCAGACAGCCCCAACTCTGATATCACTGAGTGAATCCATAAGGCAATTAAGCCCTACTCCACCGTCACCTTTTCTATTACTGGCTATTTATGCTTGGCTCCTCATGGCTATATACACTAATCTTATAAATCTTCTTTAATTCCAGATATGAGGTTTCTCCAAACACCTCCTAATCTTACCTTGGCTGTGAAATTTGTTTGGGATGCATTTGATCAAGTGAGCTTCAATTACAGGGTATCCCATAGCAAAAAATCCCATCTTTCTTTGTCCTGATTTCTGGTATTTCTTAACATTGTATCATCTATAAGTAGAGACAAACTCTGAAGTCTCCCTCAGAGTAGTTCCTAGAAGGATTATACTTTGCCAATAAGAAGCAGAACTGAAAATTTTGTTAAATTGTATAATATAGGCTGAAAAAATATGTGAAAAGCTCACATTAACTGCAGTACTGATGAAGCAAAATGAAACAAACAACTACAGAAGTAATCAGCAATATCAGTGGTTCTAGTTTATTTGCAGATGCGTACCAAAATCACAAAGCTTTGCCTCTTTGTGTGCAAGAAGACGGGCTTAAAGAAATCTGTTTTCCCATTTTCCTCCAGCTTCCTTGCATCTATAGAAATGCACATACAGGTGAACAAAGCTTTCATATTCAGAGCCACCCGCTCAGTGTGAGACTCATAAAATCTAGAGATATAAAAATGAAGGAACGATCCATTACACTGATACATGACTGAAGACATGCAAACAGGGAACAGACCAAATAGGTTAAGTATTGGTATAAATTAAACAGAAAGCACATTTGCTCTAGCACTGGCCTTTCAAATTGAGAGTGATAGCATGATTAAATAATTGAACTGTCTCACCTTGCACAGTCAGACAGAATTCCAACATGAATAATTATTCCAAAATGGGTATTAAGGCAAATTAAGCTCTTCAGCAGCTACACAAAGCAGTTTGGAACCTGACTTTTTGCTGCCTTGTGGAATGTAGTGCGATCAAGATCAACAGGTCGTTTTTCTTTGGTGTTGCAAGCGTGTCGATTACTTTATTCACTTATGTATGTGTGTGTGTGTGGACAAGGTTTGGTTATTGCTCATGTCAAGTAGTGCTGCAAATAAGATGCCAGTAAATCGCTCTTCTCCTAAAGATTAATTTCCAGGTTCACCCAGCGTATCATTTCAAGCCCAAGCGTCAGCTCAGCTGGCTTGAAGCCTCTTTCCTGAAGTCCCTGCCACAAGACAGACAAATGTCTGGGCACTGTACGTGACGTGTAAGCCACACCTGGACACACCGTCCAAAGCCATCACTTAGCCTGACACGTCCCCATCTCGTAACCACACGTTGGTCACGGGCACGCGTCACAGCACAGGGTACGACCTAAGGCAGCCTGTGACCGAAATCTAACTTGATGTATCTTGTCCTTAAAAACCTCCAGTGAAAGAACTTTTGTCAAGAAGTCATTACCTGAGGTTTCACCTTCCTCAAGTTTTGAAGTGTGAATCTTCTTTGCTAAAAATTAAGCTGACTTCCTCTTCTCCTATAGCATTTTGGTGTTCAAAAGTGCACTTCAAATGGTTTCGGTCTGTGACTACAGGCAGGCACTCACCATTACCATCAGCAATGTTCTTGATTCTCACTGGTCTTACTAAGCATAGTCCTCCCAATCTTCTGAACTTACTCATCTACATTTGCAACCCTTCTTAGTTTTTATTTTAATTGCTTTTTCTTCATAGCAAATAAAAGCATATTTAGTCATTCTTCCCTGCCTCATGGGAAAAGCAAAGAATCATTCTTCTCCTCTAGCTATCTCCTTACTTCTCTTCCTCTTTAAACTCAAAAATACTATTTACAGTCACTCAAGCTTCTCTCTGTCAGGGAGCTCTTCTGATATTATTGCTACAGTTCTTTCTCTGTAGTGAATGTTTCTTTGCTGTTGCTTTAATGACCCCTGCCTGAAGAAACACTAGTAACAATTCTCCCTCTCCAATTTCTTTCTCAGCTCTGGAGCTTGGTGTTCATTTATTTTTTTCCCCTCTTTTTTGAGTTTTCTAGTAGTTTTTCTTCTAATTAGTTCAAGAGAGGTTCTTCTTTCTCATTCCTCCCTCTTTCCAGATGGTCCAACAGAAATCTTGGAAAGACTTAGTCTTTCCTTGAGCCAGGTCAATCTTACTTCTTCCAATCACTTTAGCTCCTTTTGCATTTTTATATCCACCTAGGTCTTGGTTCCCAGAAATCTGGGGGAAAAAAAAAATCTCTTTAGCTTATTTGTTGAACAGAAGTGACCTGCATTACTTTATGGTTACTTTACTTGTTTGCTTAAACAAGTTGGGAAAATGATGGAAAGCTGTAGCTTTCTCTAAACTACCTTATAAATATTTCCAGGATAGTTCAGTACACTGAAAAAATAAAACACTGTGGAAGAAACACCTTTTCCTTCCTTATTTGATTTTCATTATTCCAAACCAAAAAAATGTATACTTTCATTCAGTTTCCCAACAGATAAATTTCTCCAAAAGAAGAGAAGAGGTGTAGACCCTCACATTCATGTCCTTTGCACTTAGACTGGAGACTATACCACTGGAAGCAATCCTGCATGAATAGAGGGATGGGGCTAGGTAGTCTCATAGTTATCTTTTATCTATAACACCTAGGAATTTTGGATGCTTTGTGTGCTCTTCCTTTCTTTGTGATATCTGTGCCACTTCTCCCAGGACATAGTTGTTAACAGTCCAGTCAGGTCGCATTGTAAAGCAAAAACAGGACATGTTTTGGGAGTGCCTTGGCAACGAGTCCACAAGAACAAAGATTTAGCTTCTTGCAGCAGTGGACTAGTATGGCAAATATCCACCTTTCTTTAAAGAAAAGGCATTTAAACTCCACAGAGGTGGTCATACTTGAAACTGGAATCACCCAGGCAACCACTGTTCCATGGCCTTCTCTTCATAAATGCCAATTATTTTCAAGGTTTGACATGGCAGTGAAAAGGCTTTTAACATTTTGATCAGAATTATTGTTACGCAGAGAATCCTTTATGCTTTGTGTCATCTTCTACAGACTCAACAGACACGAACAACGCATTTGTCACTAGCAGCGATGGTGACTATCCTATAAAAAGAAAACATGTTTAGTAAGAGCTACTTTATTTACCTTACAGTTCACTTAAAGGTTTACTCTAAGGTAAAGAAGAAAGAAACAAGAGGAGACTTGAAAGATCTGGGATCATTTCCTTTCTCTCCATCTGCTACTCAACTGGAATGGGAACAAATCCTCAAATGTGAGGATCTGGGGAACTGGGAATCTGATAAGCTAGATCTTAGTTTCTGAAACTCCATCTATGTTACAGATAAGTGTACACTAGAGCACAGTCCAAATCAGCAGACAAATTTAAAGTTTTTGCTCCATGTGCACCAAGCGGTCATCCAAAAACTAACACTAGCGCCCGGTAACAGTAGACGTGGAGGACAGCTGGCTAATTAGGCATCAGGGCTGCTTTTAAAACAGTATGTGTCTAACCTTATGCCTTAATTAATATTAAGAAGACAAGAGCAGTTCCTTATTGAGGATTTTTGCCAAGATTCCTCATTAGAGGTTGAAATCCACCTAAGTAATAGAGTTTGGTTTATAGAACAATGAAAAGTACATTCAATTTTTCAAAATCTTTTGTCTTTAACACTAAGACGCTAGTGACTTAGAAGACTACTAATTATTTTTAATAGACTGATTCTAATCTGCATGAGATTCATTTCAAGATTAAGGCATCTGTATATAGATGCTCAGTGGTCAATGGAGGTCTCGGTGGTACAGTCAATGGAACTTGATCTATTCAGCCAACTAGCCACCAGCCAATTATGTAGATATAGGCATCTGGTATAATTTAAGAGGCTGGAGTGCATGGGAAACTGGAACATTTGTGGGAGACCTTTGGGTGGCCTTTCCCTTTTGAACAGCACTTGGGGACCAGATGAGCAACACATGAATACATCTCAGATGGCTCTAGATAGCTATGTGTGAGTAACTGAGCCCTACATCACTAAGTAGCCACAAGTGGAAACCCGTATGTGCATTAGCTTTTCTGAATATGGAGCTAACTGTCATGTCACATGGCTCATCGAAGTTAATCAAGTAAAGACAAGACTATGGCTAAGCTACTGGCCTAAGATCACAGAGAACTGCCCTCTGTTTCTCAGTTTATTGGATGTCTTATAAGAATAGCATCGTTTCTTTGGCTGTGTCTGCGCTGTCTTTGGGAGCTGTGTTTGAGTTTGGATCAAAATCTCAGGGCTAGATTTCTCAAGCTCACTGCATCCATGCTGTCTGCAAAGGCAGAGCAAGAGCCAATCTTCCCCTTTGTCTGAGGTTCCTTCTAGTTTACTCAGTCACCATTCGAAGCAGAACATGCATAAGGAGAGCCTGATGCCTTTTTTTTTTTTTTTTTAATTCTAACATTGTAAGCTTTGTGAGGCTGTCTCAGCTTCTAACTGTGCCCGTACAACATCAAGTGAACAGAGCCCCAAGGACCGTTGTAATCCTTCCTCTTCCTGTCCTAAAGATGGATCAGGCTCACAAATGACACTAGCTCCATAGTGAGCTTTTCTTTGTGCTTTGAGCTTTAAAATCCTGCTTTTCTGGTTTATCTCTTAGCTGATTCCTCCATAGTGACTGCTGCCTCTTCTCAGGCCAAAGCGCGGTCTTTAACAGGCAGTCACCTTTTATGCAGCAGATGTGTCCAAACAGCTGGAACTCCCTTCTCATTTCCACATGAATGACTCTCTCTCTCAACACATTTTTTTGTTCGTTGTCTCTTCTCTGATACACTTTTGCCAACTGACCACATGAAGCTGACGGTAACATTTCACTTTAAAGAGCAGACGTGTTTGAATGCCAGCTTTTTCAAAGGGTTTGTGTTTTTACCATATGCAGTAGAACAGAGTGCATCCCTATTTCAAGCTGCTTTGCATTTCTCTGTGTGCATGCGCGCACAGAAAGATAACCTTGTCTCTGCAATGTAGAGACAAACAAATGCAGCAAATAAATAACAGTCTATAGATGTGAGAAGTATCATGCTTATTCATATTGTGAGTTTATTGTAGAAAAATACTTCTGTTTTTCATATTTGTTAAAGTCAGGAAAGAGAAGTAAGATAGCATAGCATTTCACTTACCTAGTATCTCATTCTGTTGGTAATGTTTCATTAACTGAATTTAATTCAGTGCATTACCAGGTCCTAAGCTATTTCTCCAAGTCAGGGTTGGGGCACCAGTCACTTAAGGAGGACATAGTTGGTTAATTGTGCCTTCCAGCTGTATCTAAAATCACAGAAGATGTTATCTATTTGTTTGTCTTAGCACAGCAATGAACTAGTTGTTCTTTGAAGAGTTCTGCAGACAGCAGAATTAGCTATCAGCCTTTTTAGTAGGCTGGATGGAAGCTGACTGTGTTTCCTCCTAAAGAAAGCAATAACTAGAGTAGTATTTTTGACCTTAGTAGCTTACGCACACAGCAGAAATGAAATAGCTGGGGATATTAATTTGTCTGAACACTTCTTAACACACAGTAATGATATCCTGTGTAGAAAAAAAATAAGCCAAAGCTGTGCTAGCATTTGTTTCAGCTGAATAATCTCTAAAAATATTACAATATTCCCAACTAAAACATCAAAAAATAAAGTCAAAACCCAAGGAACAAGGAAAAATAAAAGAGCTTTCACAATAATATGAACAACATGAGCAGTTACAGCAGGAGCTGAAGAAAGCCTAAGGCATAAAAAAAATAAGCATTATCCCTTCTATTTGTGGTACAGCAGGACTTTTTGATGGATTATCACAATGATACCAAGTATATCAGAAATTAGTTGTACTGTAAAACTCTAATCCTTCAGAAAACAACACTAATAGGCACCTTTAATCTGCTACGGCACACAATAGCATTCTTTTCTCACCAGTGCCTTGGTCTGAGTTAAACCTGCATCAGCAGCTATGCTTCCTTGGTGATCCTAGGTAGGGAAGTAATAACAGCTACAGCAGAATATGGGCTTTTGCCTCTGCTTTTTGACTTTTTATGCTATTAAAACAGCTACACTTACTGATTTTTTTCCACTTATTTTTAAAAGAAAAATAAGATATTCGAGTCACTGCATTTTCCATGAACTTGAGGCATTTAAAAATAACCCAGCCTTGATATCCAAGATTAAACCTTGAGTGCTGGCAACAGGCTAGTTACATAGATCACAGTTTAGATCTTCAGTGTGCCATTAGGGGACTTTACTCATGCAAATATTCTTAGAGATATCAATATAATGGATCACCTTATGTAAAGGTTACTGTACCATCAGTGAAAAGATATTCATTTGAATGGTAGGAACAAAAATATTTATTTTGATTTATAATTTTAAGAGCTTCTTTTTGTTCCAACTACAAATGAAACTAATATTTTGCATAGAAGATAACAGAAATCTACTTAAATTTTTGGACTCCTCCACAATATTGTTCAAAGGAAATGTAAATTGTGACAGATCCTATGCTTGTTAAAAACAGTGGAATGCCATTTTGCACCAAAAATTAGCATCTAACCTATGCTGAGAAATAGCCATTTTGCTCCCTTCTTGCTGACTTATCTGCCAAGATAGGTCCCTGTCATAAATGAGAATCTGGTTCTGAGTATTCAGTACCAAATACCATAGCAATCTTCCTATCTACCCCTTCATTTTATGCTGTGGTAAGAATTACACAGCTCAGCTGGAACTTCTTGTGTCAAAACAATAATGTGAAACTGGAATCCCTATCCTGTCCTTTATATGCAATTAAGTTAACCGAGTTTAACGTATAGCTTTTGCAGTGATAGGACTAGAAGGGAGGAAACCAACGCATCTAAAGGAAATAGAGCATAAAGGTTAAATTCTTGCTAAGTGAAATTGAAGTGAAACTTTCTATTTGCTTCAGAAAGGCTAGGATTTCGCCCTAGATTGTTAAGAGACTGAGAGAAGAGAGATGAAAAAATGATATGGGAAGAACCTCAAAGATCATTTTTGTTCTGCTTCATATAGCAAAATCTCCATTCTCTTAAGATGCTTTGATTTATTTTAGAGCTACTTTCATCTGAAGTCACAGTCTGAGAATGCTTCAGAAGATGACAAAATTGCTAATGTTCAAAAAATGAATGTAGCATGTGGGAGACACCTTTGTACACACACAGATGCAAGGAGGTATGATATGGTCTTCTCAAGGGATCAATGTATCCATCAACTCAAGAGCAGGCATTTTTGAAAAAAAACTCCAAGGACCTATTTTGCATTTAACTTGTCTACAACTCCTGCTTGTTCACTCTCACATTCTCGTAGAACCGCTTCATGTTTGAAGGTTTCCAAACACTATTCTTACTTCTGGTCTACCAGTTAGCAAACAGCTGAGCAAATCTGAACTTGACATTTTTCCAAGGAGGTTCTTCAGTGAGATTTCCACTTGCTGCCTTAGCCTATCTCTAGCTCCTTCTGGTCAAAACCATTTTTTACTCCAATGGTGTGAAATCACCTGTTGCCTTCTGGCAACCATCTACGTACTTCTGACGATTGCAATGACATAGCTCCATCTGCAGCCATTCCTCTTGAATTTATCAAGCCTGTAGACCATTATGTAGCATGCATCCTATTAAATGTGTCAGCCTTCAGCCACCAAAACCTGACAAATCGTTAGCTCCTGTTCTATACAGGGAGTCGAAGGATGCTGGATGCCTAATCAGCTATGTCTTTAAACATGCTGAATATATTTAAACAGCATTTAATGGAGAGCCAGTTTCCCTCACAGTCAGATGGTGAGCTGTGTGGCTTAATATTACTCATGTCCCTGGGATGTGTATTACTTTGTCAGTGAAGAAACCATATTCTACTGACTTTTTAAGCTTTAAAAGTCATTACTCTCATTAATATTGGTTTGCAGGTTGATTCTTTAGGGGTTGGGTTTAGCTCAGTTGGCTAGAGCATGGTGCTAATAATGCCAAGGTCATGGGTTTAATCCCTGTATGGGCCAGTTGTTTCCCTGCTGAGCAGGGGGGGTGAACTAGATCATCTCCAGAGATCCCTTCCAACCTTACTGATTCTATGAAATGTAACGTTAGTAATTTTCACATCCACTGCAACATTCTGATCTGGCAGGTGCAGAAACAAAACAATTATCAAAATCATAATATTTTATTATTCATTATTACCTTCTCAGATTTTCACATAAACATTCTTATCCCATATTTCTTTCAACTCTTAACTACTTCTGTATGCACAACACTTAGTTCTTCTGTATGAAACAATTTCCCTCTTCTTTTTTTTGTTATTGAATTTGTAGTCGGTCTATTCACTCCTCCTAGATTTGTTCTCTGCAAATACTCACACACAGTTGAAAGTCCATTACCAAAA
This sequence comes from Rhea pennata, assembly GCF_028389875.1. Taxonomy (NCBI): domain Eukaryota; kingdom Metazoa; phylum Chordata; class Aves; order Rheiformes; family Rheidae; genus Rhea; species Rhea pennata. Next base: position 75,830,274 of record NC_084702.1, on the reverse strand, counting down.
TCAGCAGTAATATCAGCCCAAACTCCTTCTTTCCTCATTTATAGCCCTTAGAGGTTCAGCCTGTAAAATAAACCAGAGATCCACATGATATTAACTTATTTTATTTTTGACTCACAAAGTTCCACAGTTGTGAAAAAAATATCTACTAGATATACACTGTTGCACCATGGTTTTTTTCCATAGTGATACGCAGATGAATGGAGAGTGAATTAATGTAAAACAAAACAGGTAATTGTGAGGCAAAAGAAGTCATACACACAATAAAAACCCTCCTAGAAGGCAAAAAATTCTTATTGACATTAGCAGAAACAGGTAAGGATTATGATTATAGTACAAAACCTTTGTAAATAATACTACTAATACTCTCTTAAATAATTGAAAAACTTGGACTAAATGGTTAACCTATATCAATGTTAGTCTGTACATCTTTAGTACATGTTGGATCAGAAATGCAAAACTCTCCATTAAAATATCTTGGAAAAGTATTTGGATTAATAGAAGAAAAAATAAATTCTTAAAAGTAAACAACCTCCAGTTATAATTTGAAATGTGAGATATTATCCTTAATTCAAAATGGACTCTTTCATGCCTGTTGTTTTGAGCTTATGCCTACTTGAGTACTCTTCTAAGAATCCTAAAACAGAGAAACTCTACTTGGGCTTCCTACAGCAATAAATTACTATGATTTTTTTAAAAACAAACTTGAAGCTAGAATTAAAACATTATTGAAAGAAAGTTTCAGAAACACAGAGAGCTTGTTTATCAATTCCCCTGAATTAAGCAGAATTTTATTACTGATTGCAATGAAAGCATCCTGTCATCAGAGAGCTATTCTGAAGTTATTCAATTCAAGAAAAGTATTTCACATCCATGATGCGCAGTAATTAGAAGTGTATAAACACGGTAAATCAGAAAAGGGATACCCTGGAGCTGAATATCAATAAAATTTTTAAGCAATTAACAAAATAAGTATTATACATTTCTTTCAGCTCTGGTATTTCTCTTTTTAAAATATGAACAAAAAAAATGATTAAGGGTAAACAAGATGGATGCTGCTCATGTCATTTAGAGCACGCTTACCGCCTTAGGTTACCCATCAGTTGAGTTTGCAGCTTGCAGTTTCAAAGCCTGCTAGTGCAATCCTTAGGCAAGTTGCTCTCTGAGCATCTCTTCTTCCACGTAAAACACACTGCCTAACACTCTGGGAGCTTGCAAGTGCTTTCAGGACCCTTGGATCCAGCATTTTTTCCTACGGCGTGGCTGCCTTTCAGTGCTGCAGACAAAGTTTCCTAATATCTGATGGGGTGGTAGGTGCCCTTGCAGTAGCCTGGTAACGAGCCATCCACGTCACGGCAGTACCGCTGTTCGAAGCCCTGAGAGTTGTGACCCAGATCACACTCATTTGGGGGTTAATTAGCTGTTATTCGCACTTGCTTCTGTCACTTCTGCTGATCCTCATCAGTTTTTGAAACTGTTTTGGTGACACCTGAGGTCATGCTTTTCCTGGGCTGCTTACAGGGAAGACCCGAGCTCCCCTCCTGGATGGTTCAGTAGGTCTGGAGCATTTGGCTTTGAGATGTATCAGATTTTTCCATCTGGGTCCCAAAAGTTCTGCAGTGAGTGAATAAAAAAAAAAAAAGATCAAAGACAAAATCAGATTTTGTAATTAAGAATCTGTTTTAGAGATCTACCCAAATAGGCTCTGATCCTACCAACTGAACTACTAACCCTACCAACCCTATCATATTTACTTAATTACTTAATGTATATATGCATGTATGCATGTATCCATCTATGTATCTATTTTCAGGCAAATTACAGTTTTTCCAAGGTTAGTGCAGTCACAGCTAGAGCTAGTGAAGCAGGAAGAACTGCTTTTCATGGATTATTACCAGTGTCTAACACGGTAGACCCTCGAGAAATCTCAACCAAGAAAAGACACTTTCTTCACTTAAATACAGTTTAGAGGATTCAAAGTATATGGTTTGGGGATTACAGAATAGAACAGATTATTTAAATTCCTCTATCTTCTTAAATTTAGGATATTAAAATAAAATATTATAAATAAAGGTTATATTAAAACATAAATGGCCAAGGGGTGCAAATAAGAATGAATATGAGGAATGAGGAGGAAGCTTTTGTGTTGAGGAGGAAGCTTTTGTGTTCAGGTATCATTCATGAGCTTTATTCTTCTGTTTCATTTCAAACAGAAATTCAAACTATCAAAATTAAATAGTTTGGGAAATCCTACTTTCTGTTTATAACTGGTTTCTCTTCTCCCTTGACTAAAAATTAGTTCAGCTAACAACATGGCCAGTAATACTAGTGTATTTGAATGTACATGGAAAGAAAAATTAGATTAAGAATTATTTTTGATTAATGTATTCTTGGGGTTTTTTTTTCTCCTGAATGAATATTAATTTCTCAGCATAAGCCTTATAAAATAACTGAAGTTTGATTGCAAATTCTTATTTATATTCACATCTGTGAATATGGAATTTAACTCTGCCGTCAGACATGTTGATAATTGCTCTAACTGATGTTTTATTCTTCTGCTTTGTCCATAGTTATTGGCCTTCTTAAGTGAAGATTTAACTAAGTTTTACTACGGTAACTTTCTCTTAAAGGGCTCACAAATGTATAATCTGTGATCAGCATTGCCTCTGCAGTGTGGTTTTGGATTGGATGCAGCCAAGATCTGGATGCATGGGAATGATCCTGATGCATAGGAAGATCAGAGTCCAGTGCCCTGAGCGGGCAGGGGAGGGAGGAGGAAGTCAGGCAGGTCTAAGGACAACGTAAGACTCAGGAGATCTCTTCTGTCCCTTGATAAATCCACTCCCGTAAAAGGCCGTGGAAGAGAGAATAACAGGTAGGAAATAGTCACAAATAATGAGGAGTAGAGAGAGAGGGAAAGAGTTATATAACTCATGTTTGGTCCGATCAGACTGACAAATAAGAGGGACCCATGCCATCACTGAAACGTGATGGGGCAAGTGAATGTGTGTGAATATCAGCCGTTCTTGCTTGTAGTGAAATGAGTGCAAGGCCTCCAAGAGCTCAAGGCTCCTGTCAAGTCTAGCTGGGCAGCTTCTCCGCTTTGGCCTTATCAGAACAGTCTCTCACTTAACACAGGCAAACTGGAACTGAAAACCTCTCTACGAAAATTTTCAATGTTTTTTCACAACTGCAATAGAACCTCACAGTGGTCAAAAGATTCATTTTCAAAACTGGTGAAAATGGAGCATTTGGCAAGAGAAAAAAATGATTTTTTAAAGCCTTTATTTTTGCCATTAATCTTTTTTAAAGAGAAGGTTAACCCCCGCTTCCCTGTCCTCCACCTGTACAACACATATTAAGCAGCAGGAAAGAAGTAGTTAAGGTGCTCACTCGTACTATGAAATGGATTATAATGAGGAAATCCTTGAAGTAGTAGAAAAAAAACCAAGTACATCCACACAACAGCTATGTAAGCATAAGGCTTAGCAGCTTGGCCATAGTGCTACGGAAATACAGGTAGACTGTTTGTGGCTCAAACAACTCATATCCAGCCAGCCAAAATGTAGCTGGTCTACACTGGGAACAACACAAGTATTATTTGTGCCTTCCTGGCACAAAAAAATGGGAAACATCAACTCTTTTTCACCTTATATCCCTAGTGCAGAAGGAGACACTCAGGTATTATAGGTAAGGGTAAAGTATTTGTGTACTTTAGTCAAGGTTTAGTGTGATTAAAGTTTAGCAAAAGAACACAGAAAAGATAAAAGCACTTCCAAGGTTTTTGAAGGGAGCTAACCATCTAAGTCAGTAGCTCCAAAATGTGGCATCATTGGCTTCTGTCACTGGACTGGGCCACATGGTTGGAGTAGGAGAATAACTGACAGAAGTAATAAGTTGTCTTCATATGGGTATACCTAGATAAAAATGAGACTTTTTTTTTTCCTTTTCTGACAGCACTTGAGCTCTCTTTCCAAGTCCTGGAAATCAATATTGTCTGGGGAACACCTATGATTCTGATGGATCTTCCAAAACTGACCATTTAGTTTCATTTCTTCAAGCTATCTTTTCATTACCATTCTTCTCAGGTGATGCTCACTACCTGAGCATCAGCTTCTCATCCCACCTCCATAGCTTTGTACAAATGGCTCCACTCCCTCAGCTGCACTCTAGCTCCTCAGGAGATACGCTCCCCAGCAAACTTCTTTTCCCAAATTTCCTAGCTCCCATTCTCTCAAATGTAGGTGACCCAGTTAATGTTCATTAAGTACAGGAGCAACCCGTGTGATTTTCCACTCCAGCCTTTCTGCTGTTTAGCTGCCCTGTCTGTACTCCATTTGCAGCAGATATGAGTCTAGATCTACAAGCGCAGACACCAAGCTAAATCCACCGGCCTAATTAGCGATCTCATCAGGCTGTGACTGCAAAGTGCAGAATAAGCTCTTCTTTCACCCATCAATGTTATTTGAGGCAGCATGGAGAAATGTTACAGCTGACTGTTAAAAACCTAAACTTTGGGATAAAGAACTGTGACCCAGAGGACTGTTGAGCCCAGTCTTCCAGAAAGACAGTCAGCCACACAGTAGATACTAAATCATTGAAGAATGCTCAGTTTTCAGGATGCTTAGCCTTGTTCCTGCTACATTCCACTGAATTTAATAAATACCACCTTCTGCATATTTCTCAAAGAACAAAATAAGATCTGAATACCAGAGTCCATTATCACTGCATGTGGTGAGGCAAGGCCAAATGGATGCGATCCGAAACACAGAGCATCTGCTTTACTTTATTCTTTGCTTTATTCTAATACCAGGTGCGACAAAGAAAGCATAAGAAAAAAAGTACATGCAGAAGATTATTTGCCAGAGGACAGACTAAAAAGTTGTTTCTCAAGCCTATGTTGTTATCTGGCCTTCTGATATTAAAGGCCTGGTTTTGCTATGACTTCTACTTCCCAGATAAATGAAGCTAGCTCTGCTGCCAGCCCAATCCAAGCCTCTGTAATAGAGCAAATTCTCAGTCTCCTGCTAGAAGAAGTCTTTTGATGGAAACTCTCTGGACTATCATGCCTACTAGCATGTAAGTTCTGAGTTTCCCAATGCTCTTTGCACAAAGTTCCCCCCCCACACACACATCTCTTACTCTTAAATTTCACCTTTTAGGAGTAGTGGATTTGCATAGTGAGTTTCCAGAGAAAATCTTATGATGCTATAGACAATGGAGGACATTTTAATTCCTAGACAAGATCAAAGAGAAGGTATCAGTCTAGAGAAGCAGTCACTGCTTACAGGTACAGACTTTTCTTCAGGACTATTTCTTTTTCCTTTTTCTTTTAATCAATAAATAGACTTCACAATTTTTTGCAAGTCATCACATTGAAAGTTAGAGAGGCATTTTTCTGGCTCAGGGGTGTCAGCTATAGCATTGCAAGAAAAGGCGGGGTGGCTCACATATACAACCAGAAATGACTGCACGGTAGGCTGAGAGACACAGGTGTGGTCACCTCTTCCAGATACACAATTCACAGAACAGAAATAACATCCAACTTCATCATCAGTCTCACTAGCAATGGATAAATGACCCTATATCAACCCTGTTACAGTTTTATTCTTCCATGAAAACAATAAAAAATGAAGTTAGTAATATGAGGTAAATGGAAAGGCTATTAAATTTGAATCCCATACCAAATGAAATCTGTGCTTCTTGCACCAGATCCCCCCATGCTGTTGTAGTAAATGGAGCATGGAAAACCAGCCGATGATGAAAACTTTGTCCTGTTATTTCAACATGTGAAGAAAGGCATAATTTGCTGTTGTCATCCTAGTTAATTAACTTTTTGTAAGATGACATCCAAACATTTTGCAAGTCTTTGTACATACTGTTATTCCCATGCCATAGTGGACTGAAGAGAGGCAAGTCTCAGACTCCTTTGAAGTCATGCCGTAAGTTCTACAGAAAAGGCATCGACCACAGCTCAGCATCAGATATGCACAGATTGAATTACATGATTGGATCTAAATTAATCTCCTTATTAAGCTCCCCCAGCATCCTCTAAACTGCTCACTGTGCAGCAAAGACTCACACAGACCCACACAGACCTATGGCTTAGCATACTCTGATTGACTGAGGCTTTCATGTGCTTACAGAGTCCTACCTGTTGAACCTTGATTTAAAGAGGGGAAAAGAAAAAGCAAATAAGCCATGAATAACATTTCCAGTGTTCCGGGAGATGCTACTGCTTTAATGATCCAGCAGCTGGAACAAATGATTGCTCACTCATAACATACATATTGCAGTTGTCATAGAAACGCACTTAGCAACAAAGAATCCTTGACCTTTTCCCCATCTGTTTTGAATCTTCACAAAGGCACATTAATTTCTATGTATTGATCTCCCCCCCCCCCTTTTTTTTTGATTCCCAAGAGGGAAATGCCACATTTTGTGTGGCTCCTGGATATCAGCAGAAGTATTCCAGCCGTCCAACTGCAGTGGTGCTTCCCCTCCTCGCTCCTGCTGGGAGCGAGGCACCAGCTATTTCCTGGCAGTAAGATAACAGCAAATGAAGCGGTACGACAGGGAACTCCACCTCAGCCTGTCAACTTGAAAAACAATCTGTTTCAGTTTGGGGCAAGCTCAGGAATCTCACAGCACTCTGTGTTTTTGAGTGTAACCGTACTAGGAATGCACAGGTACAGTCTTTAATTAAACCAGAACATCCCCTTCAAATGCATGCAGACCATGGAAACAAGATTCTACTATCAAAGGCCAACTTGTGTATAACAACACTACCGTAAGATGAAAAAAGCCCTGCTATAAAGGGCATTGCTAAATTCCTCAAAGAAACAGAAAAGGATTAAATTAATCCAGATGCGGAATAATGATGAAATGACCGCATGCTCTGAAAGCACATCTTTTTTAGATAAAGCTCAGCTGATCTAATATAGCGTTAGATCCTTGGGGGTTGGGTTTTCGAAACTGGCATGACACCACATTTACCATCTAGGACAAGAAGAATAAACTTAAACACAAATGAATGTAAGCTAAAGAAAGGAAGAAAACAAGATTTTTAGAAAATATTTCAGTCATTTTTAAAAGTTTTAGTTTTGTATTATATTTTCTTATTTTGCACCTTCAAATGGATGATGTTTATAATTGAATATCTTTGCTTTGCTTTGTCGCCTACTCTTCTCTTCTCGTCTCATCTTGTCTCTTTTCGTCTCTTCTCCATGCAAAGGATATATATAGCTTTTGATAAGAGCTTTGAAGACCTGGTATGTGATCAAGGAACAACAAACTGTATTTTTAGAACTGAATTTCCTTAATTCTAAGCTTAATGTTTGGCTGCAGTTTAGCTAAAAGCAGATATTGGTATGTGTTTGAGTCTAATGATCCTCAATATCTTCCATTGAATTGTCAGTTGGCAAACTTATTAAAGAGAAGAGCCAAAGATGGTAACAAAAAGTGCAAGACAAAAAGGGAGGCAAGAGAAACAGAGATGAAACACAAACTCAACTGGGATACCTTCAATAGTACAAACAAAATTGTACTTGAATTTTCTTAGAAAGATACAGACGTGCAGGTGCAAGTCCATGCTTTCCAAATACCGAGAAACATTGCATACCTGTTTTTTTTTTTTCAAGTTCTTGGTGACATCAGAAATTTGTTTGGTGAAGAGAGGGACTGGCCAGGACATGTTACATTCAAAATCTTGCTTATGGCCAAACAGGAAACACACCCTGTATATAGAGACAAGAATTTATTTTTAGTATAACTGAAATCTTAACACTATAAACCAAGAAAGATTATTAGTCTAGATTTAATTATTATAGAAAAATAAATAATAATCTATGTATTAATTTCAGTAACAGTAATAATATAGTTAAGATTGCTCTATATACACTCAGTTTTTACCCATTATCCTGCTCTTATGCTCACTCTTCATCCACTCCTCAAGGTCCCCAAGTCAGCGTTTTCTTCTTGTGGTCGAAGCGCAGTGTCATGATGAGCTGCCAACCTCTTCATCCTTCACTGGGAGGAATAAGATGTTCATGTTGATGGTGTCTACCTCAATCCAGGATTTACTTAGGGTCATTTTTGTACATTTGCTTACATGCTTTTACACCTTGCTCTTTCTTCTTTGGTCTACAGCTCCAGGGCAAATCTGAATTTGCTGTGGATGGTGCCTTTTACATATGTTAGGTACAATTTCTTCCTTTACTTCGTCACCCCTAAAATAAGTTTTGCCCAGCTCTAGGTCTGCATTTCTTTAACTGATCATCAGTGAGCTGTTTATAGCTGTGGGGTCTGCAGTTCCAGCCTGTGCCCCATCTATTATCACCCCATCTGTGTGATAATACCCTCCTCCATGCCCTGTACTCTTGTACTCCTCTGTGCCACATCCAGTGTCTCTACTTCCCAAGGCCTCTGTTGTCCTCTCTGGCCTGTATTTCTCAATAATACATTACTATCTTTGAGTTGTAAACCGCAGTGGTACTATACACTAGTAGTACTATACACTAGTAGATAGTGTATAGTACTATACACTGGTAAAGATAGACAAAAGTAAAATAAAATTAGGCACATTTATGTGGTCAAGTAGAAAAAATGTTATAGCTAAATCAAATAAAACAAAGCTGCAGACAGATCAGGAAAACCTCAGACAGAGCAAACCTGACAAACCTCAGTTCTAAGGCCTTGAAAACTTAGTACAAAGGCTGTGGTTTGCTATTAGCAATAGCAATATGGTATCAGAGAACTGCAGAGTTTCAGATGCTGATTACATTCAGATCTTTCAAAGGGCTGCTTGGTGTGTCTTCCTCATGCACTAAACCGGTCACCAGATTTATAGCACAAAAGAAAGTTTTCTTACAGCAGAAAGTTTTCTTGGAGCTATAAAAAAAAAAAAAAAAAAAAAAAAAAAAAAAAAAAGTCTCTTTTCCTTAGAAAATTTTTCTTTCTTAAAGAAAGTTTGTCTTTTGGTGAAACTGGCAATAAATCCTTCCCCTTTTCTTCCTCTCCTTCCCTTTTGCTTTCCTTTCTTCTTTCCCTTGGGATACAATCCACACCCTCTTATTAGCTTAGAATTTAAAGCTCCATAGTATTATGGACTCCTGACATGCTATTTTAGAGCTGAAACAAGCTTTCTGAGGTTTTAATATAAATCCCAAGTATGGTGAGAACTATCTGCATGCATGTGTGAGCGAGGTATGTGAGGAGAGATGTTCAGTAGATAACTGGACAACCCTTCTGCTGTACGATTGCTTGAAATTTTGTGTTCTCTTCTTTTGTTCCTATAGTGTATGTTTAGAGGCTTATACGAACTACATGTATGATTGTATCCTAATGAGCACAATTTACCTTTTCTGGCTGGAAAGCAAGCAGAAGAGTGAAAAAAATATTATGATTTATAGAAAGAAAAGTGATAGATTTCCAGAGCTGATGATTGCTGATTTTTATACAGGCTGGTTTATGTTCAGCATTCTTTTAATGTTTATTTTTGTGTCTAAATGGAGACTTAGGAATCATAATTTGGGTTCCCATTTAAAGCTAATCTTAGCTGTGTATCTACAAATCAGTACCTAGATGTTGACTTAGGGCAGCATTTTCTAAAAAACATTGAACTTGTGATCAAAATCTTGAAAACTGTTTAAATAATTTGTTTTGTGTAGAGCTGGCTTCAGGCTTAATTCCCTTTGGGAATATAGGTCTGAGTCCTCTTGAATACTTACCTTCCCAAAGAGTGTCAAAGAATCTCTATATAAGGTGCTCTGTAAAACAGCACCGTTAGTAGAGAGTTATGACTTATTTTTCTTAGAAATGTTAATAAAAACAATATCAAACAAAGTCCTTCTCCATCTAGGCATCCCACAAGCATTTCTGAATTTTCACCAAAAATGTGATTAGAGAAACATTTAATCCAAACCGCAAATATTCGCACCGGGAAATCCAATTTTTCTAGTACGTCATGACGCCCAGAGTCAGGTCGGGTCATGTCAAGTAGGAGTCCAGATCTGTTCTCTAAATATTATTTAAGTGCCCAGTATACTGTCTAGTATCCCAAGATTTATAGAGTGGTTGTAAACAGCAACCATCACAGGCTCCGTCGGTGCAGGAGCACCACTCGTGACTCCTGACGAAGCACGGTCTGTGATAGACACCATGTTCCTCACTCCTGAACAGTGTCAGAGAAAAACTTTAGGCATCAAGGAACCGGTGAAAACTTAAGTTCTCAGGGAGATGGAGCATCTCCAGACTTAAGCAGCCGCCACATATGACTGTTAAATGCACAAACTTTTCTGTACATCTAGAACTTATGATCTTCCCAATACTACACAAAAAGCCAGCATTAGAGGGGACAGTAGCTGAATTTTCCAAGTCCTAGCCTAGTCTGTGCTTTCTTGAAGTTCAGATCAGTCCAGACAATTAAAAGAGATGACATGAATTCTGTATTTCTTCAATTTTACAGGGCTTTTAATCTTGTTGATATTTCCACTGATGACAAGAAACAGCAACCGCAGATACTCCTGTTTATAAGGATTTAATAGAAACCCTCAGCATAAAAATCACTGAGCAGCATCTTGATATTGGAACTGTTATATTTCAAACTCCATTAAACTTGACTGAAATCACAGCACACGTCCTCCCATAAACCTTCCAGTAAACTCCAAATGGTGAGGCACGTTCCTCCAAGAAAGGCTGGGACATAGCGGCGTGGTTTCGGAGAGGCCATCGCACAGTTAATAAAGCCATTCAGCCTGGAAGACGGTTTTTCAGGGAGCGACTCTCCTCTATAATTCTTCTTCCTTAACAAAGCAGGGAGGGGACTAGGACTGAGAGAGATTAAGTCATCAAAAAAGCCAGCACCTTTTTCTACCTTAAATTCAGGAAAAACAACAGTCTCCTTAAAATAGACCACTGTTATACCCAATGCCCAAATTTTCTTCCCTCTACCTCCCTTAATAAGTCCTATACTGCTTTAAGCAATAATCCTGTTTAGTTTGGGAGCACTCAGAGAAAGTTTCTCTCCTTGTCTTCTCTTATGGGGTTCACAGCAAGGTGGGCAAGTGAGTTAATCCTTTTCCTTTGACGACCTTAGGAGTAACCAGTTCAGTGTGCTCCAGTTTCACTGATCACTGGGGTTCCTTCACCCATTGCTTCTCTGATCCTCTGCAGATCGGTGTTTACTGTCATTTAGTCAAATATTGTTCACTCCCTTGCAGATATAACATATGAAAAGAGTCTGGGGTGGAAGGAGAACGTCTGTAGCTTGAGCAGCGAGTTCATTCGCTTTGCAGATATGAAAGGCCAGTCTAGTGCTCGGAGCCAGCAGCGACTCATATCTACCGTCTGCCACCCTCCCATGCACTATTCTAGCTAACAGCCCCCTAGCCCAGCGCTCCCCGCAGGGTCAGCAGAGATACCTCAGGACAAAGGTTTCTGTTCATCAAAATTTGGTCCAGGCTGGCACGGCAAAAGGTAATTTATTCATTTGAGAGCTCAGTATCAAATAATGGCATTTAAAATGCTTGCTATAATCCTCAGGGCATGAAACTTGGATGAATGGGTCCTAGAACTCTTGTGGGTTTCTAACTGCTAGTGAGGGTTTAGGAAAAGGTAGTATTTTTTTTTATAAACTGGCTGTTATAAATGGAAAAGTAGTCAAGCTTCCCAACACACAAGCTCTTTTTTTTTTGGTTTGAAAGAGAAGCAACAACTGTCAGTGGTAAATTCGTATTGAGAGCAATTGCTCTGAGTTCAACTTAGTATGTTAATTAGTTAAATCATCTAAGAGGAAAAAGTTGCTGGTATATGTAAAGCAAAAGCGTTTGCTGGGGAAAAGGTGATGAGGTGATTATCTCCTATGGGGAGCACAGAGCCAGGTGATTTATCACCCCTGGGAAAGGCAGAAGGCAGCAAGGAAAAGGAGGAAGAAACTGTAGCATACCTTAAACCAGGCTTTCTCCAGAGTCCATGATTTTTAGCAGCAAGTGCAGTTATGAATTTCAATTCACATGCTCATCTCTTAGGGACTCAGGGTGTCTTTTTGGAGGGCTGGGGGATGAGTGTTTTTCCTTTGAGATTCAGGCCAGAGAGAGATGGTTATTCAGTTCCTCTGTTCCTGGTGAACTGATATTTCTGTCCTTTTTTGACCATCCTTAGAAGCCTGTGCTGGTGGGTAATGGTTGTCTAGTTCTGCACGCAGTTTCCAGAACGCGCTTTGCGTGGGAGGATGTACACTTGTGCAAGTGTAATACAAGTAAAGCAAGTTTCAAAGGCATTTTGAGGATATCATTCATCATGAAGGCTGTGAAAATATGTTGACAAACTTCTACTTCCACTACTCAGGAACAGCCTGGCATCATCCAGCATGTGACGATTCATGAGGAATTTGCTTCTGATAAATAGCTTTGAGAAACTGGCAAATACTTTGTAAAGACTACAGAAATCTAGGAAAATACATGGCAAAACATTCATTTCTTCTGTGTGTGTATAGGAGACAGTTACTACACTCAGCACAATAGAGCAGAGAATAGACTGTTGTTGATCCTAAGAAATGATTTATACCATCTATGCCTGTTATCAACACATGCAAATACATATGGGTGTACATATAATTTTGTTATGCTAATGACTGCCATCAAGTGGCTCTAAGAGGCAAATACAGTCAAGCCCAAACTTATAAGCACTCTTCTTGCCCAAATAGGTGAGGTGATCAGGCATCTTTATGGAATAAAACTGGATATAGATAGTGGTGCAACTGTCCTAGACACAAAGCCAAAGGGCTGGAGTCCCACTGCCTGCTTGAAAACTCAGAGGCTAGATCAATAGCTTCCAAAATTTGCATTCATGAGCATCTCCCTAATTCAGACCATACTTCTCCCTGTTTACACTTCCAACAATAACTGGAGCTGCTGCGCCTACATTGGGACTCCTGTGCTAAAAAAAACAAGTGAAAAGCTTAAGCGAAAAAGTTTTGCAGCCACAGTATGGAGGTGATCACATGCAAATGAACCACAAGATCAGCAGTGGAAACTCTCAGGTGGGGATTATGCTTTTCTGGGAATCTGTGGCTATTGATACTATCTGCTATTGTCCATTTGCATAGCATTTGGTGAAACTGGATGTTGAGTACAGTTTTTGTGAGCAGACTGAATCTCGCCATAAGTACATGCAACTCCTACTAGGAATTTCTTACCCAAACAGAAACAAGCTACTCCCAAGTGTATTTAGTAGTGTGCAGAATGCACGCCAGCTGAAAACAGAATCAGAAATTGCTAGTAAATAAAGTAGCATCCATGGTAGTAGATCCAAAAGCAAAAAGTCCTGCAGAGACTCCTTTAAGAAATTTGTTTAGTGCCACTGATGGGTGAAAGAGAGGCAGAGACATCACAGGTTTTCTCCATTGTGCCGTAACGCTCGTACATAAATCAGAGGAGATATTGACTTAGGACACACACAGGCTGCTGCAAGTGAACCCATCAGAAGAGAGCCAGGACTTACAGCCCTCTTCACCCTCCTGACTAAAGACACCCACATATGATAAGCTAACGAGATAAGACAAAGCTACATCTTTTCTGTTAGCAGAGATGCTGCCTCTCTGAACCTCGCCATGGCTCTACACTGAACTGTCCCCCTAAGGCTGTTGTTACATTAAAGCTGACCAGCAGCACCCTCTAATCCCAACAGTTGTTGTAAAAGCAGATGGCTGTCTCCGAATCACACAGGGCTCCAAGTCCAGGCACGTTGCCAAGGGGAACGTTGTTTCATGTTGTCAATGGAATTGGCCGGTGGAAGGTTTAATTTCTTAACTCTAATCAGACGTTGGTGTGAGCTAAGCACTGAGCTGCCAAGTGTGGGGCAGTTGTGGACACCTGTAGAAGGAAACTTGAGATGCCTAGAGAACCCCAAAGTCCAATAGACAGAGATCATGGCATTTGAGGTATTTCCAGGTGGAAGAAAGGGTGTAAAAGGCTGTATCTTGGTTTCAGGCTTGAGTGCTTTACTTCTGTCTACATCCTTCTGTTTCAGACCCCTGAGTGCTATACCGGATCTATTCCTGCCTTCTGGTGGCAGATGCAGTACTAAATATCAATGTTGTCTCCAGAGTTTGTGATGAAGGCCTCCCATCTTTCTTTCCACAAGATCTAGCCCTGAGAACATTTTGGGGTACAATACAAGAAAAAGCTACTGGTTTAGGCCTGTAACTGATCATTGCATCAATACCGAAGCAGACAAGAGGTAAAGCCTCAATAGCGGTATCATTAGCTGGGACCACCATGTTTATTTGGTCTGTGTTTCCTGCACTGAGATTATCGTAGCTCAGCTGGGAGAGCATTAGACTGAAGATCTAAAGGTCCCTGGTTCAGGCCCAGGCTTCAGCAATGGGGGTCCTCTTGCTGCAACCCTGTCTAACATGCTCTAGGTGATCCTGCTTGAGCATGGGGGTTGGACTAGATGATCTCCAGAGGTCCCTTCCAACCTTACTGATTCTGTGATTCTATTTAGTCTGCATTCCCTGTATGGATTTCCTCAGTGCAAGATAGGTTACAGAGGTTACGGTTCATCTTACTAGTATTGCTCATTGCGGCACCCAGTCCACTTCACGCAAGAGGGAAATTGCCTTCTCAGATCCTTCCCACCTTTCTAATCACAGCTGCACCTTGGCTTACATTACGTGTGACGAAAAACAAGGCCAAGCCATGAATTCAATGTGAATGTTTTCCTGTATTTTAATACTTTGAAGAGTGAAAGTGTTTCTAAGTTGTATTATAAAACCACGTTAATAGATGTGGATCAATGGGAGAAGCCTTATAACCACTTGAGACTATACCAGCAGGCTTTTTCTGAAAGAGACAGAAAACCACAGGGTCTGAACTTCAACAGACTCTTTCCAGGCTTTCTTTTTTCATGCAAGAAAATCATAATACTTGGAGTATAATTCTGATTTCATCTTACCAATGTACTGCTCCACTGACTGTGTTAGAATTAATTCTGTTGACACTAGTACAGAAAAGAAATCCTGACAGATCCAAGCAAACTCAGAGTTATTAAAAGCAATAAATAATTGTTATGATCCCAGAGAAACAGTGTCTACTACTCGATTTGTTTTGGGTACGACTTCAGAGATTAGGGGACCCTGCTACTTAATTGCTCAGAGGGACACTAATCTTATAAAGCTCATCTCATAGCAGAAGATATCAAATAGAAACTGGTATCTTTAATAAAGTTCTAGTTGCTAAATTCTCTGTCTTGCTGGGAAGTTTCTGTGTTTAGAAACAATCACCAAAAATATTCTTAGAAGAATAATCAGGCTTCGGTATCAATATCTGAAATTTTTTTGATAAACTGGTACAGAGGTTTTACTTCCCAATCTTTTCTGTATGCCTTAGTTATCTCATCACACATGGTATTTCTTTCCCTCAAATCGAATCTTGACACCAAACAACAGTAATGGTGGAGAAAATTCCTTCTCAGCCTCTGCCACCCTAGGAAGGAGCAGGCTACCTCACTCCAAAGGGCGGCACAGAAGGAGAGAGACAGCAATGGGACCTACTCTAAACATCATGGGGAAATGTCAGAGTTCAAGCCAACAGATACAATTCTGATACCGCAAGTACTTGCCGTGGACCCTTCAACCTCTCTTGGAGAAATGTTGAGTGGCTAAGGCTTTTTCAGTGAAACGGTGGTAAGGGTCTGCTTTGTTTGTGTAAAAAAAAAAAGGAAGTATTTAGGAGTTTGTTCTAAGATACGGCTGTAGATATCTGGCCTATGAGGCTGAACAAACATTGGACAAGTCATAGAAAGCTTAAAACATTCTGCTATCATATGTAAGAACACAAAAGCCATTTGTAAGAGTGTAAAAGCCTTTCTGGCTTGGACCAAATCTTCAGCCAGCCCTGCAGTGCTGTCTCCAAGAATGGCCTTTCGCAGATGACTAGGGGCAAGTGAGATATTTATGATATACCTCCCAAATACTTTCTCTTAGCCTCCAATCAAATGGCAAGTAAAGGTAGTCTTAACTGCAAGAGAGTCCGCTTGTGTCACTACTAGTAATATCATAAATTAGGGAAGGTAGTTCCCTAAAACCCAGGTTTTGGGTTGCATTTGGCAGGGAACTTTCTCTCCAGCTGTTTGTGTAGTAGTCAGCAATCGATGCTTTGAGGATATATGGAATACATCAGCTGGAGTTATCTGCCCAGCTCCTCTCAGAGCAATGCAGTCCGTACCACCTTCAGTCTCTCTGTCAAATCTAGGTGAAAATGAACAACCTGACGGTTTGATCCAATTGAATTTGCTATGGAAAATGGGGGTCCTTGAGGATCCTTGTTATTAATAATAACAGCATAATAAAAATTCCACAGCTAATTGGTGATCCTCTGCTATAAACTGTTAGATTAATAGAAGTAATTCTTTACTCTCAGGAGAGCAGGCTCACTTTTACATTACAAAAATAGTTAAAATGTGATCAAGCGCTGAGATGTCACCCAGGAGGTCTGTGCCTACGTATACGTATGCCTAGGCACACGTTTCGCCTCCTGCGCCAAAGCCACTCGCGAAGGACCAGATCCGCTGTGCCGCCAGGTGCCGGTTCCCTTCTCGTGCATGCCAAAGGAGCAGCCAGGCCACGACACAACGCTCTGCGCTTTCGTACGGGGTCTAACCTCACTGTCAGACCTCCAGCTCCGTACCCGGTTTCACCTCGTCAGTTATACAGAAAAACTTCCCGCGTTCATCGAGATCTGTGCATAGCACGGTGTTTTGCTTTCAGGTTTAGAGCCCGGGAAAGGGCTGCGACATGACTGCAACGTGGCAAATACTGCTACAATCAGTAGAAGGGAAGACCACGGACGGAAGAGACGCAGACAGCGCTCTTCGGGGAGGAAACCCTAGGGGTGCTGCCTCAGGTCCGCAAAGGAAAACTCACCCCGCTGAGGCCAGCGACGTGCTGCTGTGCGGATAAGCACAGGCGCTTGCATGTGCCCCTAGCACGTTCCTCCCTCTCCTGTGTCACTTCAACGCTACCTGCAGCTTCGCTGCAGCTGTTAATGTTTCCCTCTTAGCATCTAATACAAACCAAAACGCTGCTGCAGCTCTAACAAAAGCAGCGGAAACCCACAGCTCTAGACCCACCGGCCAATAAATCTTCCTGTGGCATTTCTTTTTTAATTACTCTTTTAATCTCAGAAGTAATTTGAAGAGAGAAGATCAGAGGAAAATTTCCACTCACACACACTTACTTTCACTCTCCATATCCAATTTGCAGCTTCCTTTCACTCCAGGGGAAAAATGGAATGAAATGCCTATGGTTTCTCTTCTCTGCACTTGTGCATGGAAATAAAACTCCCCTGCAGGCACCACAATGTATTCACAGGTTTGGGGCTGAAGATCTTCACATCTGAAGCATTAGCATTAGACACTTATTCAAACACAGATCTTCTTAAAATAAACAAATAGACCAAAACAAAATAAAAAACTCCAAAAATATCTAAAATGTAATTATTATCATTAAAATTAGAACGGGAAAATAATTTTCACACTTCTGACTTTTGACGTCCCATCCCAATTTTGGGGCAAAGAAACAAATAATATGAAAACATTAATTCACCAAAAGACCAAAGCATTCAAACTGAGTTTCACAGATATTAAAGGAAAAAAAATACAGTATGTTATCTGGCCTTATGTATCATAAAAGACCAATGTACGCTTATTCCATGTTATATTGACCCTACACTGTACCTAGAGTTAGGCATTTCTATTCTTGGGAGTCTAAATGTTGTGTATCACAGGCAGAGAAAAAGAGAGACTGGAATAGCACTAATGCACAAGGATCCTGGTCGCAGAACTGAGATCTGTTCTGTCCGTGAGCCATGTTGTAATGAAAGGGGAAAAAAAAAGAAAGGGAAGAACAAAGGCAAAGGGATAAGGAAAAGAAGAAAGGAAGAAAGGAAGGAAAAAAGGAAGAATGAACCCTTCTCCCTCCAAAATTCCAACTCAAAACCCAGTGGTCCCCGACAGAAGAGCCTAGGAAAGACCTCTTTCCAGAGCCAAATCCTGCAGCGGTTGGGTTCTAGGTATGTGGACCACAAACCAGCCAAGAATCTGAAAAAAGAGGATTTCACTTTTCTGTTCTTCAGTGCTAATTCAATGTGGCAAATGTCCTGGGTCTCCCACTATGCTGAGGCAGTCTTCATACTACAAACCATCTCCACTACCAGTTTGGAGTTGTATCCAGACTTCCTCTTGCAGGTGAATGCTTTGCATCTGTGTCTTTACAGATCCTTTATCTTCGACTTCTTTTAAATGCATTCATGCCTTGCATTCAGTATCTCCTTTTTGGAATTAGCACTTAGCCTTCACTACAGTAGGCATCTTGTCCCCACTGTAACTTGTCCCAAGGATGTCATTTCAATGAGAGGTCTCACTGAACATGCCTGTTGCACCAGGTTCTGTGGCAAGAGGAAGTGAAGAATGACACCTCCTTCGAGAATCCCATTTTTAGCATCATTAGGAATTTTTTATGAGGCAGAGCTTTGAGTAGGTCATTGATTTGGGTTTGAGTCAGCACCTAGAACAATATTTCCATTCTTACTAATGGAAATCCATGCACTCAGCAAAGCTCCTTCAGCAATCTCTGAAGGAAAAATGCAGCTTTCATGTTTCTGAAATTATCAGTGGGACATAAAGTGTGGATATACAGGCTTAAAGATGCAAAGACCTACCTCGGCCTCAAATTTCACAAACATTAGACCTGATTTTTGTCTCTTACATCAGGAGTAAAACAGGAGTGCCACACTTGTACAACTGACAGAATAAGACTCGTGGACTATGTGAGGATTTTTCTATAATCCTTTTGATGTGGATAACATGCTTTCAAATCTATTTTTTTTTAGTTACTGTCTTGTTGATGATTATTTATACAAGATAAAGAATGTTTTAACGGTTCTACAGTAATTAAGTTTCATCTTTTTAGACTATACTTTACTTGTAAAGGTAATTGCTTTTAGTAGTTATAAATCTTGTGCAAAATTCCTCAAGCAATAAACTCAAGCTGCATCTTAGTAATTGTCTATTGACTGCACTTTCCAGTATGAATTAATTTTCAATTATAAACTTCCTTTCTAACTGTATCAGGTTAAAAGTCTGCATTTTGGACACATAAATATTCTTGTCTTGTGTAGATTTGTCTCACATTACACTGGAAAAAGAGAAATAGATTCATTGTGCAACCATTAGTCTGAATATTAACGCAGTATGACAATAACAGTATATGTCAAACTCAAATTTCCTCTCCAAATGCCCAGACAGCAACAAAGACGCATTACCAGCCCTAATTACTTTTATTGCTGCTGTATTGTAGTCTTCTCTACTGTTTCGTTAGAAGTTAATGGCTTGATTAAGAAGGAGACTTAAACTCAGTGAAACTTCCACAGCAGCCACAATCAAAATCCATCCCTACTAACTTAAAGTATTTTAGCTTGAGGCCTAAGAGTCTCGGAGGGATAGTCTTGGGCTGATCTATCACATAACCTTTTGAAAAAGAAGTTGGGGATTATAGCAAGATTTTCAGTGTTCCTTTGAAGTTAGGTGCCTCGTAAGTCGCACTGTACCTTAAAGTTAGGTACTAGGCTCTGCAGATGAAATATGCAATGTTGAGGGAAGTGCCAAATTTCCTCCCACACTGTATCTGGGGGAAAGCTGCTGGTCTGGGGCTTGGAAACAGCCAGCACGGCTAGTGAACACCCTGCCAAAGCGCTCCAATGGCAGGCACGAAGGGTACCGTTTCCAGTGCAGATAAAACATTGTAATGGGTTTCTGCTGCCAGAAGAAGAGGGCTCAGTCCTTCTTGCTTGTCCCTCTCTCACAGCCATGAATTCCCAACCCCCTCTTGAGGGCTCGTGCAAGACTTGGTGCTGAACCAATTGCATTAATTAAAATAGCAGAAAACTACCTACTGTTCTTTCCCTCCAGAAACTGTCTATCATTTTAGTGAAGTGAATTAGCTCACGCAAGGGTCCTAAGAATGCCAAAGGCAGCAGCGTCAAACAAATAACAGGAGAAGGAACCCAGGAAAGGAGGGTGGAAAGAGCTCTAATTATTCAGACACTGATGTGAACATGCAGGATTTTAAACATCTCACCTGCACTGTGTCCTGGCCCCTTGTATTGAATGCAATCTTTTTGCATTCATTACCTAGGTGACTGTGGTCTTCCGAGCTTATGAAGGTCTTGTAACATCCAGGGAGAGATTCAGATCCCTATAAAAGGTCTAGAGCCATTTTAAATCCCATAGAGTTTCCCATCTGGTGCCCACATACTCTCCAATGGGATGTGGATGTTTCAGAGTTCCTGTGTCATATCTGCCAGTATAGTGGAGATGTCTTGGAGATCCTACAGGGTCTAAAATGGTTCACAGACAGCTATGCCACTGTCAGTGATCCCCATTCTCAGTTGCTCTTCAGAGTTGACCTTTACTCTTTATGTCTCGGTGGTTTAGTTGATATCTTTTAGGACAATTTGACCTGTAGGATGATCCTTTTATCTTGCCGACCTTGGGCAGAGCTTGCTGGATTCTAGGAAAAAAAACTGGGCTGGGGAAAGAGACTCTTACTGTGCCCACACAACCCTTGGAGCTTACAGATACCATTCATCTCCAAGAGGCCTTTGATAGGACACAAAAACTGAAACTTAGCTTCTGCCACCAAGCCACTAAAAATTCAGTAATCTTAGTGACCTCAAAGGGGTGTATTTAGCCCAAGAAAATGGGGATATATTAATTCTTCATTAACACATAAAGTATGAGACAGCAAAGGTGTCTTTATAAGCAATTTCAGCTAGGAGTATGATCAGTGGGTTTAAAGTGCAAAATAAGAACTAATAAATAAAAGATCTCCTGCATATACCTAAGCACTCTGTACCCCTGCATTTCCAATTCCTGAATTTCTATTTATGAATAGTAGTAATTTTGCCAGGCACAGTATTACTAATTTTCTGACACCAAAGGGGAAAAAATACACAGACACACACAGACACACACATCCATATATCTCTGCAAATGATTGCACATTTGGTCATTTATTTAACAAGAGACATTTTTCTATTCTTTGGTATTTGTTGTAAATGAAAGAAAAAGAAAAGCAGCAAAAAATCTGATACTCCCACCTGCAGAAATCCTGAGAATGAAACTGAAAAGACTGTAATATTACAGGCACATAAAATGACCATTTTGCTTGACCACTGCAACACGAATAGCTCCATTAAAGCAAATTGTCCTTTTCCTTCTCTTTTTCTTGTATAAGACTTGTCCTTCTGTTTGCGAAATAAAGACTTCAGGTAATAGTGCCACCAGATGGGCCCTCTGTGGTACTGTATTCCCTGAGGGATATAATGGAAAACAGGATAAAAAGAAAAACCCAAACTTCAGCTTTTCTGTTCATGACATCCTATCTTTTCATCGGTGCTCTGGAATTCTCTCTCCAGCAAGAAACTGAAGCTTTACAGTGTCTTACATAACAAGGTGAAAAGACCTTGGTTTTACTTTTCAATGCAGTAACTTAGTGGCTTGCAAATTTCTCACTTGAGGTTAATTGTATCTTCAGAATGCGTGACCCACATTGCAGGCAGACAGAATAAAACAGTTCTGTATATTTTAATGGATTTATTTAAAAGGATGAGCAAGCAAATGTTCACTTAAGAGTGCCTATTAGTGAGCTAATATACTACAGTTTTACTAGGATAATTAAAGACTGAACAATGTAATGGTAAAATTGAGGTCACAATTAAAATTAAATCAGTAAATCAATAGACTCAGAATGACCAAATCACTGTATTAATACAATACATAATGAAATCGAGTTATGAGGTTGATAGTAGATAAAATGAGTATGTTGTAGTCTTTACTTTTGATTGCATTTAGTGAAGAGATGGTTTCCTTCCAGTAAGACCCTATGGGTGTTCTAGCCAACATGGTCTTGATCCAGCAGGTGAGGCAAGCAAATATCCACATATGTGGCTCTGCTGATCTCCAGGCAGTTTCTCCTAGGAGAGGACTAACAGGTAATAATGGAGTCTTGGATTAGGCTATAAAAGAATAGCTCCTAGTGCGTGATTTTAATGGTCCTTCCCCAAGCCTCACCGCTATTAATGCACTACTGTTGTTGTTTTTAATAACTACCCTCTGGTTTTCCACCATAATGTAAAATCTCCCAAAGGACGTAGAACAAGATTGATGATTTAGATTTATGTGATTGTGGCTTTGGAATAACAATCTTTTTCAATGCAAAAGAATCCACTGATTAAATCAATAAAAGGGTTGGGTTTATTTGGGGAAACTCTTGAGGTATCACTAATATTAATCTCATAATGATATTTAAAATATCTCTGAATATGGCCTTTCTTTCAACAAAGAAAAAATAAGGAAACTGTACTTTAAAAAAATAATTTGTTTGCACTCATAACTTAAGTGTTATGTGTTATCTAGAAAATGGTAAAAGCTGGAAGAAAGCTTTCACGTGTTGAAATCCATCACCTGTCCTTCCTCTGGACAGCCCATGAGGCAAGGATAAGCATGCAGTTTCAGCCATTTACAATATGTAAGAACATGAGAACCATGCTTCTTTTGTAAAACATGGATTTAGTAAGGATTATTTTCTTTTGTTCCATTTTTGGAGGTAAGATGTACATCAGTTCAAATACTCTGAATATTCAACACAGTCTAGTAATTAAATCAATACACATTAATTTTTTATGTTTTAGGTCATGTAGAAAAATTCAAGGATCAACTTATCCTTTTCTGTCACACCAGCTGCAGGACAGAAAGGTATGGTGTCAATATTTCAGCTAACAGTATAGACACAAGACCTTTGATACACATGTAAAAAATAAACAGATATTTACTAACAAGATTAGGTTATTAGGTTAAGTATTATCTCCATATCTGCTTTATTTTCATGGCTATTCTCCCAGTGTTTTTCAGCAATATCTAAATTTTTCTGTTTTTTTTTTTTTTTTTTTTTTTTCAGAGATAGAAAATCAGAACCTAATGACTAATTCCAGTGGTTTTTGATCTCAAAATACTCAAAAAAAGGTTTAAGTTTTATCAGCATACATTCTATATATGATTACAAAGTGTGGAACATTTTCTATTCCCCCTTAGTCCGACTCAGATTCCCCATAATCTGACTTGGACGTCTCCATTAGGTAAACCTAAATTATCTACCCAAGAGGACATGGCCAATCTGAATCAAAACTATGAAGCTCAGCCCTTCAAATATCATCCCTACTATCTTAAAAGGAATGACATTTTTTCCATCCTTTACCTCTTTAAAGTTCTAGTCCTACCCTCCAGAGCCCCTGGACAAGGTAGCCGTCCCTCTTTGCCCAGTGAGGAAGCTTCACAACGGATTAATCTTGGAAGAGACAAAGTGAGATGGCATCTAGGAGCCAGATTTCCTTAGGATATCTGATTATTTTGTGATCACCTCACTAGAACTATTTATTTAAGTCTTCTATTATAAAAGCTTTAATTCTTCAACACTAAATGGTGCCAAATTGTTGTTCCAAGATATATGCCCTATTTTAAGAGAATTTATAGAAATAGTTTTGGAAAAAAAAAGAAACACAAATTTTAAATGTTATTTTCTCCAAACTTTTGTTATTCCAACCTTCAGCAGAGGAATTCAACCAATGTTTTACTCCATCACAGTTTATTGTAATCCGATACTGATCCCATTAATGATCCACTTAACTTGTTTTAATTTCTTATTAATAGGTATTTACTATAAAAACACTTAAAAAGTAAATATAACACTTGCCTGGCTTTGATTTTGGTTGTTAAGTAACAAGCTTGGAAAACCAAGCTGCTAAATCTGAAAACAGATACACTTCTTTGCACTATAGTATTATGGGACTGAGTTGACAGATTATGGTCTTGAAATTGGACTACAGACAATCCCTAAGTAGGGAGTATTGATCTGGTGTTTTTTCTGGGCCTATCTCTAGTGGCAACATAGCCCTTTCCTATACTCCAGTAAAAACAAAACAAAACAAAAAAACAAACAAAAAAAATTATCTATTATTTGTTTGACAGCAGCTGCAATGATTTGATTGGAGCTGTGGCATGATTTTGTGACAAATTCCCTGGTGGCTCCCCTATACTGTTCATTTGCGCCACTGTCAGAGAAGTCTGGTTGTGTGTCAGCTAGATTTCTTTTGTAGGAAACAAAGTAGAATCATCTGCTCCAAATGCATGCCAATGCCCAATGGGGACACACTAGTGGGAGGTTGTCCAGAAGGTACCTAACACTTTTTTCTTTCAAAGAGTCTTCCAACACCATGTAGCAGAGATGTTCAGTTCAAGGGACCATGCTAAATCTTACCAAAAAATCTTACTTACATAATAGAGATTCGAGTCAGAAAACACTGACTGTTTTCATCTACCTATCAGCTTATGCTGTGCAAAATTATTTTTTAAAGATGACACAACCAATATAGCAAAAGGCTCTGAAATAGGGCTGAGAAGTTCTTAGCTATGAGTTGGGCAGTGCTTCAAGAAGATACAGGACTAAATCCATAAGGGTATTTTTGTATCAACAGTCCCACTGATTTCAGTTAGACAGTTAGACTCTTTGTGCCCATTTGACATATTTTTCAAGAAACACATGCCTGTTTCTCCACTGAATAACTAACTTTGATTAAATTCCTAGCTTTTAGACAATTAACATGCACCTCAATTCCCTGCCTATTTCCCTGCAAAACAGCTCTATCTTTCAGTGAGAAGTTACACAGTAGACTCATATTGGATCTGTGCCACAGGTTTTGTTTCCGAGAGATCACAGCCAACAAATACCCCAAAGAGCATATCCCAGACCAAAATGTGGATTGCATTCTAGAATTGCTATGGCCTTGATGTGTCTCATAGGCTCAGTATGAAGCTGCAGAAGAGATTCTCCTTTATCTCCAGCAGGAGATATGAAGGTGGGAACCTGAGCTTAAGCAACAGCATAAGTTTAGTTTAGTACCAATGGCCACATGCATTTCAAATGGTCATAGTGGCCATGGATGGACAAACATCAAGTCCTAAACTTTACATAGTTTGAGTGGATTCGGGGAGGGAGACAATAACTCAGGAAGTTCTTAAACAACCATCAAAACAGATCTGAATGTAAGAAGGTTTTGTACTAGCATATTAAATAAAATCCCTGATAGATAGCTAAGTCACAGGAGGCCAGTAACAAGCTTTTGCTGCTGTCAAATTATTAATTTCCATAAAAACATCAAAGACAGGAAACAAAGAAAATGGATGAGATGCTTGCTTCTTAGTAGGGGACAGCAATGGGGGATTTGCCTGCATTAGAACTGCACCATATGCCCAGAGCTGGCATAACACACTGTAATTTCTGTTGCATTGGATTTGCATAATCTCAACAAGTAGTAAAATTTACTTTTCTCCAGAGCAGCAGGAAATACCAGAAGGTATGCACATTTGAGAGAGGCAAGATAACACTACTAGTCTGCTCTTCCCAACCCTAGAAATAATGAGATCAAGTTTAAAAATCACAATATTTAAAAAGAAAATAAAATCTTTGTGCTGTGATTTAGAGCACAAACCATTCTCTGTAACTGGGAGGGATACATTTTCATCTTTAAAAATGAAGTCCAAGATTCTTACACGAGCAAGCGGAATTCTGCTGTCAGGGCTTTGTAAAAAAAGAAACTAAAGAGTATGAGAGCCTGTAATGCTGTTGTCACATCTGTGTGGACAACACCTTGTCCAGAAGACCCGTCAATGTTACTAATGTTCATAGGAAGCTATAACCGTGGTCTAGAGAGAAATGTGTTGTCTAGGCCACAGCATGCCTCTGGCTTAGTACTTTTGTCGGTGGACCAGTGAAGAGTGAACAATTGCTACAGAATTCACCTAAAAGACAGAGCATATTGCTGCCAGAAGAATTTTTGAATCCTGATCCTAGCTTTGTATTGAACATTTGATAAGGCTTTGGGAAGTGTGCAGACATCAATGAAGAGTGAAGAAGCTGGAAAGGATCATTTTATAATGGAGAGGATCATGTTTTTTCTGTGGCACAGTGATAGACCTTCTGCAGAAAGGGTGAATGCTATTTTGTAGTTTAATCAGCCTTTTTGGAGAGTTTGGTGCTTAGGATAAACTCCACCAGCCTAGTTGGGTAGAATTTGAACTCTCATTCCTGACTGAGTAACCTAACATAGACCAACACAGACTAACAGCAAAAAGGGTGGGAATTGTCATTGGTGGGGAGCAGGAGGGTGGAGGGGGGAGAGGGGAGGAGTTGACACCTGCTCTCTTGAGAGTATTTCAGAATTGAACTTTCCATGGACAGACTTGTCCGCTGCTTTCAGACACCTCTCGCCTCGGTGTTTCCTACTACCAGCTATGGATTTCTCTCTGCTCAGCTCATACACATTTTTTGCTCATTGGATTCTCCCCAGACGGAAATCCAGGCTCCCTAATTCTGAGCCTATGGAGTCTATTTGGGTGAAAGGGGACAAAAGCCTAAACTTGAAAGAGCCTAAGTTGAATTTTCACTGCTTTCTTGGAAATGAGACATAATACATAAATGCTATAATCCAAATTCTAGGGCCCTAGCAACCTGGAAATGCTTAAATGAAACCTCGGGTTGTAACTGTTGGTACTGAGGAGAACATGTTCGAAAGCTAGATGAGTTTTGAGAGATTGATACAGCTCCAACCAATTTAACATACAGGATATCCAGGGCTTCCCTTTGCATACTCACAAAAACACATAGCAAATGGCAGTCCTAAAATACCTATCAGTAGAAATTCATAGATTTCAAGAGAATTGATCATAGCCCTCTGAAAGTATGACCTCTTGTTTAACACAGGCCACAGAATTTCACCTGTGGTGGAGAGAATTATTTTTTCTTTCTTTTTAGTTGAATATTATCAAGCCCAATAACTTGCAGATAGTTGAACTATAGCTTATCTTCAAGTAAGACATCCAGTCTCAGAATAAAAAATCCACTGTGAATTTACCCCCTTCTTTGCTATGCTTACAATGTGCTTAAACACCTTGACAGAATTCATTCTTTTCCATCTGAATTTATTCAGCCTAAACTTCCTGCTATCCAATCCTATTATGCTTTCGTGCACTGGATTGAATACCCCTTAATATCATTTCCCTGCTTAAGGTTGTTATGCACCCCACCATATGCAGGACATGAAGGACAGAATTGCTCACTTTCAGTGCTAAAATCTTCTGTATCAACAGTTTGAGATAGTTCAAAGGGGTTGTTCCACGGTGGGTTAAGCTGATCTAGACTGGGACTGTCACAATCAGACACACTGTCCCACTTGCACCAGCCTTCATGTTCCTGGCCTTGCTCAGTAAATCAGTTCAGTGCGTTTGGCTGTAAGAAAGCTAATGCATTTAGATTAGAGACATTAATGCATTAGAGACGAGATCAGTTTTCAGCTGGCTTGCCTCCTGAACTGTGTAGACACACATCTTGCCAGTGCTAGTGCAGGAAAAGGCAGCTCAGGTAGACTGAGTTACACTATGAGGAACTCACACTTTGGGAGAGCTGCAGTAGATCTGCATCGTCTGTGGAGCGTGGTCACACAACACGCAATGTCTGGCAGGTTACAGCTGACCTGAAGGTGATATGAAGTAGAGGCAACCCTGAGCTTGATGTGGAGCTTCACAAAAACCCCTCATTGCTCCAACTGGAGACTCTTAAATTAATCTTCAGTACTAGTCAAGGCATTCACCATCATGTGCAGATACTTCTAGTACCAAAGATCATAGGTGGACTGTCACTTTAGGAGATGGAGGCTGAAAGCCAAGGTGGAAGACTAGACTTAGCATCCTTCTCGCAGACTGCATATCCTGAACAAGCAACCACAGAAAGGGCTCCAGTGTCCAGAGTGAACTGATGCAAAGACAGATTGATGGACTGGCCTGAATAAATTCACATCTTTTTAAAATATTATCTTTTCTTCTTCCTAAATAAAAGGTTGGAATCGTAAATCAGCTAAGCGCATCACTTTGATAAAAGCTATGCAAATCTTTATACACATACATACACCATCTATAACACTGACAGTTCAGATAAAGGCTTTCGTTTCAGTTTTAAATATAAGTTCCCAGTATGGAATGTAAATGCAAACATTTGCTTTATTTTCTTAAGTAATCTGAATTTTGTACTCTGACAGTTACAAATTGCATATATAATTTATTGAACTCCCCCTTTCCCACAAATCCACTCCCTGCTGTCCTGCAAAGACTTCCTAATATTATAAGAGACTGGCTAGAAATACAAAACCTAAGGAGCAGTGAGAAGGAAGATAAAAAGTACAGAGAAATGGTACAGATTAAAGTAAAATAAACAGCAGGCAGCAGTTTAAATTACAAAGCACTGGGAGCATTAAAAAGGAATCAATTATATGTGCCAGGAAAACGCATGCAGTCTATAATATCCCTGTGCCAGTTCTTCCCTTCTAACTTGGGGTCACAGACCACCCTTTTCCCCTTGAAAAGGGGGAATTAGCTTTTTCTCATATACTCGGCTACACCCTGGCTATCAAAAAGGCAAACAGCACAGAAAGGAGAAATAAAACTGCACACATTTCTGTACTTCCCTTCTCTAAAGACTTTTCTACTGCCCCCATCCTTCCTTCCCTCCCCAGCCATGATTTTCTGCCCTTGCCCCTCTCCCTGCCCCTCTTCTGTACCAGGGCAACAGAGTTCATGGTGCTACCCAGCAAGCCAAAATGTTGAAACGACAAGTTTGCAAAAATTATTTTAAAAAAATATCTGTTTTAATCCAGCTAAATTCAGTGACCTGGTTTACACTGTAACCCCACACACAGTTGATTCAACACAGCTGAAGGGACAGCGGGGAACTTCTTAAGCTGGCCTCACTGCCAAAGAAAATGTAGCATATAACTACTCCCAGGGGAGCCATTCGGTCAACTGCTTTGCCAAGCCAATTCTGCCTGGGGAGAGCAAACTTCAGGAAGGGCTCAGCACAACGTGATTGCACTGCAGTTAGGACCTTGTTCAATGCCAAAGTGTTTCTCTTTTTTTTCCCCCCTTAAGTTAACGTACATAAATGATCCCTTAAAACTAAGGCTCTAACCTAATTTTGATTTTACAGACATTTTTACACCCTCTAAATGAGGCTAAGAAGAAATTACTAGGGGAAAACGGAAATCCAAAGAGTCAGCTAAAGATCTGAGACACCTTGTCATGAAAATTACTGTGAATTAAATATATACTCAATTTCTAACACATTGGAAGCAGCTGAAACAATTTCATGTCTCCCTGAACAACAAAGAATTAAAAGGCAGTTTAGAAATCCTAGCTTCAAAAGATCGCTCATATGTAAAACACCATAAAATTCACCTTCAGGGTCTTCTGTGAAACTAAAAATACCAAGTGCAGAGCACTTCTTAGGCTTGCAGTCATTCCTGCAACTTCGGATGTCTAAAATGAACGAGGAGCCGAATGTGTTCCTCAGCATTTAGGTGACAAAAATCACTTTAAGTCCCCATTCAAAAAGGGGGATCTCAAATACCCACTACAGACATTAAAAAAAAAAAACAAAACAAAAAAAAAAAAAAAAAAACTCCTATCCAGAGAAATAATATATCCTCCTCGTGCCTTCTGGATTTTCTTTTTTCTTTTCTTTTCCTTTTTTTTTTTTTGGCTCCAAGAAGATAAGGAGCCACACAAGAGCCACCTCATAGCGGTCTAAAACACTTAACTTTTATTACGGTATCACAGGATAGTTATTGTTTGATTACTTTAGACTTTTCTCTATGCCTCTAAAAGATGTGAATAAAATTCAACACGCGTTTTCATCAGTTTGCCTGGCAAAAGCTAAACACCAGAGAGGTGGCTTGGTAAAAATGTCAGTCTTTATCTCCCAGACTCCAGTTTTGAAGATTGGTAATACAGATTGGTGGTGCCAAAACCAGCCAAATTCCACAAGAAGTTCAGAGTTAATATTGTTTCCACATCACTCTTATGTAAGATCAGTAAGAACAAGTGTTAAATTAGCTTAATAAGCACAAAACTGACAATCTGAAAAAAAACCCTAAAATTATAGAGGGTGACCCATGGGCTGCAAGCAAGGTTCTCCAGGTAGATGTTACATCTTCCACCAGTAATGATGCCCTGCTGCAGCAAAGATTTGTGATTGCTGCTGGAATAAGGGTAGAAACAGGTATCACCCCTGGCCCAGGCTTTTATCTCTCTTAAAGTTAGGAAGTCTAAAACTGAGACATCTTAAAGTTAGGGCCTTCCATCCCCCTTTGTAATCAAGGGTGAAAGAGAGAAAGATGAAGAGTGTCATTCCATGTGTCTTAAAGTTGGCTCCCGAGGTGGGAAGCTCTCGGTGTGCCAGCACTTCACACCTGTCACTGACAAAGGTCCGTACTCCGGTGGCACCTCTGGAGTAACCTTCAGACTGGGTTACACACACAGCAAAGTACCTTCAAAACTAGGACATAAGGAACACAGGAGAAACCTGCCTCTGTGAGAGTGGTAGGATGGTCACTGCTGCTGCTGTTGCCTTTCTTCTCATGAAGGATTTCGGCTGGGAGCGAGGAGGATTGTGGAGCAATGGAGAAGAGTCAGGCCAGGAATGAACACACACATCAGTCCTCCCCAAACTGTCGCGCCCCTCCTCGATTACTCCATCGCAAGCCTAGGCTCTGCTGGATCAAAGTCACTTGCAAACACTGCCAGCCTGCACTGCCACCAAAAGAAAGCCTGGGAAGTACTGACAGCAGTGGAAATCCTCAGTGAAGAGCAGCCCTCACTGCATGTCATCATGGGACTGTCACGAAATCCTAGCGACTACCGCGAAGCCCCACGCTGTGCATTTTCTTCAGCGCTATTCCCCTCCTGGCTGTACCAAACCCCTTAATTTGATTATTCCTTTCTTTTGCTTTTTCCTCCCTCCCAAGCCTCCTGCTTCTGCTGTCAAAGCCTCGTCTTGCCTTCGCTCTCTGATCTAATTAGTTCCCACAGAACACCTGGGTTCTCTGTGCAGGACTGACATCTTCTGCCATGCACCAATCTTTTGCTCGATTGCCTCAATTAGCTTCCATCGTACACCTGGGTACAGCATTAATGTGACATCTGTACAGTTCAGGGAAAGTCTGCTCCATTACAGAGCTTTTCCGTCACTTCTCTGGGAGAAAGATGATTGTGCCCTTAATTGTATCCCCGCCTTAGCCAGAAGGATCGTTCTCTGTCTCCCTGTACCACATACAGCCACTCAGCCACCTTGCAGATGTTGAATCTTGGAAAAAACTGGTCCTCTGCGAGATACATGAAATCACAAACCATCAAGGCTTTGGAAATAGTAATATATCGGAATGCTTACGGCTAGATTTGCAAAGCTGAGTAGAGCTGTTATAACTGTTATTCCTTGACCGAACTCTGCTGTAATCCCAGCAAAGTGTAGCTCTTTGGCTTGCTTGGGCTGGCTTTAAACTTGAGGGGCTCCTCAAGCTGCACAGCAGGACTTTAAAACCTTCATTAGGCTCAGCCTGCTCAAGTTGCTTACAATAAATTGCAGGGGTAGATCCAGATTTCCTGGCCTTATCACATATCAGATATTTTGTGTTTAAATCTGTGGAGCTGCTGGCTAAACTGGCCCCGTTCTCTTCAAAAAGACATTTAGAGACAGTCAAAAGGGCATTCTCAGAAAATAAAATTGCCCATACATAATGTTCATGATTTTCAATTTAAAACTAATGAAAGGTGTAACGAACCTAGATAGTGTGTTCAGTGTAGATGAAGAGAAGGAAGGGCTAACACTACATAGTAAAGATGAAGGCTTTCTTTTTAGAACCTAAATGATAAAACAGCATTTTTCAAAGTCACCAAATCGGGTTCATAAATTTGATTTTTGTAAAATCTAAATGCTTAATAGACTTTTAGTGGATTTGTAGGGAAGAGACTGGCTAATATAATTCTATTTAACAGATATCAAAGCTAGGAACACTATTTTTAGTGGTGGCATGCTGAAGGCCGGAGGAACATGTTATCTCTTTCCAACTGTCTGTCCATCCTTTCCAGTATACCCGTTGAAGCTGTTGGCCAATTTCAGTCAAGTGCAGTGGACTGGAAAGGTCTCCAGGACAAGAATGCATGTCTCATGGTGTAACGAGAACATGATGGTGGTGGTGTTGGATTCAATTTAAGCTTTGAAAACAGAGGAGGAGCTATTTCACTGTATTACACCAAACCCCAGTTGTTCTAGTCCAGTCATCCAAGATGAGAAATGATGGAAATTGCCCTGAATTACACATCTTGGGAACTCAGCAAGAGAATCATCATGAAACAGCATTACACACATTGGAACCTCATTTCTAGATCATTCCCCTTTTTCAACTTGGCCAAACTTTTGATCCTAGGTATATATTCTGCTGTCCTTAGGAGAGAAAGATGATGATGGTAGAATAAAAACTTTAGGGCTTTTTGGTTGTTGTTGATTTATTTTTGTTGTTATTGTCATTTGCTTTTGCTCTGGCTGTTTTATTACCTCCAATTCACAAAAGACACATCAAAACTCTCTTCCTTTCACAAAAGAGAAAATGAACAGTAGCATGGCTGCTCACCACAAACCTCCTTCAGCCAGAATTTAACAAAATAGCTGTCTTTACCTTCTTCTCTTGTCTATTTTTATGGTTTTTCCCCTCCTTTTTTGAGACTGATTCTATGACGTCCTGCTTACTTTTCTTTCTTTTCTGCACATCTCCTAGAAAACAGCTTTAGTTCACCCTACTCAGACCCATCTCATGCATAACTCTGCTGACATATGTGAAACAAATACAGAAGCCTAAGAGCTTCCAACAGCTCTGAAACCTCGGTTCAAAGTAGTTTAATTCATCTCATTAAAGGACTCTATGCCTTTGAGTCATCCCATTGGATTATTTAATTATTAAAATTAAATGACCAGGTATCAAGCTAAGGGGGAGCCAATCTTCTAAATCACCTTCAGCCCATGATGAGAGTTCTGCAAAGCATTTAACCCATTGCCAGAAAGCCCTTTAGAAAGCAACAGGGTAATTGAGAAAGGACTGGACCTGTTTGGAAAGGCAGCTCAGCTGTCTTTAGGGGAAGGAAGCACCGCATAGCTGCCTTCAATTATGTTTGCACTAACAGGGAGAACTCGAGCAATCGTGCTCTTTGGGGACTGTGCAGAATGGACTGCAGATGTTTGCAGTCTGCTGTTTGGGAAAAGCAGAGTCCTCCTGGGTTCTGAACTTCAGCATCGTTATTATTGCTAAGAAGCATTATGGGACTGGAAATAGCTATACATTTTCAAAGCAGAGACACGTTCCCCAAGAGCTGGGGAAGGAGGATCTCGAAGGTCTCCTTTTCCTCTGCTAGCACCGCTCAGTGGGTACGTTCATTCCCTGTCACGTCAGGAGCCCTCTCCACTCGTCCTGTAGCACTCTAAGCAGTGCACAGAAATTGATTTACATATCTTTGAATGCTGGCAAGGCATATCTTTCTTTCCTCCATATGTACCTTTAACTACATATGTTACCTTTCTGAGTTAAGTTCTGTTCTCCTCCAATTTCTTTATCTCTTCTGCTGTCACCATTTCCTTATTTAAGAAAGGTCTGCATGTTTTGTTGGTTTTATTGATAACTCAGATCATTTCATCAGCACTTTTACAGGACTATCCCACAAAATCTTACAGTGGCCCAGAGGAAGGGCAGCATAATATCACACACAGGCTGAGATTTTTGGACAAAAAAAAAAAAAAAAAAAAAAAAGAGAGAGAGAGAAAAGGACTTCCACAAGTGCTGCTGGAGGAAATGTCACAAGGAAGAACATACTGATAACTAGCTGGGCCAATATTACTTGCTTGTATGACTCCCAAGCAATTTCAAAGCTTCTCTTTCATTTTGAAACCACTTAATCTGATTTTCTGTATAATACGGAACCTAGATTAATCCAGTTCAAACAACAGGACACTGACAGAGCTAGGAAAAGAACCTCTCTACCTGAACTTGCCATCCTTTAATTTAAGTATGCCTTCACTCCTAATATATATTTCTCGCTCAAGTACATTGAGGTCTGTAATTACTTGTTCATGCTCCCCTTCTACAGAAAGTCACTATGGGTAAAATTTGAATTCCATGTCCTAAGCCACAGCACAGATGTCCTTTCCTCAGCCTTTAGGAAGAAACAGAATTAAATGAGACTTTTTTCCTTGGTCACTGTGCTGAACCACTAAATCATTCCCATGGGACACGGTGCATCATTTTTCATCTCTCTCTGACTGTGTGACCTATACACAGTAATCCCCTTTTGACTGGGGTCTTTTTTATATGCTGACAGCTTGTTGGAGGCAATATCAAACAGCTTATAATAGAACTCAAGATCAAGCTCTATAGAACTTGAGGGAGAAACTGTTCCTTCCAGAGCAGACTCTCACGTGCTGCTACTTCACTGTGGAATTTTTCTTTAGTGAATATTATTTCCACATGCTATGGTTAATTTGCTGAACAGATAGCATTACCAGTTGATAACAAAGCTCTGAAAATATCAACTAACAGGCAAAAATCCTTGGCTAATGAAGAACCTGATAGTTTTAGAGAATGAAAGTTTCAAACCATGAGAAGAGACACCAGGAAACAGAGAATTTAGGTAGCAGGATATTTTTTATCAGGACTCAGATTTCCCCTCCATAAGTACAGACAAAGCTGAAGAAGACAACCATACAAATAAACCTGTAAGTTCTTTAGGGACAAAACCCAACACCCTCAAAGTTTCGTTTGTCAGCATAGCCAGGTTTTGCTTTCATAGGAAGTCATTACATAGAAGGATGACTGAACAGAACAAAAGTAGTATATGCTGAGTTTTTGCAAAGTCAGTCCAAACGGTATGAGAGTGGCTTGGATCACCAGAGTGTAGGCTAGACTACAGACTGTGTAATGGACTAAAAGTAGTGTTTCAAAGATCTTTGTATTCATAAACGCTATATACAAGAACTTTCACTAGCCAATGTTCACGGTGTCTTTTCTGCAATATATGACAACGTGAGTTCACATACAGTTGATAGCAGCGTATGGACTAAGAATAAAGGATATGGAAACACTTTTCAAGGGGGTATTTTTCCTCCTTCGTCCCTTCACTTTTCAGGCATCAATGGTAGACGCTTTTGGGAGCTCCAACAGTTTGATAATGCCACAAGGGGTGTTTCTGGTCACCTTCCTACTCTAGTCTCCAGAATAATGCTGGACTTTCACTTAGTCACCCTGTACAGAGTTTTCACAAGGAAATCACAGAACAGTTTATGGAAAAATGCAGGGCTCAGAAAAAAGAGTTCAGCCTCTGGTTTGCGGCCTGGGACCCAGGAAGGACACTGAGTTTGGCCCTCCTCTTTCTGGAAGAGTTTTGAAACTGCCAGACAACTGTGTGATGCTGCTGGGGTGACTCTGCGCAATGTCCGAGCTTCCTGAGGGTTACTGTGCCTCCTCAGAGCAAACCCATCAAACTGAGTCTGTCACAGACTGAGAGGATCACATGCTTTCAAAGATAAGTTTTTAAGTTGTTTAACCATAAGAAAATAGGGATAATATTGTGTTCATCCTGAGGCAAAAACTTTAAGGTCAAAGAGAACAAGTGAGAGAGCTGTCAGAGTCCTGTCTGACTCAGTGAGTGGTGTCAGCATCACAGGCACTCAAATTGTGCTTAAAAATCATTTCAAGCACTCAAATTCCTCCTAAAATTTCCCTTTCTCTAACTATGACCCTACGGTGAAATACTGAAAGCTTTTTCCTGCATCTGGCACTGTTCTGTCATGTTTCTTTTGTATCGGATGCTTTAAATGTTATTTGTCATCATACACGATGGACAAATGCTATCAAAGCAATCAACTATAGGCAAGGGAACTTACAGCATTTACAACTGCGTTCAGCTCTCCAAATGAAGCTCATGATAACTTGAAGGCACGGAAAGCAGCAGGTTCAGCTGTCTGCCACGGCAGGTCAGTAGTCACTCATGGCAGATGGGGGGAAGAGGGGAAAGGGAAAGAGAAAAAGAAAAAAAGAAGAACAGATGAGCCATCCTGAATGAACTTGGAAGATAAAATAGATGTGATGTTCCATGGGGCTCCCCTTACCCAAGCAAAACTAACAGCTCTTCCAGGTCAGCGACCTGGAGTTCCTTCTTCTTACCATCTCATTCCAAAGACTTGCAACGCTAACAACTGCAGGAAAAAAGCAGCCTTAAACTCATACCGGCATATAATTGATCTAGGTTCCTAATCACGGCTCCACAGGAACCGGCAGTGCTTTAAAAACAAGATGTATTTAATCACAGTGTCCCACCGACATCAGTTCAAAGGCGGCTTCAACTGCTCTCATCTTCAAGAGAGAACTTTCTTGTCCAGACTTCAATTAATCCCCAAGCTGTCTAATTTTTCAACATTTTCAACCTTGTACAGTTTCTTCGCACAAAATCCCGTCTCTTCAGTTTGTTCTTTCTTCTCAGTTTGAATATACAGGTCTCCAGCCAGAAAGGAAAGAAGAAGAAAAAAATCTCTTATCCAGACTTCTCCTTCCCTGCACTAGGATAAGACTACAGTTGCTTTTTGATTTGCTTTATTTGTCATAGTCAAAAACAAAAATAACCCCCAAGGCTAAATCTCTTCAATTTCACTCTGTTACAAAGATCACCAGTTTTCTGCCTTGTGTAAATGAATTTCCTCACTGTTTTGCCTAAGAATAAACCATGATTAAACCCTTGTTTAGCATGTGCTCCAGATTTTCTTCAAATTGTCAGATTTTCTTTTTAAAACAGGAAACTCTCCAGTCTTCTAACATGCAGCTATACCTGATTGCCTTGGAAGAGGAATGGATTTCCTAATTTCTGTTTAACTCTATTGTCATTTTATTTATATACTTTGGAGTTACAAAAAGACCCTGAAGATAATATTAAATTTTCATTTGTGCTTGAATAAATTTCAATATGGAATTTTCTGCATTATAAATTAAACAATCTGCATTTTAAAAGTCTTAAAATAAAGCATTCATCACAAGCAGACAGAAGAACAGGATCTTCTTACTCAAGAAATCTGCCCTCTGTGCAAATAATTTCTTTTTCTGTTCAAGGCATATTTTATTTTCTTAAGATAAACATCCATTCCTCTCTTATGCTAACACTTTTTTTGCAGAGCATTTGCAGTGAAGAGGGACCATAAAGTGCATATGCATTATATTTTCAAATATATGATCATCATATAGGTCAGCTGTATTGCATCACTTCTTCAACAGTGGCCATGCCAGAAGTCTAAGGAAGGGTGAGGAAAAGAGTGAAAATATATTAATATACTTCTGGTATATTCTCTCAATTTCCAATGACTTGTGAGTTCAGAAAATTCAAGAACTGCAGGTAATATCGTGTTTAACTGACCTTGATGTATTTTTCTTCCATTCTCTAACTGCTCTTTAGCATCCACAAAACCCTATGACAAGGAGTCTGTAGTCCAATTAAGCACTGTGTGAAAAGCACTTCCTTTTGTTTCAAAGAAGCAAATTTATTTGAATTGTTCATTTTCTTTTGATATCGTCTGTTTATTAAGAAAGAGAACAAATAATTCCTTTCTGCTCATTTTTTTTTCCATCTTACTCAGGATTTTAAAACTTCTGTCGTATCCTTCTTTAGCCATCTCTTTCTCGACCGAAGCCTCCTGGTCCAGCCATTAATCGAGTGTCTGGAGCTGTCTCCTGCCCTCGCTTAGCCTTTTCCTCTCTTTCATATTCTCTAGCTCTACTATACCATTTGGGGATGGGATGACTATTCACCGTGTGGCTGCTGCACACACATACAGTGGCAAGAGGACGTTCTGTGTATGTTCTCTGTTCCTTTTCTAATTATTCCTAGCATTCAATTGCTTTCTGACTGCTACTGAGCATGAAAAGATGTTTTCATAAAACTCTCTATTACAACTCTACAATCTCTTTCCCGATCTTTTAACAGATGGGGTTGTAAATGATGCCAATTTTCCCTTATGGTATTATTATTGTTATTAGAATCACTTCCTAACGCTTCCTCATATTCTTT
The DNA here is from genome assembly GCF_028389875.1 of Rhea pennata. NCBI lineage: Eukaryota > Metazoa > Chordata > Aves > Rheiformes > Rheidae > Rhea > Rhea pennata. The sequence goes on along the minus strand of NC_084702.1, from coordinate 75,792,186 downwards.
TTCAGTTTTTGCTTTGACTTTCCAAACAAAAACTGAAAAAGGTTTTTATTCTGCATTTGTATTTATGTTATTTTTCAATTGTTTTCCTATGGCAAAATAGGAAAGCAAAAGTAAGGGGTGAAAAAACAGGACAAAAAGGGAAGGAAATGTGTGTGTTAAGGATGTGATATTGAAGTAATATATTGATACTACAGATGATCTGTTTTCTGAGATGATTAGAGCATGGCTTGTTGGAATGCCTTCCACACACACCTGCTGGTTTATTCAGTGGCAGAGGAGACAGGACCCCTCTATGAAAGATGTGGGGACAACGTAAGCCATATGTAAGGTAAATAGCACAAAGGCTGAAAACTTCTGCCTTGAGGCATGGAAGAGGAGGCAGAACAGCCATGCCTTCACTACCCACTTTACCTACTTTTGCTGTGTAACTTCCCTTTTAAAGTCAGACTGTCTACTGCTAAGACACACAGGGAGGGCAGCTGTCCTGCTGTCCTGCATGGAGCGAGGACAAGAGAGAGAAGGGTGCTCTAAGCTGGCAGCAATTGTTAACCACTTTTCACTCCAGGGACAGTAGGAAAAACCAAACCAAACCAAACCAAACCACACAGCTCTTCCCAGCGCTCTCTTTTTACTGGTCTTCTGCCACTACTGGCTGGGGTGATTGAGACCCAAGTTCTTATTCCCAAGGCAGCAAAATTCAATTTTGGCTATGTTGTCCAGAAGTTGAGATAGACCTGTAAAGTAAATACTAGCTCAACATAACAGAAATCACAGTCAATTAACACTTGAGTCATGTAGCTGGCAAGATGGTGCTTTAACAAAGCACCTTCCTTAACCAGGTTACAAGGCTTAGTTCTAAATTCTGACAAAAGAGGAAGGGAGAAAAAAACAGAAATTGTCTCTAGAACCTTGCAGATACTTGTTAGAGCTGACTCTAGACAGAGAGCTCGCAAGGGAAAACCTGACCTACAGCTCAACTCTTGCAGACATCTGAAGTATTTGGATCTCCTTGTATGAGACAAACACCCATAAAGACTGCTTTATTTAAAATCATTGCATGGTTCATTTTCACTTTTCCAGAAAGTCTCAAGTGAATCCTGACATGAAGATTAATAGATGCAAAATTGTGAGAGATCTGATCAAAAATGGCTTTTGTGTTAGAAAATAGGTCTGCTATGAGGTAGAAAGAGGTCTGCCATGAATGAAGTAGTAATTGGCATATTTTAAGATTTCATTCCAAAAGGGCATGATGCACTCAAAAAACACTTAGGGCCAAAGGCATGACTATTCTCCTACAGATAAGTCATGGCTATTTGCTTTTGCAAACCAAAACACTGCCTCTTGGTGTGGAGCTAGAAGTTCAAAGGAACATGTTTCTGCCATCTTGACAACAACATTTTTCTAACTGAAATTTGTTTCAGACGAAGCATTTCTTTCTAGCACTATCTGACACATTGGCAAGGGGTGAAAAGAGATCTGAATACAGTAATTTTTTCCTTCTCCAAAATAAGGTTATGGACACAGGCCAGCAGGCGTACTTGAAGGATTTCACTGGGTGTTACCAACAATGATTCAGTTTTATAATTGTGCTCAGTTTGATTTACGGAAAAAAAAAGACTATTTTTCCTCATATTTTCAGGTAGACCACATTGAAGGTACAGAGTATATTATCTGTATGAAAGGGAAAATATTTGCCTCAGATGTTATCTTCTCTGCAGATATCTGGTGTCCCTTCTTGTATTGTACATGTGCCTTTTCAGCTAGGCTTGTCCTGATGATTCTTTCTGTAATTATTTGTATTATAGAAGTGTTAGCGTTTCCAGACTTACAGCGACAACCATTTCGGAAACCTAATGATGTGGTCCTTGCTTAGAAGAGCTTACAAATTTAAAAGGTCAAGAGAAGATAACACAGATGGATGCAACAGATGAAGTAAGAACCACTTGGATCCCTGATGCTAGATATATGAGATTTCAAGACTAGATAAACTGTTCACAGATATGGCAAACAGCTGGCATCATATCCATGGATCACTAGGATCAAGTCCTTTCTGTATTGTGCCAGCAGAAATTCACTATGAGTCCAAATTTTTCTCAAGTAAAGGTCATTTCTTACTTTATTTTGGTTGAAAACCTAAATAAGAAATAAAGTAGCCTCTTTGACTTCCTCAATCATGCTGGATTACAAGGAATTAAACGAATAAAAGGTAAATAATCAATAAAAGCCTCAAGAGACATTCAAAAAGTGCAGCATCAGTACAAATCCATTTATAACTTCATATAATTCAAGCAAATCTCTAGCTCATGAAAGTAAATAATTTGTGCCTCACCTGGCACCTTTCCACTACCAACATCTGAATACATTTGTTATTCTAAGTTTCACAGAACACCTGAGAGTAGGTAAAGAATAGAGATCACAGCAAGCACAGTTGAAGTCTAGCTACCGTGGCAGCTGAGTACCACATGATGATTTAGAGCCCAAAGCTGGGCGTAACAGAACAGCTTGTTGATCTCCTAGGGCAATGTGATTATCTGCGCTGTGATTTAAGCTCAGTTAATGTGTCTAGTGTGAAATACATTTGACTCTGCTCCAGTTTCTCAGAGGATGGCATTTCCAGAAACCTGGTACCCTCTGCTGCAGCATCATTGGTACTGAATTCAAATAAAAGCAGTTATCTTGTTGGGGCACCACCCTCTCCTACAAATCTAGGAGGAAGACCTCTCACCCACATGATTCTAACTAGGTTTACCAACATTTGCAGGTATGAAAGGTATTTCAGTGTTTGGTGATGGGGTTGTACTCCCAATACTTTGTTAAAGGGGGAGCTCTGAAGTTCTGCAGAAGAAACCAGGTGCACAGAAACAAAGACCTTTTTAAGGTTAACAGCTAGATGAAAACTCAAGATTAAACCTTTCTTTAAACATTCCTGTGCCTACAGCTCCTCTCAGAAAACAAGTGTGTAACCATATAAACAAATTAAAGCATAAATGGGAACTGGACACACATTTAATCCACATCCCAGCCTAATTCCACTGCTCACAGACTTAAATATCCTGGTCAGCCAAACACAAAAACTATGAAGAGCTACTCCCAAAGTGTTATTTAGCCTGTTCTCAATTATTTGAGACCCACCAGGCACAACATGATCTCCAATAAAACTTCACAGATGTTTAGACCCTAGTGTTGAACACATTTTGGGACATGGTATTCTTAGTCATTCACATTGAGTCATAGAAATTTCACACAGTCTCTATGAGCAAGGTGATTTGTCCACTTCTCAGAATGCTAATGTTTGTGTGCCAGTGACTGTGACCTCCTCTTGTAGGATATGGTCTAGAGCAGAAGTGCCTAGGGGTGCAGGTCAGAGAAATAGAACCTCAGACTTCCTTAAAATGATACAAACTTCCAATCTCCCAGCACTGGGAGTATAAGATCCAGCTAGCAAAGTCTTTTGGTTTATCCTTGCAAAGAACATGCCAGCACTACAAAACACAGATGCCATGAGAAATTCAGCTTCACATAAATATTCGCATATAAGTTCCCACTATCGTCCATGGAAATCTATTCTGTACATTCAGCAGAGTCTAATAACTAGGGAGTGATTTCATCCTAAAGCAGGTATATGGCCTTGGTTCAATTTGGCTAAAAGCAAGCACGCTAGCCAAGATCTTCATGGCAGGCTGGTATATACAACATGGAACCTACAGGCTATACATGCTCTTCTGGTGCAGTAGCTGGGCACCAGATGAGATATTGGCTAGATCTGGGATATAGCTTGGATGAAGGCACTGAGATAGAGACACCTTGATTTAGGAATACTAATCTGTGATCCAATTGTCACAATACAAATCTAAGGCTGATGATCTCTATCTGTTTGCCTGGCAAGACAAATGGATAGGGATAGATTACTCCATAGTTTTTCAAGGGCAGGAAAGAATTGAACAGGATCCTAGAGACCCTCTTATCTACAGGATAAGAACATCCATAAACAAAGCAGCTCTAACCTAGTAGGGTTACTGTCCTTCTGTGTTTGTCAAGCATTGGTTGCAATGCTCCTAGATTCCCATTTCCTGAATCCATATTACAGTAAAGCACATTGCTCAAATACTTGACTACAGCTTTACCTAGTGATTTCACCGGGCTTCAGGCGATCTTCAGAGAGATTCTAGTCCAAGGGCAACACTATGCAGTTGCAAAAATTAGCATAGTTGGTAGCTCTGTTGCCACATCTGTGTTTGTCTTTGTATTAGTACCAACAATGTGCCTGAAAATGGCAAATTACAATAGTAACACACCAGAAATCAACACGTGAAAAAAATGAGGAGGGATCAAATCTAAATCTGCTTTTGAGGAGGATTAGTAGATGCATGACCAGCAATTTTAACATGGGCTATGAAAATAATGAAATAGTGGGAAAATATATGCTAGGTGGGCCATTTCACAGAATGACCGAACAGCTGAAATTGGCAGGGACCTCTAGAGATCATCTGATGCAACTCCCCTGCTCACACAGGGTCACCTGCTGCTCCGGGTGTCTGGATATTGCCCAGGACAACATCCAGCTGGTTACTGAGTACGTCTAAGGATAGAAACTTCCACAGCCTCTCTGGGCAACCAGCCCAGTCCAGAGTTCAAACACTCTCACAGTATATATTTATGTATAAAAATAATAATAAAAAAAATCCTTGGGTTTAAGTGGAATTATCTGTGTTTCGATTTGCACCCATTGCCTCTTGCCCTGTCACTGGGCACCATGGAGAAGAGGCAGGTTCCATCTCCTTTACTGCCTCCAATCAGACGGTTCTATACATTGATAAGATCTCCAGCGAGCCTTCTCTTTTCCAGGCTAAGCAATCCTACCCCTCTCAGACTGTCCTCATACTGCTCAATCACTTAATCATCTTTGCAGCCCTCCACTGGACTTGCTCCAGTAGATCCGTGTCTTTCTTGTGCTAGGGAAAACTGTACTTTGGTATAAATGTGTAATGGAGACTGAACTATGGGTGTGGCAATTTATGCTGGTTTACAAGTCTTACGGTTTTCTAGATTATCATATAGCTCTAACTGTACATGAGAAAATTATCCTTGGAACTCACAGTTCTCAGTTATACACCTTTAAAGTTATTTATGCTCCGTATAGAGCTAAACCAGGAAAAGTGTACAGCTTTAAGCTACCCTTCTGGCTCTACATCCTCACTGAAGAAAAGATGTACCCACTGCTGCAGTGTATTAAATCAGGATCAGGGACCCATTAAGTTGGATGCCTAAGCAGAAAACTTGGACTCTGATAAAAAGACCTGACAACATGTCTTTTGGCTACTACTTGCTTCAGCTAAAAAACTAATCATGTTACTTTGCTGTATTTCAGTTGAGCTTTCTTTTTTGTATATACAGAACTTGACGATTAATTAATGAAAACAAAGAAAGTCTTTTCGTTCTCCCTTTTTATACTACATCTTCCCAAGGCAGGATCCAGATTGCCAGATCCAGCTGAAATTAGAGTCCCAAGCTATGGTCCTTCTTGTGTGAGACAAGTATAAGTGAGTTCTGTGCCACAGAGTTTATAGAACTGAGAGGAAAATGAAGTTCAAACTGCAAAAAATGTTCAAGGCCAATGGCAGAAGGGAGCCATAACCAGGACTGTAATACAGAGTCTCTCGATTCCCATTGCAAAATAGTGTCTGTCAAATCCTGTGAAGTTTGAAGCTGAATGAGAGCTAAGAGCTGTCATCTCCTCACCTCAGAGTATGATACCCTTCAGAGATTTGTCAGTGACTTGTTTGTAACTTGGAAAAGAAAAATGCAATACGGCTCAATACCCTTTAAAGTTTACCACCCACAGATTTATGTGCTGAATTGCGTAGACTAGCCTCACAAAACACCTCCTAAGTATATAACCACGCTCCTCTGCCCATTCAGGATCTCTACAAGCACAGCTCCTGTGATAGCTAGTTCTCTGGCATGTATTCCACCTCTAAAAAGACCTCATTCTTTCTCTCAAGGTCTGCATTGCTGCTGTGCTTTTAGGAAAAGAAATTGAATTCATTTCAGTGTAATGCTGCCTTGGCATAACCTGGTTAGAGACCTCAGCTGAATCACTCCTTTAAAGAAGGAGCTTCCTCCCATGCATGCTGTAGTCCTCAACCCCGAGGCAGGCGAATGAATCAGACGATCATTACAGCATCAGCTGTCGCCTCCTTCACCTCTGCTAGGTCAGAAAACTTTGTATCCAAGTCAGTCAACCGCGTGATCAAACCTGAAGCGTCAGAAGTGAAACCATTATCCACACAAGAATGGCTCTCAGCGGGGACGGCCACCAGGAAAAAAAAAAAAAAAAAAAAAAAAAAGCCCAAATTTAAGCTCAAATGGAAGCTACCTACCTCATAGATAGAAGCTGCTACATGACCTGTTGTGCTTCCGTCAGAAATCCTTCCCTGATGTGTCAGTTGACAAGGATATGGCACTAGGAAGGTGACAGGCAGCTTGCTGGACTGACAGTACAGTTGACATCATTAGATAAGGAAAAAAAAAAACTCAATGCAATATTTACTGGAAGGAGAAAAACAAAAGCAAACCAAAGCAAAACCAAAGCCTGCCCCCATACTGGGGACACTGTCATGGGGCACTGCAATACCAACCAGGCGAGGTAAGCAGGCATCCTTCTGTACGTGCACACAGGCACAGAGCTTGTCATTCCACCTAAAGTTCAAGGGGAAGCAGTTAGTGAATGGTTTGTTAAGAGCAGAGAATTTCCCTAATTACCTCAAACCATCTCAGCTACAAAGCTGCTTATATATGACTGTGCCAGGAAGATACCTATTAAAAAAAGAAAAAAAAAATCTGTGGCAACATGGGGTTATTTTATTCAGACTCTAATAAATGAGAGATGTTATATTAAATAAATGTGGGAGAGAAAAGCCCTTGGTTACAATTATCTTCATAATCTGATTCCTACTGAAAGGAGATACACTGAAGAAAGGACTGCGCAAAAGATGGTCTTCTTATTTTATAGATCAAGGGCAAAAGAAGTTGCCTGACACAGTGGAATATGCATCTGTATGATTTACCAATTATATATTCCACTTAATGTCTAAGCATCTAACAAGATGGAGAAAGTGCCACTATCCAACTGTCACTGTGAGGAATATAGGCTGGAGAAAACTGGATGACTTGCCCATGAAAGAACTGATCCCAGAGCTCCCCAGAGTCGCCACATTGTCTCAGCTCTCTTATTTTCTGTGCGCTGTAGTTGATGAATAGAACAGTCTTCCCCTGAACGAGTCTGTAGATTTGCCATCTTCTGATCTTCCACCATTGCTGAAAGGAAAAGGAGGAAAAAAAAAAAAATAACCAAAAACAAACACCACATTTCTGTCCAGGAAACCAAATCAAAGTTCTTTTGCTACATTTTGCACAGTTTCTAATTGTGGAGAGCTTTTAGTCAGAATTTAAACATCTCATGGTGGTTTAGCTTCACCCACTTTGGAAAGGACCGTCCCAGACACCAGTTGAAGTGACCGATGTCTGCGTTTAAGTGAGCTTTTGCAAGCAGTGTTCCTGCAGTTTCAGCTTAGCATCCAGACAGATAAAATACATCACTACTTGATACTCTAGAAACAACTGGTGTTCAGTATTTTCCCCTCCAAAGTGAAATCTGCCTCCCTCCCCCAGCAAAGTCCTTTCTAAACCAGGGATGCTTAGAAGGACAGGAGGGCACTGGTATTATATTTGAAGCAGCTTCACTATTACAGAGAATTGCCACATCAGCTGAAGAGGTTACAAAAATCTATTTTAACACAATCTACCTGCAATCTGTTTTCAATGACTCCCTTAAGACTCCTTAAATGTACATGCTCCAGACAGTTCATAATAATCACTATATTTTACCATCCACTGATGATATCAGGTCCTGTGAGTAAAACCTCTACCGACTACAAAAGGGAGACCGTTTAGCAATACCCTTCTTTGCTGCTACCATGACTCTGCGAAGGACTGTTAGATTCCCCTTCTCTGCTCCTCCTGTCCCTATCCAGGGGCATTATTGCCAAAAAGCCTTGCAAAAGTGCTTTTTATTTCCAATTACACACACGAACAACAAAGCCAAATGGTCTGTAAGAACAGTGATATTTCTTGCTAAAAGGATGTATGCCTTTTTATTAAAATAAGGAACCCATCCCTCTCAGTTTTTCACAAAATACCTTTTTGCAATTGCCACCTCTTCCGAAAAAAAGGAAAATTAGAAGGCTCTGTGCCAACCAGGAGCACTGACAGTTGAAGATGACCAATAATAAATGGAACAATTTATTCCTCCTTCAGATCCCCATGCCAAGAGAAATAAGAGCAGTGATTCCAGAAAAATATAAAATCAGGATGAGACCAAAGTAAATGAAGCAAGGAAACCAAAGTACTCACAAACTCTCTTAATAGAACGTTTTAATGGTATTTATACAAAACACCGCTGCTGCAGAAAACAAGGCAAAACCTCACTTCCTGGTGAGGTTTAACAGGACGACTGTTGACAAGTTATTCAGTGAGCACCACAACTGCTAAAGTTCGGTTTCCTACCAGGTGGTGCACTGTGCTTAGACACGTGCGACGGTGCTCGTAGCCTCGCTCCCTGCGGCTGAAACCGCTGTCTGACACCCCCTGCGGACACTCCTCCGAGTAGGAAATCTACCTTTATGCAACATGCAGGAATGTTATCCACCTTTAATACTTGTACTCCTCCAGTCAAAACCTTTAGTAGTTGTTTCGAGGGATTCAGAAGTTATTAGAGACAAACACACAGTATTGGGCTACATGGAGATATAAAGCCAAGATAGACATACTAAATTAAAGATTCTTACGGATGTTAATCAAGGCTTTACACTACTGAAGAAGGGAAAAAAAACTTTTTAAAAAAGCTTATTTTTTGTTTTGTTCTGCATAATGATACTGTGCTAAGCATTAATAGCCACTTGATTTTACAAAATGTCAGTATTCTGTAAATCAGGATTATATATATATATATATATATATATATATAAAATGCGTGTATATATACATATGTATGTATATATACATATAAACATACAATACACACACAGACATACACGTACACACACACACACATGCAAAATTAAAACAATTCCATTGGTGTGTGAACTTTTAAGAAGCATTTTCAAAAGTATTTGTATTTAGGAGACTCCATGCATTTACTTACATGTAGGACATTGTAGAGGTCCCAGTGCTATACTGTTCTTTATGTTATGTAAGTTCATGGGAACAGCACATGCAGATCAGCCTAAAGACAGTCATTTGTTGGATTCATATCCAGACAGTTTCTCAGCACTCAGATCATTCATCTTCTACAAAATTGTTTGAAAAATACGTTGAAAAAATACGCAAGGTCACAAAATATGGCACAGCAAGCATGAAAAACAGGTGAATGTACTCTCTAGATTCTGTTCTACTGACTCAGACTAGTCTTAAACAAGTCTTTTCATTTCTGTGCCTCAGGATCTTCATTTGTAAAGTAGTCAGTGATTTACACTGTTAGTGTCTTTCTAAGTCTTACGTATCATATACAGATCTCATTTTGGGTTCACATGCTAACACCTAAAATTGTCAAAATACACAGTTTCCATAGGGTGTTGCATGGTCCAGAATATGAACAGGTTATTATACTCACTTCAAACATCATTATTAGTGACCTAGTGAACAATTGTGCTTTCATTTGTAATGTGTCTATAGAAGTAACATTTAACACTTTATGAACTTATTTGCAAAGTGGAATCTGAGGATGAAATCTGATTAATTTGTTTCTGTAAGTTACAAGCTGTAGGATCAGGTTTATAACACAAACATAAGCTGCCTTTTGGGTTTATTATAAGGGATTATCCTTGGCTTCTTTGGCCTACTGGTGCAGTGGCTCACGCCCATGTTGTTCATAAATAGTCTTGGGTAGGGGAAAGAGGACGTTGATTAACACCTGTAACAGAGCCTGCCCTGAGTATACAGCTCACCTGACTTTGAGGATTGTGTCTTTATTGTGATACAAACACTGTCTTCAACAGTCCATCAACCAGTGCAGCCTTAGAAGATCAGACTCCCACTAGCAAGTGGAAGGTAAGTTTGAAAACAGCAAGTCTGCTCTCGGTACGCTGCTAAGATGCTACTCTGACAGTCTTTTAAAGGTGTGTGGTCTGCACTAGGCAATCCTCAAGGTTGTGAAGATTCCCAAACCTAGGCGGCTAGAGGAGGGGTGCTGTCTCAGAAATTATTCAAACCTCCCCAAGATACCTCTTATGAAGCCATTTATCGCACAGGTATTCTCTATAGCCTGCGGATCTCTGAGGATCTCTGAATCACTGTAACAGAATTATGGACCAGTTTCACCAGTGAAACTCAAGATGCCAATAAAAGGGAATTCAGAAGCCCAGAGATATAGCCATCAGAAGGGACATACAATAAGACATAATTCTGAGAGCTCAACTGGACAGTAGATGGGAGAACACAGCTAGGCACACCAGAACTGCTGTACAATGTGCAACCTGCACTAGGGTGCTAATGGCCTTCCTACACATAGGTCACATTACAAGGCACTGTTCTGAATGCCCAGCCTGGCACTGCCGGCCCTCTGAGAGCTAGCAGAGCTCTCAGCTCTGGCTCCTGGGACAGAAGGCAGACACAAGAAGCCACCTGCACACTCTTACTTTAGGGCTGGAAGAATATAGTCTGACAAACAGCTCTTTTTTTCTAGCAGTAAGGATGCTTTCTGCCTGCCATACAACTTGGAAACATACCCTTCCTCTTCCCTAATAGACTTTCATCAACCACTCTTCCTGTTCTTTCAAATGTGTACAAACTAGAAACATTAACCTTTTTCCTCATAAGAAATAATAGAATTAATTCTCTCAAATCTCTTCTCTCATGAACACGTTGTTCTCATCAATCCAAAAAGCAATCCGTCCAGCCAGCTCCTTGCATCCCAGCAAAGCTCACTTTCCTTTCCCTCACAAGCCAGACAACTCAGTTTTCTTAGCTTACTCTGCCTTTTGTCCTCTATGCGTCTTTTCCCTTTTGATCTCTGCAAGATTACTAGTAAGCCATCTATAATGGAAGATACCTCAGCTTCTGCTCCGTTCCTCTTTCTGACTCCCATTCTCCTACAAGTCTGCGTAGAAGTCAACACATCATTTAAGATACAAAAGTACACTTACTGCAAAATATCTAAAAAGTGAATGTGCAGTGAGAAAATAAAACAACATCCTACCAGCCCAGTCCCTGCAGCGTCTAGTGAGCTGACTACTGGAAGGACAGAGAAGAGCCAAGCTGGGGCCTCAGTCCACATGCAGCGGGGACAAGAGCAGCAGTGCATTCCAGGAGACTCTCCTACTTCTGTTATCTTCTAAGTGTAACCTATGCTCCCCACCTCCCACTCCACACCTTCTCAAAAACAAATTTCTCACTTAAGCTAGGCTGTCACCCCTGTGACAAAGGTGACCTTGAGGGTCATTATTTCTGAAATGGAAAGGAGGGGGAGCATATGTTTCCTAAATCTTTTAGCCTAAATTGCTTCTTTGATTCTATTCACAAAGGTCACAGAGCCTGTACAGCTCAACTGCGACCCTTGATCAGAAATCTGGCACCGCTCTGACAAACTGAAAAACATAGACATCACCATGCATCACAGCATCAGTCAGTGTTATAGACCTCCTGTAAAATTAAAAAAGCAAAGGGTAGTACTCAGTGTTGTGAATATAATCTCTTTATAGGTAGCCAGACAAATCATCATAGGACAGAGAAGGACAAAACCTCTGTGATCGAGATGGGAAATTGTCCCAGTTTTAAGGACTGACTGCTGGTGCAGAGCATGAGTACTGCAGAGCTAAACCTGGACGGAAACTCTCTCAACAGCTAGGTATTTCCTTCTGGAGTTTCCTTCAAGAGAACTGGAGAAAGAAAAACTTAAGACCTATACAGTGGAGAGGGCCAGGGGACCTCACAAATTGAGCTGAATCAAGCGTGGCTACATCATACAAATCAACAAGTTCTGCAAACAGGTAGGATACCCCTTCAAAATAAAGGGGGAGGGGGGAGAGGAAGGCAAGTGAAGTCCATGCTCTCAAAAATATCCCAGGAAGATATTACAAAGCACCACATGCAGGAATAATTAATGGCGAATGGAAGCAGCAGAGAAATATTTCTGCCAGATGGACTAAGACAGAGAAAAGCTCACACAAAGAAATGGTAATTACTACTTCTTCAGAGAAAACTAAACTGAAGACAGCAACTACTACTGCGGTTCCTCCCAGGCTGTTCTGTTTTGCCAGCTAGCACAAGCAACAAGTAACTAGGATAATATACACCCTCTAAGCAGCAAATAATCACAGGGGCTGAAAGCAATGTTGTGCTTAACTAACAACTTTGGGTAATATGCTGAAATAACTCTCAGGGTCCATTATAGCCCTAATGGGTTTTCTTCCACCAAAGCCCTTGGGTGTTTGTCAGCAGAAGCAGAAAGCAGGCCTGCCTCAGGAATATCAGTCAGATTGAGATCAGTCCTTATCTTTATAATTGGGAAGGCTTTCCTCCCAACTTAAATTATTATTTAAAAAAATACATGAATATAATAGTACCCTTTGAAGAGATCCACACATTTATAAAGAGCTAGTTACATTGCTGATCATTCAGAACAGATTCATTATGAACTCAATGTGTGGCATAAAAGTCATTTTTTTCAGTGGCCTTATTCTTGCAGCAAGAAAACTGAGTACTTAAAATCCTTACAAAAAATCCAAAAGTTATGAACATAACCTTCTAGCATGCTAGGCTCAGCAGGCAAGATTAAAAAGACAAAACAAAACTCCTCAAAATTGCAACAACAAAGAGTTTATTAGAGTCAGGAATATATAATCACTGTACAGAGAACATTCATAGTTAAAGTGTGAAATACTGAACCACTCACTGTGCATTCTGGTTGCTGAGCTTGCTAGTGATGATTTAATTGGCTGCCTACAGCTCGCTAACTTATTAGCGCTTAGAAAACATTTTTGTAAGCAGCGAAGAAATGATTGTCCTTTCTAGACGATAACATTGCCCAAGGTAGGGAATAAAGGATCACATGAATTACGTTTAAAAACTTACTCAAGATACAAAGTTGGTGAGAGGAGAGAAGACTGTCAGTTTTTTCTTTTTCTTTTCTGTATTTTGTGGCGTTTCTGCTGTATTCTGTACACAGTCCAGTGCAGCAGTAATTTTCACTTTTAAATAAGAAAATATATTAACAGATACAAGAATTAACCATCTAATGCCAGTCTCTTCCAGTTATCTTTGGTTTGGGAAGAAGTTGCTTACTTCAACCATTATGGCTCAATCATTTTCACTAGAAATAAATGTAGTAATATCTGAGCCTAAAGCGTGGTATAAAGAAACATTTTCCTTTAAAATATGGTTATTTTTAAACCTTCAAATAATGTACTCAAAAAAAGCCACTCTGTCTCCTGAGCTGTCAGCTCTCCACGCTACCGAATGTGCAGCCTTTGCCTTCTACAGCTGTTTGGGAAGATGTCCGCAAGGTGTTTGAGGAATCCCCTTCATCTCACGCTGAGGCTCGTATCCACCTCAAGTAGACGAAAGACTTATTTTCTCCAATACTAAAAGAAAACAAAAAACACAGCAGTACATTTATTCAACCTGTTTTACTCTCAGAGAATAAAAAAGTTATGTGGAAATTGAACTTTGAGTTTAAAAACATTGTAAAGTGCCTAAAGGCAGGTGATTTTCACAACTCTTCAGCAGAACCAACAGCCAGGAAACTAACTCTATCTGCCACTTGAGAAGTAGTTTATCTACACAGTCCTGCTGGTACATTTCCCCTGTTTTATTTGGCATGAAAGATCTGCTCCTCCAGCAGGAGAAACGGCAGAGCAGCTCTGTATTGAAGGAAAGAAACTATAGCTGCATTCTAGATTGCAGCAGCACTGGGAGAGGAATGCTTAGAGATACCTAAAGCCAGTTAAATTGAGTTCACTCCTAAACAGACAGCAACAAATCATTAGTATAATCCTAAACCAAGCACCTACACTTCAGTCCTCCCCTCCTCCTCAGGTTTCACTTTTATATCACTATTTAACTTATAAATTTACACAGAAAATAAAATGAAAAATTAGTCACATTAACTGGAGATTTTTTCTCTTGCAGAAGAAAGAAACAAACAGTTAAAGTGAAAATGGCTCTCTGGGGAGAAATGGCTACCCAGTCTTCATCAATATGAACTGAAATTAGTATGTGCTTTTTCTTCTATTGAGAAGTCTTGTACAGTACCATCAATTTATATTCTGTATGTTGAATTTAGAAAGACCCTTTTTTTGATATCCATTAAGACGGAAAGAAATAAATACGATATAAAAAGCCTATAAAATACGTGATTAGATAACAGGTTAAAGATACATTAAAAACTAAAGGCTTAATAACACAGCTTTGAACTGAATCCAATTTACAATATTGTTATAGAAGAAAAGTATCAGTTGGATGCCAAAACATACAGACTGCTTTATACAAGAGTTTCACTTACTATAGCATGACATACTGAACACTGATACACAGTGCTCACTAAACAACCAACCTTACTGAAAGCTGAAGGGCATTTCAAATGAAAAATTGCATGACTTATGGCTAATTTGGCTTTAAGTATGCATCCTAACACCTGTGTAAGAGCTTTTTTTTTATTTTTTATTTTTTTATTACTTTTTAGGGTAAGGCCACTGGTAATTCAATGCAGTATTATATATGAAAAAAATGAAAGCTTCAATTGGGCATTGGGTAAGATGACCACTTTACTGCAAATTCAATTATGCATTAATTGTTCATTTATTCAACGATTTACAGACTCTGTAAAAACTCCAGCAGCACGTTCTTACAAAGAAGGTTGCCTTAGACAAAGAGCACAGATAACGATTTTTGACTAATGAAGTACTAAATATCGCTGAAGTATCCTAACTTGCTTGTAATATGTACAGAACAGACATTTATTACATTTAATTCTGATACAGTTTTTGGTAAGGTTTTTCTTTTTTTGATGTAAATAGTCCTCAGATTCTTGTCAATTTATGATTCACTTCTGACTATTCCTCTTGCATCTTCCTCATTTTATAAGCATTAAATACTGTTGTGGGGGGGGGGGGGTTTACAAGTGTAGTTATTTACAGAACATGAATAAAGGCAATAATCTCAGCTCTGAAACTAGCACAAGAATCCTACATTGTGTGGAGTCAGGAGATGCCTTAGGTACTTATGAAGAAAGTCATTACATTTTAGGCATCTGATGCCAAGAGTAGAACAGGAAAGCCTGAAGGACATGGGTGCCCAAACTATAGCACATGCAGAAGGTTTAGCACATCAGGAAGAACAGTCCCCAAAGCCTCCACACGAATTCCAATGTCAGTCAACTGGAAGGGTGAAAAAGCTTGAAGCGAGACAATCAGAGCAGGCCCACACTAGAGGCTGTCACATCTGCTTACTTGTTATCCAAAGTGCAACACTCATGTGAGCAGAGCTTGTTTTTTTAACTCCCAAAATATGAACAGAAGAGTGTGCCTGCTGTTATATATAAAAGTCTACAGCTAGAACACTGTTACTTGGAGCTAAAAGCCTTGGGTTTAAATTCTTGAGTCTCTTTAAATACTCTGAACAAATGTATCCTGTGATTTTTAAAAGCAGTCGTAAATGCTGAAAAAAAAATCCAGCAAGAGCAAGTCTAACTGGAATAAGAAAAGGTCACCTGAATCAAGCCTGTAAACTCTGACTTACTAATACAGCTTCACAAATGCAGTAACAATTATCTGGGAGAGTCTGGCAGTCACCTAAAAACAATGAAGCAAAAAGATTATGTCTAGAGGAAAAAAAAAAAAAAAAGGTGAGTGTCGGGATGTAATTAAAGGAAAGGTCTAAATACCTACTGGATGCACTTTAAAATTTAATCTTGTATCATTGCAATGGCATGAGCACTGTTCTTTTTAAACCTCAAAGCAGCTGCTAGATGTTTTTCACTTTGCTTATGGTATTTCACCCTACATCCTGCAATCAAAGCAATGCACCATAACTGACAACATATATGCAGTATTTCCACATAATTACATTTCCCTTTTTCATGTGAAAAAAGATCATCTCTATTAAATATATATGCAGATAGAGATGACATTTTTACTGCTTATCCTGCTATTGCTGCTCTTGAAAATGAAATTTTAGTTTACAGCAAACAATAAATTAGGTGGAAGACCTTTAGCTCAATGGATAGCCATAAAAACTGTTCTCATTAGATTTTAATCAGATTTTGATCAGCCTCTTGAAAAAGGAATTGATTAAAAAATACTGACACTAACTGGCTCTTGAGATCAAAGTTCCATTTTCCCTCTGAATTCCATGTCTTGACTAAAACTAACACCTAAGGCAAACTGACAGTGTAATATCTTAAATTCCTAATAAAAACAAACTAAAATTTTCAGAAAGCTTTAAGAAAAAAGGTATTATAAATTCAGAGATGAAATGAAATACTTTTGCATACATATTGAACAGGGGAATTAAACATTTTATTGTCTTGCAAGTGGTCTGTGGTAGGACAGCACATACACATGCAGCTGAACATTTTATTCTTCATACTACAGGACACCATGAGAAGAGTTGGGCTCCATCTTCTTGATTCCCTCTTCTTCCTCCAAATCAGATATTTGTACACCTGGATAAGATGCTCTCTCCAAGTCTTCTCTTCTTTAGGCTGATTCCCAATTCTCTCAGCCTCTCCTCATGTGTCGGATGTGCCAAGCCCTTCAATCCTCTTCGTGGTGCTTTGCTGGATTTGCTGTAATAGGTCCTTGCCTCTCTCGCAACGGTGAGCACAGAACGGGACACAGCACCTCAGACAGGGCCTCACCAGTACTGATTAGAAGAGAAGGATCACCCCCTTTGACCTGCTGACAATGTTCTTTCTAGTGCAGCCCAGGACAGGGTCTGCCTTCTTTGCTCCAAGGGTACATTGCTGGTTCATGAGCCACATAGTGCCCACCGGAATCCCCAGTGCTTTCTCTATAAAGCTGCTTTCCAGATTGTCTCCCAACCTGTCCTGGCACATGAGGTTGTTCCTTCTCAGGTGCAAGAGACAGCACTTTCGCTGAGCTTCACGAGATACCTTTTGGTGCATTCCTCCAGTTTTTCAAGGTTCCTCTGAAAGGCAGCACAAGCATCTGGTGCATCAGTCCCCCCGCCCCTACACACACACACTTTTGTATGGTCTCCAAACCCACTGAGGGTACTCAGCAACATCTCATCATCCAGGTCATTAATGAAGATGCCAAACAATATTGACCCCAGATCAACCCTGGGGTCCACCTCCAGTGATTGGCCTCTAGTGGACTTGGGCTTAGAGTTGTGATCAGTAGCACAAACAGATCAACTAGTTTTCATATCACCTCAGTGTCCCTTTATCTAGTCCATATTTTAGCACTTCACATATGAGGATGTTATGGAAGTCAGTGTGGAAAGCCTTGCTAAAGTCCAGATAAATAATATCTGCTGTTTTTCCCCTAACCTATTGTCCTACTTACTTTATCACAGAAGGCTATCAAGTTGGTCAGGTGTGATTCCCCCTTCATAAATAAAAGCTGACAACTCCCAGTCACCAGCTTGTCTTTCATGTGTTTGGAAACATCTTCCAAGGTAATTTGCTGCATCACTTTCCCAGAGACTGAGATGACGCTGACAGTCTTACAGCTCCCCCCACCTATCCTCTTGCCCTTCTTGAAGACAGGGATGACATTTATATTCTTCCAATCTCCAGGAACCTCCCCCAATTGCCATGACCTTTCAAAGATAATCAAGAGCCTTGCAATGAATCTCAATCAGGCAGTCTGCAGCACACCAAAAAAATGTTGCCCATGTTGGTCTGCCTGCTAATTCTGACCCATGAGCTCTTAGCTGGCTCATTGTGCATCCTCAGGTAGAACTTCATGTATTCCTGCTCTTCTCACGCAAAAGGCAACTCCCCCTTCTCCAGTCCATCCTTTCTAAAGATCCTGTATCCATCCACGGTAGCACTCTAGTTGTGTAAGATGTCCCACCTCATCTCTGTGATCCTAGTAAGACTGTAGCCCTGCAACCGCTCACAGACCCTTAAATCCTCCTGTTTGTTCCCTATGCTGTATGCATTAGTGTAAACACACTTTACAGAGACATCCAGTCATGCTGATATTCCAGAAAAAGTATGAGGAGCTTTCCCATGACGCACTTCCTTATTTATTTGTGTATGCTTCAAGTAGGCCTTGTGGAGGTTTGCAACTATTGCAGAAGATGTAGGTGAAGAGCTCCTGGCTTCCTTCCACATGCCCTGCTGAGCAAGCTGCTGTGTCTGTTAGTTATCAGACAGCCAGCTGGAATACACAATTCAGAATACTGCACAAAAGGTTTATTCTGTCACACAGCATATACCTCTGCAGGAAGTCTACCAAAGGTAGGCAAAAAAAAGTAATTCATCCTCACTCATTTACTTCAAGACCAGAAGTTAAGGAGTTCTGGATCCTTCTCTCACAGAACTCAGGCTTCCCAATTTTCAGTTCTTACCCTTAGGAATATAATGAGTAACATTCCACCAAAATGAAGTAGTTATGTGCAATAAAACAAGTTAATATCAGAACTTAGAGCTTAACTCCTCAGTTTTCCTCCCAAAAGAGTTCAAAGGCACATTTTAAAAGCTCTTTCACTTTGTACTGGTTAGTTCTGTTTCCATGGCTTCAGAAGCAAACAAGTCTGTAGCAAGTGATGAACGAAGAACATGCTCAATCTCAGTTAATCAATTAAAAATCTTATTAAATCCTAGATGAACAGGCAAAAATTTGGCTCCCTTTAAACTACTTTTATTAACAGCCTTACCTGACAAAATACAATCACTGCAGTCATACTGGTTTAACATATAAAAATAACTGATTATCATTAAAAAATATACACACACACACATATATGTGTGTATATGTACACATGTGAGTATATATATACACACACACATATACATACACACACATTTTTTTCTCCAACAATGCGTACCTTACAGCAAAAGGTGTTACGAAATCCCAGGAAATACTCATGGTTCAAATTTTTAGATTTCTCTAAAATTCTCTCTGATTTCTCTAAATTTCTCTTTGATTAATAGCACAGCTATTAGTCAAAGCATACCTATCCAAAATACCTTAGACAGTATATTTGCTAAGGTACTTCAAGGAATTTTGCAGCACCACTGAGGGCTTGCTCCCCAGTCTTGGCAGTAAAAACACTGAACTTGTTGAATACAAACTAAAACAGCACAGAGCAACAAAATGTTTGAGGTTGGAAGGGAGCTCTGGAGATCATCTAGTCCAACGCCCCTGCTCAAGCAGGGCCACCCAGAGCATGTTTCCAAGGGTTGTGCCCAGATGACTTTTGAACATCTCCAAGAAAAGAGACTCCACAACCTCCCTGGACAACCTGTTCCAGTGCACTGTTACCTTACAGCAAAAAAGTTTTCTTACTCAGACACAAAACATCGTAAATAATGAAGGTAAGCACTGAACCTACTGTTTGCCGCATCTCACGAGACACCACCAACTAATAAGCTATCTCACCTGTGCGAACTTGTGTATCTGCTCCACCACAGCTGCGAAGAGGGCATGGACACTTTCATCAATTAGACTCTGCATATAATGTACAGCTTCTTCATCAGACAGGTCCAAACGAAACTTGTCTTGCACCTGGGGCAGGGGAAGAGATGAAAGATATTCATTCATGCAGAAAAAACTCTCAGCAGTTGCAATATGTACTATCACAGTTCATCTATACAGTAGCTGATATCATGACTTCAATTGTGGAAATTTAGTAGGGAATTAACTTCTAAATTACAACACGTTACTGGAAATTCACAACTTTGTAAGAAATGTCTACTTTTATATCTAAACCATCATGAAAATGGATAAGCTACAAATATTTTTGGTGTTTTCCCCCTTCATCTTCAGCTAATCATTTCCAAGTCCCAAGCCAGAAAGTCAGAGAAGCACTTGGACACAAGATTCTAAATGGAATTAAAATGTTATTTCAAAGCATTAAAAGATGAAAAAAGAGAAAAGACTCAAAGGTCACTGTGTGAGAATGAATTTCAGCTTAAAAAAAATGAAAACATCCTCAAAACGCCACACCTTCACATATACAAACTTGAAAGACTCTGCATGAGCCTAACAGTTTCTGAAAGTCTTTATTCTAAACTTAATTTTGGATAAAACTGTCATTTGGATATTGCAAGGCAATTAAGTAGAGAATATGGAATCAGAGGAAATTAGTCCTGTCAAAATTGATCTTTATTATCATAGGCGAGAACTTGATCAACTCTGATTACATCTGCCATCCATGAACAGCTGGTTGGAGACACTGCTACTCCTTACATCATTTTTTCTTTTGACAGCAACATATTTTAACTACTGTACCTATATTTTAGATGTGTTTTGCCTAGTACTTGCAATTGTATATGAATTAAAAGCTGAAAGCACTATATTTAAGAATAAAGCAACACCATCTAAATTTGCTTGTTTCAGCCTCAGGCAAAGCCTTGATCCATGAATATTTAGAAAAGTACAGTGAATGCCTTTTTGTGAATTCCAACCAACTCCATGGCAATTGTTCAGGACTACTCCAGATGTTATCTCCCACAAGCATTTTTACTACAGACATTTCTTTGGTAATATTCAAAACACATACAACTAGCAACAGCTTAAACACATCTACAGAAAAAGATTTCGCTTTTCAGAACTATGTTATTTTTAAATGGGAGGAACCCAAGTAAGTTTGGCAGACGTGCCTTCTCCCTCACATCACTTATGAGAGGTAGATTCATAAATAACCACTCTGGATGAGTTCTAATAACTGAAATACAGATCAGAGGAAATGCTACAAATAGTATAGTGTCATTTTCCAAGTTTTCAAAAGAGTAAGGTCTGCACATCAGGAATGGCAAATATTCACATTCCTTATAAAAAAAAGTGTTTCTTGCATAACATTGATAATTTGGGGAGCTCAATTTGGAAAGACATTCGCGCTATTCAGCTCGCAACGAGTCCATGATTTCTCAGAATAAAATCAAGCACTCTAAAATACCAGTGTCCTCTAATCAATCCTAACCCAAAACTTTAACATTCCTAGCCACTTGCAAAGTAGTGCTGATCATAACTGAAAAATTACCCAGAAATTTTATATTAATTGAAGAAAATGAACCATAGCTAACTAACCACTTATTTTATGCTCATAAGATAAAGTCAGAATGATGTAAGCTCTTGCATCCATCTAGTTCAGTCTCTTGCATAATTAGGTATAACCATATGAATTTTTTTGGTTGGTTGGTTTTTGTTTTGCATCAAGTCTGTAACTTATAGCTTTATTCATTAAAAAATTCTAAAAAAGACTTTTTTTTTATAACATGAGAGAATCTACACATCCTAGGTAAGTTGTTCTGATGATTAATTGCCCTATTTAAAAATCATGACTTATTTCCTATCTGACTTTGTCCAGCTTCCAACCGGAACAGTTGAACCCATTAAAACTGTTTACATTGAAGGAACTGCCCATGAAAAATCTTTCTCATGTAACAACTATCAAATGATCTTAACTTTCTCTTGATTAAACAAACCGACCGTAAGACAGAATGTCTTCCCTGAGCACTTTCCATTTCCTTACTTTTTCAAGTATTAGTAAAAATACTAGACAAATTATTTCAGCAATGTTCTTAATAAGGCTGTATTACTGAGATAATACAAACTGCTCTTCCCATTTTTAGCCATTCTATGTACCAAGAATAATGCAGATGCAACCACCCACTATGACAGCAAAATACTCAAGAGATTTCAGTTTATCATTACCCAGCATTCTTTTTAAAGGAAATGTATTCCAGAATAGTGACCTTCAGTGCTACAATAAAAAGCATGTTAGCCTGCCAAGCATGGAAAGATAACACCGTTTCATTCAAAATACAGTTGTAATACTGCTGATGTGCTTGATGTAAATATAAATTGAGTTTTTCCTCAACTTCCTCTCAAAAAGAATGTTGATCAATATGAAAGAATAGAATAAGGTATAAAAGTTCAAATTCTCAAGGAAGCAAGCAGCAGAGAGAATTATAAAATATTTCAGCCTAATATTATGGATTTTATCTTTGTAACAAAAATGGTAAGAAGGGAAAGTTTATTTTATCCCAAAGACACGCTTACAGAATTGACAACCAGTAAAGTACACAGTACAGTGCAACTGAATTTAATGGGACTATTCACACACTTACATTTATGCACAAGCTTAATACATTCCCAAATCAGAGTATGCAAGTCTACCATATCTATTTCCATGCTCACAGAAAAGGTGATGCAATGAACACTCAGCAAGAATGCTAACTGCACTTTCAAAAAGAAACACACTGTAATGACAAATTCTTTTATACAACTCTGGTCATAAGCACTTAAGCCATCTTCTAATCTTTTCGTAGATAAACATCTTCACAGAAAGTCTGGGAGTTACTAACATTAAAATGATGCCTTAGTCATATAGAATTAACGTCTACTTAAACTATTTACCGCCTTCTCCAGGAGCAGACTGGCACACTGTTAATGCACAGAAAAAAATTTACCCACAGTTAGATCTTAAAAATGTGTGTGCAATTTAACAGCAGGGTCAGATGCTGTTGACAACTATATCTTTGCATGAAAGTTTTTCAGCAATTAAAAGCAACTGCTGCAACCTGAGAAGAAATATGGCAAAATGAGAAATTACTTCTTGAACTGCAGCAGCAAGATTAATACACACTGAATTATGGTTCTAGTAACAAAACCAATAGTAATTGTTATCTGAAATCTCTCAGTTGCAAAGCAAATCATATGTTCTGAAAGCCAATAGTTTCTCACAGAGCTGGTGCTACGTAGCAAGATTTCTGTACGGTGTTTAAGAAAGGAAGCAAATTTTGGAGTCATGTTTTGATGAGCTATACAATTATCTCATTATAAACACACAGGAAGAATGGCCATCATAGACATATATTTGCAAGTTTGTATGAATTATAAAGAATTCTCACTTTAGCATTTTATTAAGCAGCTCTTCTTTGTTTACTGTTACTGTCATTTCTCATTGTTAAGAGAGAGAACAGAAACATACTAGATCTATTTGAGCTTTTGTTTTGTTTCCAGAAGGGAAAGTTTTAAACCTTGCACCATACATACACAGTAATTTTAAACATATATTCTATCAGGTCTCAACAGAAAATTTGAGTGTTTAAGAATGAAAGGGTCAGATAAAAAAAACTTATAAAAAGCAGGATAGCAATAATGAGGAAAGGAAAACTAAAAATGTCCAATCACCATATTAAAAATTGCAGTTAGACATCTAAGGTAATAGAAGGTCTATGTTCTTCATTCAGGTGAACTTATGTCCAGATTATCCTTCTCCTTTTTGGCAGTTTTGTATTTTTGGATGCATGATAAGCATAGGATTGAGGGATAATATGCAATTCAGAAATACTGCTAGCGTAGCTAAGCGCACTTCACTGCAAGTTTTTAGATTTTTCACTTATACTTTGTTACTTAACCAACAACCTCTTCCTTCTCCTTCACCAAACACTGGAGTCATTCCTCCCCCTGCCCATCCCCCAAAAGTTTAATCTAACATGTAATATAAATCACAGCTTTCCTTATATTAAGCTCAGGAATTTGTTTTTGACAAGCAAGCATCTTCTAAAATGGAATAAAACGTAAGCATTCCCCAATCCCATTGGGGGTTTCAAAGACCATTGCTGAAATGGTATACCTAAACCATTAGGTACTAGGTACTTAAGGTTCAACAATAATCCAAATATTTTTAGGAAGTCTCTTGAAGCGTTTTTACACTTTTCAGGGCAGTATCTGTACCCATACTTCATGGACATTTATAGCCAAGCTTTATGCAATTACTGAAGAAGCAGACTATATACACAACAGGTGTTTCTCAAACAATCCTACTGATATTTCATTCTTAGCCTGAGTCAGTCATTCTGAAGCTTGCGGGTTGCTCTAGTATTTCTGCTTCCAGCAAGATAAACCGTCACTCCTGATGTGTACTAGCTACTAGCTACTTAATTATATCACTAGAATAAACAATTGCTCCTTGCAAGGTCGGCTACTCAAGAGAAGCTTCAGTATCGTCATAACATGCATTGAACATAAGCGTCTCGACCATCGCTACAATTTGAGGTAAATCATTTAACAGCAGAATAACAATATTTAGTGAGGCTTTCATGATTATTTTTACTACTTTGCCCTAAAATTATTACCAGTAGTCAGGATTCAATGTTCAAGTAGCAGAAAGAGGCTTTAAATTCTTGGCTTAACCTGCATCATGTTTCATCTTTTTTAGCAAAGGATTTTCTTGCTTTCTCCATTGCTCGATTGCAATATGTTCCAAACAACACATTATACAAACTACTCAGATGCTCTATTTGCATGAATATTTTTATTCAGAAGGCTATTCTGACATCAGCTGTTGTTTTCAAGACTTTCATTTGAACAAACTGCAGTTTCTAAACAAGCCTATGTACACTTTTGTAGCACTTTTCCAATAGAAGCCACTAAAGACATTAGTGAACATCTCTAAACTGAACTTCTACAAAAACAAGGGTTTCAGCTTCTTCATTATTCAAAAACGATATTGTTCCAGCTCAGAATTTCATCATTTTGGCCAAAAAATTATAGTAAAATAGATAGCATGACATGAAGTAACAGGAATAAAGGCATGTTCTCACACACAATTCACTTTATTCCCTATTTTTAGATTTTGAAATGAATTAGTACACATAGAAAAAAATCAGCAGTCCAGAAACAGAAAAGCTGTGTATGCAGCTGCAGCATCATTACCCAAATGGACAGAAAGATGAACATTTGTTGATGCAAAATAAGCTCAGTGTTAATGTGATACTGTTACAAAGAATAAACCTGTCTCACTTCCTCAGAGCAGCAAGTAAATACAAATATTGAGGCAGAACAGACTCTGATCAACCAAAATCGAGTTTATTTCTCTTACATGGGAATAAAACTAAATCTCCTCTCAGCATTAACAAATCTCAGAAATGTTTCAAAGCTCCACTTTTACAAACATTGCTATTTTCAGTCAGGTAATGATGGACAGATATCTACTGCTGCCTAAGAAAGCATGTCAAGCATTAGAAGTCTTTTCTGTTTCGCTAAATTGTGAACTCAGCACTTAATCATCCATTTACTGACTCCGGGGGAGGGCAGAGAACGGAGAAAGATGACAGGGAGTCTTACTACAACCCAGATGAAGAGACTTGCAAAATTCCTCATAAATTCACTCAGGCTTAGAAACAAAGTAGCTCAGAAACTCTTTGTTTCATATCCCTGTTTCAGCTTTTCTGCCTCTAGAACAGGAATTATTTTGCTTCGACATGCTCAATGTCAAAGACACACAATGAAACTCGCCTCCTCTCCCTTCTTGCCTGTTTCTAAACATTTCTACTGTTCACTTCTTACCAAGTGCGGTGAGACCTAGTTAGTGTTTGCACTGACCTGAAAGCACATAGGGTGCTCAACTTTGCAGGCAGAAAATTCTCTACTTTGCAGACTCGATTGAAATTAGCCTCTTCCAGCATATACTCATAGGTGCTATCAAAACTGGAAAGGGCTCCTTTCCCATACAGCAGTTACCCACGCTCGTGAGACGCCAGGTATTTGTGCCATATACTTCCACAATAACCTCACGGATAAGTGAAATATCTGCAGCATCTCTGCAGCACCTTCTTTAATCAATGGGCATTTGAAAGAGTTCAGTCAATTAGAACACTGTCCTTTAATGCCTGCTGAGTTCTTTGTGTGCCAGTGAATCACTGGTCCCCAATGTTTTCTAATTTAAAGGTCAAATTTGCTACGAAGGACAGATACGAGCCATCTGGCTTTCTTAACAAAAAATAATAATAATAAAAAAGCTTTTTTTCCCCCCACAATAGTTGACAAGGCTGAATACATCTGTTACATCTGTTACATCTGAAGAGCAATGGTCTACCTCTTCCGTACGTAAAATTTGTTTATAATTGACTGCAGATTTGAGTCACTACTACTAAAAATATGGCTAAATTAAAAAAAAAAAAAACATTTACAATTAGTATTGCAATGGCAAAAAAGGAAAAAGACAGACAAACAAAACTGGCAGAAACAAAAAGCGAGGGGCTGGCACTGTATCATCAGTTATGCATTGACAAGTCAGTATATACAGATTTTTGCCCAGTCTTTTTTCCTGAAAAAACAGAGAAGTGTAAAAAGATAAATGAGTAGTGGAAAATTTTAAAAGCAATTACCTCAGAGGCCAGAGAAAGGGAGAAGCAAACTGTGGAGAATCTTCTGCTCCTTTTCCATTTAATTTTATTTTGTGACATTTGTGAGCCAAACTGGATTTTCAAAAAGGCCTAACTCTGAGGGTGGCAGCAGGAGACAGTATCATGAACCATGAGGTGAAGCACACTGTCTGACAGTTTTTTTTATAAATAGTATGAGAGGACAAAAGGAGAAGATGAAAGGAACCAAAAAACCCCCAATAACTAGTTTTAAATTCTGTAGCCACATTTTGTAAAAAACACTGTACTGTTAAACAAAATGCCAAGAATTTTTAGAGGGTTCCTAAAGCTCAGGAGATAAAGGAGAAGGGACAATTTCCGTGTAGCTGGTAATCATTGTTTCCCGTTTTTCTTCTACTGGAAGAATAGGCTGAAACTGGACCGAGGGAAGTGAGCCCCCTCCTCACCCCTCCACTGGTAATACACATTGGAGATGGATAGCTATTTGAAATTAAGTTTTCTATACACATTGACAGAATAGTTGTGAAATTTGAAAAATTTGAGAGCTTTCGTTAATTTTTTCAGGCCAATGCCGACAATTCATTTTCATTCCAACTTTAGGTGTGAAAATGCATCATTAAGATCAGCACTGATTTAATTTCTGAACACAAATACTATGCAAAACAAGTGAGAGAGTACTGTCAGATTTTAATTTCTAAATCTGCATCTTCAAAGTCACTGGGAGTTTCTGGTACTTTAACACTAACAGGAAGAAAATGCACATTGTTTTCTTTTCCTGATAAGTAAAATCAATTATTGTAAAGCTTGTAACAAAACAGAATACAAGAAACAAAAGTGGCAAGTGTTATTTATTTAAAATAATTTTACTCTATCCATTGCTAGCCATACTGCCTGATTAGAGATGCATTTTGCAAATTTTATTTTCATTTACAATATGCATATTCTTGGAAAAATTAAGCCTCCAGCTTCAAAAATTAGGTATATTACCTTATGAAAGTTGGAGAAAGGGGAACACCAAAAATATTTACAATGCAAGACCTTACTTGGTAGCCTGTTGTTACATCTTACCATACTCTTCATATCAAGCAAGTATTTCTCGCCACATCAAATACCTCACGGACAATCAGAAGTAAGAAGGTGGCATTAGGTCACTTTGCAAAGCTGAAGGTTAGACTGGAAACCAAGCTAATATCCAACAACAAAACGTTTTCACTTTGAGGTATCAAACTGATTGTAGAAGAAAAATCTTTGTTAATTCACATCAAAGTAGTCCATAAAATTCACAAATCTAGTTCAAAGGAGAGTTCCACCAGTGAATGAATTAGCTCAGAATACATTCATTTTAAATATGTTATTATGTGACTTTTTTTTTTAATATAGTTAGGATAAACCCACATGAATGTAGTTAGAATAATTTATATATGCTCATAACAGCAGTGTAGGTTCAACTATGAAAAATCTCAAAACTGAGTATCACTTTACTGAAGAAATTATTCATTAAAATAATTGATTTATAATACTCTCTTCAAAAAACCTTTCTTGCTTCAAAAACAAAAATATATACTTTTTTTTCTACCACACACATTTCCTTGCTGTTTAATCACAAAGCAATAAAGCAGTATTCTGATTTATTATCAAGCTTCACTGAAGATAACCTGTCTTGCTTCCTCAGGGACTTGCCTTCAGCTGCCTTGGAGGCTACAGCCTCGCTAGCTTGCCAGCCCACAGAAACAAAAATGTGGGCTCTGCAAAACAAAGAATGAATATTGCTACAGCACCCATAAAAAATGAACTTCCACCTACACTGATAAGTAGCAAGCCTTCTTAGATTAAAAAGTTTGTAAAGCTCCACCTTTGTCCTCCATGAAAGTGGTATCATGGTTGAAATGACTATTGACTTGACTCTGACATCAAAGGTAATTTAATTTTACAGGTCAGTCCAAAATGGATCTTTAGCTAATTTGAGTCTGTTGAAATATATATAGATTTTTTGTTTAAAGCTTGGAAAGGAGGGAAAAAAAATCAATTGAGATGCTGAAAACATTTATTTAATTTTCCAACAGAAGGTATACTACTATCTTGTTAAATGACTAAACAAACTTGTCCCTCAGCCCAAGGGATGCAAGACACCTAGTTCCCTTTTTATTACTACTAACAAAGCTCATAACTGATTTGAGACAGGCTATCGGGCATTTAATAACCAAAACAGTTTTCCATTAAACACTGCCTCAAACTCAGCAATGACATATTCATCTTTCTGCAATGGATTAAGATGATTCCGATGCTGGATCATTTTATACTTGACTTGCTAAAAAGCAACTGTTTTTCTTCATAGTAAAAAAGAAATCAATAAATCAAAAGCAGAAAACTAAAGAAAAAAAATCCTCCCATTGACGCTTTGAACACAGTCACATGCATTTGGGAGGTCACAATGCCAACCTTATGGAAGGGTCCTTTGTTCACCTACTCTTTAGAGACCTTATTATAAGGTATAATTTTTGCACAAGTTGTATATTCAAAGTACTATTCTCAAATTAGAGGACCAAACTTGAACAGAATATTCTTTGGAGTTACAAGCAGCAGAACTGTCAAAAACCATGAAAGCTTATTTAAATGAAAGCTTATTTAAAATAACACTTTGGGAAAGGTTGGGGAGGGTTGTTTAAAAAGTGTATAAGATACACACAAAAACAACATTTAAAACAAGATAAAAATTAATCATCTTTCTGGTAACAGCTTACTGTTCATTTTCAAAGAACAAACTGTAAGCAGAATGTGAGAAAGTAAGATCTTCAGTATAGTAACTGTATCCTTTTATAATATTTATTTTGCAGCAAATTATTTTAAGTTTTTGCTTTTCCTTAATGGAACAACAATTAAAAAAATGCTGAAGCTCTGCGGAATTCCTTAACAGAAATACATGTCTTAACGGTTCAGTTCTAGCTCTTCTTACATTTTAAAGCTTTTAAGAGAATAAATGAATCCGAACTAGTCAAGAGCTTAAAAGTCACAGCTCTTCAAGCTGCAACACTGTTAGAGTTCAGTATCACAATAACAAATTATTACATTCGATCTACTATTGACCTGTCATACAGCAAATAAGCATACATCTGTTTCTTGCAGAGAAGCCACTATTATTTATACTTTTTATAAGAGAATCTAGAAATAAACACATTGACCTAATTCAGAGTGTCAGAACTTCCCTTGAGGTTTTGCTTTCTCCTACATTCTCCAGTTTGATACAGCATCATCCTGCTTTACATCACTGGGATTTTAAATACTATATTTCACTGAACTCTAATATACTTAGGTAGCTGTAGAAAAGAATTCCTGACTTTCAATTCTGTTTGTCAGTTTGCTATTTCAGAAAGTTTATATAGAAAACACAGTAGGAGAATTTTATAAATGCCTCCAATACTAAAATGTTGCTACATTAAAAAAAAAAACTTCAAATATTTTACAAAATTTGACAAGCTGCTATAGAAAACAAGCAGGGAAAAGCCCCTGGACAATGCTTCTATGAATTTTATCAACATAAAAGATGATGCCCAGGTATTAATAAGCAGCAAGGATACTGCATTTAATTGGCAATGAACACTAGGAGACTCAGTGATAAAAAAATGTCAGAGAGCTCACAGGAGAGTATTCAAGGCACGAATGAACAGTATTGTGGCAAGCAACAGTGCACTCTTGACAGAGATGAATGAGATTAGAGCAAGCAGTAAGTTTCAAACTCAATCTTGCAAACATGAAAGTACTAACACTTCTGGAATCCAATGAAACTGTCAGTTTGATCTCTCAATGACTTTTTCAATGACAAACTTTCCAAAATTAGCCGATGCAATAGCTGTAGACTGCCTCTGAGGCAAAGTTTTCTGTATTTATTGAAAAACTCTTACACATAAAATAAACTGACTTCTGATAAAACAAGCACATACTTTAATCTCTCCCCTGATTTGCCGTGTACCTCTTTGCAGACTTCAAAACCTAAGCGTTTTTTCTTCCCCATACCTTATCACTGAAGTAGAAAATGTACTGTTGTTTATTTTTGCAATATGAAACCAGAAGCAAACACATTTTCTTTACAGGGAAGAAATTTATAGAAAGGTGTTGCATGGATATTATTGTTATGAATGTCTCAAGTTGACACAGGATTTTGGTATTATTCATAGGGAATTCAAGAACAAATGTCGTTACTCCCCTCACCTACAGCATGGGAAAGAGTTTCAGTTTTCCAATTCAAGTTTTTATTTTCTAATTCAAATCTAACAGAGTGCTTAGGGTGGAGATGAATTGTTCAAACACTGCTGTTCATATGGAAAAGAGTTAGTTTTGAATTTTATGGGGAAACAATTCAGGGTGAGAGAGCTGTCATGCTTTCCACAAAACACAGCAAGTTCTGACCAGCCTTTCTGGAAATGAAATTGAATGCCTACATGATCTCTTAATATTAAACTGAAACTATGAAATTCTGAATAGAAATGCTTATATTCTTACAGGATAGAAGAAAGATTCTTTTAGAGTTTAAGAAAAATGTATTGTGACCAAGTAACAGAATTGTGTTAGAACATAAAATGTTAATCTTTCTGAACCTTTACTTTTCTAGCATACTGAAAGCACTGAAAACCATCCTATTTAGAGAAATTACATTGCTCTTGATTAAAAATGGCACTGAACAGATTTCCATTGGATAGAGAGGCTCCACAATGTCTTCTGTAGAATTAAAATAGATAGCCTGCATCCTAAATTAGTTTATACAAAAAGTCAAGATTTGCATAAAATGCAAATGTAATGAAATTAATACAAATATTTATCTACTACTCTTAATGTCAACTATTGTTAATGCATCAACAGAGGAATGATTCAGCCTCGTAGAGAGGGACAAAACTAAAGGGATACATTTCACAGAAAACAGGATTTCATATTCAAACAGACTTCTTGGCGATGAAGATATAAAACCACTGAGAAAAAGCACCCGTGACTTGCAGGATTCTAGACTAGCTAGAATAATCTTTCATGATATAGTCAATATTGATTGCTTCACCTCTTAAGTTTGTTAGGCAGGGACCACTATTCTCAAGAGAATGTTAAAATATCACTTGGAACACAATGCTAGAACAGACTGAGCACTACTGCACAAACAAAAAAAAATCTGTATTTATGGATACATGTGCTTGCTGATCTCAAGTGCATATTCATCTAACTTGAATGATTCTAGAAATAGTTCAGACTCCAAAAAATAGGAACACACACACACCCCTTCTGGTCACAGTTATTTGCAAGTCGTGCTAACTTACTGCAAAATGTCACAATATGAAGATTTTGGTTATTGAAAGACAAAAGAAGGTCCCCAGTTACCTTTTTTACAGTCTTGTCAGGTTCAAGCGCAATATCTGGAATGTTGGCATCCACCATAAGGGAAAATAAATTCAAGATCAAATTGGAATACCTAAGTGGAAGAGCAGATTAGGTAAAACACTTTTCAAACTGTGCAAAAGATAGTATTTTTTGAACAACTTCATTTAAGAAAGGACCACGTTGTCTTAGATAACGTGAGCTGGTGATCTTTAAGAGGAAGGTCCTGTAATAACACAATAGCTGGACATATTTATGTCTCTGTAAGGGGATCTAGTCCTCCTTCAAAAAAAGGTATGTAATTGACTTCAAAATCTGGAATATTACTAGGAGTTTTATAGATGATGGAAAAAGTTCTTAGCAGCAACATTTGTTTATCACTAAACTTAACTATGAGCTTTTTTTATATAAATGTAAGTAAATACAGAAGCTGGCATATAAATTTATATATATACATATAAATATATATATACACACACATAATAAGGTGGGAATTACAAAGTATTTTAACTACCCATAAGCTTCTTAGCCCTATTTTACAAAGCAAATACAGCTCAAAAAAAAAAAAAAAAAAATCTCTCTAGAAAGGCACAATTCCATTAAAATTGTGTTAACAGTTAACTAACTAGGACTAGCAGTATCTAATATTTTCCAGTATAAGTTTTAAAAAGACAAAAGTTAGGAAAGAGTTGCTTATTACACTGTAGTATCCACATGTCTTTCTCTGCCCCGCATATCAAGATTTCTGTCATTCAGTGCTCAACTAGATAATGGCCTAGGGACATAAAAAGCCTACCAGGTAAATTAATTAGTTGCTTCTAATATTGTCGTCACATATTTTGCAAAATTTAGAAAAAGAAATTAGGATTGGAAAAGAGAGATAAGCACTGTCTACATTAGACAGTTGATTGTCTAAGTCGATCCTTCCCATAGACAACATCTTTGGCAAGTAAATCAAGATGTTCATAGTTGGTCCACTGAAGGTCCAGACTCATTCCGTCTAACATTAGCTATTTACATCATCCACTGCCTAGCTAGAACTCTTCCAAAGGAACAACACTTCTGCAGGCCATCACACCTTTCTACTTGTTACCTGGAGTTTCTGCATTCATATCCACTCTTCTATTGCTACTGCCCTTCCCTTCCTCTGTCCACTACACCTCTGCAAACAGACTAAAGAAAAAACAACCCAGTTAATTCAGCTGGCTATCACCATAAATCCCGAGCAAATCTCAGCCCAATCCATAGTTGCTGCTGCTAGTTACTTCCTTCCTCCTTATATCTACCTATGCCCACTAACTCAAATTGAACATCAACCTTGATTAAAACAAGGGAAAACCTTATTTGTGAAAGACTAACGCAATCTAGGACCTCATCTTGGAATGACTCTCAAATGTTGATAGCAATATTCTCTCCGTTGGAGCCTGTTGAGAATCTGTAAACTGAGAATTTGCTAGGGAAGTGGAGGGAGAAAGATTTAAAAGTCCTGTTGTGTGTCAACTGAGGTGTAGCAAGCTGCTGCTTTCCAAATGAGGATCTGCCTTGTAGCACACATTCAGAATGCCTGAATAGGCTGCTTCTTCACACACTGCTGACAAATATAACCAATCATTGTTGATCAAACAAGTGGAAAGCATCTTTCCCCAGCAAAACCAATGATCATGTAGCAAACCTCTACTAATCTAGAACAAAGAACAAAATGTCTTTTTCAACTACCAAAATATTAAACTTCTTGTTTGCATCACCCAGCAGCTATTCCTCCACAAACACTGATCCACTCCGAAATACAGCACTTAAAAATATGCAGAGCACTGTCTCTCAGGGAAACATAGGAGAAAAAAAAAACATGACAATTTGATGGAGATGACAAATAGAAAATTTGCATTTTGTCTTAGCAATTAGAGGTTAAGATTCCTCACTTTATAGCTGGAAGCATCTGTGAAGTGATTTGTGTCAACATGCAGAACTATAAGAGCTAAGCTATTTCCCCTCTAATTATTCTTTTTTCAATAAGCAAATAATCTTGATTTTTAATTCTAGCTGCTTATATATAGTAATAGTTATAATACAAATATCCTATGCCTTCTTTGCTGAAAGCTTTAAAGATATTTATCCAGAACTACTTAAAAATACGTCCTATTAAAATGAACAAATATTGGAAAAACTATTGGATAATTATAGCTATAGTCTCAGTCACTACAAATGAAACCATATTGATTTACAGTTTAGTTTTATACCAAAATTACCGTTATACTTCACACCTAACTATGATCTGCAGCAAATCACTACATAAACTAGTTAATGCAATGGATAATCCCTTATTGATATAAGAGATCTTTCAACTGAAATAGTTAAGTTTAAAGACTACTTGGGGGAGGGGAGAGAAGAGGAAGTGATTCTGAAGCGTCTATGAAAAACTCATCATACAAAACATGAAATAATTCTGTATGAGAGATTCTTTATTACAACAGAGTCCTGAACCTGCTGCTGAATGGGGCAGGGGCCTGGTGATGAAAGATATAGAGAAGGCAGAGTTACTGAATGCCTTCTTTGCTTCAGTCTTTACTGCTAACGGCAGCCCTTGGGAATCCCAGAGCCTGGAGGCAAGAGAGAAAGTCTGGAAAAAGGAAGACTTTCTTTTGTCTGAGAAAGATCGGGTTAGAGATCTTCTAGGCAAACTCGATGTCCACAGATCAACAGCCCTGATGAGATGAACCACAAGTGTTGAGGGAGCTGGCAGATGCTGCTGCTAGGCCACTCTCCATCATGTTTGAAAGGTTGTGGAGAACTGGAGTGGTGCCTGAGGACTGGAAGAAAGCCTGTGTCACTCCAGTCTTGAAAAAGGGCAAGAAGGAAGACTCAGAGGGTTACAGGCCACTCAGCCTCAGCTCCATCCCTGGAAAGGTAATGAAACAGCTCATCCTGGACGCTACCTCTAAACATATGGAGGAAACAGGGTGATCAGGAGTAGTCAGCATGGATTCCCAAAGGGGAAATCATGTTTAACCAATCTGATAGCCTTCTGTGATGGCATAACTGGCTGGTAGATGAGGAGAGAACAGTGAATGTTGTCTACTTTGACTTCAGCAAGGCTTTTGACACTGTCTCCCATAACATCCTCATAGCTCAGGAAGTGCAGGCTAAATGAGTGGACAGTGAAGTGGATTGAGAACTGCTCAGAGGGTTGTCATCAGTGGTGCAGTCTGTTGCTAGTGGTGTTCACCAGGGCTCATTACTGGGTCCAGTTCTTGTTCAACCTATTCATCAGTGATCTGGATGAGGGGATGGAGTGCCTCCTCAGCAAGTTTGCTGATGATACCAAGCTGGGAGGAGTGGCTGACACACCAGAGGGCTGTGCTGCCATACAGAGAGACCTGGACAGACTGGAGAGCTGGGCAGAGAGGAACCTCCTGAGGTTCAACAAGGGCACCTAGGGAGAAATAACCCTAGGCACCAGCACAAGCTGGGGGCTGACCTTCTGGAGAGCAGCTCTGCAGAGAAGGACCTGGGAGTGCTGGTGGATGACAAGTTGACCTTGAGCCAGCAATGTGCCTTGTGGCCAAGAAGGCCAATGGTCTCCTGGGGTGCATTGGGAAGAGTGTTGCTAGCAGGTCAAGGAAGGTGATCCTGTTCCTCCACTCAGCCTTGGGGAGGCCTCGAGTACTGTGTCCAGCTCTGGGCTCTCCAGCACAAGAGAGACATGGAGCTACTGGAGAGAGTCCAACGGGGGGCTAGAAGAATAATTAGAGGGCTGGAGCATCTGCCCTATGAGGAACGGCTGTGAGAGCTGGGCCTGTTTAGCCTGGAGAAGAGAAGACTAAGGGGGGATCTTATCAATGTGTACAAGTACCTGAAGGGTGTCAATAGGATGGGGACAGATTCTTTTCAGTTGTCCCGTGTGACAGGACAAGAGCCAATGGGTATAAACTGAAACACAGGAAGTTCCATCTAAACAAGAAATGTTCACAGTTGGTCTGCTGAAGGTCCAGATTCATTCTGTCTAACATTAGCTATTTACATCTCCCTCCTGTGAGAGTGACAGACACTGGAACAGGTTACCCACAGAGGCTGTGGAATCTCCTCCTCTGGAGACAGTCAAAACCCACCTGGACGTGACCCTGTCTAACATGCTCTAGGTGATCTCAAGAGGTCCCTTCCAACCTCAACTATTTTGTGATTTTGTAACTAGATAAAATTCTTTCCTCTCCTTGGAAGATGCACTAAATACAAAACAAAACAAAAAAAATCACTCAAAAGACCAAGAGCATTTACACCTATGTTCTGTTCAAATAGAACAAAGCTGAACAGCTGAACTACTCAGCCATCCAAAAGACAAATAAAGCAATGAAGCTGATAATAAATGGTATGGTCATTATAAAGGAATGAAATTGCTTCCAAATCTAATGGTGAGTTCTTTTTGAAGACAGTCTAAAGCCATTTTAAGTGTCATGGCTTTAGGTAACTAGAGAAGTTGCTAAAATACTTAACTGTCACCATTAGCAGCTAATATTTGTCCAACAGGATCTACACCCAACTAAGCTTACATACACCATTTTCAAGGCAAAGAATAATAGATTTTGATCATCACTAATCTAAAGTGAAGGATGGAAAGAAAGTAGCAAATAAGTAAAAATTTAAATGGATAGATACTAATTATCAATAAGTAGGAAAAAGGCAAAAAAAATTCAAAATGAAAGCTACAATTTAATACCCTACAGGAGTTATGAAAAAGTTATTTAGGTTATTAGAATAGCAAAATTGAGACCTTTAACTTGAAGGACAGAATTATATTCCAGCTCAGTGTCACATATGTACTTGTTGTGTTGTTCTCATCCCTTTGCTTTGTACAGATTCTTGTTCAAATTTTGAAGGCAGATGCTTTGAGGTTTGAACAGAAATGTTTCCCCAATACATTCACTCATCCCTAACCTCATGGTAGATCTAGTAACTGTTTGTATCAAACTAGTATTGCTACCTGCGGAGATGAAGAAAGGCTGTGTAGCACTGCTTACGGAACTCCTGGTACTGCTCACTCTGCGTACCTCCCATGCCTTCCACCATCTCCTTATTCAGCTTCATTGGAGGAGGCAGAGGCTTAGGGTCACGACCCAAAATGTAACCAAAGTCAATGTGAAATAGTTTACCTGTATAAGAAAGTTAAACATAATTACTTATCTCAGTTTTTCAAATCTTGACGCAACAATCAAAAACCTAAGATATGCAGATATTCTAAAGATTAAATATTACATAGATATGTGAACAAAAATATAGTCAATGAAAATCATAATAGTACAATTATAATTCCTAGGATACCAATCCATAGGAGTATTTTTGATCCATTTCTAGAATGGAAAATACTGACTATACAAAGCAAGAAAAAAAAAAAAAAAAGCCTTTGAAAATGTTACCGAGTAGATTTTTTACTTTGGTACTAGCTTTTGAAATGCATAAGTTTAAACAAAAAAATGACTTAGGTCATTAGTGATTTCTTTAGGACAGATACAAATCATCGTCCTGAAGTCACCAGTAATGAGGAATTGGGAAATAAATTAGAGGTCAAAAAGGTGATGCATGTTTGAACTACTGGAATTAATATGAGTATTAAGTCTTGCATCTAAAGCAAAGTTCCCTAATGATATTAACAGATTTAGCTTTAATATCTACTTTAGAGAATGAACTGTGGATATAAGATGAAAGATCTCAAAAAAGTAACTGGGAAGTGATTAGCATGATTGTTATACAGACAGTCACAAATAGTACACAATATACAAGTACAATGTCTTGCTTCAGAATTATAAAAGGGAACAACATTAAGGACTGACATCTACTTTCCAGCGGGTATTTTAACCTTTAGAGTCCATATTCATTTTAATATTTTGATAGCCTTAGGTGCTCAGCACTCCTGAAAAATCAGAGCAGCTAATATTTTTCAATTAATCATCCCTCTTTGTCCATTTTATTGAATAGCAAATATTCCGTCATCAGAGAAGATGACTTGAAGCCTGTCATAAGCACTCTTCTTCAACCCAAGATGCATACATTCCATCATGGTCAATCTTTTAAGGGAGATCACAAGGATGCCTAATGAGCAGGCCAAGTACTCACAAGCTGATAAATGTCACAATCATTATATTTTGCATACCTAATTGTCTGTGCTCAGAAACTTCCTTCAATAGCTTTCTCAAACTAACATGAGTTACTTTTAGAGCTCATTTTCATACACCAAGTTTTTGAAGTAGGCTCTTTGATAATATGTATACACAGCATCATTTAGTTATGAGAAATGTTTAATTAAGAAGTTTAGGGCGGGGGAAAGGGAAATTTGTTTTCTGTTCACTTGTTCAAAGCTGTCACCTTGAAGAGTCAAGAGACAACATTTGAATAAAACAATAATTATTGTGGCAGTAATTAAATATTTTTTAGTTTGCTCTGGAGATGGGGAATAAGAAGTGCTAATTAATAATTTAAATTGATAACAAAGATGTTTCTAAAATATTCAAAAACATTCTTAATAGTTAAGTAATACACATTTACATAAATTACTTATCAAATAGTTTACTTAAGTGCTAATTTTTAGGATCGAAGTATAAAGGAAAGTGTAAAAAGAGACCAGCTTGCATTGTCATTATATTTTCCTTAACTGTACTTCAAATTTTAGTAGATTTTAGGCTACAAATTTAAATAACACATGTGAAAAGCTTTCACTTTAATATATTAACATACATAATATTTTTCATACCCACACTAAACATAAAATTAACTCATTTTCATTCATGCAGTTCTTTCAGGATCAAGTCAGCATAAGAGAGCACAATATCAGGACACAAGGCTCCTCTGTCCTCAACAAAGACTGACCAACCAGTTTGAGGTGGAACTGCAGTTTTAGAGTTTTCCAAAGAAAAGTCTGACCTGCATTCTTCTTGAGGACTTAGTTTAGCTGGAACAAATGATGAAGACAGACAGTCTATTTTGACTAAGTGAAATTATTTGCATATTACACTACTGAAAATTAGGTAGAGCTTTTATTAATATTAAAAGATTTCACGTCATTTATATAAGTTAAAGAGTAGGATAAAAAGGTCAAAAGCATCTCAAGTGATCATCCAAAGCCAAAGTCTTATCAGGGTACGTCTCTCAGCATCCAACTTTAAAGATATTAATGATGGAGATGCCTTGGCTGGTTCTTAGATCTTTGAGTAGATTTTACTTCAAGTTTGGTGACCCTAAAGATAGGGTTCCCCCACGTTACCCTACAGAGAGGTGACTAAATCTCTCTAAGAAGATCAATTAAAAAAGCGATAGGATAAAGCAGTGTTGAAAGATGCTACATCCTTGTATTAGGCTGACAGTGGGGAATGTATCAGGTAAAAGAAAAGAAAGAAAGAAAAAAAAAAAAAAAGAAGAACAAAGCAAATCCAAAATGTAAAACCCAAAACACTCAAACCACAAACCAAGTTAAATAAAAAAAGACCTGGAGCAGACTGATAACCAGAATTTCTCATTCAGAAAGACAACTCTGACACGCTTCCTGGCAGTCTTTCTAGAGGCTTATATTCACCTTTGCTATATACATATGTATATATACATATTTTTGTCTTGGATTATGTTATTTTTCTCAGCTCTCACCAGCTGTTTTCACTGGCAATTCCACTGCCCTATCTGCCTGCGAGTTCCCCTTTCATGCCTTTAGACTATAGCGCAGTGTAAATTCTATTACAAGAATAAGGCTAAAGAAAGTATCTGAGACCTACTTGACAACGTGCTGCCAGGAAATACTGAACAGCAGCAGAAACAGAGGAGGATAAAAATAGGAACTTGGAACACTCTGGCTCTGCATAGAACAGCTATTCCAAATCATATGAGCTTCAAACAGAAAAATACTAATTTGGTGTAGCAATTTTTGCATAAAATGTACAATTTTGAAAGGGCAGCAAATATAAATTATTACTTTTATTCTGTCAGAATTGATCTTACACTGCAAAAAGCATATTATCTCCTAACATAATCATCATCTGTGATATGCATCTGTAAGGGAGGAGGTAAAAACCATCAGTAACAACTTAGGAATTTGTGTTTGTCAGCTTAATCATCTGTTTTCCTTCAAAAGTACTGCTCCTCAAAATATTACTGATTTGAAATTTGTCAGTCTCAGATACGACAAAACACAAACACACCCACAACTAATATGAGCTGAAAACAGTCTATGATTGGGGTAAGGAGAAAACTTAGCATCATATTCTGGCAGCTGTCTGGGGCGATTTTTTTTTTTTTTTTTTTTTGAATGTCACATACCAATTTGTGTAGTCTTTATTGAAATGTTTCTGAAAGCTAAGCAGTTTGGTTGGGAAGAAACTCTCCTTTTCAACTGAATTTGAAAGACAATTTTTTTAAACCCTCAGTTCATACTCGAACGTATGGTACTTATAAATGTTTATCATAGAATCAGTAAGGTTGGAAGGGACCTCTGGAGACCATCTAGTCCAACCTCACTGCTTAGCAGGGTCACCTACAGCGTGGTAGACAGGGTTGCATCCAGGCAGGCCTTGAATATCTCCAGAGAAGGAGACTCCACAACTTCTCATTTACCCTCCTGGTAGAGTGGTTGTGAATTGTACAACACATTTCCTTCCTTCCTTATACAGTGTCGTTGTCATGATATTTGTCTTTGTCTCTTAGACCATCATATCTTTACCTCAGCTTATATTGCATTTTCCATTTATTGCATCTTAATCTGAAAAGCACCTTAATTATTGCTGCCTACTTAGCAATTAAAGACACAACTTGGACTACAAGTATTGGTTAATTCCTGTTCCTCATTGATGACTAAACCCTAGTCCTCCAGTGATTGTATGGATGAGGAGGTTTTGTTTTGTCTTAAAGTCATCAAGAGAAGTTACTTAAAACACATGAAACCTATTTGATCCTCTAATCTATTTATACTCTTGCAGAGTTAGACTTATAAAGGCCTTAGATGTCTGTATTTAGACACCCAGCTCACCCCAGCTGTTCAAATTTCTAGGATTGAAAATGGCTCACTCCAAGACTAATAGGTGACACCAGCATTCTTTCATAAAGTGGGAAAATATCTGCTGGAAAGGCTTCAAGCAGAGGTTTTTTTTTGCCTGGGAAGACAATGCCCTCATCATCACTCTCCATTCCCATTCCAGCTATTTTACCACAGAAATTCACCTCGTCAGAAATCAAAAGCAAGACACAAGGCATTTACTGACTGGAAGAGGAACATAAGATGCTTCCAGGAATATGCAATTATGCAGCACACATGCACACAAAAGTATTGTTTCATAACCTAAAAGCTGATAGTTTTGTGTATTAACAAAAAAACCCAAACATGTTCATTTGACTACATTTTCCTGTAGAACATTTTTCTTTTGTAAACTATGGAGCGGAGGGAGATGGCATCAAACATGAAATTTTGCTGACTAGCAGTCAGGACGTAAGGGAGATGAAACTCCAGCTGAGCTCCTTTCAGCCTTTAGACTGAAGAGAGCTTTGATCAAGTGAAACACAGACTTGCAGAGACTAAAAATTGGTAACTGTTGCCTCAAATAACCAATGAAATCTGACCAAAGCTACAGAGGCTTATTTGTCCATCACTTTTATTGCTAATGCCTCGATTCTAGTCCTGGACAAAGTTCCTATATAACAGCACAGAAATTGCTTTATTTCACTAGAGTACTGCTAGACATAACTACTGAAAACCTGCTTAGAACTTTGACATCCTTAGGTTAAGATTAAGGCAAAATAAGTTAGATGCTATTACTGAATGAGACTGCCAGGACTCATTCAATAGGTTAAAAAAAAAAAGTCAAGGTCTAAATTGCAATATGCTTTCTGTAAACTACAACTGCCACTATTATTTTAATCAAGCTTGCATAGAAAAGTATTATTTACTAGATACACACAACTGAGTCAGTATTTTAAATCTGAATCAAGAGGATAAGAATTCCTCTGATGATAATGAGGTGAAAGTTTCCTAGCTTCCCTAGCTATTTCTGATGCCTCTATTAAAAACTCTTTTGCTAACAGAATAATGCCACAGTGGGGGGGCAGGGGGGGAATACATACTTCACTGTCATCATTAGTTATTGGCTACATATTCCAACTTTTCTGAAGACTAAGCAAACACGAAAAAAAAAAATGTATGAACTACTAAGATCTTATTCAGGATACAAAGTTGCATAGAGAAATCTAAAGGATAACAGTACATCAGTGTTTTGCTATTTTTTTTTTAAAGGACATTTATCAAGATATGTAGCATTTAAAAAACTTATTTAAAAGTTGCACTTTTTTTACATGCAATAATACTTAGGAACATTATTAAATGTATTTATGCAGGCATTATTGTAGAAGGAGCGGTCGAATCCTGAAGTTTTTCCATTTATGTCATACTCAAACCTGCTTTAGGATAGATCGTTTTAACTGAGAAGCATGGAAACTAGAGTGAATCTTGCATGTGGAACTGTTTAGATCTTTGCTGTCTCACCTGACAGCTATTTCTAACAGAAACTGAATAAAGAGAGTAAATCAGTTGTCCATTTTTGCACTTCATATTGAAGATGCCAGCCCTAATTCTAAGCGCAAAATGAGAAAGCAATGTAGTTTTTACACTTTACCATGAACAACGCTAGAAGCAAACACAGTTTTCAAGTTCTCAGCCTCCATTCTCTGATGTATCCTCAGATCTTAATGACATTATTTTACCCATGTAGCAACTTGTTCTACTACTACTACAAGTCCAATTTCAGGTGTAGGACTCGGACACCTATGTTTATCAAAATCGTAACAGGTATTTACATTAAAGTCCTCAAAGACTGAGTAGTGAAAGATTAAGTTGACCAGCCACTAGGGTGAGATTTAGCTGCTTACATATATGCATGCAGGGCCGCTTGAGAATGTCATTTGAATGTTGCATTTATGTCAAGACCTTTCAGAAACCTGTTCCTGCTATAACGAAAGTTGAAAGTACAAAGACAAACACGTGAAGTCTTTTGTCCAATTTGAGTTATCAGAGCTAAAACACTAAGCTCTAATGCTGATCATACTGGCTGTTCTGGAGTTTAAATGCCTAGCATACATAAAGACATCCATCTTTGTGTGTCTACATCAGGAGCTAGATCCCAATTTCAGCATTAAAAACAGGCAAATGTTAAAGAAAAAACAAACAAAGGGTCATCAAGAGATGGAAAAAAGAGAACATTAGCATTTGGTGTTTCTATAGCATATTTCAGAAATTTAACTAAACACATCACATCTGGTATATCACAGTCCAAAGTCACAACCAGCACCTCCTTCCACAGCAACGAAGGGCATACCTACCAATAAGTCAAACCCCAGCTTTCTTACACACATCAATTTGTGATCCTATAATGATGGGCTGGCCTTTCAAATACTGGCATTAATATATAAATCAGTTTGCAATCCTACATAAGGCTGATGTTACTTAAAGTCAAGTGCTCTATTGCAATACAGAGCAT
The DNA here is from genome assembly GCF_028389875.1 of Rhea pennata. Classification (NCBI taxonomy): domain Eukaryota; kingdom Metazoa; phylum Chordata; class Aves; order Rheiformes; family Rheidae; genus Rhea; species Rhea pennata. Next base: position 75,748,971 of record NC_084702.1, on the reverse strand, counting down.
CAATTTACAGGGCATTAAAATTTGCCATTATAGATTTTGAAACAAGAAATTAAAGCATACAGAAAATGGTAACATATTTCACCTTCAGGAGAAGTAAATAATTGAATGTTCTCAGAGAAAACAAAGAGTCTTTTAAGACAATGTTGGCTAATATAATGTGATATTCTAAGTAATAAGTTAATGAACATTTTATAAAACTCATGCAAGTATTTAATACAAACTTTTGTATTAATTTTATTATTGACAAATGACTTTTTTTTGACTCAGAGTACCCTGTATGGGATCTTTTTAATCTCTTTCTAAATGAACTCCTATAACTGCCCTTGAAGTATCATCATACAGCAGTTATCAAACAATAAATCTGGATTTGCAGATATTATTTTTAAAAAGGCCATATATTAGAAGTAGAAGTCAAACAGTGATGAAACAAGACAAATTTCAACTAGATGACAGGTGTTCTGATCCTATAGCACAAAATGTTCCTAAAGTTGGGGATCAATTTGTTTTTAATGAACTTTAACATGAATTGTTTAATATTTAATTTATACCCAATCTATTATAAGTATAGCCACCTATATGATACACGACGATGCAGTAATTCTACTGGAAAAAATCCAACACAGATGTTATAGATGGAAGGACTGACAGAAGGGCAGGAAAAAAAGAGTTACATATTTCCATATAGATCTGAAACCAAAACATGTGAACCCAAAAATGGACTTTTATCCTATTTTTATCCTTGGTCTTTTATCCTGTTGTAAACAAACGCTTCAGTTGTTTAAATCTCATTAAGAAAGGCCTATATATATATGTGTATATATAGGTATGATTATATTAACTAAACTACTTAGAAAGATGCTTTTAGTTTTCATTCTTCTTAAGTCTTCTCATCTTAAGGCAATGTTATTCTCAGCAGCAAGAAATGGAGGTCTTGGTAGCAGTTTAAAGAAAAAAAAAAAAAAAAAAAAAAAAAAGAAAAGCTCTTTAAACATGACCATCAGTGTAAGCCCACAATGTCTCGGTTTACAACAGTTGAAAAGAATTTCAGACTCTGAATTTACTGTGGATGTGTGCTGCCCTCTACTGCACTGCTTAAACTCTCCACTAAGTCAAACCGTGATTTTGCTGTTACCTTCCGACCCAGGAAAGATGTCTATTATCCAAAATCAAAATACTGACATATTACTACCCTGAGGTGTGTCTGCTATAGGAAATGCTTTGGATCATGACTAAGGATCTTTAACTACACATATACTTGTGCAATTCCAAGCAGATAAGGAAAAATATTCACTTAAACTGTTCTCCCATATGTTTAGAGCAAGACCTTTTGTATTAATCGTGGCCTGGTGCCTAATATTCTACTATATCATACAGAATATGTCGACATAATTCAAGCTCATCTATAAACCAACAAACCTTCCAAATTTATCAATGTCCTTTTTTACCTAGAGAAAGGGTCATTAGGCCACAGAAATTGCTTGTGTCAGTCTTATTCTGTGGTCTTCCGTGGCATTCCCAGTTTTAAGATGTATCATGTTAGTTTCTTAGGGAAACAGAGACTTGGAAAGCTTTATCCTGCTGTAAACAAACACTTCAGCTGTTTAAATAAATCTCATTAAGAAAGGCCTATATATATATATATATATATATATATATATATATATATGCGTATGATTTTATTAACTAAACTACTTAGAGAGATGCTTTTAGCTTTCATTCTTCTTAAGTCTTCTCATCTTAAGGCAATGTTATTCTCAGCAGCAAGAAATGGAGGTCTTGGTAGCAGTTTAAAGAAAAAAAAACTACTACTTTGGAACTACTTTGGTTAAAAGAGACTCAAATCAGGGACAAGAATTTGCATGGATATTTCAGTAAAATCATCACGATTATATCTAATAGCTATATGACTACTGACAACACATGTCTAATCTTCTGTATTTGGGAGTGTACAGTAGTTGCCAAGTCATTCTGCACAGACTTTTTACAAGTCATCCAGTTAACAGATCTTGAAATTACTTTCTGATACCATGTGAAAGAGCCTATGATGTATGAATACATCAATTTAATGAAAAATTAAATTAATAGAGAACAATTAGAATACTTGGAATGGGAGTTACTTTCCAAATAATCATTATTTCATCCTTGTTTTCAGCTCTGAACCAAGAGGTCAAAGAAAGCATCATGAATGATTATAAACTTGCCTTAAGATAACAGCACTGTACTTCCTGATTTTACGGAAAGGCTGTCAAATTTTACTGCATGTTATGCCCACACTACTTCCAAAAAAAGGTCAGCTTGGCTCAAGAAAATCTTGTGTTATACAAACCCAAATCAAAACAAACAAACAAACAAAAACAAAAACAAAAAAAAAAAAAGAAACACCATTCTTAGTTGAGAATATTTATCTTCCTGTTCTGTAATTTGGATACAAGAGTAAAAACAGAAGTTCAGCTTTCATCAGTGTAGAAAATGTTACAATAGAACACAAGACTGTAAAATAAGCAAATTGAAAACTAATAAGAAAAAAAGAAAAAAATCAGTGTTTACAAACATGATGGTATTTCAGTGAATTTAGACTTCTGTTGTACATCTACAGATCTACAAATGAATCTTAAACTGATATCAATATCACAAGCCAGATACGTGTTATGTTTTATCTAAGGTGACTTTTGCTGAAAATACATTTCACCACAGAATAAAGTTACTTTTCAGTTGATTTCAATGAGAAACTTTCATGGATAGCAAACATAATGTTCATATTTTAATCAGCACTTAAGCAACCTACTTGCTTTCTTAAGCTTCAGCTGCCACTTCACACTACTAATAATTTCTAGCTAAAGTTTGATTTGTTTGATCATTTGTCACTTTAGATCTGACAATATGCCTCTCCATAAACCCCCCCACAAAAATTCTAGTCTAGAGCACTCAGTAGGTGTTAGATCCTCAAGAAAAATTGAGTAAAACATTACTAACAGATCAGAAATTAAACTTTTATATAAATATATATTTTTATATATAAATATATAACGTTATATATTTACATATGTAATATATGCATGTCCTTTAAATTACAGAGAAGCAGGTTTGCTCCATCTCATAGAATCATAGAATTGGTAAGGTTGGAAGGGACCTCTGGAGATCATCTAGTCCAACCCTCAAGCAAGTGGCCCGTACAGGGATTGAACCTGCAACCTTGGCATTATTAGCACCATGATCTCATCAACTGAGCTAAACCTCACCCCCACATAAACAATTATAAAACTGTACTGCTAAAAATATTACCTGTTTTTGTTAGCAAAAGATTATCCAAATGTCTGTCTCCAACTCCAAGGATGTAAGTAATTACACAATAACCAGCTGTAACAATAAATTGTATCAATACAGATATCCTTCTTGAATACACAGAAGTTTCACATCTTTAACAACAGCATATCTTAATTTTTGTTCATAAATAAGAAAGGGGGGAAAGTAAGAATTATCAGCAATATGAAGAACATTTAAAGTAATAAAATAAATTTGTGGAATATATTTAGTACTACTCAAGATCTTCCTTTCTTCCTATACAACTATATGCCCAATAATTTAGTTTTTATTCCAATATTGAGACTGAGATACTTGAAGATAAAGTAAGATAATGAATGCAGACATTTTGAACTTCTTTCAAGACACTTAGAAGTTTTGCAAAGAGGCACTACACATTCAGATTTGTATTGTTTTATGTCAACACTATGCAAGGTGATATATAAACTGCAATTAATGAAAGGTGTTCTTATTAATTTACCCTCCAGCCAGAATATTCCAAAATAATCCTAAGTGATAAGCCATGAGAAACAGAATGGGAAAGGAGTAGATAGAGTAGAATAATAATGAAAATACAGTAGAATAATAATGAAAATATATTTTTTTTGGTTGAAAAAAAAGCAGATCATCATAGAGTGACAGTATTTTTAAGTTAATTTCAATGAGAAGCTTCATGGATTGCAAATATAACACCAACTTTTTAATTGGTTTACAGAATAAAAGCTATACCACAACTTCTCCTTGTTACCCAAATAGGATGAGATATAGACAGTAGCCTAACTCAAGAAATAAATCAGTTGTTTCAAAAACAAGTAAGAATTTACTAAAATTTACTAAAATTTTGATTACTTCTGGAAAGAAGGGAGTATTTAATTTCTTAACTTACCACAGCTTTTAACATACGTATCCATCACCTCTGCACTTATTCCATGAGGCCCAGTCTCACTAGGTGCATGCTTTCTGAAGAAATTCTAGGGAGCAGAAAAAACAAAATAACAAAAAATTACATATTTATTTGTTCCACAGGATCTCAAATAAAATCTTTCCGATCGATTGAAAGAGTACATTTAAAATAAGACGACAAATGGCTGTTACTGTAATCTATGAATTTTTGCTTAGACCACAAAGCCAAATGCAGGAGCGTGTTACTCTCAGAACTATTAAATTTCCTTTAACAAACAACCACTCCCAGCTAACCAAATGATATCTAATTTAATTCTATATTGCTAAATTTACTTTCTATGCTAATCATCATATTCTTACACTCTACAGAAACAGATCTGAAATTCTGAACTGAAACAAACTTTTTCTTCATAACAGGCTCACTAAACTACCAATGGATTGAAGAGTTACTAATTAATAAACATGAGGGTAAAATACTTCTACGGGAAGCAGTTTAGAGTAGATTAGCAAAAGCTAAACAGGACTAACAGTTCAGATTAGTAACTACAGTTAGGACATACACACCTCTTAAAGGCTTAACATCATTGTATCTCTCCATATTTAATTTTTCTTTCCTTGTTCTACATTGCCCAAATATTTGATCATGGTTGGCAGCATAGGAAATCTGGGTTCTATAATATATTTTGTCATTAATCTGTGAAGTAATCTGAGATATAATTCTTTCAGCGCCTTGCCTATTTAAATCAACAATTCTTTTGAGGCAGGATTGCTCTTTGAATCTGCATAGCAGCTAAAACAGTGGATTATCTATTTTAAATAGGTATGTTTCATAAATAATAGCAAAATGAAAATTTTACATGCATTTCTAAGAAGCCATTTTATGAAAATGCATACTAGACTAAAGCAGCACAATTACAAGAGTATAAAGGATTGCAGAGGAAATAAATTGCATGTGACAGAATGTCATTGTAGTTGAGGATTACCACAATATGTAAGCAACCGAGAGCTGAAGAAACATACACAACTTCATGTTGGTCCCTGATCAGGATCTGCTACCTTCATAGTTTTAAACATGTAGGTTATAATAGCTAGGAGCTATTTATTTTGGCTTGCAGTTACTGAGCTATGACCTGATGCACCTTTCAGTATCCACCAACCCACACCATTCTGACAGACTGAATTCAACAAAAATACAAGTAGTTTTCATAAAAAAGTACTAACCTGCCAACTGATATATGCTGTACTATGTATCTATACTATATAAAATATAGTTAGTGTGTGTATATATATCTCAAACTGCCAGCTGATTTTATATATATACACCAAACTGTCAGCTGATATATTAACTACCGATATATAAAACAGACATATATTTAAATATATGAATGTTCAGATATATAAAAAGCTACCAAGAATTGTGTGTGTCACTAATTATGCGTCTCTATTCAATTCCATGACTGTTACTGAAAGCTCATTCTTAACTAATCAGTATCTATATGTTCGCGTTGGCAGGGAAATTGATTTCAGAACTAGTGAAGCAAAAAGCATTAAAACATTTTGACAAGGTACCACAGCCAAAGCTACAGAACAACATAGGTACTTTCAAACAAAACTTTGAGGGTAGAGGAATCTTTCATTCACCAGTACAGTAAAGCCAGAATTTCAGTACTACAAATGAATTATAATCTAGTTCTTTAAATAGTATTATGTCTAGGCAATGATATTAATGTGGTGATTTAAGTGTATTTTTCTAAAACAACCTGCTGTACATACCCATACGTTTCAATTTGAAATTCTTGTTCTAAACAATATATGGAAGTCAGTTAAGGGACTGAAAAGACTGAAGCATGGGATCTAATATACTCTCTGACGAGTAAAAGATTCTAAGGCCCCACAATACATACCTGTATACTTTCTTCAGTAGCAAGAACTTCTGCAACTGGGACTGACTGAATAAACTGCATGAAACCTGTGAAGGAAAACCACCAACAAATCTCCAATGCACAAAACTCTGAAATAAAACTACCCTATAAGGCACTTTAATAAAGGACAGCACTAATGCATGCTTTCATGCAACTGCTTCTCAATGGTAAAGAAAAAAAGTTTTCTCCAATTTTCAGCCTTCAATCAATTTTAAAACTACTTTTCGTGATTCCAAATTAGTTTACACTGGATTTTTTTTTTTAAAAAAAAACAAAGGTTACAAGAATTTAAAGTACTACAATGTATTTAAAAATGTAAAAATGTAGCCAAGCATTTTTTCCCCTCAATTTAAAGAAGAAATTGATAAATAGGAGTACTACATATGATTTGCACATGATTACATTGCAAGTTAGTAAGCAAAAATAATGACGTACAAATTTGATTGACTGTTTCAAAAATTAGACTTGGTTTCTTTTATGAACACATTTGAGTCTCCTATGGAATACTACAGTCACTCAATTTTTTTTATTTCCACAAGATTTATACTGAAACAAAATTATCTTATACATTTGAGCTTTTTAGAATGTTGTATTAAGCAAAGTATCCCTTATGAAAATACTGCATCGTGACAATCTATGAACATACGGAGAAGAAAATTCCTCCTGTTACTGTCTTTTTTTTTTTTTTTTTTTTTTTTTTTAAAAAAAAAGAGGGTATTCATACCATGTTTTGTACTAGTGGCCAGCACTTTATAGGGTGTCAGCTTCAAATCTAGATTCTCCTTTCGTAACAGCTAGAAAGAAAATGAGAATATAAGTACAAAAACAAACAGCTAAAGCTTCTATAATTGGATTGATCTCCATTGTTCTTCATTCAAATCACTGACGAGCAAAAGCAATTTTACCAATCTTAACTACAGATGATCTTTGCATATATCTAAAGAGAAAAAAGGTAATAAAAGAGTAAGTTATTTGAGAGATATGAAAACTATGGAATGTATTAGCAATAACTGAAGAACTGAATTAAGCTGCATTAACAGTTTTTCCCATTCTTGCTCATGGCACAGAGAATCAGTAACTTAAAAAAATAAGGATATCCATTAATAATTCTCACCTTATCCATGAGTGAAATAATCTGAAGTATAAGTTGATCTTGACGTAAATCATCACCATGTTTAAATATTACAGGATATTTGCCTCCATCTTCTGTCTTGAAGAATAACTGAGCAGGCATTAAGGCACTCTGAAAAAGGAAACTTACTCTACTAAATGTGTTCGTAGTAAGATGTGAATGTCAACACTGCTACACTGGAATTCTAAAATAAAAATCCCATTTACAGTACTGTAAATTAAAAAATGAATTAAACAAGTATTAGATCATGGGCTTCAGATATCAAATTCAGTTACAAAAAGATATGGACTAGTTCTATTTGGTTACCTATGACATGGAACTGAGGAACAGGAGTTCCTTAATGTTCCTTCAGTTTGGCAGGAGGAAACTGATTCTAAAAATCTTACAAACCAGTTAAACACTACCTAGGGCTCGGAACATATCATTTCCAGCTACCCAGAGTATGACATAGGCATGTTTTTGAAAGCTCCTCAGGCTTGCCATTGTTGAAAGGAAAAGAAAAGTTAGTAGGAAGTTTTCCCAGCAGCAGCAAAGTGATGCTAATTTTGCTTATATGCACGCAATCCAGATCAAAGACGTGCTATGCAAAAGGTCAGAACAAAACAAATCTAAATCGACCGAGAGAGAGAGAGAGAGAGAGAGAGAGAGAGAGAGAGAGAGAGAGAGAAGAGAATGCTAAACATCAAAGAAATTCTAGGTGCAAGACATCCCAAACAATTAATTGCTTTCTTAACCTACTTAGTAAAAGCAGGCATGTCTTTTCACGATGTTGTTCGAGAAACCTAGTTTAATTGTCTGCATTTTTGCTACACAAAATGGGTTGAAGGGGATCAATTATGTGCATGAATAATTTCACATATTGCAACTGACCAAGTCACTTCTCTCCAAACTAAAACAATAATAATAAATAAAAGTCAAGGATACAGACTAATACTTGTGCAGTTTCTATCGTGATAAAAAAGGTCATTGAATACCTGACTTGATTTTTACCTGACAAGTTAAGTTGTTGTTCCAGATAGGGAATATTTGGCTGCTGATCCAGGAACATAGTGGAACTAACTACGATTAAATTTTCTTTTAAATCCCACAAAAAGCTGGCTCTCAAGCTTGCAAAACCTTGCTTTTTTGAAAAGGTCTGACAAATTCTTTCCAATGCTGCCTCCAACTTGAAGTACAGGAGCATGGAGTAGGACAAGTGCCCTCTTCAAAGAAATTAACAGATGCATAAAGAAACTTGCCCAATCTTTAGAACTACAAGATTGGGTGGTAGAAAGCCACGGAAGAAGGTTCACCTCTGATTTCAATAGACACACATTATACCACGTTCAACAAGGAATCTGTCAACAATGTTTCAAACTACTGAACATTAGTTTATGACCTAGTAGAGATGAGGGATTAACAGTGGTTGCAATGGCAGCTTGAAAGCTTTGTAACTTTTGCATGCCACCTCCTGCTCCTCAGCCTGGCCAGTAAAGTATGTTTTAGTCACCTTAAAATTAGATCGCAGTAGTGTATACAAGCTGAAGGTAAATTTCACAAAGATGTCCTAGATCACCAGACATAAGCAATAACTTAGATTCTGAGTAGCACAGGATGCAAAGCAATCCCAGTCTTTTCAACAATATTTAACAATTAACAATTTAATTTAATTTAAACAAATTTAACAATTTTACTCTGCAAAAGAACAGACAGCTGGGATGCAGCACTTTTGACTAAGCAGCATCATGCGACTTTGATCACAAATGATATTCCCATTGAACACCAGCAAACTACAGTTCAGGGACTCTTGAAATAGCAAGCATATCTCCACCTTGGGAAGTAACTTCATTAATCAACATTCGCACATAAAAACTTAACTGTATTCTGCTTTTGAAAAGACAATAGATACACTTCACTGATCTTACAAAAAAGAAAAATATTGCTTTGAAATTGGCACTTTAACTTAAAAGCATTCACAAAGAATTCACAAAAAAAAATAAAGAGTAATCTTTCTGATAGGCTATTTAACCACTGTAAGGTCACTTTACAGTTAGATTTTGCCTTCACTGTATCAACCTCTTGCTTGAAATCTGCCAGCTGAGGTTTCTCAGCTTGGTGATCACAAGATTGGTTATATTTCAACTATTCAGAAGATCTCATTTACCTTGAAGAGCGTGGCTTTTTCAGGGATTATCCCTTTAATTTTCACCTGAGGTTCCAGTGGAAGCGGAATAAGTTCCATATCTGCTAAATTCATCTTTTCATTATCTGCTAATAATGCCTGTAGCCTCTCATTCTAAAAGAATAAAAGAAGCAAGACCTTGTTTTTTAAAAGAATAGATAGTAAGTATATACGAACAATTAAAAAGGTATTTTAATAAAGAATATGTATGAATAATTAAGAAATATTCCATTTATTCAACTCTTTACTCTTCCAAAGAACAGGAAGTTTCACTCTTCAAGTCCAGTGAAATAAAAATGCTCCATTTGCAGTAATTTGAATAAGCAAGGAAACATTCCATCTAGTCTAAATTTGGCTGAGCCATTTTGTAAGTGTCAGATACAATAGTCTTGCAATAATTTATTTCAAAAGTGCTTGCAAGAGTAGCAAGATGGTTTATTTTCTACACCAGTATCAGTATTAGTTCTATTTTAGAAATTTGTTTCAAGTCATCAGGTCTGATCTTGTAAAACCCTGAACTAAAGGAGATTCCCTATCACCAGTGAATCAAATTGCCATTAGCTTGCATAGATCTGATTTCAGAGCTTGCTCTACCTTCCTATATCTGTAGATACCAGAAATTCAATTTCAGAAGTTCAATACCAGTCAATTTTCCTAGTACTTTACACTTGGTGTCCTACATAAAGGTCATATACATGAAAGACTCTAGCCTTTTCCCCTATTGAATAAAGCCAATATAAACACAGAGACACAGCCCAGTACTGTTCGGAATACTTAAAATGGTTAATTGCTGCTGGCTTGATTTTAATCCACAATCAAACCCTTGTGTTTCTTAGTTTCACGGACATTTCTTTGCAATTATAAAAGTCCATCTGACAGAATGCTACCACTATATTGTACAAGGAGTACATTCTTATGGATTAAAAACTCCAAGAATACAATCATTTTCTTTTAGTGATTACATCTTTATTATTGATGCATAACACATTCATAAAAATTCATAAGAATTATACTAAGCTCAAGTGTTCCATTTTCCAGCAAAAACATACCTCACAGATTTAAAGAAATAAAGGTGACTGATATTATACTGAAAAAGCAATGCTTAAAAAAACCCTGCTATGTGTTATATAGAGAAAAAGAAAACGCATAAAGAGAAATCTCTTTAGCATTCCTGCTTTCTCATCCATACCAGTATATCAAGTATATTCTTAAGATATCTTACGTGAGGTAAAGCATTTTAAAACGCATCTATGATAGAAAGCTTATTATTTGAGACATCACCTTTCAACAACAGGCACACCGCCCCATAAAAGAATAGTTTTGCTGCTCTTCCAACAAATGAAACCTCGTAACAATTGAAATTGTTTCATGGATTTTATCTATACTTGCATAATTCTGACACTACAGTAACCTCTACTCACATCCCCTATAACATCTCACAGACCTATCACTACTTTTTCCATGTTTTCTGTATCTTTCAATTGCCAAAGGTGTTTCTCCTAAACCCAAACCCAAGCTCTTTTACTTGGCCATTAGTTTGGGCAAAAGACAGGACCATGCAAGTGAGTCAGATATTTTTGTGGATTAGCCAGCTGACTACTGCTCCTCAGTTGCAGGCTCAACAACTATAGTAAATAAGTGTCAATCTCTATAGTTTTGCTAGAGAGAAGGCCTCATCTCTCTGTTCTCATACCAACTTTCAGAATACAAAGGAACTTTAAGCCATCTAATACCCTCCTAAGTTTAATACTGGCTAAAATTATTAGAGAAAAGATAGACACTTAGCACATCTCAGGGCTAAGAGTTTTTAGTGGAAAGTTAGTATTCCTGCCCTCAAATTCTAGCCAGAGATAAGTTTTCCAATCCCTTACTTACTTTTTTCTTACGATTCCCACTTTCACGCTGTACTGCTTTCATTAGATGAACCAGCCGATCTACAAATGTCTGCTGGGCTGCCAACAATGAACGCATAACCCTGACAGATTTATCACCCTAAGTGGATTAAAAGAAACAAAATTAGTTCTTTGCTCCATAATTATTTTACCTGGAATTTGTTCCTTTAATCCTAGACCTATGGGTTTTTTTAAGTAAGTGAATAAAGATCAATTTCCTTTCAATTCGAAAGATATTTTCTGTAAAACATAATCAAAATCACTGTAGCTAGCAAACAATTATGTGACCTACAAGTGCACTTCAATTTGAATGAACAATAATTAGTCCTGAACATCCATGCATGACAAGCTTATTCACACAGCCAAAATAAGTTAGTAAGGATAAGCATGGCAGCACACATAATATTCTTACGTATTCTAAGAGTTAGAGATTTGAACAACACTACTAAAATCGGAATTAGATGTAAAGTGTGAGATACACTAAAACCAGCAAACACTGCACATCTTCTATAAATTATAGGCTGTACTTTGCAAGACTTGTTTCTGCTTTCTTCCCCACTGCTCCAGCACCCTCTGCTGCTGACATATCGAACAACATTGTTTCCGAATTCAAAAGACAGACCTATCTTCTCTTGTCCTTGCAATTGTCAAGTATACACTGCAAGGAAAAGTGCTTCCAATAGAGAAGCACTTAAAAAAAATAGACTCATTACAAAAGGCAGAGGATTTGGGAATCAATGTTACTCATGAGAGCAAGTAATAAAATAAAGTTCTCAAAAATTCCTTGTATTTTTCAGCAAAGTTACTGTTTTATCGCAGTGAATATTCAAGGAAAACTGGAAATTTTTTAGATTCTAGCACATGACTGTCCTGCTCCTAGGCATCTGTTCATTTCTGAAGGATGACTATCCCAAGCCATTAAGTACTTCCTTACACAAAAGCATTACCTTTAGCAAAGCCTGACTAAATCTTCTCATCACATTTAAGTACATTTCATGAGTCTTTGGGTCCCTCTGCTGAGTATCTTGGTCTTCACACTCCACTATTACATACCTGCAGCATAAAAACAATTCAAGTTATGCTGTACTCCTGTGCTACACAATTTTTGAGTGAAATACAGCAGCCCTCTACTATAGGTCTGGGGCTAAAAATAAAGTCAGTGCTCACATCAATCTACCTCAAAACACATGTGATGGCTTCAAAATTGCACAGTCAGCCAAGTTCCCACTTAGATATGGAGAACATAACAGATCGAAATTTTTCACTTACAAAGAAGCGGTGTCATTCACAAAGGACAAGTCAGATGTCCAAGTCAACACCTCAACCAAGCAGTGGAAGTAGATGTTCCACTTATCTACCCTCTACAGTCCAGGCATAATATAGGGGCTACAAATTGGCAATGTAACTAAGTATACCTGCAAAAGCAAAAATCACACAATACTTGTGTGAGATTCTGGCATTATTCTACCAGCAATAGCAGAAGAGACCTTACTGATCCCAGTGCAGCTCTAAAAAGTCTATATTCTGAAATAAGTTTTAATTTCTAAAATTACGATTCAGCTACAAAAGTTAAATAAGTCAATTTAAAATGGTTATACTGACAATTTATTTTGATGAGTTCATAAGAGCTTTTCAAAAAACTTTTTATTTTTATTTCTATCCACAACACCGGAAAGCAAAATGTAGCTGTGCACAGATCTTCCTTCTGTTGCCCAGCATTTCATAGCATTGCCCATGAAAAAAGTATAACCATAGCATTTTTGAAAAAAAAAATTAGCAAGTCAGTCTATTTTCAAACACTGCATTTGGATTCACAAGTGGCTACTTTGACTTTCATCAATATGTGCTTTCATAGTATCCCCTTTCAGTTGATTATGGTATCAGATTAGAGATCTGTCATTTGCAGCCAACAGAAAAATGAAATGTCTGCTCTCCTGTACTGGTGGTATTTGAAGAGGTAAGTTGACTTGCTGCAAACACACAGTACTGGAATATCTGGACTCTTCTAAAACTTCTGCAAATGCTTAAGAATGATGACAGCACAAGATTGACTCAAATGAACAATACAGAGCTTTGCTGACTTTCTTTTTAGTTACCTGTATTAATTTTGCACTGATTTCAGTTTAGCTACAATATAGTAAAAGACACATGTCATCATAGAATCATAGAATCAGTAAGGTTGGAAGGGACGTCTGGAGATCATCTAGTCCAATCCCCCTGCTCAGCAGGGTCACCTAGAGCTTGTTACACAGGGTTGCATCCAGGCAGGCCTTGAATATCTCCAGAGAAGGAGACTCCACAACCTCTCTAGGCAACCTGTGCCAGTGCTCCGTCACTCTATAACTAGACTTCACGCCACTCATGACGACCCTCTGAGCTCTGCCTTTCAGCCAGTTCTCAATCCACTTCACTGTCCACTCCTGAGATTATCTAGGAGGATGTTATGGGAGACAGTGTCAAAAGCCTTGCTGAAGTCAAGGTACACAACATCCACTGCTCGCCCCTCATCTACCCAGCCAGTCATTCCACCATAGAAGGCTATCAGGTTGGTTAAGCAAAATATCCTGGACTTCTATTTCAAATTTTAAGTTTGAAACTGCTGTCAGATGTTTAGAAAGGAATTGGAAGAAAGCCAACTTGTCAACATTTTACATCAGAAATAATCCCCCTCCCCTTCTGCACAATCCAATCCTCTTTCCTCCCCAAAACAAAGAGAAAATTCGTAAGGAACATCAGTGTGATGGCTAACAAAGAGCTATAAACACACACATTTCTAGACTGTGAAAATGTACATAGCCAGGCAGATTTGACTGTTACTTTCGTTTCCTTCAAAACAAATAATTAAGTTTCGTCTGCACAAAGAGTTTTCGATTTTGTTCTTCATACTGAGCTAGGAACTCTACTAGAAGTGGCTAAAACATTAACTTTTTGCATGTCAAATTTTACTAAGCTTATTTCTGAATACATGTAACACATTCCATACACACTAACACATGGCATAAGTATCTTATTTCAGGATTACTATTATCTCAGTGAAATCTATAACTAGAGGTTACTTCTGAAACTTTACTGATTCATTGTCCTACATTATTGCCTAATTAAAATCACACATTAGATTGCAGTAATGTAAATATAACAAATTAAAAGTGTGTATGTGCAAAGTCTGCACCAAGAGTTCAAGGAAAACAGTAAGTAATGAATGCCTGCTTTTTTCATCCTTACTCATTAAAACAGAAACTTTAGATAGAATTACTTCAAACAAGAAGTTCTTACTTCAAACAAGAAGTAAGAATGATGCTTCACGCTTTCGGAAGAGCCTCATACATCCAAAGAGGACATATAGAGATAAGCAGCAATACTGACTTCTATAGGCACTGTGAAAGTATAAGGTTAGGATAGTTTTAGAATGGTAAGTGAATAACGTTTGATTTTCAAGGGTTACTGTACTTTTTCCATTGATTATTTTAGGTGCATGCTGTGTCTGGATAGTTGAAACATGCAATTGATCAGCAGCCAAGAGGATTTATAGCTACCTCAGCTGTAACAGTGGCTGCAACATTTGTATTTTGTCACTGAGAAAATGAGATGTCTGGAAAGAAAAGAAAGAATGAATTGACTGATTTTTTTGTAGTCAGAAGACAAAAACTTTAGAATTATGGATACTTTTAAATTTTCTGTAGACTGTCTCTGTACGAGACGATGCCTAAATATAAGTGCATTGTTTATATTAACGTGCTATGTGAGGAAAAACTCTTAAACAGAAGTGAATTAATTTCACAGCAACTTCAACTTTGCTCATCATGTCACAGAAATAAGCTAGTCTAGCAACATTTACCTTAATGAAGAATATTAGATTAAGTCAAACATTTGGCTTCTATGCACATCAGTCCAGCTGCAATTGTTTTAATCATTTAAATTTAATAGCATCTTTATTCTGAAGTCAAACATTATCTTTGGGTACTGGAAAAAATATGCATACTAAAGAACTGTAGTTAAAGTCATGCACTTAAATATCCTAATTATTTAAATTATTGAGAAAGCAATCAAAAAAATAGAACAGGAAAAGATGGATTTACAGATGGACCCACTCTCAGGGTAGATTAGGATTCTTATACAATTTTTGTAGAAATAGTTTATTTTGTCATATCACAACCAATTCAAAATTCATAGAGTATCTGTAGTTAATTTACATATGCTTAAGTGTATGAAGATTTAGAGGCATCTAAAAGGATACAAATGAGAATCATTTTACTTCATTTTAACCACATAAACAGAAGATGTTCATTGAGACACATATTTATTCACATACATGTACATACATGTGTTTGCTTATATAAGCACATGTATGTGTGTGTTTCCCAGAGTACAGTTGTATTTATTCCACTTTTTTAACATGAGATAACATGAGATAATTCAGCTCTGGAAATACACACTTCATTAAGTAAAGAAGGCATGAAGGTGATCAGTTTAGGCATCTAGTTTAATTCTTTAATAGCAGAAGATAGATAGGATTCTTAAGAGTCATCTTACCTTTTCACTATCTAGATGAACTATTCACAACTACAATTCTCCCTTAAGAAAACACATATCTGCAATGACATTTTGTTTGTGCTCATAACATACCCACAGAATCTTAAAAGAAAAATCAGGTCATCACAAAAGGCTTAGAGTGCTTTATGATCCTTTTTTAAAATATACTCTTGATATGCTAAAGTGACTAACTTTAATACTCTAGCCAACATTATAAGAAACTATAAACACAAACCAAACAGAAAAGCAAAGCAGAAAACGAGTGTATTTCCTCCCCACCACCACAAACTAATTGAATAATTCAAATCATACAGTGAGCATTTTTTTCTTTTTGATCACTGTATAATTAACATCTTCTTAAAGAGCAGTGCGTGTAACTCTAAAGAGTGCCCTGCTTTTACTAATTATTCTGTTTGATTGTGTTGTTGTTTTAAACCTACCACTTCCATCTATCCAGAAGTTAAAATTTTCAAATTCTCATGACAGAGTTTATCTTTTGTTGGGCATCCTTCTGAGCATTTTAGCCTTGATTTCAATGAGATATTCATATATTATGAATAAATAGATCCAAACATACCAGTATAAGTAGTTTGCCAACGTGGAATTTTTGCATGCTCGTGATATCAAGAAAGTGCAAAGGTCTTGCTGAAAGAGATTTAAGACAGACAAAATTAAGTTATATAGGAAATCTGAGTACTTGAGAGACACACAAAATAAAGAAAAAATCCCCCCCAATTGCACAGAGTTTTAAGAAATTAATTTCCCTTTAGGTCAGATTGAATTCAGCCTTCAACTTAATATTAAGTTATATTATTTTTAATATTACTTCAAAGAAATTCAGCAGCAATATTAAAGTCTACCTCTACAGTAATGTATTTACAAACAAAGTAAAAAGCATGTGATAATCTCTAACTATAAATCTTTAATGTAAAATGTCTATCTATAACATATTACATTTTCCTCCTACACAATCATCATCCAAGTGTACAACTCAACCCTGGAAGGCATTTGCTACACTTCCCTGCATCCAGATCTAGATATTGTTAAGATATTCTGCATCTTACCACGAACAATGAATCTGTACAGTATATATAGGATCGGCCTGCTTTTTCAGGGTCTGACAGTTCAACTGAACAGAAGTCTATGCATCATTACTGATATGCTCCATTTGAGATTTATTTTCTACATAATGTTGAGGCTCAAAAAGAAAGACTGCCAACATCCAAGGGATTAAAGATCAATTAACTGCATATGAGATTAAAGTCAAATTTCCCAACTGTCTTCACCTCATCTTTCCCTCTCTCCAGTCCCATTTTTACTACCCAATTTCTACTAAAAGCAGAAAAATAAAATCCTTGGCAGGTGTAAATCAACACTGTCACTTAGGTCCACAAAGATATGACACATAAGCCAAAGAATCAGTTCCAGGAGGAAAACACTGTAGAGATTAATACAGTTGAATAACCGTTTTCCACACAAATCTCTACCTTAAAAATACTTCAGCTACACGTAATTATTAGTATCTCACGCATGTGTGATAGCCTTTGCAGTAATTTTCTCCTTTAAAAGAGAGCCACTTTGTTATTATGGAAAACACAATGTACAATCTCAAATTTGGATAATGTGACCATGTTCATGAATAGATGGCCTATAAAACACCCCTCAGATAAGGTATTGTTGTTTCCTTAGCCTTTAAATCACACATACTCTTAGAGCACTTTCTTCTAAAGTATTCAGTAAAATAGAATAGAACGATTCAAATATTCCCAAAAACATAAAAACAGCACTAGTTCACTAGAAAACCCTCAAATATCACTAACATAATTTGCATTAAGTTTCTATTTTGATACGCCTCTAAGTAACAAAATGTTTGACTTACGTCAAGGTTTTCGTTGTCTGCAAGCTCCTTTGTCTTAGAAGTAAGAGGTGGTGAAGAAACAGGAGGAACAGGACTCATGATCTGGGAACTACAAATAAAGAAGAACATATAATTAACTTGATGCAAAGTTCTTGCTTGGGTGGCGTAACAGCAATGCATTTCACTATCCACAGCATAATAAATCCAGAAACCTGCAAAAGAAGTATCTTCAAAGAAATCACCTCACCCCCATTTCAAGACAAATTACATGAACAGTAGCTACAAAAACTGCCGCTCCTCTCTGGAAAATAGTAAAAAATTACCAGGCTACAACTAACTGTAAAAAGGCTACAAACTCACTGTAAAAAGGCTACAACTTTTTGTATTGCCTGGGTAACTACACTGTTTGTTTGTGCATGAAGAACATTCACTCGTATTGAACTTAGTATTTTGCTTTCAGCTTCCGTAAAAAATAAGCAGGTATTCATGGAAATTTAATAAATCCAAGTGTTCAGTATAAGCTTTTTAAAATATTGTTTTATAATGAAGTTGCTAAAATACAAACCTGCAAGCACTCAGTTCTAGAATGCAACCATACATATCAGATTAGACAACTCAATGCTTGCTTGGCAAAATTCTTGCCTAGTAAATTTACTGAAAGGAAGTAAGCAAGCAGGCCTACTAATGTCTAAGTGGCACTGCAGCCTCAAACAGACATTAGGCCTCCCAGGACACCTACTCTCCATTAGGATCAATGTATAGTAGTATACCTGTTAGAGAAAGAGCACTTAGTAGTGACTTAAGTGATTAGATACTGAATCTTAAGATTAGAAGCCTTGGAAATTTGTACTAAGTATTTGCCAGGAGTTTGAACAGAAAATTCTGTTAACCAAGTTTGTTTGCACCGTACTTAATACCGCATTAATCAGAAATTTCAGGCTTTCTTCTCTATTCCTGTAGGAAATAAAATGCGTGCTCCTTGGCTCTTTTATGTTCACAGGACTCTCTTCCTCATCTTCAGAAGCAGCAGGAAAAAAAATTCTTCCTGGTTTAGACTCAAAGCTATTAGATCCAGATTCTTATATAAGAATATAATTTCCAGTTTTGTCTAAACAGCTTCATTGAAGACATCCTATCTATTGCAAGGACAGAAGGAAGCCATGCCATTGCTCTTCCAAATGTTGCCTTCTTTTGACACAATTAAGCCAAAGGCTACAACTTTTAAATTTAGAGTTGCAAGAATTTTATAAACTATCTGTTCTAAGAAAATACATTCAGTGAAAATTCAAGAGGTTAAACATTTTTTTTTTTACATCACTGCTCCAGATTATGAACCCTCAAAGTCAAATATGCAATGGTCTCTACAAGGGAAAAGAATCTGAGGGCTAATGATATTAGTTATTACTGCTTTTCCACCCCCAAAATTCTTGCTTTTTTACCTGTCTATTTCTGTACCACTAGTTCCAGATGTAGTCATGCTCTCAGACATGGAACCCTGACTGTCCCTCTTGCTTGGTTCCAGTCCATTCTTTATGTCATCAAAGTTTTCATACTTCAGTGCCTGGACTAGCTGTAACAGGTACATCAGCAAATCCTCAGGGAGAAAAATACAAAGGAAATTGAAAAGTCAGTCAAAACTGCGTGGGACTCATCTTTTCAAAAGTCTATCTGTAGAATAACTTCAAGTAACCTATAAGGAAATGAAAAGTGGGGTCTCACTAGCAAATCATATACAGTTAAAAAACTAGTCTAGGATGAAGCCTGACTCATAGAAGATACTCAGTTCTCATTTCAGTAACTCTTCATTACTGCAAGGCTGTAAATGCTAATTAAGTATACTGACCTCTGAGAATGGAATTCAAGCATAAAATCTGGATAAGGATACCAGGAATTCAGATCCCCTCTCTTTTATGCACCATCATATATTTCTTTTGATCCCTGGTAATAAATCCCAGTATCTGATCTACTCAAGACTGAAAAATAAGATTTTGATCACCTGCCATTTTTAATGTTTCCCTTGCGATTCCACTGGGCCAGTTTAGTTGCCTTTAAATGTCTTGCTAAAGGTACGTTTACATCGGTGCATTATCATGTTGGCTACTGAAGAGGGTTTGATAAAATTAGAGATTTATATTCCCTATTTTCACCCCTGTTGATTGAAGAGTTACAGTGGCATCTTCCAGGTATTTATTTTTTACTACCCGAAGAAAATAAAATAGATGGTGATTAAAATTTACAAATTAACTTCTTTTAAAGTGGACTACATTTTCAAATAACAGCTCATCATATCCCAATCAGTTTACCACTAGATGTACCTTGTTTCCATATATGTTTCTCTACTTATTTTCTTTAACAAATGTAGTATAATAATATACTACTTCAGTTACCAGCTAAATTTGCTGGAAATCTTTAATAAACTATTCAGAATTTATCATTGGTAGAATATATGGTTATTTCAGTTTTTTAGGCAAAAGCCAAAGCTATCACTGAATGCCATTTTATAGCAGGAAGACTTTGCTCCATATAGTAAAGAGCTTTTAGTAAACAGCATCGTATCAGCAGCATATTGTTTTTTTTTTTTTCTTTTCTCCTTTTTTTTTTTTTTTGCCACTGTTACTGTTATATTCCTGTAAACGGCTTAAAAAGTAGCAAATATTTAAAGTACTTAGTAAGACTATAAAAGCTCTGTGCTCCAGACCCTAAGATCAGCTGACTTTCACATGCACTCACAGAACAACGAATACCTCATCATCAGCCTGCTGAAGCCGAGCGACAGCGTATCGACGAACTGTTGGATTAGTGAAGTGAGACGACAGGAGTTCTAAAGAGTCTTCCACATCCATGGGCTTCCATTTTCCCAATAGCTCCAATGCTTGCTTTGCCTCCTGTGGTAGGTCCCAGTTGACACATTTTAAGAATTTTGTCAAGGCCTAAAAAGAGAAAAGTTGGATAATTCATCTATGAAAACCCAGGATTAACAGTTGATTTGAGAAATTAATGTTTCAGGTCAAGGCAAAAATACATTCAGGCTGTATTTACATAAGCATAAACCTAAGAATACTACTGACATAAATGACATCACTCTAGAAAAAATAAACAGCACAAACAAAAGGCTTAGCAGTATTTAGCGGGTTTTTTTCTACTAACTTTCTAGATAAATTGCCAATTTTTCCTGTGATCCTATGAGCAGCAAAAATGGTTTACTATTAAGAAAAATCACATTCAACTTCACAAAACTGACATTTTATTCCAAAACATTTGAACTGTAATATCATATCATAGATATTTACCACCACAGGTGATCTATACTGAGTAAGTGGAAGTTAAATCTCTGATCCATTTCCAACTGTGTAGTCAATTAGATAATTATCTTAAGCATGCCGCCATGAATTTTAAAGCCACATGGTAACATTCACTTAGCTTAGGGAGGGGAAAAAAAAAGAGGGAATCATGATGCCACTGCTTGATTAGAACAATAGGAAATTTCAGTTAGAAGTGCAAGTTGTACTCTGTATCATTATATAGCAGTACATCATACATATCATTAAATATATGTATCATATACACATATTATACATATATCACTGCATACATATACACACACACACACAAAATGACAGCTACGATACATCACTTTTATATAGTATATATAATGTACCATTATACAGGGGGACTTTTAATGTCACTGTTTTCTTCTGATTTCCTACTGAAAATAAATTTACTGAAAAACCTAAATTAAAAGTGATGCTGCCTTGTATTAGTTCTGGAAGAAAAACAGGATGACTAGCTAAATAACTGTCCATCCTGAACCTACCCGATTCATTTTGAACATATTTACAATTTTAGTCAAGTCTTTCATAATGTAATTACACTTGATATAAAAAACTGCCTCTTATTTTAATCCTAATGTTGAATAACTTTATAATCAATAACCTACTTGCTTTTCAGCTTCTCCAAATAATTTGTGAAAGCCTTAGAATGTTAGTTTCCCCAGGTCCACTGTCTTCTCCCTATCCTGAAGTATCCCACCGTTTCAGAAGCTATTCCATACCTTTGTTCAGCTGTCATCTTCCTCTGCTGCTTCCTGAAATAAGGTGACTAGAACTACATACAACATTCAGGACACAGGAAGATCAAGGATTTGAGCAATAATGTGCTTTCTATTTTGATCTCTATGGTATTTCAAATATTTTGTTTTACTAGCCATTACAGAGAATGGAATTGACGTTTTCCTCAACCTTTTTCTTGCAGACTTACTCACCAATGTAACTCAGTCTACTTAAGGGAGAATTTCAGAGTTACTGAGCAGAAATGCTTTTTTTCTAAAAAAGGAAAAAAGTGTGTTACCATTTAATTTTGTTTGCATGTTTCATAAGGACTACCTCACTTTAAAAAAAAAAGGTTTGCTACACAGAGATAGACTACTTATTACCACCAATTTTAACAAATATGACACATTTAAACAGATCTTCCAACATTTTAGACTATGGAACATTTACTAGAGAGATAATGCCTACTTGAAGTATAACTCCTGCTCAGGTATCTTCCCAATTAACTTGATGTTGTCTAGAATACTTCTCACATAAACCTACAGAAATTCATTAACAAAATTCACTGACACTTGGCTACCGCGACATTTTTTGTAGTATTAAAAGGGAGTTGACAGCAATCAGCAAGTAAGCAATAAACCAAAACATGACACAAAGTCTTTTCCAATCCCATTCCCTCTAGTACAAGCCACAAAAGTCAATTCTAAGATACCACTGGTAGACAGTAATTACGTAGTGTTGCCAGTTGCTTCAGTATCTTATATTGTGGGGAAAAAAGGTGAGAAGAGATGCACATTCAGCAGAAAAGGCTTGCTAATTTACCCCAATTAGCAAGGCACATATTAAATGCTTTGTAAAAAAAAAAAAATCAAGAACTTACTCTCAATTGGTAAACATCATAGTAGTAGTATTGCACAGAATTTCAGTTTAACTGACAAGTGTTAATCATGGAACAGTTGGTCACTTTACTGTATGCTATTTGATTGTTTTAGTACATTTTGAAAAGTGGCATCTGGATTATCACACAAGTAAAATGCAAAGTCAATGGTTACTGTTATACCACCATTACCTAAAAAGTGTTGACTGCTGTGTGATTACAGTGTTTTGGTGCACTAATACATATTCTGGCAATGCAAACCCTTCATTAAAGAGATGAAATAATTTATTTTTTATCGTTTTTCTCTGCTGAAGGAAAAATGGAAACACTATGAAACCTTATAAGGAGTCATTCAGGGCCTGTAGAAAGACTGCTGCAAGAATAGTGTTAGTATGATTTTTGAGGAAAAAGAGTCACTAATTGTTAATCAATACAACTGTACAGAAGAAAAAAATGATTGGCTTCTGAGACATCAAAGCTTTATCTTTGCAAGGACAGAGCATTATAAAAATCAGTGCCAAATAAAACAGGACGCAACATGACGCATCAATACATCCCCTGAAGTGATTCAGCTTACCTTCTCCTGATTAGTAAGGTAGTATCTGAATTTCCAAACTAGATCCTGTTCCTCATATGTTAGCTGCTTTGTCGGTGGATAACTCACTATGATCTATTAAAAACATATTCAGAAAGTGAACATGAATAGAGGCAATCACTTAAGTTAACAGAATACAAGGTGATGAAGCACAACACTGACAACACAGAAAAATAGTTAGAAAAAGGTTTTCCAACATCACACTCTTCTCTCAAGCTATCACAGTTAGGCTCCCCAGCCAAAGCTGAATGAACTGGCAGTGCAGGTAAACATATGCATTTCTAAGACTACCAGTAATACCAATATGACAGTGTGTACATAATATGTATTCTTATCCCTCCCCCCTAAAAATCCTGCAGCAATACAATTAACTTATTTGCGGAAATGAGCAAGTACCTTTCTGGTCATTTCTGACCACATTTGATTAAGCGCTTGACGTAACAAATACCTGATGACATTTTTTAATTAACAATTTCTTTTGAGCTGCAATGAACTGCATTTTGTTTAAATGGTCACAATATTTGCATACCAAAAAGTTCTTCATGGAACTGTAGTCATCATATGACACTGACTTACGTTAAGCTGATCTCGCGTAGCTGCATTAGGCTTGAGATCATGATCAGAAGGTCCACTTCTTAAACTTCGAGCAAGCTTGTGATGTTTGCTTTCTACTAAGTTCTCCTGAATGCAGAGAATAGCTTTGTGTTTATAAATATTTCTATTCCAGAGAAAATTACTCCTGAAATGAAACTGTCCAGTAAAGACTCACCAGCGTCTTGAATAATTCATGGCAATTAAAATTCACATCTAGAACTACAGCATCTTCAGGATTTACATTTTTTGAAGAAGTTCTTCCAAAAATACACTTACACCATAAAGCTATATATATATATATATATATTTTAAGCTTCACACAGTTTATAAGCCTACCTTGCCTTTGGATGAATTGCTTCAAAATGCAAGTGTTTCAGTCAACAGATCTGTGATTTAGACAGCACTCAAACGTGCTAGCCATTTTGCAAACATTTTTAGGATGATGTTTGCAATCTAAAGCTTTGTATGCAAGAAAAACATTTTCAAAAATTCCCACTGTTAATACCATGTTAGCAACAGTAGGAGCAACAATAGGAGCCACGGTGTCAATGAGATTTCAGCAGCCAAGGCAGTTTTCAGCATTGTCAGACTTGCTCTTGCAGTGTTAGATTACACAGTGCTCAAAACAGTGTTGCCAGTAGAAGCCCACTTACATTAAGGTTCCCAAAGCTGCCAATACCAGTCCCACTGAATTGGCATCCACAATAATGGAAATCTTTTCTAGAACTGTACTTAGGCACTGTCTACATGAAAGACAACACACAAGAGAGCGTAGGGAGAAAATATTTTAACAAATTAAGTGACTATGAGTTACTGCACTTTCTCTATTTCATTTCTCTTCTTCAGCTCCCTCCTACTGTATGTCCCACCCTCTGACCCCCTTTACCAACAATCTCCCTTCTCTGCTTTCCTACACCTCAGAAACAAGCATATTATGTATGCAAAGAAGGAGACAAAACATTATGTGTTAAGTCAATTATTACACATTAATCTAGAAGAAAAAAAAGTTAAACCCGCTGATATCTTTTAAATGGTGAAATATATCTTTCCACTGTGATTTTAGACTATCACAAACAACAACACAGTCAAGCTTTCATCATTATTTATGAAAAATTCTCAGAAATACAACAATATGGATTGCATTACATGTACCATTACTTACCATAGACATCTGGGGGTCTGGAATCTTAACAATTTCAGAACTTGTTAAAATTGGAGAAGACTCATCACCATCCTGAATAACAAGTCAAAGGTACATTAGACATGTTGTGTTTTGAGAAAATTTTACCATTATCATTACATATGTGTTCCAGAAGTACAAAGAAATAACAGGGTCCAGTTTTCACTGAATTCAAATCATTTTCAAGGAACAGCAGCCACATCACAAAACTGAAAACTTCTTAAAACAGTATAACACAAAGGCTCTCCAAAATGCAGCTGAATTTGAGAAAATAATACATGTACCTATCAATTGCAGGTTCAACGTAGGATGTCACACTTCTGGGAATTCTGATGTTGCACATCTGCAACACTAAGACAGAAGCCTGACAGATTTTCAACAGGTAATCTAGTCCTGCTGTTGAGTGACTAGTGGGAGAAGTCACAGGTTTCCTGTTTGAATCAGGCAGGAGGAGAAGGGAGGGGGACAAAACAAAATGGAAAAAGAAACCCACAAAAATCTACAAAACACTACCACAAGACAAAAATAAATAAAATAAAATAAAAAGTAGCAACGTTGTTCCTCTTTTCCAGCAGTTTTTGTCTTATTCTAGGAATGCAATCAAGCATTACTTGACATGACCTACAGAATGGTTAATTCAAAAGACTATAAAAAAAGCAAAAAAAACCAAAAAAAACCCAAAACACAGTATAATACGCTCTCCGTAAGTCTCAAGTTTGTTATCGTTTATTTTAGAATAATTTTCAGGAGTGCATCCTCATAAAACGATTCAATGCCAGCTCAGTCCAATAGGACATGTGGTAGAAATTCCAAAGATTAAACTTCAGTTTAATTGAGCCCAATTTTCAAAGGCAACTAGGTACTAAAGATACAAATCATGTGCCTGCTGGAATTATTTTCCGAAGCACCTACTCTACATTTTTACCTTTGAAAATTCAGCCCAGAGGATTTAATCAATAGGCTACTGTAAACACTGAGTCTTCCCACTAACTTCAACATCAGATCTTAGAGCAGATCTCTAATCTTCAAAGTGTCAGCTCTTGGTACAGTTTCCAGAGAAATCAAGAATGTGTATGGAGAAGGAAAAGAACTGGTAGAACTGGTACAGATATGCAGCTTTAATTGAGAAATTATTGAAAAAATGTAGAGGTTAGCTAGTTAAGAGATGCTTAGTAGTCCACTCAAATGAGAAATACACTGACAGATTATCTTTAAAACACATCAACACAACAAATACAAAAGCACAGTGATTCTACCAAACATTTACTCCACAGGAAACTATTTCATCTTCATTTAATGTTAAAGTAAAATATACAATACATATACATAAATAGAAGTAAGAGTTTTCATTTTAAGAGAAACTAGCATTTCAACTGAATTAAGAACACAAATTTTTGAAATATCAAGATTTCTCTCTAAAACAGAAGTTTTAAGCTAAATTACTCTGGTTTCCCAGGTTTTCTTCCCCCTACTTTCCCTTCCCTTCCCCTTTTTCCTCCTCCTTTGCTTTTCCAATCACATGCCTCAGTCAGGGTGGCTTTGCTTTTCTACTTTTCAGACATAACTTTCAAAGTAGTGAAGAGCTATAGTAAGGGGGAAAAAAGAGATCACCAATAATAAGGCACAGGAATTAACTAATTAAAATTAAATTAATTAAAATCACCCTGGAAAAAAGACAAATGACGACATATTAAGGAATGATATTTGGCAGGCGGAATCCCTTCCCCCGGAATAAACTAGTTTGATGACAAGAGATGACATAGAAATCCGGTAGAAATCAATCTACAAATGGATTGTTTTCTCAATCAAGCTGTAGCAAGGCTACAAACTGACCTTTATAAAACAACGGACAAATAAAAAAGCCCCAGTGACAAGGTTCCACTCAGAGCTTGGACCCTTGACATAAAAGCTCTGCACAAAAACCTTGACAAAAGAATGGATTCAGGAGCAATTAATAAATGTTCAAACTCCTACTGAAGCATTTAAGACATGCATATGCTGTGTGGATTCTCTGATAAATAACAATGCCCTTTCCACTGCATCTTTCCCCCAGTAAAAATGTTCAGATAAGGGAAAGGAGTTTTACAATGCTTTTAAGCTTGTAAAAACGGGGTACCTACCGTGCAAACAGAAGCACATGATCATGATCACTAATTCAAAACTTACTAGTATTAGAATGACAAATAAGCTTTGGTTACTTACAAAACTAAACTAAACAAGAGCCATAGCTTTTCAGCGTACGTATATGACATCCTCTAAAATCAAGATTAGTGATTTTTTTTCACAAGATTAGTGTTAAAAGAATGAATTCTAAACTGTTGACATGTCACTTTTTCTTTACATTTCAAAAGGAGTATTATGACCAGTGTTCTTTAAACCCCTCTCTTCAAATGCAGTTACATTATGTTGAAGCATCAAACCGAGAGGCCCTAGTTATTTGAGCTGAGATTCTGGGAAAACTTTGTTCCTGTTTCATTGCTTTAGAATAAAGCCTGAAACTTCAGCCAAAATTTACTATGAAACCCAGCTATAAAACCCAGCTGTGCCAAAACTTTCATAGGTCAAATTATGTTGGGAGTTGACACTGAGCATTTTCAGAATACACTATTTTGCGACAGCCTCAGTAAGACAGTATATCGTTAGTTTGCCAGTGAAGAGAGTCAGTAGTTTTATTTACCTTCCAATTAGGTAAACATGCAACACTAACTCTGTCATACTTGCAGAACATTGCATGTATCATTGTGATCCTGAACGTACAAATGTACTAAGTCATACCAAAGCCTGAAGGTGTATTTAAATCAGCACCTGAATTTGGTCAGGTATATGCTTTAGTTTATGCCACAGAAGTCTTGGAGAACATGTAATATGCTCCAACTGCTAGCAGTTATTCAGCTCATGGGACCTGATTAGAGCTAGCCTGAAGTACACAGGCGTAGCACAGATACGAGGCCTTCAGCAACAGCTTTCTCACTCTGCAAAGCTTCTTGATAACAAAGACATAGCCAGAGATGACCTGCTGTTTGGCCAGAGGGAAAAAAAAATAATATCAAGAATAAGCATACAGCATCAATTTGCTTTAGAGGGATTGCACTACATTAAATTCAGTGTATGTAAATTTATGTAAATATTAGTCACGTTAAAAAAAGTCAAAGTTTGCAGAATGTTCTGGATCAGCGAGATTCTGATGTACTTTCCTGAAAATTACTCTCATTTATACAATTAAAAAAAGGTTCTACTTAACTCATTCTTTAGTCAAAAAGATCATTTCAAGTAACACCAAAGGAATCCAACTTCTTGCATTCAAAGCTTAATAGACACCCAATCCTGCTAATTTTTTATTTCTCTTTCTTTTCTTGAAGTTATGAAAAGGGTATCTCTGATAATGAGATTAAAAAAAAAATGGATGCAGCAGTGCAATCACTTTATTCAAATAGTAGTTTTCACCCAAAACTCACACAAGATGAAAAACGTTGGTGATATTTGTACTTGGAAGTTCACAGCAACATTTTGCCTAACTGCAGAATCAGAAGTGATGCTCTTGCCACATGTCATTTGCTATCCTTTAAATCATGAATGCTGTATTAAAACTAAGTTAATAGAGAATATGGAACTTCACATTACTGAAACTGAGAACCGAGCCAAAGAATCTCAAATTTTACTGGCTAGTTTTTAACAGGCTAGTTCTTCGTAAACACCAGAAAACATTTATCAACAGAACTGCGACAAGTAATCTTTGCTTTGACTATTAGTCACAGACAAGTGACAAAAGAAAATGCAGTTTCATTAGATTCAATGTACTGGATTGGTGATGCTGGTGTATTCTGTACACTGTAATTGGAAGTACGACAAAACTGAGAAGACAGGCACTAATTTACGTACCATTTTCTACCACTGCCAGAAAACAGTCAAGAACTTGTTGAAAAGCTACTTGATATCAACAAATCCCTCAAGCTGCAGTTACTTATGGTTTTAGTACGTACTATTACACATTCAATTATTTTATTGCCACACAGAGCACCCTATAGTTTTTTGTTCCATGCACTTTTAATGAGCTTCAGTAACAGATGTCAAGAAATACAGGTATTTGAAGCCTGAATCTCCTTATCCTCAACTTCTACACCTGGAAAAAACATACTGAAAACTGTAAGAGCATACTGTGTTCACATCAGGAGTAATTCCTCTTTATTGGTAGGTTTCTGGAGGGGAAGAAAATATTTTTAGGAACATATGTTGAAATATGAAGAGAGTCAAGCGACATGTTAGACATGCTCATCAGTTTGTATCCGTGAAAAGAACAGAATAGTCTAATTTAAAGCTATTACTACAATACAGCAACATTGTTTAGTAAAATGTTTCAATACTTTGATCGTGTTCCATCTCAATTGCCAGAAAATACTTCCCTGATTTCCACAGTAGCAAGTAAATTTTAAGTTATCTTACTATCAAAAAAAATCCATTGTGTTACAAATCCAAATGAAACCTGGAATATGCCAAATTTCCCTAAAAAACAATTTAACTGGTTCCAGGGTAAGCCTATAGAAATACTATGAAACAAGCTATTCTACAGGTAAAAAGACAAAATAGATACATCTAAAGTTAGTGCCTTTGATCTCAATAGTACTCCACCCTATCATCATCATCATCATCTACCTTCTTTCTCTTGCCCATATAGCTGGATTACTCAGCAAATTTCTGAATTCTTATGGCTCTAAATATGCTGAAGACTCTAAGAGGTAATTTCTGTCAAATGTTTTTTTTTTTTTTTTTGAAACCGAGTTACAGACGTACTGCTTTTTCCATTTTGGTGGATCTCTGTGTGGCACAGGTCCACTAAAATATTGATTATGCCTTTCAAAGTCACCTTTATGTCTGTTAAGCTCATTATCAATCTTTCTTTCCACTAGATTTGAACTCTTAAAAGCACTGAAGGCACTCAGTATATATGTATTCTATACTAGAAGGTATAATCCTATTCTATACTGGAAAGTGTAACAAGAAATCCTGTAGCAATCCTCTCGTATAAACTGCACATCCCCTTGGAAAAATTCAAGGATTTTTCAACTGCTAAATAATTTAACCATTTTGCTGATACTACATGACAGCTTGATGCACCTCTTAAACATTTCACTGCAATTGTATCGTCTGATCTAAAGATCCTGTAGCATCTTTTTCATTTTTAAAGATTGCTTTTTCAAGCCTATAATTTTCTTGATACTTCAGAACGACATAGTTAAAAAGCAAGTAGTGAATGAAACATCCATTTTGATGGAGAAAGTATTAAGCTATAATCAATACAGAAGAACAAACTGACAAAGTCCTATTACACATACTGAAAACACACACCTGTTTTTCACCCTTGGCATCTAAACTTGTATGCGCATTTTACATGTGAGAATATTAAAAGTTACCAATTTCAGAGACTGCTTTGGAGACTGCTGTTTACTATACAGCAAGAGAAAAGAAACAAGACATCCTAATTCAAAGTGTTTTTTTTTTTTTAATGATTTTTAAAGTATCTTCAGCATGAAAAAGTAAACTTTTATATTCGTGCATGTTAGGGAAAAAAAAAAAAAAAAACACTCACCAGCACAGCTCCCCTGAAAAGTCTTGGTAAATTATCTTTTATAATGTCACCAGTGAATATAGGTACATTTCTTTCTGATACAAGACATTTTCACATAAAGCTACTCTGAAAGTACTGCTGGATGACTGAAGAAACAATAAATCAGAAAGGTTTTTTTTAATCATTTACCCTTATTAAATTCTGTAATTTTGAATCGCAGTACATGAATGGTTGACTTCTGTAATCTTTTTGCATCTATAGCATTTGATTTATATGTACGTGAACAGCTGTCACTGACAGCTGTCTACTGTTATACTGCAGCTGAGTATTTCACCTCAGGGGAAAAACCTGTCAGTTTTAGGTGCAAATGTTACTTTTTAAAGAAGATCAAAAAACCATCAAGGCACATACCTTTTCATAGTAAACTATTCCATATTCTTTGTCATCACACTTGACACAGCGAAACTCAATCATCAGGTACATAAAATTAGAACTTCGTTTTTCCCTCTGAAAAGAGAACCATCACAGATGTGTATCATATATTAAAGAGCAAACAATCATCAGATTTCTCAGTACAGCAATTATTCAATTTCTTTTGTGGTGTAATCAATAAGTTATCAGTTGTTGGAGTCATTATTCAGGTAATCATCTGATAACACTACTTAAAACACTACCACTTTTTTCCTGACATTCTTATGGCAATTCACACTTCATGATAAATACCACTATGTAAAAGATAAAAGCATACTGCCTTCTTCAATGCCCTTAAGTTTGTGGGCCTAAAGGTCTGAAAAAAATGTAAAGAATAATAATGAGCTGACAGCAGTCTTCTTCCCCTTCCCTTTCCTTTTTTAAATAATTATACACAATTATGGATCCCACTAGGGAATATTTAGGAGTAAAAAAAAAAAATGACATGAGAAACACTATTTTAGATAAAACAATGAAAAAGACAAATTTAACTTAGACTATGAGGTATTAAATTTGCAGCTCACTGATTTGCAGAGGAAGATTTGCTCAATGTATACATTTTTAATTGCTTAAAAGAAAATATGTTTTAGAAATTTGAAAGAAAGGAATTATACATAATCACTACCAGTAACACATATTCACTAAAAGAAAATAATAATAATATGCATGCCCTTTAATGACAAGCAATTCAGGTTCATTTTGTGCATCAATGATGGATCAGACTTTCTAAAACAAGCAAACTTTTTCTGTATTTAAAGTACAGTTCTAGGAATCAGAAGCACTGAATTTTACATACACAGCAGGTCTGGGAACAACACCAAGAGCTTGGAAAAAATAGCTTCTTATAAGAAGGTAAAGAGGATAAAAGAAATCCATATTTCCAATAGGAATATGCTTCACAAGTGGTTATAAAAAGACCTATGTAAATGTTAAAGGATTTGATTCCTAGAGGTCTAACCATAAATAAGTCAAATAAAATAAATTCTCAGAATGCCAAGCAGAAAACAAAGGAGTTCTGTTAAGCAAGATAAACAGACAACAATTTGGGTTTGTTCAATGAAGGTAAAACTTCATTCAGGAATAAAATCCTAGGAATTATTATTATTTTTTAATATAAGTAAACAAATTCTGTAAGTATTTTCCCTCCAGTATTCCAAAGAACATCAATTGAAACAAAGTTCAACCTTAGAGAACACATCTAAATTCAAGGCACAGTCTGTACGAGTTGAAAGTTTCCCATCACAGCCTAAATCATAAAGTTCAGTTAGTTATACGTAAGAGCATTTGTTCCAAACTATCCCAGCACACGCATTAATTCTCTCTTCTCTGATCAAGTTCATTGAAATATTGAAGTTGACAACTGATAAGACAGCTGTCTATTCTCCTTTTTGCCAAAGTCCAGTCAACTTTGGAAACTTAAAAGAACTATTTGTCCTTTTCATGTATACACTAGAGGTTGAAGAAGAAATAGGACAAGTGCTTTGAGTTACAGTCTTCTAAACAAGCCAAGGTTTCCACATTAGTAAGATCCAAAAACCCATTACAAATCTGACATATGATGACCTACCTCATTGATCATTTCTATTTCTCTAAAAGTTAGTCTGTCCAGCCAATCCACTTTTACCATGTGACCCTGTCGATGAGACTTGGTGAGCTGCCAACGAAATATACAGTGATAATATTTAGATTGCTGTGATTAAGTGAAAGGACATCAAATCAAAGTCATAATTTTACAGGGACATTAACATATAAAGTCTGGAAAAAAATGAATTGGAAAAACTGCTTTTACATTACACAATGTAGACCCTCACAAACAGCTAAGCTATGCCATAAATATACTTCTAATACCTAAAACATCAATCAGGGCAAAAAATAAAACCACATTTCATTTTTGAATCTCTAACATACTAAAATAGGATCCTATTTTTTAAGGAGTCACACACGTAAAATTGTTTTTTTCCCCCCTAACTTACTGTATTTCATACAACAAAATTTACAAAGTCAAAAATAAACAGAAGGTATTTAAAAAAAATAAAAATGCACACTGCTGTTCCATGCACAACTTGTCTACCATGACCCTCAAGTCCTCTGCAAAATTGCTTTCCAGCCCATCAGCTCCCAGTCTGTATTGACATAAGGTTATTCCTCCCCAGGTGAAAACCTGGCATTTCCGTTTGTTGAATTCCATGAGATTCCTGTTGGCCCATTTCTCCTGCCTGTTGAGGTCCCTCTGAACGACACCACAACCATTAGCTTTGCAAACTGCTGAGGGTGCGTTCCATCCCATCGTCCAGGTCATTAACGAAGACGTTAAACAGTATTGGCCCCAGTGTTAACCCTTGGAATATACCACTAATGACAGGCCTCCACTTGGACTTCATGCTGCTGGGCACAACTTGGCAAGTCAGCGGACTTTCAGTCCAATTACTTACCCTCTTAGTACTTCATTCTCATTTTGCTTTTCTGCTGCAAGTTATCTTTCCTAGTATAATAGGTCTGTTCCCTACTCTCTTTCAATTGCAAATATATTCTTCCTCCCTACTCCCCTTACCATTTTACTATTTCCAGTCAATTCATACAGAACCACCAACTAGTTACTATTTTCCACAACAGCAACATTGTTTCATCTTCTATTAGATCCAGAACTATTACTATGAGCTAGAAAAGGCTGTTCAGCAACATAAAGGAAGTCTTAGCTTCAGTGCACAACGATTGTATCATCTTGAATAACGGCATAACCTCAAGAACAACAGCAATCAGATGGGAGTAAGAGTTACAACAGAGATTGTGAAAGATAGCAAACCTTTCACCTAGAGACCTTAAAAGTGAAATATGAAAAAAGGTAAAAAGGCTTGAACAATGAACAGAAACTCGCCGGGGGGGGGGGGGGGGCGGTGGTGCAAACATTAATAAAAATAAATGCAAGTAACTGACAATAGGAAAAATTTTTTTCTTCCTCAAAAGCCTTTTAAGATTTGCCACGTAAGTTTGCACTGTTTAGCGGATGCTAGAGCAAATACTTATTTGCGTCTACTCTAAAATAAACTAAACATACCAAAAGAAAAGTACAGACTTAAACATATCTAAAAGGATGGCAAAGTCAAAACATTGTGAAGCCACATAAGTTGAAGTTCATTCTCTTTCTATACACAGAAATACTATATCTAGTTGGTAGAAAGTCTGTACTGTGTATGAAAAGTTGTTTTTCTGTGAAGTTTTCACTTCAGGTATGTAACAGCTGGTCTAGATGTTTTCATTAAAGGCAAAATAGAGTTAAATCTTAATTACAGTAGTAGATGTTAAATTGAAAGAGAAGCTAGTGAACTATCTATAGTTCTTTACTCCTTTTCTGACTTAAGACTCTAGGACTGTATTACAATCATGTATCTTTGTTGACTTACTTCCGATTTACCTGTTGTTTCTCCATCTCACTTGCTAGAAAATAAATGTTTGGGTTCACACTAATCTTAAAGCAAGCAAGCAAACAAATAATCCTTCTGCATGTTTCCCAATGGGTCTAAGCCAACCATGTGAAGTATTTATGTTACCCTAGCTTTTACAGTTTAATCAGTAACTCAGTGTTAAGGTAATACGACATAACAGTAAAAATAAAAATAAAATTATCTCAGCTTCCTCAAAAGACTGGAGAAAAACTTCATCCTCTTCTGTAGCCTCTAAAGATAGAAAGAGTTCGGATCATTTTTGTAGGCTTAAAAAAAAAGAAAGAAAGAAAGAAAGAAAGAAAGAAATTCAGTATTGCATGTGATTTCATTTTCACATGACTTAAAGACCCCCCTCACTCGACTTTGGACAAACAGATTATTGGTTGCTTCTTACTGATTTCTTCCAGGCCAGCTTTATAAACATCTGAAAATATAAGAAAAGCTGAAGTGTACAAGCTGTTCTCTGATATCACAAAAAAAGTGTTTTTTTTTTTTTTTAAAAAAAGCTACTGTGAGAAAATAGATTAACACTGCACCCAGTAGTACTGCTTCATCGTTCTCACTCAAACTGTCAGTGAACTGTGTCTCAGCAATCAAGGTCCACACATCATTGCACCTGCACCCTACAACAATTTCTGCCTAGCAAAGATGACTCAGGCCAAACAAATCCCACACAGATATACTTTGAAAACAGTATGAAATACATGTCCAGGTCTGGATCCTGATAGGTCTGTGCAGTACATACAGGATGTAAATTCACAGAAAACTAAGCTTCAGAAATTGTACGCTGTAGAATCAAATAGATTCTTACATCTCCTGGACACAACACCGGTGTAACAGACAAATATTGTCTAGTTTCCAGAAGACTCCAAACAACCATTAAAACTAGTAATTAAGTTAAATTTCAGTGTTCTGCAGCCTCTCTGCAGGTGCTCTTGTTATTTCTCATTACCCACTACTGATAAAATGAAGTATGTGTCATTCCCTACAATACTATGGGAGCCATTAAAGCCCAATGAGCCTGTTAAAGATAAACTGGCAAGCATTTATCCTTCTCCTTTAATGCCTTAATCAACTGCCCTTTAATGTCTAACAACAGATAGTCTTGCTTGTTTGCTATTCACACAGCAACTTTTTTTTTTATTTCAAAAGACAAGGAAAATAGACAGAACTTATTTGCTTCCCTAGTTAGAGTAAAATTTTGCATTATAGTCTAACAGGTTCCTAACTTCCAAGTCCAAACAAGAATCCCAATTGATTTAATATTCTTGGAAACACAATTTAAGGTAGAATTAGTTGGAATACAATACAGCCCTTGCAGTGACCTTTCCCTTCAAGATTGAAGTTAAATCTTAAATTGCTTTGAGCAGTAGAATCAATAGCTGAAGTATAAAAATTTCCACTGAATATTAATCTTTGTTTGCAGAATTTAAACTATACCAGAAACCTAGAATCAGAAAAATTGAATTATACAACATACTTGTAAAGTGAACAAATACTGGTATTGAGAGCTGAATGCCATGCTTGCTTTCCTAAGTAAAGCAGTCACAATTTGACAAGTAGTTAAAGAGCTCTTCAGTTGGGAGGGAAAATTCTATCTTTTTTTTAATATCATTTCCAGATATTCAATAAACAGGCCATTTTAAGAAGGGCCAAGTAGTAAACAGGACTCAGTGGTCTTCGTCTGAAACTCTTTCCATGAAAGACAGAAACATCACCTCATGACGATGAGATTGTTTGCCTAAGGCAGCTGATTGGCCTAACTTTTTTTTTCAAGCTCTAGACCCCAGTAATGCTTTATGGAAGTAATACGATGTGATGTATCATAAACTTCCAAGGATCACTGCAGCCTGTAATAACTACTTAATTCCACTTAGTATATAGTTTATTTCTAGTAAAGTCTGAACTAATAATTTTCTACAGTATTTATCTGCTAAATGGAATTATGGAATAGAAAATCCTGTATAGAAGAGCTAATCTTCAGATTAGCTTGAGACTTAAACAGTACAAAATGAAAAGGAAGAAAAAAAAAAGGAAGAAAAAAATAATCCTGACTAACATTTCAGAATGGTGGATGTAACCTAAGCACAGAAACCAGAAAAATAGTTTTCAGGTTCTTTTAACTTACCAGTAGGATTGCAAAAAGGACCAGAACAGAGTTTTGTAATTTTGTGTTATATTCTACAGCTAGTTCATCATATTCTGTCTCACCAGTATTAGTGCAGTGTGTACTCTGTCTGTGCTAACAGAATCACACAAGACTTGCCTTTACCTCATGTATTAATTCATAATATATTCTAATGCTAAAGAACCAGCAGCAAGTGGCTATAACCATGCAGTGTGGATTCCATCACTTCCATCTTTGCATATATCCTGTCTACTTTATGAGAAAGGCCTTTCCACCCTCAGCAACCAAAAGGTTCTTCATCCTCATGCATACATCATTTCAGCCATATCTAGATTACTTCTTACTGTTTTTTTTTGTTGTTTTTGTTAACCTAAAAACAAATATATTTTTTCTTACTCAGACTAGCTCTTTTACTTCCACTCTTTGGAACCAACACATCATGTTGTGTTGGAATACCACATAAACATCATTCATACAAAGCTTCAGAATCAAACCTATCAAAGCCTTGGCAATAAAATATTATTTAAATTGTGTTTGTCACAAATTACTATTAATTTTCTTTTTCACTGCGCTAGAGAATAAAAGAAAGTCATTCCATGCGTTTTAAAGCAAAAGATATTAGTCTCTTAAACCTAGTTATGAGTAACTAATGTGTCAACTAGTTACACCTGCATACAAGGCCCTGATCTGTAGGCATATATATACACACACAAAGAACTGTTCGATTAGATTCGTATTTAAAGCTTAAAATAACAGAAAACTTAGTATCTAAAGAGATGTCTTATTTAGTAGCTGAAGCTAAATGCTTCTTTTCCTAAAGAAATACCACCATTGCTCACCAATCTTTTTAGATAATTTCACTCAGCTACCAGAAGGGGTGAAGCAAATGAATGAATCAAAAAAGAACATAGCAGAGTACCTTCTGTTTAAGAGGAATAAATTATTCAATCACTTGTAAGAATAAAAAAAATTGTGATAAAATCTTGATACCATTAATATTTGAGTGTATTAAGACATTCTGCACACTTCCCATTTCATCTGCTTAGCACGGGGGAAAAGAACTAGCATTTACAATAAGCCTAAGGATGTAAAGTCATGGCTTTCACCAGTAGCAAGCTAACAAGCAATTTTAATGTGTTTTGTAATAGTATAACCACATGGCACTTCAACATAAAACGGAGAACTTTCCATGGTTCCAGTTACTTATGAAGGTCACGGATTCCATTGTTTTGACATCTAGTCATTAATTTTTATCTGAATTCCCCATAATAATAAATACCATACCCAAACCTTTTTTCTTTTTCTTTTTTGACACATTTCTGAGTTCTCTCTCACATGGAGAAAAGGTCCTTCATCAAGCTCTTCTAGCAAGCTCTTCTCATAAGATTTATTATCTATAGGACTTTAATTCGGCTTCTGATATTGAACAGTCAGTAACATGACACTTTTACAAACCATAATTCTGTCCAATACACAAACAGGAAAAAATCCTACTAAAACAATAAAAGCCCACCAAATCAATCTTGTATTAATTAGCACCACTCCTTACCTACACTTACATATACCTTCCCATACAGTTGCATCAATAAGCATTAATCAACTGATGAATAAGTTATAGGAAAAATCGAAGCTGACTGTACTCAAACGATAGCTACTGACGAATGACCCACTTGAAATGAAACTCATCTGCTGTGGAAAGAGCTGTGCAAATGAAAGCTTCCATACACACACTTCCCAGAAACCCTATTCAATTTCTCTACCAGCAGCATCTGCGAGTAAAATGTTTTTGTATAAGAACACAACAAAATACCACTGAAAAAAAATCAGACTTGCAGATTTCAGAAATTAGTTTTTCCTAAGACAATTTTCAGAACAGAAGATGGTGACAGTGATACTATTAGTCTTTAAGAGTCATTACCTAGACCTCGCATTTGGGATGCAGAAAAAAAAGCAGAACCATCCTCTTCTCCTCAAGACATTTGAGCAGTCATCTTCCACATGCCAAAAGAACAGGCTAGAACAGACCCACATATTCTGAGACTAAAATAGGCCACTTAAGTTACGCATATTTTTTGAGTTAGGGAGTAGAAGGGAGTGAAGAGAAGGGAAAGTAGAGTAGGGTATGCTCATGCTTGCATTATGGAAACTTGCAGGAAAGGGAAGGCCTACAATCCAACATCTTTGCTCAAAGTTCCACCTTCCCATTCACATCACCATTTGATAAAATACAAGCTACAGAGGATTTTACTACGACCAAGAAACGGGGCAACATAGCTGGCAGATGCAAGTGCATAAAAGCACTATGATCCTCCTCCTAAGATCTTCTCCCTCCCTTTCTCTAACCTAAAGCCTACAGTATATCAGAGCTAAACTTAAGTAGACTATACAAATCAAACCAAGAACATATGCTGACACACTCTTTAGTTTGCATTGACTAACATAAGTTTGCAAAAACAATGCAAAACCAAAGAGTTAAATCAAACATTTCTATAGTTTCATTTCTTTAGAATGCTGTTGGAGTAAAGCTATCAGTCTGAACTCTCAACAAAATCAGTATTAAGTCAAACAATTATAGTCCCTCTCTGCCTAACAAAGAAAGCTATTATGTTGCATCTCAATGTTCTTCTACACCAAGGTTGTCGGTGCTGCTCTTGAAGTTTGCCTTCTTCACTTTATGGTGACCTACCAGCCGCAAATTAGAGGATTATAATGAGTTTCCCAACTCAAGGTGAACTAACCTTAGAAAAGACAGACCTTAAATGAAAGTTAGTTTATTGCAATAATAAATCTCTGAATGAAAAAATGGCCTGGTGCTTTCTTTCACTTCAATTTGCACAAAGGCAAAGAAGAATTAGAAGACCAAAATTAAGATGAAAATACACCAAGTAAGAGGGTTGAACCATTCGGGTTGAGCCATTCAGTAAGATCAGTTAAGTTCACCTGAAGAATCAGGGATATCTTCTAGTCAAACGAAGAGTTCAGAGAACTAGTGTTTATTGATCAATTCCAGAAGTTGTGTTTATAGCCAAAATATGGACTGGCACCAAGCTGCAGAACAGATGATATTATATACAAACACACATTCACAAACCTGAATGAATTAATTCTAATCAAGTTCCTTCTAAAGCAGGTATATTTCATACATGTCTGAGGACAACATCAGATAGTCTTAAACCTAAAGGATGGCTACCAAAGGAAACTGGACTAACTTACCTGCAATTTCTTCATAAGTTATTGTTAAGAGTTCTTACTGAATAAGCTAGCATTTTGGCTTCATGTATCTTCAAGATACAATCGCATTTTTTGTTCTATCCAAAGCATTAGTAGTAACAATGGAATATTGCATATATTAAGAATTCCTTATGCTGTTAATAGTATTCATGTCTCCTTTTAAGTAATACTTCAACAGCAAATGAGTATGATCTAGTTCATTTCTTCATATGAATCCTGTGAAATATTTAACAGTCAAAGGAAGATAATTTTCACATCAGAAAACAACATGTGAAGTGTATCCTCATTAAGTGGACTTCTTCATTAAAAGTGAAAGCAACCTTTAAGATATATGCAAAAACCTTTTCCATTACCTTTGCCAGTCGGCTCATCTGATCTTCAGAAACTGTGCTGCTGGTTCTCCCAGGAGTTTTGGTGGGCTCTGAACCATCAGCTTCTACATTGGGCCAGACTTTCAAATCATGCATTCCTTGACGAAACATACTGCAGGGGGAGGGGGAGGCGGGATTCAGAATCACTTCAGTAAATTGAGAATAATACAGCTGTCAAGAATCAAAGTACAGCAACAGCTGCAAGAAAATGAACTAGCGTTTTTTGCCAAACCTACAGACATACATTGCCGTGCATAATTTAACTGAACTGCAAAAAGGCCTGGCACTTCATGCCCCATATAAACTCCATGTGCCAATAAAAATGAAGGCTAAAAGAAAATGAGTAAATCTAAGATAACTTATCTGGCAAGTAGAAGAAAAATGGGCCATTTCCAAAGTCAGTGGGACAGTACAAACAAACAGAGGACAGAGCTTGACCTTCACAGTTTATTTGTAATGAGGCATAAAGAACACCTATTGACTTACAGATTATAATATTGTGGCTTTATTTCTACCAATCTGCAAAAAATTCAGTGGGAAAAAAAATGTAAGTTTCATTTGAAGGTCAACTGATAAAAAGCAGCTTCCTGAATTTCAAAAAGCAGAAAAAGCCAGGAAAACACACCATCCAATTGAACTGAAACCACGTAATGAACAGAACTTCACCAGGTCACTCACCACATCTCTTCTCCACAAAACCTTGCCCCTTTTGCATGTGTGCACTGATCCCCTTTTAAAAGATACCCCAAGGAATCAAATGCATCACTTTTATCAATGAGAGCTGATCTCAGAGCTGAACTCCCTGACAATTTTAGACAAGTACAACTGAAAGGAACACTTAAAAAAATAGTTATTACAAATGATTAAGTAGTACTGGACTAGAAGGACCACTTAACCTTGAATTCATGCACACACACACATACTTGTGCTTATATATTCCATTTGTTTGCACATTTCACAACAGCATCCTGATATTTAAACATGCACAACTAAGATTAACTGTAAAATTCAGGTCTTTTTCAGGGTCTTCCTGGGCAGCCGGTTCCCATCCAGTGTAGCTGACTGTAGTCAATACAAAATACTCACACTTATCCTTAAACTGCATCTTGTATTTTTTCAGTCCACTCTGCACTTAGTCAAGATCTTTTTAACGTATAGTCAACTTCCAAAATACTAATGTCTTCCAGCTTATTGTTACCACGTTAAGTGAGCCCACTATTTATCATATAGATTAGTAATTCTAAATATTGTAATTTCCTGAATTACATTTTGTTATTTATAAATAACACCACATTAACAGCCTAACTGCAGGCCTATCAAACATATGTTAGGGTATCAGTGCTGAAGTCTACAAATTACAAAAGCATACAACATGAAGTGATCTCAGTACATGCTACCTCAAACCTCAAGCTTTTAGAGATCTAAAAGTAGATTTAAACTTTGGTTTTCCACTAGAGGTGACTTATTTTTCTCCAAACTGTAGCATATATAAAGTTATATTAGAGAAAACAAAAACAAACAAACAAAAAGCATAAGTCATCTACATGTCTGATTTTTTAACATGGCACTATTAACTTAGTGCAAAACAAAACAAAAACACTAACATAACCACCTGGTCTTACTATTCATTTGTGAGGTTCAAATTTGTATCACAAAGGAAAAAGCAGTATACCCATATTTCCCAAAGAGCGAGACTGTTGTTCCTCCCACAGGAACTGCTTTACCCGGTCCATATACATCCCAGATGGTCAGAGCCACTTGTGCATTGCGAGGCAAATCTGGATACTTCACAGGCAGTTTCAGCCATTCATTCCAGCTGCAGAAAAATACTTTTTATTAAACAAGACTTTAAGTTACTCTATATTAGTTT
Source organism: Rhea pennata (assembly GCF_028389875.1). Classification (NCBI taxonomy): domain Eukaryota; kingdom Metazoa; phylum Chordata; class Aves; order Rheiformes; family Rheidae; genus Rhea; species Rhea pennata. The sequence continues at coordinate 75,706,901 of NC_084702.1, read as the reverse complement.
ATACAATCCAGGTCCTCCCAAGAATATGAATTTCTAGGCATTTTCTTTCAAGCTTTAACCATTTAAACACTTAAGTGTAGTCCTGAATCTAGTTACATGCACGTATAATTAAAAGGCCAGAGACTTTCACCACTCATCCCCAAGCTCAATCTGTTCCACAACAGCACAAAAACATGCTAGCCCAGGCCCTAAAAGTTACAAGTGAGCCATAATCAAACATGCAATTCAGTGTATTGCTGTTCACCCATTACACAAAAAAAGACTGATTTCTATGTTGTCAGAGATACACTTAACAAACATAAACAGATTTGAAGAAACATTAAGTTATTTGAAGAAGACAACAGAAAACAAACACAGACTTATTTATGTAACCTGATGTCCCAGTAACTAAGAAGTATATGAAATAAAAGGTAGTTACTTACTTCCACCTAGTGCTAAAAGCTTTGTAGGAAGTTCTAACTGGAAGAGCAAGAGGCTTCCCTTCCGCAAACACCTGACAAGTTACATACAGGTCAGAGCAAGTTTCTTGATAAAGTCCAGAGAACTTCAGCATCGGGTCTTCCAAAAGAGCTTTGTAACTCTTTTGCTCTCTTTTCCCTTCCAGACTCCCTCTATAAGGAAAAAAAAAAAAAAAAAAAAAAAAAAAGGAAAAAGAAAAAAGGAGAGAGAAAGAGTTAAGCCTAAATTTAGTTTCTCACAATCACTTTAAAATACTAATGACATTTAATTTTAAATTAGTACTCTGGATATATACATCTCTATATTCAAAGCCTTATTCTACTTTCATAGCTTATATTTAGTTTACCAAGTATTGAAACTATCCGATTACTAGTAATCCAAATATCTGAGACAAACTCAGGTTGTGAGGTGATGAGCAAACGTACATGGCTTTTCTTTTTTAGGAAGAGCAGGAAGAGGAAGGATTACTTGTTTGCCTTTCAAATAGAGATAGTATCTTGCAGTAGAACTTGTACATTCTTAGACAGCACCAAATGTTGCCCTGCTTAGGGCACCTCAACAATGAGATAACTACTGTTATCACTTGTATTTAAAAACAAAGTTTTTAAAAACATTTAAAAACAACAGCATATACTTGCTCTGAATACTGTTCAGAAAAAGGGGGGGGGGGTTCTCATGAGCTTTTTTTTTTTTTTTTTTTTAAAAGAAATACAAAACGTAACTGGCTTGAATGAATCATCTCTCAAATCATCAGCGTATCAGAGCTAAAACTTAAGTAGACTACAAATCAAACATGTTTTCATTAAAGCTCTGCAGCAATTTGCAGAATTTTAGTGTTACATTAAGTAGATGGAATTTCCTCAGACCTCATGGTATCATGATGCACATATCTGCAAAAGATAGTTATGAATATTAAATAACTGTGATTGCACATGGTAAAAAAAAAGAAAAAGGGGGGGGGAGAGATTGCAAGAGGGAAAAAATCATTAAAACAAATCTACCAGCAAAGCAAAATTTAACGTTACCACAAAAAACACTTCAGAGAAGGTTAACAAGTTTCTTGCAAGAAAAGTATTGCACATTCCAGGAGGACACTCACTGCCTTGTAAGCATGCACTCTCCAAAGCACAGGTAACTAATAGCAATATTGTTATTTAGGCACATGCATCTGACCTCCAATTCCAATACCATTTCAAATCCAGATGAAGATAAACAAACTCAAAACAAACCTCCAGCAGTTATGTTTCTAAGGACAGCTTAAACTACCTGTCATAACATCAGCCTATAAGATCTTAGAGCTGTGTTCCTCCTACGAAAATGTAAATATCCCATTGTGCTGACACAGAAAATCCAAACTTTAAGAGAACTGAACCAGCAAATGCTCCACGTTTTGGTGAAATATCGGCTTTAGCAACATCGCTGGCGTGTGCCCGGTGCAGAACCTCAGAGGTTGCGGGATGTGCTTAGGACACAGCACCTGACCGGGAGCAGCTGGTTTGCAAACGACCGTTGCCAACGAGCAGGGGGCAAACGGCCTCCTCAGATCACCCCCTTCCTCTGGCGCGGCCGGGCGAGCCGTAACACCGGCCGCGAAAGCCTGTCAGGGACCTCGGCTCTGGACGGATGATCCTCCTTTGCCTTAAAGCACTGCCCTGCACTCCAGGGTTTAAGGCTACGAGTGTTTTTAATGTGTTTAGAGCTTCCCTCTCCCCTCCCCGGAGGACAGGACCAGGACCGGGCCCCTGCCTACGCTGCGCCCGCCGCCCCCGCCGCGGGCCGCCCCCCTCGCCCACACTCACATCTTCAGCTGCACGTTGATGTCCAGGTCGCAGCTATAAACATAATAAAGCTTCTCGGCCTCGCCCATGGCTGTGGCCGCCTCCCGCCCGCCGCCTCAGTAGCTCCCGCAGCAGCCGGCGGGCATGAGCGCCAGCCCGCTGCAGCCGCTGCGTGGCCCCAGCGCGCCGGCCCGCTCTGAGCATGCGCCGCTGCCGCCATGTTGGCTAAGGGAGGAAGGAACGGAGACGGTAACAGCCCTATACCAAGATGGCTACCAGCCGGCCTCTGTCGAGTGGGCGGCCCCAAGATGGCTGCGCCCGGGTCTCTCTCACCAACATGGCTGTTCCCAGCTGTACGGTACCGCAAGATGGCCGCGCCCATGAGAGACACGGCAAGATGGCCGCACCCTCAGTGCTGCGTGCGAGATGGCGGCGTCTTCCGCCTGAAAGCCAAGATGGCTGGGCCGGGTGGAGGTTTCCTTTGAGGTGGCCAAAGGCTCAAGATCCCTGGCTGCTTCACCTGAGGGAGGACGAGTGCCTGCCCCGTTCCAGGGGGAGAAGGAGCAGAGACCTTCCTGGCCGCAGAAAACACTTCATTGCTTTGCTGTATTTCCCCCCTCGCCAGCCCAGCTGCCGCCACGAAGAGCAGCTGCTGTCCTCATAGTGCCCCTGTAGTGTGCCCCCATGGCGAATTCCAGAAGTTGTGTTTATAGCCAAAATATGGACTGGCACCAACCTGCAGAATAGAAGTGCGACAGCGGCATGTGCCCCTCCGCGTTCGCGTGGACAACAAGAGCTGTTAACGGGCAGCTCAGAGAGGACGTCTTCAGGCAGACCTCTCCTGCGCCGGAGCGCTAGCTGCCTGGGGAGGAGGCTGAACTAGGGGACAAACTCTGATTTAATTAAAGAAAGACCACAAAACTTTTCTTTCTTTTTTTTTTTTTTTTTTTTTTTTTTTTTGGTGGTAGGGAGGTCTTTTTTTGTTCTTCTCCACAACTAGCACATTGGAGAAGTTCATGATCTAGGAACACCTACCATTAAAATGAAGCCTTTGCTCGCCAGTGTTGTGAAGTGGGAGCGTGTCACGGGTGCAAAATGTAATTTAAACTCAGTTGCATCAACAAATTCCTGTACGCAGATGATGTTAAAATAACTCTCCCCCCCCAAAAAAGTGATAATCTTTTATCCAAGAGTCTTCTCTATCTTCATTTGCCACTTTTCTATCATATTTACAATTTCTACAGATTGGATATGTTTTCAATTATTGGGATTAGTATTATCAGTTGAATAATCATACAGTTGATTTCACTGTTACAAGGAAATATTTTAGGCTATTATTCAAGTTCTGTTTAGTTCTCAGGGAAGGGAAAAAACAGACTGAAGACTTCTGAAATAGGCATTTGTTTTTATAAAAGTTTTTAAGTGATGTATTTCCCAACTTTCTCAGATTCTGATGTGTCTAAATAGGTAAATGAGGTCTGTGGGAGGCAAAAGAGGAAAAAAGTTTAGGAAAGACATTTTTGACAATAAGATTGTAAAGAGATGCAATTGCAATCAAAAAATGCCATTTTGTACTACCTTTTCATATTAATAACCTTTCATTTATAAGTTCTCAGATACTGCTGCTATGGGGATCACATCATACAGGCAGACAGCAAGACCCCGTTTTTCACCTAGAAGGATCCTGCTTAATGAACATACCACATATGTCCATGAATCATTGCCTATACTACTGAAACAGGGTCTTGCCTGAGGTATCTATAGCATTGATTACCTGTAGTATCTAGTATATAGCTGGTATGATGTGGCATATGTTATAGACATTACACACAGTATAGTAAGATGGGTTCCCAGGGTCGGATATTAGGTAGGATTGATGCAGCCAGTCTGTGCACTTTATTTCAGAGCCAGAGAATTGTCTTGGCCTCATTTTGTTTTTCAGTGCAGACATACCCAGAAGTAGGAAGCTGAGGCATATTCACACTATATTCCAGTGAAAACCTAGTCCCTTAACCCAACTGCAGTGAGTACAGTAGAGACATAATCAAAGAAAGAACACAAGCTGGCTGGTTCAAAATCAGGCTTTTTATTATTATTATTTCTCCCAGAAAAATTTGTTTTACTCTTTGCTGCTGCTACATGGATCCTTCAACACACTCAGAAGTCAAGGTCTATGTCTACACAGCTAAAAACATCCACCACAGGCAGTTGCCCTGAGATCAAGCAGTGTGAATGGCCCATATCTATGCTATCTTCTTGGCCTTTGCGGATGAAACCATCTGTATCTCCACTGCAATAATATTTGGCCTGGATCTCCTCTAGGTGCCGAGGACCACTCTTTTTGGCAGAAAACCGAACTATATATGTGTGTGTTTTTCAACTCAAAGTGCCTGATGTAATGTAAAGGTTGTTCTGCAATCTGCAAAAGGGTTGTTTTTATAGCATGGCATCTAGGGCACAGCAGGAAGGTATGTTGTGGTGTTGCCTGTCTGTGGCCTACTGAAAGATTATTCAAAGCACAAGATGCTAAATGTGGCATGGTTTGTTCCCGTGCCAATCTGCAGCAAATACAGAAAAAAGTTATCCTAGCTACTCTATTTGGGTGTGTGTCCTCAGCAAGACGATTGATAAGATTAGCCTGAGAAGGAATCTAGAAGTGAATTAGCACAAATACTGAACAGAAATCTGCATATATGTGATAACAGGGACAAGTTCTGGAAGCAAACCAGAAAGGCAGAGTTTTGGTGCTGTTAAGTACATCGTGAAGCAAGCTTTGCTGTTTGCCTTAACAACAGAAAACGTACGTCTGACCCTTCCAGACCTGCGATGAAGCTGTCAGTCCCTGAGGGCGCTGAGAGGCTTCATGTCCCTGCCCAGCCCCAGCCCAGCCCATCCAGGCTGGTTCCTGGCCTGCCATGCCACAGCCCTGCGGGCCACAGCCCCACCATCACCTTGTCCCTGCCCTCTTTTGTCTTGAAACATCAATTTAACTCAACACATGCAAGCATTTGCAAACTTGCTGTATAAAGGCACACAGAGAAAAATCCGTTTTATTTTTCTCATGAAGAGTATGAGAAACAGGCTAGATTTAGATACTTGCTGATAGTGCCTTTCTTACCACTGGAAAACCTGTGTGAGCAATGCAAGCAATGCAAAGCTGTGGCAGGCTGCTCTTGATTGCTTCACTCATGTTAAAATCTCTCCCATCAGTTTTCTATTTCTCAGTTTGATAATTTGTCGGGTCCCTGAAGTCTGATGAGACTAAGCATTCAGAATACAGTGGGTACAGTACAGAATACTATTTCTAGCATGGTTTTCTTAGCTATTCTCCCTGTTTTGAAGCAAAATATGGACTTGCATTTCTAGCATGGTTTTCTTAGCTATTCTCCCTGTTTTGAAGCAAAATATGGACTTGCAGTCCATATTCTATTGATAGCCACAGAAAAAATACCATCTTTCCTTCCTAATAAGAAGTATATACCATCTGCCAGAGCACAGCATGCTTTCTCATCCGTTCCTGCCAATGTACCATCTATTTTCTGCTAGTAGGACGTTCACAATAACTATCACAATAAGCAAGAGGACTGATCAGTTCGTGTTTAGCCACATCACTCATTCTTTACTGAGACTTTTAGCAAGTTGCTGAAGGTAGATATGACTTTGTTTCTTTTTCTTTCTTTCTTTCTCGCTTTGTCTCTCTTTTTGCTTTCCCTTTCCTTTTCCCTTTCTTTTTTTCGTTTTCCTTTTGCTCCCTCCTTACCTCCTTCCCTTCCTCCCTCCCTCCCTTCCTTTTTTCCTTCCTTCTCCCTTCCAATATCTGTCCTCAAGAAACTGGACTGAGACAACTAAAAACTGTACATAACCCTTAGTACATCTGTCAGATGATAATGACTTTCAGTCACTAATGAACTGGAACTAAAACTGAATTGGTAACAGCCTTTTTCACTCTAGTAATATCCTGAGAAAGACATTACATGCTGAATACGCAGCAGAGAGCTTCTGCTGTTTGGATACCACAGATGATGGGCAGGTCTTCAGAATCACAATAGAGTAAAATAGAATTCTACACAATTGCGATTGTATTTCCTAAAAAATCAGTAGTAATACAATTTAAGAAGATAACACACCTTTTGCTTTTCTCAGCTGTATGTTTTATATTTACTTATAGATGCATTGAAAGGTCACTGATTCATGTACTATAGGTATGGAATAATATTGAGTGTCCATGCAGAACAATACTTGAGCATAAGAAAAGTGTTCATTTTGAGTTAAATCCAAACTTAGGAGTATCATTTTGCTCCACAAATTCACCTTTCTCTCAATTCAGGCCTTGCAGCCAAGCTGTTTCTGTAATGCACTCAAAAGACCATCTAGACTATACAGAGCTGGGAACAAATGTCCAAAGTCTATCAGAAAGTGTCCAGCCAGCAGCTTATCTCCCTAGAGAGACTTGAGGCTCTCAAAAAGGTGATCATATGGATTCAGTTTCTCATCCAGATAGTATAAAGAGAGTAAAGCATTATTTGAAAACTCAGAGTTCCAATAACTTGAGCTTATGGAATGATGTTTTACTTATAAAGCCACTGTATTGTTCACAAGGTTCAGTTCTCTGTTGATTTTATGTATCTCCTCAATTTAAGACTGTTAGATTTACGCTGGAGTTCTGGACTAGAGTTCTTTGAGGACAGTCACATACGCTTATGGATTTCTACTGTGTTTCACAGGGCTTGAACCCTAAACACTGCTGTAAAAAGCACAATAATTTCTACCTGTTTATTATGTTCCATGCTTCTTCTCAGTAAGTAACACTGCCACAGAATCAGCTTTCAGTGCCAGGTACTCTTTTTCCCAATCTTCTGCATGACAGAATCACTCTTTGTGCTCAGAGAAAATAGGACCAGCAGGGATCTCATCACACATACACTGTTGCCAGCACCAACTGATTTAATCTGAGTATCATTTTACAAGCAAGAAGGATTTTGTATCCACTAAGCCCATGAGAAGGTTGTCCCAGAATAGTCCCATTTAGGAACCTTCTATCTTTTATCCCATCCATAAGAATCTGTATTCACTGGGTGTAGTCCTGACTGATGCTGCATTTCTGCAATTGTTAGGAACCAGACCTTCACAGTGTCTCCTTGCTCTTGGAGTGGATGCCAATTCTCACTGAATCGGATGCAGTGGAGAAGATGGGATCTGTCAGCAGGCCATTCTGGTTGGCCGTTCAGTTCAGAGTGCTGCAGGGAATAGGTAGGCCGTGAACAGGAGTATTATTAAATGCATTCTTTGTGTTATTAAGGGATTTTTTCTAACCCAGTAAAATGAGGTATGATTTTACTTTTTTGTTCTCAGAACCCTCAGGTCTTAGGACATCAGCTAAAGCTGAAAGCACTGGCTTTTGTGCAACATCTAATTTCCATGAAATGGCAACAAAGCTGTGGACTTTCCTTGTATTATAGAATCAGCTTCTGCAATAACCCTCCTTGGAGGAGTCACTGAACTAATTCACCCCTGTATAACTTGAACTCAATAAAGTTACAATAAGGAAGACTTTGGCCCATTAGCTTTAGTTTTCTAACGGTGTTTAGTCAATAAGCCATATAATTCTCAAAACAAAGAAAGGAAAGGAATAATAATAAGAAACATGAGAAGTCAACATAGCCTGTTCCGAAGGAAAAAAACTCTAAAGCAAAATGTAATACTGAGTCAGGTCATCAGCTGGAGTAAATCTGTGTAACTTCAGTGAAATCAATTAAATGATGTTGGATTACCCGAGAGGAGGAACTAGTATATAGTTTTCATTTTTTTCCATTTTCCCCCTTATTTAACAAGATTTGTTTAAAAAAAAAAAGTCTACTGGATTTTGCAAGTTCAGTAGTCTGTTAACTGACTAGGTAAAGATATAATGAAAGCAATAAGTGCTGAAACATCATACATGCAGTACATATCTCCAGCCAGTCCAATTTTATGCCTAAGGAGACTGGCAGAGTTCCTGCTGCGATTCAAATCTTATGTCAAATTTATAAACTTGTTTTCTCCAGTTTCTTCTCCTATCTCCGTGTCCCATCAATCAGAGCTTATACCTGCACAAAAGGCTGATCCATCATTAAGGAGGCAGGTTGCAGCCATATGTAAATTTGCACTTGAAAAAAAAAAAAAAAAAAAAAAAAAAGGAGTAATGCTAATGCTGCAGGGCAGGGTCACCCTCTGACCCTAGGCAATCTGCCTCTCAATCTGCAGAACACAGGCTCAAATAACATGTCCGCCGAACAAGCAGTAAACTTTTCTGCTTCTGCCTTTTTGAAGATTCTTGGAGTTGCTGCGTCTGCTGGCTGACACTCTGTCTGTCTTTTAAAATATGAAAATCTCCTCCATATGCATTGAGCTCAGTTTTCTACTTAGCATTTCAAGAGCCCTAAGGACCTTCAGGAAAAAAAAAAAAAAACATATTCTGAATTTTCAATTTTGATGACAATTTGCTTTCCCTACAGAATGTGCAGAAACACCTTGAAAAACTTGTCAGCTGCACTAAAGGAAATGTTCCTTGCTATGGGAATGAGGGCACATTACTTTCAACTAAGTTAGAGAAAACAAGCTTGACTCTTATAAAACGTGGTCTCATATTTTCACCTGTTTCACCTGTTTCACCTGTTTTTCACCCTTGTTACCCCAAGGAACTGAACATCTCTTCTAGGTTGTTCTGAGTAACAATGTTCTAAGTAAGAAACGATAATAATAATAAATAATAATAAAATGTGAGTTTTGACCATGCCTCTGAAGGCAAAATTTAGCCCATCTGCCCATCCTGTTACAGAGAAGTCTATTTTCATAGCATCTGAATCCAAATAAAATTTCAAGCCATAATCAAAAGATTGTTAATTCCTTTACAAATAGCCTGCTGCAGTGAGATACATCGTTTCAAATGGCCTGACAGCTTCACTTTGTTTTAGAGTCAATGTAAGGAGAGAGTAACAATTAAAGAGCAGTATAATGACAGTTACCTTTGGTACTTGTGTGGGGGTGGTATGTACCACTATTTGCAAGACTGTTTTTCTCCTGAAACTGCAAAGAGAGCCTAAATGAGCAACTTGTATTAAATACTTGTTTTATAAGCTAATATTAGACGGCATGAAACCCACCATGAGGTGGAGATTTACATATTTTCCCTATAAAAAACAGATTACTACTGAGCACATTTCAAATGTTAAGTCTCTAAGCATGAGACATGTCCATAGGACCCATGATGCAAGGCCTTTTGCTGCTTCCCTTGCACATATGAGAGACACAGAGGACATGACATTTGATTTTTTTTCTCTAACTAAAATTAAAGACAACCCCATAATTGACTCTAAGGGGAACAGGAGTGAGTTGTACAGGCTGACTTCTCAGAACACCCAAGGTTACAGAATTCCAGATGAAATCACTAGATTTCAGTATTCTGGATGCTCAGTAGTCAGCCTTCATTAGCTTGTGACAGGTGAACCACGAGCTGAGTTAGGAACAGGGGAGATAAGCCTTGATTTTCTAGGCTTGTTTTCCATCCATTACACAGCACTTATCTTTAATGTGAAACTCCTAGTTTTAGAGATTGCACTGATGACAATCATTTCAATCATTTGTTTTGGTTTGTTTTTTTGGTGTTACCAATATCTTCATGTTCTACATGGAACAGGCAAAGCTGCATGAATACTAACAGCTTTTAGTATTTCTGCTGCTAATCCTGGTTTAGCCTTGACACAGACAGATCTGGTATTAAGCAAAGGAAGATATGGCATGAACGCACTAAATGCTGCCTCTCTTCCCATCAGTGGACTCAGAAAATCACACCAGAGTCAGCATATGCAGTTTGCACTACTCAAAAGACTATTTAAATGCTTTTAAGTGGAAGGCATCATTAGAAATGCCTTTGCTAGCCCTCTGTTTAGGGTAAGGTGCAAAGACAACAGTGACTGATAAGTCATGTAGATGAATATAAGGATGTTTGCACAAACTGCATGCCTCTTCTGTTGTTGAGCAAATTCTGCTCTTAGTTATATTTAATCGTCTGCTATTGATTTCAGTGCAATTATGAGTGTGTGACTGAGGACAGGATAAATCCATCCATCCACCTGTTGACTGCTTCATCCACATTTCTTTCCTTGGATCCTCCTTCCGTACAGAAGTGAAGCAGGCCTCGATCTCAAGGGCAGGCTATGCAGCATCACAGCTACAACCCCATGACACGATGTGGATCTACGCCTCTCTCCTGTGGGTATTCATTTTGGGTATGGAGGAACTGAAGTCTCCCAGCCTCCCTGCAAAATGCTGAGTGCCAAATAGACACCCATAATTAGAAGTTTGTTATTATTCTTTAGAAAGATATTTAATAAATAGTCTAAGCTCAAAAATCAAGTCAAAAACTCATAATCAATTTTGTCGTTCTTGCTTTTCTTTCTTATTTGTAGGAAAAAATTAATCACTTTTCTCCCACCCTCTGATAAGACTAGGCTTTTGCACTCTATTAACCCCAGGGGCTAAAAGATAGACTGTTTTCTAACAGGTGAATTAGTGCTAGATAGCATTAGCACAAATGCCAAGTCATTAAACATGTAATTGGAAATTTTTTTTGCTATCTTAACTTTTCTACATTATAAAGGATCTTTACAAATTAATGACAGAATGTGAAGCTGCCCTGAGAGCTATTTGCCTATTAAAAATGGGCATGAAAAACTCCCATCCCCATCTCATGAAGAACTATCCCACCAATTTCCAATTACTTCTGCCACTGACAGTTCACTGGAGTGTTAAGTTATATTCTGCACCACGCTGCTTAATGTGGTTAAGTCAGGCAGGTATTTGCTACTATTTTTTTTCTTCTTCTTTCTATTTTTTTTCCTCCTGATTGTGAAGCAATTAAACTATGTCACTAATGAAAAGAGAAAATTTTAGTACTGTAAAGGCACAGTTAATTTAAAGATGAATCCCTGGCAATAACAAATCCTCATGGCATTGTGGTCCGAAAATGTTTCTGGAAGTTTATTCAGGAGTTCCAATAAGAATCTTTTCTATAGCACTTAAAAATATCCCAAGGTAAGCAGCCTTAGTAAAAAGAGTTGAAGAACATACATCTGAGTCTGACAGTGACAATGGTAATATTCGTGATAATGGTAATAAGAGGGAGAAGGTTTCACTGCATTTTTTTCCTTCAATTTAATGAAAACTTTCAATGGAAAATGCAAGAAAAGATTGACAAATATGATCAGTTATGTCAAGAAATGAAAACAAAAAATCTAAGGCTTTAGAAGTGTGTGCATAATATCAGTTATTCACAGTGCCTTGCAACTCCATGATGGGAAAATCATAGTGTCAGTGTGTACTAGCTGTGTTATTAGATGATGGACCCTTTTAACAGCAATATTAGTGATAACACTCTGAGTACTGAATGAGGCAATAAAGCATCCTAAGTGCATGGATGCCTCAGCCTGAAGTAGAGCTACTGGAAAAGTTGTGTTCTTTGTGTCCTATGTATTTTTACTTCTCATATACAGCCTGTTTGAAGTGCTTATGAATAAGGTATCTGGTTAGGTGTCTGCTCACAATCTCTGTAGATTGGTGAATTTTAACTCTTAAGCAGAACCTAATTCAGCAAGCATTTTTATTCAATCTCAATGATTTAAGTGGGTTTTTTTTTATTAAATAATAAATGATCTATCTCAGTGTGGGCAAGGGTAAGATAATCAAAATGTAAATGAACCTTAGTAAAATGTTGTGTTAAATATGGGTCTTTTCTTCAGAGCTGCTGATATAAACTCTTTTGAACCTGCTCTGTGATATCATCCATAAGTTTTGGAGAAATTCTAACCCAGCCATTTCTAACTTAAAGAGCTCATTATTTATTAGTGAGAAAAGAGAAAGACCTGGGTCTTCTAGAAGTTGCATGGTATCTGCAAACCATTGAAATGATGCAACTATAAGAAAGAAAAGCACAAAAAAGTTTTGACAGGCACTTGGAGGCACTGATGGCTACAGAGAGATAAATCCAAAATGGAGCAGCTACAGAGAAGGAGTATTAAGATGATGGAGACTAGAGAACGTATTTTATGAGGAAGAATTAAAAGAGAAGGGGTTTCTAAGCCAAAGGAGGGCTGGGGAAAAGGCAGGGAGGTAATATTATTACTGTATAATTATGTTTACTCATGGGGAAAAATCCCTGGAAGGAGGAAAAGTTATTTAAGTTAAAGAAAAATGGTGAAAAATGAAGACAAATGAATATAAATTGCACAGTTGAATGCAGCTGTGCCATGGATCGAGAGCTGGGCAGGAACAGCGTGATGCTGCAAGCACTCACATACCACTTTGAAGCACCCAGTGTAACACTGCTGTATAGTGGGGAGTATCTCCTTATCACGTATACTCCACATATGTACTTCAGTGTGACATAATAAGTGTCTCTAGAAGTCCCAGCTTCAGTAAGTCTCTCTCTAGAAAGAGTACCACTTGATATTGCTGTTTGAGATGGAGTTCATGCTGGAAACGGCAACTCATTCCACACTGACCAGCCAACATCTTGACAGTCTGTATGCTTTTCACTGGAACTGCTATTTCTGTAGCCTAGTTCATTTGCAAGTCTTCTACTTTTACCATCTTCAAACCTCTCACTGAAATCCATTTTGATATTTTCAAAATTTACCTTGGTTCTCTGGCTTACCTAATTAAATAGAAAAATTTAACTAATATATTAATGTAGTAAAATGCATTTTCTCTTCTTCCCTTTCCTTGCAATGCTTGTTACTTTTACTCCTTTGTCTTCTAAGATCTTAAGGCAGGGATTTTGGACCTTGGGCTTATTTACACCAGTGTGATTATGAGGTGAAATGTACTGCTAAATCAAAAGGACATTATATAATATCCATTTTCAGTTGCTGAAACGATTAACCAAGGCTAATCATTTCAGAGATGAAATGAAGAACCATTGTTTCAAATGTCCATGTTTAGTTCAAGTGCCCCAGTGGTGTTCTATAGAGCCAAAAAAATGTAACATAATTTAATAACGAGTGGAAAACCTCCTGCTTCAACCTGTAAATTAATGACTGAAATTTACCCTTGTGCAGACAGCCAGTGTCTGGGCCAATTCACACCTGGCATCACAGCGAGGTTTATGTGAAATTCAAGTGGGCCATAGTCTTTATACTGGATTTTTGAGCGGGGCTATTTTCGCTCCATGATGAGCAAGTGCAGTCATATGTTTCAATAAGGGACTTATCCGTTAGCATTTGCAAATATTACTGCTAATTTTACATCTTCAAAACAAATCAGGGTTTCACAGTTCGGAAGCAGAAATCAACCAGCTATAAACCATCAGATTGACTGTGATCTCAGAATTGAATAGGTCTATTTGTTCTAACAAACAGTTAGGCCATTAAATTGCAAAGCCTTCCAGTGTTTGTCCAGGTAAATAAGGACACATCCAAATTGATTATCTGTTGTTTGGAGGTAATGATACGTAATAAACTATTCGCTCTGGGTAACGTAACAAAAATGTGCTGTAGCTCACAGATGTGCAATATCTTCCAGAGTAAGTGCAGAATCTCCCCACGAGTTTAGCTTGCATCCAGGCCTGCATTGTGCTTTTCTGCCCCCATTTCCAACAGCAAGGCCTATTTGTTTCCATCTGCCCTTCCCCCAGGGTTGGCGGGGCAAGGTACAGAGCTATGCTGAAGTGATACCTGCATGAACCTTTGTGGTGCCATGAATACCTAAGTCACAGACAGTAGAGAGGCATCAGAGATGTCCTTCTCTGAATGTCTCCCCTGAATTCAGGAGAGTTTGGCCATAAGATGCAGAGCTGATGGGCATCTCTCAGGTTCAGGTCTCGTACGCAGAAGGCAAACACTCGTGCACTTCTTGAACTCCATCTCAAGACTTCTGAGGTTTGAGGGAGTTGACCATGGGGAAAGGTGCTGCCTGGCCTGAGCAGAGGCTCTGGGAGACTGTGCCTCACCTGGCAGGAGCAAGTTGGCTCTACCTCAGGGAAGCAGATGGCAAGGCTGATAGGAAGGCCAGACCTCTTAATGTATCCTGGTACAGTCATGCCTAACTCCTCCTGAAAGGCTCTTTAAGGGCCTGTTTTGTCTGATAATTAGAAATTCCATGGGATTCAGACCGTGGATTCCTAGATAACCCAAGCGTGTATCTGCCTGATAATACAGACATGTACATTCTTGCTTGGTAGCCCTGCCTGATGCTACTACTTCTGCTGATGGGATTTCCTTGGAAATATGCATGTAGGTCCACCTGCAACGCATAGAAAAAGCCTTCAGTGACTTTCAGGTGGATCTTACTCCTTTCAGTGTCATTAGGCTCATTTGAAAAAAATAATTCCTATCACCAGGGCCTTCAAGTCCACTAGTTTCTCAGCAATAAATCCTGAGTCCGTGTCAAAATGCACTCTCCCCAGGATGAAACTTCACAGCTCAAAATTAGGCAGCAATTTAGGATATATGCTATAAGCAGCATGAGCAGTATTTTAACAGGAAAAGAAGTAATCTCTAAATTTTATTAAATAGTAGCTAGTTAAATGATTCTTGCTTTTCCCAATTAGAAGTTAATTTACTTTTTTTTTTTTTTATCTATCATATAAGAATTCCCTCCACACGAAAAATTTTGGTATCTTCAGATTTAGACTGACTGCGTGCAGATCTGTCTAGAAATCTCCAGTGTAGAGGAGCAGAAATGAGCCACTAGGAATGAGAACCGGGACAGAAACATTTTCCATCATCAGCAGGACCCTCTTTATGAGATCCTGCTCCATCACTTGTGACAAACACCAAATTGAATGTTTGTGGGTACAAACTCTGAGAGGGTAATAACCCGTGCTGAGGCAATGTGAGAATGATAAATGTTTTATTGTCTTTATTTTTCTCACATCACTTGCCAGTTAGACTTACAAGGTGAAATTAGCAACCTTCTGCAATGGAATTTGTCTGGCCAAATTCTAGTGGACAAAAATGTTGAGTTGGATGCTATTCGCAAATAAAGCATTTAAATTAAGACACCTAAAGATTTTTATACCCAGGTAGGTTTTTAAGCTGTCCTTAGAGCCATAGAAGTGCTAGACAGTGCTGTCTGTGTCTGAGCAATGCCAGTGCTGGTTCTGGGTTGAGCAGCATCATTCCCCAGGCTTCATGAGTGCACTGATGGATGACCTTGGACCATAAGGAGAGCCTAGGCACATTGTACACCTGCATTTAGGTCATCTGAGCTGCAAACTGGAGGGACTCAATTCAAACTGTCTAGTTTTAGTCACCTTGTGCAATATGAAGTGCTGTCAGGTCCCCCTGGGACTTGGCAGATATTCTGCAGGTCTCTGGGCCAGTGTCTCCCAAAGCCCTGGGACCTCAGAGCGCATTAGATGTCTGCGGTGAGAAACTGCACTGGGGTACTAGGGCCTGATTTAACCTGCACAGATAGGCTTCTTTTATAATCAGTGGAGAAGACAGGTATCTTAAGCAGCATTTTGACTGAATCTGTCTTAAATGCCTATGGTAAGGTGATACAAAACCTAATTTCTCCCAGATTATTATTTAAAGGCAACTAGCTAAGACTTACATAACTAGCATTTGGAGCCTTGTGTTAGAAAAGAGTCACACAGATTTTATAGAAAGGCTACATCCACCTGTGACTTAACTTTACTGATACCAGGAGAGTGACACCCTGGATACATTTAACCAGTGTCCATTGAAATAGAAAGCAAGATGACTAAACAAACAAGTGAACCAGGCATTATCTCTCATTTATCATATAACAGATGTGAAAAAAAATGGAAAGAGGAACAAACAAAGAGCAATATTAATTTAAGGCAGACAGATAGATGGCGCAGTAATCTCTAAAAGGAATAAATATCTCAAATTGGAAGGCCAATTCTTAAATGCATGTTCGAAGACTAGTGGGTTCAGTTCTCAGTGAATAAATCAGGATTTTGAAAAGTATAAGAAAAACAAGAATCATGTATTGACTTTTTTTTCCCTCTATCTCTAAAAGAAAAATCAAGAAAGGACATCTACAGTTTTTTTGAACCCTCTTTTCTGAAGTTGCCCAATGCTGTCATTCTCCAGGTGGATCGGAGGCAAGGTCGTTTAAATAAACAAAATGTTTTCTTTTCTCGATTACACAGAAAAAAAAGGAAGAATAATAAAAGGAACAGTTTTTAAATTTTATTTTATTTCGTAATATGATGTGAGTTGTCCAGCTATAAACAATAAAGGAATCAGAATCCAAAAATGCTCTAACAGCAATGCAAATATATTTTTAACCACTAGATGGTACTTAAAGCACAGAGTTGAAACGAACCATTGTACTGTGAAAAGTATAGTCAGAATACCTGTGTCAGAGGCTTAGCGAAGTCGAGGTTGGTTTTATTTTCCCTATATCCAGGAAGGAAAAAAAAAAAAAAAAGAAAAAAAAGAAAGAAAAAAAAAAGACTAAATCTCCTCTGTGCCTTTTTTTGACTTAAAAAGAAAAATGGACATGGCAAAAGTGTTCCTGATTAGATTGGTACAAAAAGATGATGCATTCTTTCTGGATGAATCAGGAGATATGAGGTTCTGTCACTCTTTAGATATAGACCTGAAATACTAAGCTTGAATTTATAGCGTCTTGAATGAGCCACAGGACTCTGTTTACTCATACGGTAGAACTGGGTGCAGTTCCAGCAGTTCTTCTGTGTGATCAGTTACTTTATCACCTTGATCAGTTCAGAAGATACAATAATTCTCTTTTTTTTTTAATATATCCTGCTACAGTAGATCCTTTATCAACCTTCTTTGGTTTTAATCATAGTTCTGGGGTGAGAATCCCTTCCCCATCTCTCACTTTCACATGCATGCAAACACATGCATGCACATGCATAAATTCACGTATCACTTTTTGACCTTTTGTGATTTTTATTTTTTTCTGAAGGGAAAGGGTGGAAAAGACAGGGAGCAGGATCTAGAGAAAAGCAAGCTCAATTTCAGCTGCTCCCTTCTTCCAGCTTTAATTTTCAGAAAGGATAATCTATTTCAAATAGAGACTAGGGGAGAGATTTTCATCTGTAGGAAAGATATTGCTATGGATTCCTGGAAATTTGAAAAAGTATCTTAGCTGCAAATCTTGGACTTCTAGCCTAACTCGGAGGAGTAAGAACTCAAAACTGTTATTCACTCCATGTTGGATGACCTCTCCCATTCCTTCTCTGGCTCAATATTTTAATCTGATATTTTGGTTTGGGTTCATTCCTCATGTAAGGTTTTCCAGCAAGGAGGAACACTGTGGGGGGGAGGGGGGTCTCACTCAGGGAGATTTCTGAGGAAATCGGAAATATTTCAGTGGAATTCTTCCCTTTGAGAGCCCATCCATGCAACTGGGAACATTTCTTCCTGATCTCTTCTTCCAATAAACTGCCCTGAGGTATGCAGACCAATACCATCACTTAATGTACATGAAAAGGTTACTCTTATTATTAAAAAAAAATCTTTTCTAAAAATATCTCTAGTTATTTGTCTCTGAGATTTTATGTGGTAGTGAGTTCTAAAATATTCAAATATTAGTTTGGTATCTCTGATTATCCAGAAAAAGGAACAAACAAGGATCTGATACATCTGTGTACAACCAACCACGAATGACATTAAGATTGGAAAGGAGCCTCTAAAACCATTATAAAGTGTTAGATCATTCAGAGAGTTAGTAGGGAATGGCTACTAGTCACTGTTTGAAGCCTTTGAATTATATTTTTACTTGCAATTCTTGAGTATGACTAGCTGGTGAACCAGAGATACTTGTTTTCTAGGATCAAGGTTAGTCAGAAGTAAACTTCTGGGCAATTTTTTTGCTCTGTGGTGTTCTATAATGATGCACATGGGTTATATCTGTTGTCTGGATGTTTCCTATGACATGAAAGAGGTTAAGGCAAAGCAAAAGCTTTGCTCTTTCTTCCATTTCATTATTTCATAGTTGCAATCTGTCTTCAAGCCTTACCAAAATGTTATCCTGAACTGGGTAGCTCTTAATTCAACCATGAAAGTGTTGGCTTTTTCTTCTCCTCAGAGTGAATATTATCTGTTTCTGTCTGTCTGTTGCTCCATGTTTCTAATCTGCCACTCCACTGTCTGGAAGGGGCTAGCTTTTCAGTTGTTTAATATACCTCTTATAACCCCTGCAAAGCTTTGCTTGAAGGGGCCAAACTTAGCCATGACGGTAAAACTTCAGTGACTTCAAGGAAGTTACATAAGGGATGAATTTGATCAGTGGTCTTCCCTGGGGACCATTCCTGATACAAATTGTGTATCTGTGCATATGAGTAATTGTAGGCGGGGAGTGGAATCAAAGGTAGAGTTTTGAAGAGATTGTTCCAGGACAATAGTAAATCATACGCTCATTGCTGTACTGCACAGAATACACTAAAGGAGAGCAAGAAAAATGAAAGAACCTGCAGTTCTGCCCACTTCAGCAGTTATGCTTTTGTTAGAATACTCTTAAGCAATTACAAAGCTGCCAGGACTGTACTTAATTAAATATATAAGTACAGAAATAAAACCCAAACAACACTTACATCATGCCTATGAAGTGTTATTGTTCAGTTTATTTATTACAGATGGACATTTTGTCAGGGAAAAACTTGCCAAGTGTTATGAGAGACAGAGAGAGAGAGGAAGAGAAAAAGAAGGTGGTGGAGGGATGCAGTGAAAAGAAATGTTGGTGCCACAGGAAAAAATGGCAGCTCTTATATTTCAAAGAAGCAAAGACAGTACAGTGCACATGTGATAAGGAAGTGTGACTTGAGTTCCCTACTTAAGGCTTCACTGAAATTGCACAGTACTTACGGGAAAACAGATGACAGAGTAATTAGAAATGGTGCATATAATTTATCATCCATGGTCTTGAACTTCTTGTAGCTGATTTGAATGACCAGATGATTTTAACTAGTAAACTAAGTATTCAGAGGGGAAAAACAGAGCGGGGTATATAAAATAACTCTTATTTGCTGCATCTTTAACCCCAAGAAGACAAAGGCCTGTCTACAGATGTTCAGGTGAGGGAAACACAGCCAGTCTGCACCCATGGTTGGTGTTAGCTCTGCTACTCTTCCTGAGACAGTTTTTGCACACCAAGAAGCACGTACCTGCACAGGTAGTCCCCGGGGAAGTATGAGACTACTTTCACAGCTAAGGGAAGGAGAGTGCAGCCTTCAACATAGGCTGGACTACGGCTAGTGAACACACTAAATCTTTGCCTGCACACCATTTTGTCAGGACAAGATAACATGGACAGGATGGTAGAGTCTTTGGCCCTATATCCTCTTGATTAAATAAACTCAGGAATACCTTCATGCTGAGTGATATGTTATAAAATGTTACTGTGCTGCATGGAGGCATGTTTCATTTTCATTTACCAGTAATGCAAAGTAAAATACCTGTCCACTATACAGAATAATTTTTAATGACAGTAAAACCTATCATATACTGTCTGGAAACCACGTTATCTGCCTCAGCCTCCTCTTAATGATTCTAGTGCTATGATGCCTTAATCTTGCCCTAAGAGGTGAATCAAGTCAGCTATTGCAACCCACAGCTTGGTCTGTACTAAATGATGTCTTGGGAGCTGCAATTGCAGGTGACACAGGTCTGCTCTGACCTCCAGACACAAGACTTGCTCCCTAGCTAGAGCAAGAGAAATGGCTGGAGTCCTGGTTTCGATGTTGTTACAAAAGAAGATGATCATCCAAACTGATATAGCCTGTAAGTGACACTTTCCCAGCATTCACCTTATGCGTGCATCCTGTCCCCTGCCTACAATGACCTACAAGAAAACATGAGCCTACAAAGAAAGTTTTTTTAGGACAGAAAAAAAAAAGTCCACTGAATGTGCTTTTCTCTGTCCCCAGAAAGGGACAAGGAAGAATGGTTAAGTGAAATGTCAGTTGGATTTTTCTTTCAGTCTCTGAAATCTGAGGATATTGTTTTCAGAGCGCCTAAAGGAATTAGGTATCCATTTCTTTTCCAAGGAAAATATCCAAATCTCTGCCCTAAACCTATAAGGTAACTGTTTTGCCTGCTATATTTTAGCCTCAAAACTGATCATATGTTGGCTTATGCATGCTCCATTATTATCTTACCAATCTCATGGTACACATTATCATTGTAACAACCTCAAGGTTCATTTGCAAAGAGAAAAACTCAGGGAACTCCATAAGCTCCCACCCAGAAGCACTGATGAGGAGATAGCTTAGCCTTGATTGTGCTTTCTATATTTTTCTCGGAGTATCTCAGGTGATAGCTGTGAAATGAAAATGCTCAACTGATAAACCCTGGTGAATGGTAGGTGAAAGGAGCTCTCACTTCAGGTGCAAATCCAAGAGCTTTCCGCCGTGGCTGGTGGGAGAGGATTAGGTTGCCTCGCTGCACACTTTTCATACCTCCGCCCACACCCCAACCTTCAGGATCTATATCCGAACCTTCCATCTGAACCAAAAAACTATATCTGTCCTTTAATAAAGCATCTTTTATTTGCCAACTTGTTTTTCCCACAGACTCCCGCTCCCTTTTGTGTTTGCGCTAATGTTCCGAATGTCTACACCGCGTAGCCGATGATTATTTGTGAGACAGAGTGAGTTAATGCAGATTTGCAAGCTGTTCCCATTTGTTAAATGTCAGAAAAACACATGCAAGTCACTGGCTTTAGCACTTAGCTGCCAGCTGGCTCTTCTGAAAGGAGGGGACAAATGACAGTCTATCAAACAGCATGCTTTCAAAGAAAGAGGAGACCTGTTCCAGAACTGCAGCTTCAGAGTCACTTTTAACAACATAAGCAAAACTGGGAGCCAACCTCATTTTTTCCCCTTGGCTGTAATGAACATGTAGCTGAGCTACAGCATTTCCCCTCCCCAGTAAAATGAACAGGAATTACAAAGCTTATGTAGAAAACAAGTGTCATTTTTTTTTCCTCTCTCTCTCTTCTTCTTTTTATTTTATTTTATTTTATTTTGTTTTATTTTATTTTATTTTATTTTTTGAGTTTTCTCTTTTGGCTCAAAAGACCAAAAATGTCAAAAGAGAAAAGAGTGGGGTTCTGAGATGAGTTTCAAATCTCAGAAGAAGACTGCAGGAAATTGTGCCAAATGGAAGTGTTTAACCGCGGGTAAGTGCCCAGTGTAGATTAACATATTTTAATTATGGTCTCTGGGTTTGCTGTACTCCCTGAAGAATAGAAGGTTTAGCCAAAGTTTTTGTTGTTTTGGGTTTTTTTTTTAAATCCATCCTCATGGAGATTTGAGTCCTCAGGACAGGTTATGCTGTCTGGAGAGTGTAGCCTTGTGTTTCTTCACGAGCAGATGCCGAGTGAGTGGCAGCAGCGCAGGTTTCTTTATGCAGCCCAACATGCTTCAACCTTGACCCGCGGGCCACCGCTCCTCTGCCGCGGAGGCCCAAGCACAGTGCTGCTTTCCCGTGTGATGTCCACCAGGACCTCCAACATCACCTGCTCATTAGGATGTCTCTGAACAGCTGTCATGTGGTGCTGACTTTTTGTCACAGCTGACAGCGGTGAGATTAAAGCAGGTAACCAGAGGCTGAAAAACCCTGTGTTTTGTTACAAAGCCTTGAGTCATCTCGTCCCCTGCTATAAATACTAGGTGTCAGGTGTGGATTCACACTGAGTCACTCTTAGCCTTGGGTAGATCCTGTTGCACAAATAGCGCAATTCGTTGCATCAGGACTGAATGCAAGATTCCCGTCATTTTTGAGCTGTCAAAATCTGGTGCTGTATGTCTCACATTCCTCAATTAACAAGCTGTATCGCTTTAGAGAACAGCTTCAGATTGTACATTATGATTTTGAAATGAGTGGTCACTTCCTGTATTTTCCCCCAGTTTAAACTCAGTGCCAGCTAAAATAGGGCTTTGGGAAGAAATGTTGTGTAGGGGAAGATTTGTCTTTTCTGCTTCCCCGCATCTCAAGTGAAGCACTGAGTTGAAGCTAAGCATCCGGGTTCCTTCTTAGAGGCAATAGCGAAAGACAAGACTATAAAGAAGGTAATTCATACCAAGTACTTTAAAGAGGACGAACTACCCTGTTGCTTATCTCTGTCACTATGGAGGGAGCCCAGATGACTCAAAGTTCAGTGCTAGCCAGTTAAATGGGAGAAAATAGGGGAGATGAATCCTCTTCTGATTGCAAACGCAACCAGCGCAGCTCATTACTCTGTAGCTCACAAAGGTGTCTCAAGATCAGTCTCAAGAGGACCGTGGTGCCAAAAGTAGTCTCAATTTATGATCCAAACTGTACCTCCTTTTAATTGTTTAGTATGAAAGAAGCATAAAGTCTCTGTGTCTCTTTACCCTAAAAATGTACAGTGGACACCCATAAATTTGAGCATCTGGGGGTTAACTACTGCCTGAATCTCAGTGAGACCTGCTTCCAAATAACCCAGTCTGATAGGTACACTCTGAGCAGTCACTGATACCCAGTTCAGCACAAGGCCTTACTTCAGTAAAGACCCCTTTCACAGATAAAATAGATCTAGCTATTTAACCATAAAGTGAGATATCTCAGGTTGCAAGATGTCCTCATTCAGAGGAATACAAAATAAGAGGCTTCGGTTGCTCTATATGTTTCATTATAGTCTCATTTGAGACTGTCTGGGGAAAAGGGCTGTAAAAGTTATTGTTCTGCACTTGGAGGAATATAACCCCATTTTGAATTTTCAGTTTTCAATGTCTTCATAGCTAGATCCACAAGGATATTTAGACCCTCAGATACTTAGGCACCCAACTGCTGTTTGTCTCAATGCCTTCATCAAGGGAGATCACAGTCAACTTGGGTGTAAAGAGTATCAGAAAGTGAAAGAGCCAAGCAATATAATCCTGTAGAGAGAAGGCAGTTGTTATCTGAAAATTTCCTCCAGTTTATGTTCTTACTATATTTCCTTTTGCACTGTGAACTGTTCTGTGCAACTGAGCTTTGAACAGTTCAACTAAAAAGACAGGTTCTTTCTGGCAGACCTGTCCAAAGGTGCTTCCTTTTGTAGCGTTGCCTCCCAGATCTAGCCGGTGAAGATTACCTAACAGAGCATTACAATATCGTAGCCTCTCTTCATCTCCGAAGTCTGACCCTGATTACTGAGATCACTGGATTTGTCACAGGTTAACATCTGGCACTCCTGCATTTTGCATTGGCTTGCGAATATTGATGGAGGAAGGACAAATCCGGTAACTGGGTGGAGGCAAGGCTGCCACAGCTCCTAGCTGCTAGCTCAGACCCCTGATGCACAACACACACACAAGTGTGCGTGCACACACACACTCACACACACGGCTTCCAGACCCCTTCACCCACTGACCGGCCCTTCTGGTGGGTTTCTGCTGGTGCCGCGCTCCCTCGTGCACCCTCCTGCACTCCAGTCACTGGCACCATGGCACCTGTGACTAGTGCTGCCACCCCAGTGGCACGCCAGTGCTGCCCAGAGCAGAGAGACCCTCATCCAGGAAAATGGAAATTTAATTTAATGAGAAGACAGGACAGACTGCATTAATCATGCAGAGGGCACAGCCAGGCGAGTGCGTTGACTCACAGATAACACCTGACCAGCCCTTTTTATCCCCTTATCCCTCTAGTTTCCCACTCCTGTTCTTCCCTACATCGCCTAGATTCTACCTTTGGTTCCTCCCCTAAATATCCCGTAATAAGCCTTGTGCAATCTTCAGATGCCCACACTGCACCCTGTAGCAAGTCCCACACCCCCAGCAGTGCCCTCTTGATCTGTACAGCAATGGGAAGCCATTCTCATTGACTTGTGGCCATGGGTGTCCCCAGCCCATGGGCTGATGATCCCTCAGGACCAGGGCTCATTTCTCCGATTAGGTTATTGGTGTTCCCCTGCCTGCCTCTTTCTTTCTTGGTGTATGTGCAGGTAAACCTTGTATCACATTACCTGACAAATATTTGTTTTCCGTGAGTTTTTTTTTTTTTTTTTTTTTTTTTTTTTTTTTTTCAACCTAGGTAGATCCTCTTAAACATATAAGCTCTGTTGTACCCATTACATTGAAAAAAGCATTGAGGTGAGTAAGCTCTTTCCCTTCATTTTCTTCAGGAGTGTCAGACTCAGACTAAATAGTAAATGTTGGTCATAGCAGAGATGAAGTTCATGTTAGAAGATGGTGAGTCATCTAGTAAGTAGACTGGGGTGTATCTAGAGAGGCTCTGTGAGTCCTGTGATCAGCTCATGGATTTTTAACTGTCTGAAAGTCAGCATCTCCACTTGACAAATATTAATGCTAGCTTTCTCTGAGGGCATTATAAGTTGAAAGTAATGTTAGCAGAACACTTCAACAGCTAGAGTGTCAGATGTCCAAGGCACTGTTAATGTTGGGATCTTTTTTATAAGTGCACACAAGGCTCAGATTTTTCAAAGTGCTTAGATTAAAGTTCAGCAGATGCTAAGGGGGATTATTCGAAAGTTGTTATGAATTTTATGCCCATTAACTTCAGCAGAAGATAAGCATCTTT
The DNA here is from genome assembly GCF_028389875.1 of Rhea pennata. Taxonomy (NCBI): domain Eukaryota; kingdom Metazoa; phylum Chordata; class Aves; order Rheiformes; family Rheidae; genus Rhea; species Rhea pennata. Next base: position 75,682,147 of record NC_084702.1, on the reverse strand, counting down.
TAGTAAGTTCAGTTATCACCTATTAGTATCCTTAAGTGTCTAGATACCTTTAAAAAACTTCCCTAAGCATTTTAGATGGAAAGTTTTAAGAAATGGACACTAAGGAACATTTCTGCCAAAGCAGTAAGATGTTATACTGTTGGGTATCATAAAGCAATCCCGACTCTTCTTCTAAGGAATAGTTAGTCACTTAAACAGCTACTGGATAAACTGGATTCTCAGACCTTATGAAGGACATACAAAACATGGCTGAAGGTTTGAGAAGACAAAAAAAAGCTAAAACTAAGTCTTGCTTTTGGATCCGTCCTGAATCCTATTTCATCTGCATGACAGATATACTTAAAACTGGATGGAGATAATGGTAGGTCCTGTGAATGGAGATATCACTTTCATGGTCTGCTACCTACTTTCTGGGTGGTTTTAAGGTTATTCTGGGCATCTCTAGTCATATCCTGTCAATGCATCCTGCAGCTGTATAAACTGAGCCAACTCTATACAAGGCAGCTCCAGGACTACCAGCACCAGGCTAAAGTGGTCATCCTGCTTTTGCAACCAGAGTGAGCATCTCTTCAGGCCACCACACTGCAGTGCAGACACCCAGGTGTTTTGGAGTTACTTTAAATTTTTCTTGTATGGTGATGTGTTATGCAGAACAGGCTTATATTGAGAGATAGATCCAGAGCCCATAGAAATAGGTAAGATGTTTTCCACCATGTTTCAGCAAACTTTGTCTACAGCACGAAATCCTCCCCACCTCACTCCCCTCCTGCGAAATAGAATTCGCAGCCTCTTCTTATCGCAATACCCATCTTAGCATGATAGATCCCTAATCATGAAGGGAAGGAGAGAGGGCAGGGCAGCGAAGGGCAGATGGCAGATCATCCTAATGCAAATAATAAATAATCAGAGTAATCCCTGCATTATGACGGGAGTTACATTAGATGCAGCACTGGGGAAAAACATTGCTGTGTTCCCAGGAGGCGAGTCAGAGTTGGATGTGTTGTAAAGTGCTCCCAAGCCTTTTTTGTGTGTGTTTGTGTTATACTGAGGTCAGAGCAACGTGGGAAGGGAGAGGTAGAAAGTTAGAGTGCTGGAAATAAACTTCCGTGTTTAAAAGATTTTTGTGAGCATCTTGTGATCAGGATGACCAAATGCTCACATTGTAGGGGTCTCATTTTCATGATCTGCATCCATATGTCACACACTTATTTAGAGAGGCATAACTGTGGACTAAAGCAGGCAGATCTGAAATGTCAGTGCTCAAAGTAGGAAGAAAGCCCTCCCTTCCCTGACTTATTTTAGCTGAAATGTTGAGCGCTTGCACTCCTATTGCTCCTTCTTGGTTGGACTGTTTCTATTTCCGCAGTGTCCTCATGCCTGTCATTGCCTGGACCTGGTTCAGTAAACACATTAGCCACATCTGAGAGTACAAATATTTCTTCAGAGGCTTAAATGTCTATTTGAACATGTGATTGCAATAACTTCACGTGTAGTCACAGTCACCCCTATATACAGCATCAGTGCTGGTATGTCCAAATTCAGGCATACCGTGGATGAGCTATGCTGGTGCCAAATGATAGGAAATACTAGCTGTCCACATCAGCAGGTCTCCTGTCAGATGCAGTCCTGTAAATAACATCGACGATTGGGTGGGATTGCCAGTCTCTTGAAAATCCTCCGTGCGGAGGATGCACACGACCATCCGGCACGCGGCTCCTGAGCACGGCTCTCTGCCCACTTGCTGTCAACTGCAGGCGGGCGGTGTTGCTTCTTGCCGTGGTGATTCTGGGATGCCATGCAGAGAAGTTGGCATTTGTGTGATATTGCAACCCAAAAAGGCATTATGGAAAATCTCCATAGCACCATGCTGCTGATGCAGATCCAGAGACAAGGCATCAGTTTATTTTATAAGCAGGAGTGTTATTCTGAAAATCCCCCCTGTTAGGGAACACCCACGAGGGCAAATTTAGCTGCACTGCTGAAAAAGGGGATTATTTCTAGTGCAACTGCTGCTAGTGGATACAAGCCTTCACAACCAGCATGAGTTGTGAGCGGAATAAGCAGTTAATATGTGAAGAATGATTTATAATGTGCTTTTCAGAAAAGTTTTCTGCAAGTCTGAATTCTCTATTAAAAGCTGCTTGCTTCATTACAGAGTCACCAAAATAGGCAAAGAAAATATTCCTTGCTTATCCCAAGACTCCTTAACTCCTGACAATTTTAATAAATCAAGGAACATTTGTAAGTACTAAATGTTAAATGTGTATTCACAGTTAATTTTTAATCAACTAACAACGGTGATGTGTTAATTGAATGCCATTAAGAAACCATAACTTGATGCATTAGCTATTTTCCTATGCAGGGGAACTTTTCCCAAGGCTTTCAGTTGTTGCCCAGGCTCCTTATGAAAAAAATATTTTAAATGTGTTTAGACCTGAGCTGTTCAAACCCTAAAACTGAGCCAAGTTCAGAAGGTTCACTGAGGTTTGTAGTTCTATGAACCTGAGCTGAATTTTAAACAAGCCTGGGCTAAGTTTCAAGTTATCTTATGCCTTAAGGTATGACTTGCAACCTACAAAGTGATCGTGTAGGCTCAACATGTAGGCTCCTGGCTTCAATATGAATTGTTTAATTTTTGGGATGTCAACCAAAAGATCAAAGAGAAACTCATAGGGGTGACATTTACCCTTCTCTTTGAGACTTCTGCAATTTGCTATTTTCTCATCTACTTTTTCAGCCTGCTCCTCATTGGTGTAAAGTCAATACAGCTATGCCAGTCTTATTCCAAATAAGTACTTGTAGGAAGGCCCTGATCACACAATTTCTGTAGCTATAGCACAACTAGCCAAAGAAGTTGCTGTTTCCTGTCCAGACCCATCTACTCACTACTGCCCTTGCTGGCCTGCCAGATGGGCTGTTTCTGTAATCTGCTCGTATCTCTCTCCAGTGAAATGAACTGGATTAGTTCAACCAGTCTAATTAGGGGGTTTTTGCTAGTCTGGCTGATTTTGAGTGATGATGGACAGTGCTCACAGGAGCAGCTGAGAGAGTAAATCTCCTGGGATGAGTAAATCTCCTGGCCAAGCAACTGGGAAAGGACTGAGACTACTCCTCTGTCCAGCATGGGAATAGATAGACAAGAAGGTGATGCGGCCCCCAGATGTCACACAGTGTGTAGTGCTTGCACGGGTGCTTCACATAGGGGTGTATTTCATCAGAGTGTGAAATAACTCTAATAAGAAATGCAAGGAGGAAAGGAGAAGGAGAGATGTGAGACAGAAACAGCCAAGTTATAAATATCTCTATTTTTAGATACTCAGATGAAATTTGCTATGGGGGCTTTTAGTGATGGTAATCAGGAGAAGAATGAAGGGCATCAGTAAAGATGATTGAAACCTATCCAACAAAAATAATCTACTGCAGTTGGCTCATTTTCTTTCTGATGTTGTGCTCAATGAAATGAATTTAAACTGTTTATTTTACAATTAACATGCAGTGTGCATTTCTGAAGTAATTTATGAGAAACAATTTTCTTTTTATATGGGGCTGCAGCAGACAGAGAGCAGAGCTTCAGTTTGCAACTGCAAGGTGAAGTTCCAGGGAGGGGGAAAGTGTTTTCTTATATGTGAAATCTGCCACTTTCCATAAAAGCTGTGTGTCCATTCCTGGTGCTTTACTGCAAGAACTTGGGGTCCCAAGTACTGAAGCTGGAAGAGGTGCTGTGGGCACCTGGGGCTTGTAGTGTTGCAGGCAGTGTCATCAAGCCCACGAAAGTCAGGAGACAAACATGACAGGGCTTTGCTATTACATTAATTAGCAACAAGTTGAGGCAGAATTGGAAGAAGTAGTCTTCTGCCTGAGAGGCCACAGCCATACAGAGCTGAATTCCTGAGCTCTAAGTGTCATATAAAACCATGCCTCACTCAGAACCTCAGACTCTTACACCCCAGCAGCAACACACTGTCCTGAATATGATGGGAAGAGGCAGAGACAAAACTGTCCTATCTCTTATTCTCACCTGTATAACTCCTTCTGCACTCTGCATTAATAACCATTATCTAACCCCATTCTCCCAAGTGCTGCCAACAGCAAGGATGAGTTGAGGATTTGGGCATTACCCTGAGATTTTGGACTCTAAGATCTGGTTCCTTGCTCCATTATATATTTCCTTTGTGACCGAATGCAAATTGCTTCCTAAGGGAAATATACTGGGTAGCAAAGGTATCTTGAATCTTGAAGATAAAGTCTTAACGAGATTCAGTGGCTGGAAGCTGGACAAATTCAAATGGGGAAAAAAGGTGCACATTTGTAGTAGGAAAGGGAATTAACTCTCAGAACAAAACATAGAGAGATGATAGGGGAGTATTCTCTGTCTTTTGAGGTCTCCAATTCAAGACTGAAAGGCAAATGTAACCAAATACAGTTTATGTTTTAGCCAAAACCAAGTAACTGGATTTAGTATGACTAAATGGCAGTAAATAGCTGATGATACCCAGGTGGTTAGATGAGGGGAGCTAATACCCCGTTCCCAGGCCTTACGTTCTCTGAGCCTGTCCAGCAGAAGGATTTCTGAAAGACTGTGGGCAATTCCCAGCTGAAGAGTTGAATTAAGCAAGTATAACTTCATAGGAAGTATCTAGAGTAGAATTCATCTCACCTCACTTAAGCTGCCTAAAAGTTATGTATTCAGTAATTAATCATCAAAGTTTTTGCTAAAGTTATTAGCAAGAACTGGCACATTCCATGGGTATTTCAGGCTCCCCTTTGTTGGATACCAAGTGGATAGACAGACCACCATGCTGTCTCTTTCTATCAACTAGAAAGGAGCCTATATCATAACTTGGACCTGATGATGATCTTTTGAGTGGATAAAGTTGGATGACGTGAATTCAAGCCTGTGCTCTCCCAGCTCAGATGTTTAGCGGCTGTACTATCTTCACTCCTCTTGTCTCATAACGCCTCTTCTTATATTTATCACCATTTCAGCACAGTCCTACATTTCATATCCACCCCAAAATGACTTTCACTTTACCAAAATCAAGACTGAGCCTGTGAATTAATTGCCCTCTGAAGATGTTTACCTCTTTTTATTATCTATGATGGAGCCTAGGTGTCTAGCTCAGACCTAAATCATTTTCTGTCCTGAACTGTACAGTGTTGTTAGCAATTGATAAAACCTACCGTGTTTCATCCTAGCTGTGCTTGAATTGGAAGAGGTGATTTTGCGAGGAAATTTGGGATTCTCCCAGGTGAGTGGAAGCATACATATAATGAAAAGGGGAGGGAGAGGTGCATCTCGTGTAACCTCAGATGTCTAAAAGTTAAGCATTAAAGTCTGAGCTAGTCACGTTAGGCTGACACCTCTAGAATTCATGTCACCAGTTTCAGATGCCTGTCCTAAAATGAGATTAACCACTGTGCAAATCAGGCTAAATTCACTGACTTCAATGCTCTTGTACTGATTTGCACCAGATAAGGGTAGACATTGCTTTATGTGGCTGATCAAGGAATTTGGAACTAGGGACTAAATCCCATTCAATTTCTGGCTTTTAGCCAGCTTGCTAAATGAGAAGTAATCCTATGTTGGCTGCTTAGGCAGGGAATAAAATAGGCACCTCCAGAGGGTGATTCAACCCAAAAAAGATCAGAGTCACCTTCTCAAAGAGTCTCTCTGAACTGCAGAAAAAGTCAGGGGTGACCAAGTCCTAACTTACAGCTATCAACTAAACGTGTGAAATTAGAGAGGATGAATCTGTGCCTACAAATCTTAGAAAACAAGGCAGCTAAGATTTTGGTCTGCAATCTGCTTACTTTGTTGACTTACTGGATCCAGGATGTATTTTAATGCTTATTCAAGTCTCTCTATGTAAAGATGTTTATATTCATCTGTAGATATTTATATGTTTATTTACATGAATATTTATATATTCATATAGATACTCATATAGATCTCTTCGCCAAGCAATTCTCTAATTAGACACTGTCAAAGAAGAGCTGTATTTCAAAAAGAATAATTTGGGATTTGGGAAAAGATTGCATGAGGTAGCACTTTAAGCCCCAGTCCTGCAAACACTTGCTGTATATAAATAGTATTATAGCATCATTCATGGTAGCAATTATGTAATTAACATTATCTATATTACACTGTAGACCCATCATGATAGCTAATGTACACATATGTCATAGTTGGCTATAAGTCACCTGTAAGTAGTATGGAGGAAAAGCAAAAACAATATACCACCAGGTGGAGTCCTTTAATGCTATGGAAGTTTTCAGTGGCATTTTGTTGTGGTTGAGCATAGTATTTTTGTTGTATTTGTTGGCTGGTCATCCTTTTGCTGTCTGAGGTCATAAATAGTAATCCAGTGTATCTGCTAACAGAGATATTTAAACATTGTTTATGAGCCCCCATGATGTTTTCTATTTCAGAATTTTAATTGATGCTCTCTCCTCTGGGCAATTATCTCTTTAAAAGTCCCCCCAGTTTCAACCATAAGTTCACAGACTTCCCTGAGTAGTGGACATGTGCATCCACATAGGTGACCTCTGTTAGAAGAAACAAAGCAGATTTCCAGACCAATTCTCTCATTTTATCTGTCATCTCATTTTGCCTTCTCCTTGGTCTACAAAACAAGGGGCAAAACTCCCTCTTCCAGTCCCTAAAATGGAGTTTATTTTCCTCAGCATCTCTCTGCTTTTCTGTATCTCATCTTTTCTCATTGTAGAGTAGGCTTTCATGGCAGCCACATGTGCCTAGAGCTCATGCAGCTCCTCGGACGTCGAGTGGTCTGCTTTGATTTCTTCATTCCACAGGAAAAGCCATGTGGCTCTACAATGGGGAAAAAAAATAAGTCAGGCAAACACTTTTTGGAATGTCAAGAAGGCAAGTGATTTCAGCTGGTTTGTATTTCGTCCCAAACTAGTTATTCTGGCCTCGGGTATAATCTTCACTGACAATATAATGCCTGTGTTGATGTAAATCCAGATCACACCACATTTGTACAAGGGGTTATTTTCCACTCCCAAAATGAAAAGCGACAGTGCAGCTTGGTGGATGTCAGAGGGGAGATGGAGCACTGAGTCCAAGAATTCAGGATCAAAGAGTATTTGGCTGTATATGGTAAGCAGGATATTAGTCTGATTTGTATGATAGCTTCACAGTAACACAGCATGGAGCACAATTTTTCCACTTACAAAAGCAAGATTTACTACTCATTGGATTTAAAACCTGTGATCCTAGTATGCTAGAGCATTTCAAAGCATGTGCTAAGAACCCGTAGTAGTTAAACAGACCCCCACCTAACAGTGTGAGTATTTTCCATAAAGCTCAAGGTCTTTCATTTGTAGAATAACACAGGTATGCTGATGACAAACTTTGATTATACCTAATCCTCTTTTGTCTATAGGGAAATAAAACAGGAGGAACAGGAAGAGAACAGCACAGGACTATCTTTTTCCAAGAAGCATCATGCTGTATATTCCTTCCTCTGGCAGTGCCACAGATGAGCTGATTTTGCCTTGGTTTGCATCTCCGCCAGGAAAGCTGTGGCTAAACTTAAACTGCCAGGTCTCACTGCCCCTGACGGGAAGAAGGAAAAATGTCTTCTTTGTATTAGATTTTCTAATATCACTTGTCTGACAAAAGTTATTTTATCCTGGCTTTGTTCCAGCGAGATGAAGCTTGGGTTCATTATGAACTCTTTCCCTGTATCCCTTATTCTCTGGCAGTGATATTAACAGATACAAAATACTGTGGTTTGGATTTAAAAATAGCCTTCTGTTTTCATCTACCTTTCATGCTTGAAAGGAAATTTGTAAATTGTCATGTTGACTTAATTTTTCCTCTGGACTTGCACCTATTTGCTGTAATAAGAATTTTCCCCTTGGGTTTCACTCATCTGCAGTGTGTGGCAGGAAAAAGGGATTAGGATTGTATTTGTCTTCTTTCTGAAGCCAATACCCTTTCAGCAAGTCTGCTATCAGTTCTGGCTGCCAAAACAGCATCTTAATGCCTTACCTGAGGGTCAAGTATTTTATATTAAGTTAACTTTTGCCTCTGCTGACTTTCAGTATTCTATTTACTTTGAAATCTTCACTTCTTATGGACCTTACTATTGTTTTGTGTGCGCACAAACCTGTATTACGCTCTTTGGTTCCTCCTGCTAACCCTGCAAAGAAATGGGGAAGGAGTCTTGGGGCTTCTTCTTCCTCCATTAATGGCCCATTTTAATGAGTTTATCCTCAGATTTGGGAGAGACTCTTAGCCCTTTGGCACCAACAGATGGGATTTCTTGACGTTAAGTGCTCTGCAAATGCATTTTTGTCAGAGCTATGGACCATTGGTACCTGGGTGGATTTACACAGTACTTAGCAGACCCATTTATTTGCAATACAAAATAATGTTTTGTTTACAGCATGCTCCTCACAGGACATTAATCATAAGGCACCTCATTCCAGCTGCAAATTGTCAATAATCTAGGGCTTTTTTTGTTCATTTTTTTGTGATAGTATAGAAGATCTTTTATGTCTTGTGTTAAGAAGAAGGATGTGCCTGAGATGGGATCATGTGAAGTTCTATAGGCAGTTTTTTCCATGGTGACTTGTCAGTTTTGAAAGGTTTGTAAATTTTAGCTCACGGACTCCTAGGTGGGTATAACCTTGCAGCTGGGTGATAGGTGTAACCTCGATGGGCACTGAAGCCACTGTTACCTACCTCAAACCATAGTACTGTTACAGGTTGTCCATATAATATCTGTCACAATAATTTAGGACTGCGCTATCAAAAGAGAAAAAACCTAATATCTGCAAACTACTGACTTCTGTAATTTTAACTGAAAAAATTAACTACAAACTACTATCTACCTCAGCAATTATCTATCATCCTAAAGGACATATGACACAGCAGAGCAGTCGTTCTTCTTTCCAGGGGAAGTCAGAGTTTTAAAATCATCCAGACTACACCATTGGAATATTTTCCTGTTATCTAGCATCACTTTATCTACTGATCTAAAATATATCAATACATTAGACAGGTAGGTCAATGTATTTTAATATTGTGTGTCTAAAACATTGCCAATGGATTAAATAGAATTTTCCAAGTGATGCACAAGAGATAGTATTCCTTTTGATGGTGAATAAATTGATACAAAGGGAATCTCTGTAATTTTACCTAAAGGGCTACAGTCTGAGTCATATCAAAGGGAGCCATTCAGTTATCTAAATGTAGGTATCATTTGAGACTGTCTCTGATATTAAGACATCCATATATGTGATATAGGCCTTACAGTAGACCTCTGCCCATCTGAAGCAGCAAGTGGAAGAAAGAAAATATTTTATTTTCATTAAGTTTCTGACTTTCTGAATCAGATTAATTCTTCCTGCTTTTAAAAAAGATTTTTTTTTCATTTATTTGGGATTTGATCATGGAAGATTTTTTTCAAAGTATTCAGCTGTCTTTTCATTTTCTCAATTTTATTTCCCTTTCTCTTTATTGAAAAGCAGGAAAGAAGAAGGACAAAAGACAGAAAGAAGAGAATATAAAAGAAATGATGTTGAGAAGAAATTTCCACTTAAAGAAGAAACATTTTGAGATGAGACAAATCATTTTGAGGGAAAATCCTTTAGTTTTGAAAAAGAGGACAGTTTTATTAAAAGCATCTTTCTTTTGAAAAGTTTTGTTCAGTTTTACTTTTCTTTCACTGTTGGCTTCAGCTGCATCTCAAAATCTTCCCCTTGTATTATCTGATAGTGCATTTCTGCTGTACTGTGAAGCAGACTGAGCTTGGGTAGAAATTGTCTACTCTTGCTCATCATTTCTTGTCTTCTGTGCAGTTGTTCCATCAGTCCTTATATAGGTCCCAATCCTGCAGAGTGCTGTTTACTGTAGGAGGATCAGGAAACTGGATTAGGATGAGAATATATCAAAAACTGCCCCTTCCTTAGTGTCTAAATCATAGCAGACTTTACTATAAAATAGCAAGAATAGTGAGGGTCATTGCTTAAATCAGTAGCGCTTTTAAGCTGAGACACCCAATTTTGGAGAACGATTTTGATGGGTTTGGAAAGAGCAATAGCTTCCACTTTTGGGCCTGCACTTTATCCAGCTTCCCTAAGCAGGATCAATCCCTGTGTGTCAGCATTTCCAGCCTGACAGTAATCAATGTACATTTTAATTGGATCAGATAGCTGCCTTTTCCTCAATTTATGGATGACAATTTCCCTTTCTACGAGATTGAGTTTTACATTCACCTGTTCAGGAAGCATGATATCTGCTACCCGGCATGTCATGCAGCATCAGAATTGTCTACTGTCTTGCGTGAGGTTATTATGACAGGTTCCTGTGTTTTTGTGGCCTGGCTCCATGAAGCATGTCACATTTGATGAATGTCTGACAAACGTGAATTGCTATTTGTAGGCTTGATTTAGATGGGAAGGAAGTTTTGCGGGGAGAGCTGTTCCCCCTGGATGTGATCTGTTTCCAACCCTTTCAATTCAGGACAGTCAGTTTGCAACCCTGACTGAATGATGGGTCGATATCCAATAAGTCATGATCAAAAGCTGAAGTCTTCTTAGTCAGCATAGCTTGGGTTTCCTTCAGGGGATGAGAACACTGCAACCAGTCTGACAGAGATGCTATTTCCATTTCCCTTTAATCTGAGGACACTACAGGCAAAGCTAACTTGGCATGAAACATTTCTTACATTAATTACCACAGCAAGATAAAAAATAATAGAATATATTTTGGTGCTCAGCCAGTTAAGATCAAGCTTGATTCATTGTAGGTCAAAGCTATGCAATTATGGTTGGGTTTTCTTTAAGATGTGTGTTTTCCACTTAATTGAGCTGTGCTATCTGCAAGTTAACTTTTTCCTCCAACTACATGCGGGAATATTAATAAGACATCACAGAGCTTGTATTTTTCATGACTAGATTGCTAAGTGTCACATTCCTTTAACACAGTGACTCAGAGAGGAATGACAAATGGATCTAATCTATCGCCATTCACCGTGGTATCCAGGTACAGAGCATGAAAATTTATGATGGTCAAAACATTTCACCATAAAAAACCCTGCTGTCTGCTGCCTAGTTGAGCCAGCATTGGAGATTTCTCCGTCTTCCCTGTTGGTATGAGTTAAGTGTCAGACCTGATTTCAGTTTTGCTTTAGGGACAGGATCTTTCAAAGGTATATGACACACTATTGTAGCATTTGGCCAGCATCCTCCTGAACTGTTCAGGCCATTTTAATCTTAAATTGCAGATTGGCTTTCGCCTTTCACTATTTGTTTATTTTACAGAAGACATCTTCTACTGTTATAATGATCAAGTGACTTTCAGGCATATCATTTGCAGTATTCAGCATTATTTATGGAAATTTGTCATTTCTCTGATATTGTGTTGTTAAGCTCATCTTGGAGAATTAGTCCACATGTCTACCAGTTGAAGACAGGAGAAAATAATTTTGCAGAACTTTGCAGAACCCAGACTCCTGGGTGCTAAAAGGGAAAACAGTACCATGCACAACTTACACATGGCATCATGATGATAATGCAAAAAACCTTGAAAGTTTAACTCCTCTGAAAGCAACAGAAAGACAGCACTAGCTAAAGCTAATCACAATTAGGTCAATATTTAATGGGTGGCCACTAGGCATGCTGCTTTTGACAGTCTTCTGGCCTGCAACAGTCATGGTTTTTTAGACCACAATTTCTGCTAACTCAGAGGAAAGTGCCAGCTCACATCCTTAGTTAGCCAAACACTGAACTTTCAGTTTAAAATGTCCCTGTTGACCAAAGTCATTCCCTCTTTTTAACAGATGGAAAGGGACTCTTTTAAGAGCAACATTTTGGATCACCAAGTTTCCAGTACGTGTTTGGGATAAAGACAATTCTCCCATGAGAAACTGAGCTCATTTTGTTTGCACCTGTAAACAGACCATGGTCTGGCATTGTGGAACAGCTAATGCCAAAAGCCATCTAGCTTTGCCCCTTGTCCTTTACATTTCTTCCTGTTTTTAACTGTTACTCATTTTTACAACACCTCAGGTGTGTAAGGTTTTCTGTGCTATCATAAAAGCCAAGCGGTCCCAGTCCATTAGTGATGCGTAAAAGCTGTTTGCAGTTTTATGTCTGCTAGTTTAATCGACTTTTCTGCAGACTACCACATGGCATTCCTTCCATTATATCACACCGAGGTATAGCAAGAGAGCATTCAGCATCAATAGGATCAAAGCACAACGAGCAAGAGCCATATGAAAACCAAAGATGTGCTATCTGAAAAGCATTTCCCTTTTAAGCTGGTTAGGGGATCTCTCCTGCCTCATGTTGTTAAAGGTAGAGCCGAGTGGGATACTGTAGTCTAGCATAAAAACCAGAAAACCTCCCAGAAGAACCACAGATATAATAATAAAAATAAACCTACAGTTTGCTCCACAGCCATTTTGACAGCATAAAAATGCTGTCAGATAACTGAAATGGATGTGTTAGACCTAAATCCGATGATAGAAAATTGAGCCACTGACAATGTCTCCTCATATGAGAGCTTCAGTTCCCGAGCTGGGGAGAGAAGAGTTGGGAGGCAACTCTCGAGTGGGGAAAGAAGGATGACACTCAGCCTGGTGTCTGCAACACAGGACTGTAGGTCCTCCACTTATCTTTTGCTTGGAGAAAATGGAAGTCAATCCTGGTCATAACAACCATTAAATTCTCAATTTTGGAAACCCTAATGTGTCTGAGAAGCCCTAGAAATCGTATACAGAGGTTAGTTGTGATGTGTGATCACCCTACAATTACAGAGATCCAATATAGTAAACAGAGAAGACATTTTTTTCTGTTTTTATACTAATTATAAAGCTCAAAAAGGGATTTAAAGGAGTACTTAACAATCAGATCTTTGAATCATTTTAGGCAGTTCTCTGGAAACATCAGCCTAATGCTCAGCAGTAGTCAAAACGGTTAATAGCATGTTAGTAATGAATAGGAAAGGAAATAGTAACTGAATGGAAAAATCCTGTGCTTGCAGGATGTTAATAGATCTCCCTGATAAGTTCTGGGCAGGAGGGGAAATTGTAGGCTACAAGTCTAAAATGCTGCATGCTGTTATGCTGTTTTACTTAATGCACTTAGCTGAGAGCACACTCTGCCATTCCAATTCAACAACGCAGTCTTGGGAGTAAAAATTTGCCTGATCAGACTCAGTTCACTGACAGCCTTGGACCTAAAGGCTGCCTGCAAATATCAGCAAAATAGGAAAAAAAAAACAACAAGAAAGAGGAATCATTTGGGTCAAGTGTTGCATAACTGAATTAGCAGAATGGAAGTCAGCTGTGGAAAATGTGAGATGAATATTTTGTATTTCAGCACTGCTGAGAGAGGCAGAATAGACATTTGAAAGAGAAATACTGAGAAAAATACTGGTTGATATAGAGATGATGGAGAGTTTTCTTGTCATGTAGGCAGAGAGTAGGCTCTTCGAATCTGGTTCTCAATCTGTTATGACAGTTCACGTCACTGTTTCTCCATTTACTCAAGGTTTACACTTGGATTAGCCTAGACAAGCATGAAGATTCCCAAAGTCCTATCTGTGTTGCTAAATGTTCTCAACATTTCTGCATTCACCCATGTGAGTCTGGTGCATATCCTGTGGTCCTGAGGGCTAAGATGCTTTAGTGTTATCTCCCATTGAGTTGTTTCATTATGTATCTGTCCCTGGAGGAGGATTTGTTAAAATGGCATGGGAGAAATATCAGCACTTGTATGTTCTTGTCTACATCCTCTTGGTAAAGTGAGTTCCAGATCAAACAAAGCACAGCTGAGACTTGAATTCATATTCCATGTAAGTACTTTTTCAAAGAGCAGAGAACTTCATACTTTAGGGTTTTATATGTGTTTGGTGAGTGGAGGGAGAAAAGTTGTGCAGATAGACTGCATGTATACATATATATGTATATACACACATATATATGTACACACACGCACATATATATGTTTGTTTGAGACCAGAGTGCAAGACTATGGCATAGACTTCCCTGGAGAAAATGAGCAGATAACATATATTCTATGCACATCTCTGCAGGAAGAGTAAAGAAAATGTATTGTCTTTCTGCTGGTTCATTCTGTGTTGCATCTCATTCTGAGTTCTGAAAGTCTGGAAGGAACATGAGGAACATTAAGGCTGTCTAATTAGTCTGGACAAAGAGTAGGAGAATCACCTCTAGTGATAAGAACTGAAATAGAAAGGCTGGATGAACAAGCCTTTTCATATTTTGTCTTGTGGAAAGAACACTTAGTACAAGCTAAAAGAGATCTGTGATCCATGTTTCATTCTCCTCTTGATCTATCCTATAACTTTGGCCAAGTGCCTTTGTGGCCATTTCCTTTCTCATCTTTTGTCTTGCCTGTCGGTTTAGAACTTCAAGAATGCTCTGACTCACTACAGGCACAGCATTTACCACAATACCTCTCCTGGAGGATGGGGAACCAGGCTTACTATCCTTTAACACTAGACAAACTCCCTTAATATACTGTTCACACATGAAATATCTCCAGAGCTGCAAACAAAGCGAGTAAAGCAACAGACATTTTGCATATGCTGTAATTTAGACATTTATCAAGGAATTCACTTTGTAACCAAGATGAGCAAAGACTGACCATAATAATTATGAAATAAAAACTAGAATTTCCCCCTGAGTACTGTCTGATCCTAAATATTACTTAAACTCCATAGTTTTAGAAAAGTAGTGATTAGTTCATGTATTTCCAGGGGAATACGGTATATCTATAATCTCCTCAGATTTCATAACCATCTACATGTAGTATTAAAAAAAGAGAAACTAACAGAGTTGAAAGCTAAGCCTTCTTCAATATGGCATGACCTGCCTGAGCCAGAAAGATCCCAGACTATGTGGGAGTACACAGGGTAAGACTCAGACTGCTCGAGCTTCGGCATGGCAGTACCCCCAGGATAGGTGCCTGCCCCAGCAGGGTAATTCAGGATGGGATGTAGTTCTAGACGCAGAAGCCTGGATGTAAATGTTTCCATATGTGCTAAGGGTCTATGTGGCTGTTGCAATAAGTACAGTACAATCAATGGAGTTTTCAGGGCTCTTCTTTGAACTAGTTAATACTCTTGGTGGTCAGCTACAGCTAGCTAAATGCCAATGTCCACTTTAGGATGAGTTTAATAGTGCTTCAGACTCAACTGACTGAATCATCACTGAATATAAGAGCTCAGACTGCTCAGTTGTAGACACTTTCAGCTAGATACCAAATATGAGAGTCTAAATTTGAACTGAATTCCATCCCAGGTCATATTAGCCGCTCAGTGACTAGAAGGAGAGAGTCATCTCTGAATTATGGTCAAGGAAGTCAGCTTACTAGGTGGACCATCAAGAACTAGTCAGAAGGAAAACAGAGACAAAGAGACTGTCGCCGATGGTTTCATCAGAAGGCTCTGCTAGTTGCCCCTTTCTACCTAGTGTAGACCCCCTCTGGCAGAGAGCTGAGGGTAACTTCCTACTTCCAGTTCATGCTAAGCTTGCCCATGAGATAAGCTTACTCCTTTCTGGGCAGTGAAGAACCCCAAATTACTTCACTGAATTCCTGGCTCCAGTGAAGCTGATGATAAACGTCTTTTGATTTCTGTGGAACAAAGATTCCACTCTATGAATTAACTTAATGGGAGTACTCGCAACACTCAGTTATTTGGTCTTAGAAGCCCTAATCTATCCAGTGTTGCTGTCAGTGTGTTATATATCATGTAGTCTATTTTAGCTGAGAAAAAACAATCAATACCTTGCTCCCAAATTTGCTTAAAACTTGCAAAGTTGAACAAGTCATAGCAAGAATGGAAAACATTTGCTAAACCTCCCCTTAAGGTATATAAAGTTGAGATACTTCCCTACTTTCATGGCAAAGCAATGAAGATAATGACTAGATTCCTGTCTCACAGGCGTTTAATGAGGTTAATGGCTCCTTATAAGCCTTGTAAGCCTTCTAAGACACTTTGAGATCCTTGAATAGAGAATATTACTGCAGTCTTAGGCATTGAATTATTATTTTTTGCTCTCACTTTTTGAAAGGGGAGAGTACCCTTCAGAGTGTTCTGTTTTGCGACTGCATTGTTATGGTTGTTGGTGTATAAAATTGGTGCTTGGTGTGTATAATTTATAACCTCTAAAAATGATAAATAGCCACAAGTAAGAGGAGTGATTTGTGTGTTCAACTCCTAGGAGTTTCAAGAGGAAAGTGATTTTCTTGGGGAAATTGTCTATAACTTTCTGGGAACTATTATTTAACCTGGTTCCTAGCAACCAGTGCAGTGATGTTACCTACTTACACTGATGGAATTTAATAATAAAGGCACCCTAGCTCTGATCAGGCTGGAGGAACTGAATGTCCAGGCCAAAAGGAACACCTCTCAAAAGAGGTCTAAAACTCCACAGGTTCAGACCATAGCCATTACTGATAGCTTCAAGATCTTTTTGATAGAGATAAACTAGAAATGAATAAATTTATCCTGGAAGTGATGACAAGGATTTTAACCATCAGTGGAATAAGGCTCTGGAACTCACCTCCTTTTAAGGGAAACCAAATTAGATTTTAAACAGTGTTCAATATATTTATACAGGAGGCTATTTTATAAGCTTCCCTGGGAAAACAGGAAACCGCACTGGATTCTTTCCAGGCTAGGTTTCTGATTTGATTCATCTACATTGGATACTGGCCCTTACATTCATGTTTAATGGGCTGGCTGTGTTATTTTGTACTTAATAAAAAACAGAGCTGCTTGAGTAATTATTGGCACATAATATATTTGATGATTTTTGGAGAACAGTGTCAAAAATGTATTAAGTCATGAATCAAGTTAGCTTTACTAGGTTCTCTAAGAGGTATTCCGTGGTAAAAGAAAGGTAAGGAAAAACAAGGGTAGGCATGGATTTAACTAGAAATTGCAGTTGATAGTAGGTAAACATGCTATAGGTTTTGTTTCTTTTATTTTGTCAATGCCTTTAAATTCCTGTACATTTTCATTTTTATTACTGTAACTAAAACATTATCTTAAGACTTTAGATTTCATTGATATTGATCCTATGAAATGCTGAGCACGTCTGTAACGTTAATGGAAGCTGAGACTACTCAGCAGCTCACAAGTTCAGGCCCAAAATGGTTGCATTTGGTTATATAAAATGCATCTACCTCCTAACCTCATTTTACAAAAGTTTTGTACTGTTATCGAATCAGCTTAAATGATTCAATCTTAATGGTGCTCTTGAGTAGTGGTTACCAGAAGCGCTTTCACAGGTCAGCTAAACACTGTTATGTTGATGGCTCCTGCTGACAGAGACTAGCAAGAACCAAGTCTTCACAGAAGGTAGCAGGCATACTTTACTGGAGGAAGTAGAAATGTTATTCCGTATTTCAGCTTGCCTAGACCCAGACTGCAACATTTAACCTCATGGTAACTCTGCTCTTCCCTCCATAAAAGCCTAAAGCATTCACACAAACAGCACTTGTTTTGTCCTGAAAATGGGATGAATATATGAATCTAAAAGAAGATTTATAAACTTGCCAACATCACTCTTTGCAGAACTCATACAATCTCAATTGCAAGAAAAAAAATATAGGGGCGGCTGTGTCACCTTGTCACCTGCAATTAATATAAAAAGAATTTCCTGTATCATCCTGTTAGGCTTTGTACATCCAAATCTTGTATAAAACCAACCACTGAAGTCAAAGTTCGTTAACAATTTTTTGATGAAAAAGTTCAATTCATCTGAACCAGCACTTCTGTGGGAATCTGCCAGTTTCAAGTGGCAGGTAGATCATGAAAGGAGACTGAGCAGATGCCCCTTGTTTGTGAGGTTCATGGCTGGAAGGGGATTAGACAGATGCTATACCTCACCTAAGAGAGATGCAAGTGCTGATGGAGATAGGGACCAAAGCAATATCCCAGGCATCTTCCTCCATCAGATGTTACAAGCTGACAGAACAAGCATCTTCTGTTTCACAGACACCTCGGGGCACAAACAGCTTCCAGCACCCTTCCAAGCTGGAAGTCTCAACATCCAAAAGTGACAAAAAGTGTTTTGTTATCTCAGCACCAGTGGTTCCCCAAAAAGACTGAGGCTCGGTTAGCAGCAACACAGAGCAATCTGTCCTTGCAGACAGCATAGCTTAAATAAACCAAACTTGTACAGCACCAAGTGAAAGCAAAAGTGTGCAATGGATCATCAAGGGTCCCTCAGCTGATGAAGAACAGACTCCAGCCCCAGCTCAGGACAGTGCTCTGAACAGTAGCAAAGCTACCTCAGGAGAAAGGTTCCTATAGTCAGATCCATGGAAGCATTTAGTTGTCAATCATCGCCCGAAGTCAATAGAGGTCAGTGGTCAATTAAATGCCTGATATGGAGGCAGGTGCCTCCATGACTTGGGAAGTTTTGTCTTTCAGAGTTCATTTCAATTTCCCTCCCCTTGGTTGTTTGTGCCAACTGGGATGACCTTAGGTGATCAAGACATCTGCATATCAGTGTCAGAAATGATCCAGGATATAGTGGATGAGCCTACTGTTTTCTGAGATGGCAGAGAGCAGCTAGGATGATTTCCTGGGGCATTTCAAATTGAATTAGATTTGTATGTGTGAACAACTGAGCTTACTTAAAAAAGTATGTCCTCACTTTTCCATCTTCTTTACCTCTGCTAAAGTGCAACCAGTAGTGTGTTTTGTTGCTTTAATGAGGACCATGTTTCAAATATCACTCTATCTTTTTACTAAGGTTTAAAAGGTAAAATGGAGCTTTCCTACCCAATTGGTTAGGTTCACTATTTAGTTGCAAACAGGATGTGATTCTTTTCTCTCTGACTACAGGTTCACACCAGTATACGATCACTAATTTAGCTGTATAAGGAATAGCTGTTCTTATTGTCATCTAGATAAATACAAAAAGAAAAAGATCTCCTGCTTCTGGGTCTTGTATCCATTCATTTCTTGGCCTTGTCTGTCTTCGTAGGCATCACTAAACAACAATTCATTTGTTCCTAAACTTTAGGTGACCGTAAGTAGAGTAATAAAAGGGAACTTTTATAAAATGACTGTATTCCAGAACCTGCAGGGGAGAGGGAATTAACACTCTTATGCCACTGACCCATTTATTTTAATGGTTGTATGTAGGTAACATCAAAGAGTCAACAAAGGCTCAGGAAACAAAAAGGGGTAAAAAAACAATTTGTTCCCCATTAAGGTGCTAGAAAAATCCAAGATAAACCTATTTAAAATTGATCTGATAAGCCAGGGAGCTCTGATTCACTGATGTGTTTTTCCCTGCTAATGGTCCTTTGCTAATATTTATCCATTGCTTTGAGTAACTATTAATCTTCAAAGTTGAGAAACTCTACAAATGCAATTTCTACAGCATTTAACCTTTCATGTTTGCTGCCTCCAGAGTTTAGGCTGACTCGGATACCAAGCACTACATTTTACTTAGTTTTCATGAGCTCTAAATTGCTAAACTAATGGCACAAGGACTATTTAAAACTAGCTTTTCTTCTTTTTTGTCCTCCACAAAAATATATTTTTTCCCAAATATAATGAAGTTGAATTCACTTTTGCTTTCCCACTTGCTCACTTCTGTCCATTACTGAAGCTCCTTCAATTGCAATGTGCTTGCAAGTGTCATTTTTTTCCTCTATAATTTGACACCAGAAATGGCCACAGAGGTAACAGCTCAGCAGCACGAATGTCTTTCTAATGATCTCTTGGAGAAAAAGAAAGAAAGAAAAAAAATCTCGCTGTAGCTTAATAATTCTAATATCTGGCAATAAATCCTGATTTTAAAAAATTGAAAAACTTCCATAAACTTCCTTATATATGCAGCCACTCATGCTTATCTTTTCACATCAGAGCTTTAGATCCTTCTCTTTTTCTATCTTTCCCTTTCTTTCTTTTTATTTTCCTCCCTTTTTTTTTTTTTTTTCCTTCCCTATCCCATTCTGGCCATGACAACTAAAGGCTTTTGAAAAAATGGCCAGGGCTCTGAACAAAGCCTGTTGTTGCAGGTAATTGTTGAAATATCAAGGGTATTCTGTCCTCCATTACTTAAGCTTTCATTTGTGGCTTTCATGGTTTTGAGGAATGTTTATGGCTGACAATCCTTTCTTTACAGCTCTATCCTTCAAGCTCTGGCTGATACCGCTGAGAATGACCGCATGAGTGACTGATAAAATGTCAAGATGCCATTATTTCCAGGAGAGTGTTTGGGAGCAATAAGATCCGTTTCAATTTATCTCATCCACCTGACTTTAAGGCTCCAGGTTTTACTTCTTGGACTGCTACACTGAAAAACAAAACAAACCTCCCCCCTGCATCCGAGCACAAACTTATAGCTTCCAAGAGCTCCAAACTAATATTATGCAGATGGGTTATAATGGCAGTAGCGCTGTGACGTTTGCGTTGTATTTCACAAAGCACATCCGTTCAATATTTTGGACTTAATTAATAATCTCTGTGAAAGCTAGTTTATGGATTGTAATAACCATATTTTTAAACTTGTGAAATACCACAACAAAAATGCAATTCACCAGGCAGATGGCGAAGCGGGGTCTGTAGAGCAGCAGAATGGATAGATTTACAGGGAGCTGCAGTGAGTCTTCTGCTAGAATTTAGCCCTTGCCAAAACTGTACCACTTCACAAACAGTCTTCGAGGGTCACTAGACTTCTGATAAATCTGGGTCAAGGAAAGAAGACAAAACAAACAGCCACAGGAATTAAATAAAAATATGAATTGGCATTATATTTTGCATACAGGATTTACTAGTGCAATTACTCTAAAATAATTTGACTCATTTTAAATTCAATAGCAATCACTTGATCTACTTCAGCTGTAAACTTTCTTAACTTGAAGTTTTCCAGGATGAGGGGTAGGAGTTTGGTTCTGTGTTTGCATAGAGCCTAGGACAATTTTTTTTTTCTCCTTCTCTGAGACTTCTACAAAGAGCTGTCAAAATCATAATAGAGTGAATAACATTAGTAACGAAATCTGCCTGTTTAATGCAGTAATGTTACTTTCACAACTTTGAGGCTCCATTCCTACGTTTCATGAGGCAGTTCCTTACTCCCTTATCTCCACTGGGTTTTCTGTGAAGGTGGCTTAGAAAACCAAACCCAGAAAAAACAGGGTTGTAAGATAGTAGCAGAAGGAGAAGACCTATTCAGCTGCAGAGGACCACCATCAGCTAGTCTATCTGCTTTGGATACAAGGAATTTGCTTGTGGATTTGCCCTGATCTTCATTTCTCCCCGGACATGTCTCCCCAGCTCATCTGTGCCACAAGTTCTGTGTCAGCTCAGTCTCTTTGACCGTGGGCACAGTGAGAGCCCAACCAACAAGGAGCCCTCAAAGAGCACCCTACCAAGACACCCCTCTTCCATGGACCTGGTCCCCAGAGGAGGCAACGGGAGGCAGAGCAGGTCCCACATGTCCCCTTTCCTCATCTGGAATTGTACTGCGGAGCTCACAGGTGCTCAGGTGGTAGATTTGCCCTTTCTAGGACAAAAGTGTGGTTTCATCCCAAAGAGCAAACCCACCGCTCTGACTCAGCTTTTCCAGAGTCATTTCAGATACCTCCTGTCCAACGTATAAGGCACTCCAATGCTAAAGCGATTAATCTGAGCTACAAGAATGTAATTAACTGTCATTTAACTAACAACTGCAGTTATGCTAGCATTTAAATTTGCTGAGGCATAGATTTGATAAAAGGTCCTGAGGTGTGGCAGAACTGCTGAAGTTGGCAAAAAGCTGGTCCCAGTCTGGTTTGAATTCTCCGGTCTGATTTTAAAATCTCAGTCTGGTTTAAAAAGAAACTTAATCCATGGGAGGTTGTGTTTCAGACCAGTTTCAAACTCAGCCCATCTTATTAAATAGTAGAAAAATTGGTCTGAAGACTGAATACTGGGCATATTTTCTGGGAAATTTTAGGAAATGCATTTTCTTGGGGCATCCATGCAAAGACACCTTGGGCTGACTATTGTCTGAAAACAAAGAAAAAATGGAAGTGAAACTGGGAAGCTGTAAAGTTTTTTTTTATGAAAAGTGCTTTATAACAGCAGGGTTGCTGACCACCAAAACTGAGAAGATTAAGAAGCATCAGCTTTTCATAGGAGTATACATCTATCCAGAGAAATCAGCAAGGCTGATTCTGTATTCAGATTCCACATTGCCTTACGTAATGAAAAGGAGGTACAAAACACACCTAATCAAATTGTTTATGCCCACTTTGAATTCCCTGAGATCGCATAAATGTCTGCAGCACCGGCATTACAGGGCAAAGGAAAGTCAGCACTAACCAGCCTATCCCATCACTTTTCTTTTACTTTTATAAAGATATGGAGACCTGAACCAGATTTAATATTTCAAATGAGGTTACAGGATTTACTTAAACATTAAACTAATTTTGCTTTTTTCTCTTTGCTTGTTTAGGCACGGTTGTGTGATGGAAGTACAACCATATAGGTAGCTGCATCTTTGCTGGAAGAATAATTCAGTAGCTCAACTTTTCTTTCCTTCCAAATGGCATCATTTCCTTCACCAATTCTGAATTTCATCCGCTATCATCTTCTATATCACAGGTCTCTGAAGACCCTCAGTTTCCTTGAATCTTGGCTTGCTTCTCAGTTAGGTAAAGCTTATTCCTATAGAAAGGAATAAGCTTTCTTGCTGTAATCCTCAGAAAGCGATTTTTTCTATGCCTGACCTGGGTACTCCAAAGGAGTTTTATTATTTTTGTCTTATTTAGAACACTAAAGAATCAGTTTTATGGCTCAGAAGAATGTACTATGTGCTCAGGTTCACTTGCTAGATACCGATTTTACCTTCTAATGATGTTCTCAGCAGTAAGGAGAATTCTTAGAGAATGTGTTCATAGGAGATTTCTGATCTAATATGGCAAACTGTAGCAACCTGGATAAACATTCAACCGGAAGACTTGAATCTCAAATGGAGTCCTAATGGTTATTACCTGTTGTATAATTGCATCAAACAGTCCTCTCCGATATTGGAGCCTTGCCTGTTTTAGCAGACAAGTTTGATGAAAGCTGGTAAGGGAAGCAAAATCTGTTGCAAAGCAGATTAATAACAGAAACAAGATTCCTGACTTCTACTCCTGTAATTTGGTCACTGTAGCATTACTTATCGTCTAAGACAAAAAGACTGTGCTCATGATAGGTCCTACTTTACTGATGCAAAGGTTTCACTCAGGCTTGATCTATCCTGGGGTTATTTGTGAAAAGGGAGTTTTAGAATAAAATTTTCAGTAAAATGGAGCTCTGGACTTTCCGAGGATCATCTATTGCTGCAGCCGATGGGTTTGATTTTGCCGTATGTGTCCATACAAGACATCCTGGTGAGAGAGGATGGCAGAATCAGGTCCCGGAACATTTAGCCTTATGCCAGACAATAATAACTTATTTCTTGGGCATGAGTCATCTCTCTAACCAGATGCACTTTAAAATACAGTAGTCCTTTATACTACAAAAAAGTTTTTTTTTTCCTTATGTGAATAAAAAAAAATAATAATTGAAAACCACTTACCTGGTCAACATTATTTCATAGGATGCTGAAGTATAAATCAGACATTGTGCGACCTTCATAGAAATTTCAGATTTATTTACAGTGGTTTGCACTGATCGCTTTATCTACAAGGAACTCAGTTTCCCCTTGGTGACTCATAAGTAATGTGGTCCACGCAAACCCGTGTAAATAGATCCAATATTTCAAGGAAGGTCATGCTATATACTCTCTTTGTTTCTCAAGAATAGATGATGGCTTACTGCAGGGCTGATACGACATTTATCTTCATGAGTGAGGAGGTTGATTGTGTGGCCCAAAGGGCAGTAGTCATGGCTGATGGGCACCCAACGGGAATGAAACACACCCCATAAAACTCTCTCTATTTTTGTGTCTACGTGATGAAAGCTCTTTATTCTCTAGATAGTCTGCAGAATACACTTGATGCTAAAGAACAGTTTTCTTTGAACATTAGCAAGAGAAAGGAAATAAATCCTTATACCTTCTGGCGTAAGAAGATCTCACCCTGCTGTGGGAAAGTGGGTGAGAAATTTCTCCTCATGAGAGAAATTTCTTGAATCTTTTGATTCCTCCTTGGTTCCTGCCATAGACAGTATCCTGAACTGGGTCGGCCATTGGCTTTGTGCAGACTGGCACTACCTTCATTCCCCCTCTTCTGCAAAAGTTTCGTCCTGCAAGCAGGACATATCACCTGGAAAAGTCCAAACTGATAGAAATGCACACAGCGCTATCTTGTTGTGCTTTTTGTCTTCAGTTTTATACGTGTTTCTTTATAAAGCTTCACCTTTCAAAATGGTGTGACATCACGAGCCACGTAGCTTACACAACACCAACGTACCAAAGACTTTCCAGCTCACTGACATATCACCTCCAGGCTAAGAACATGACCCAGGCAGAGCATCTCCTAGGGCAATGGTGAACGTAAACATCCATCATTTTCCTTTGCTGTGCTTTTGAATGGACGGGACAGTGTCAGACTCCTTGGTGTTGGAAAACTCTAGTTATATACTGAATTTGTCTTCTCCATATTACAACAGAACTGTTTCTATAGCAGCCCTGGGGGGGGGGGGGGTTTAATTGCCCTGACAAGACAGTTTATTCTTTCACAGGGAACCATCTAAATAAACTGGTGTCCCATACAAAAACTGAATCCATACTATATATCTATTAAAAGATATAGCATATCTGTGTATATATAATATAATGATTTGGTCTAGGATATCTGGATGGCATCACATTTCATCACCTGAAATTCAAATTTTACCTCTGGTGTCTTTCTTAGGCTTGCTTTCCGTATAAAAAAATGGAATTATTTGTTGTTGAAGTAGTAGTCTGGGAGACTGGAAATGAGGATTAAATTCTTTGTTTTGCAACAGATTTTCCTTTTGGACTTCAAGATATTCTTCAAATTAGTTTGTCAGAACACTTTCTAGTGGCAAATACACAACTAATAGGAATACTGTTATTTCCTTTCTTTTATTTCCATTCCTACTTAAAATCTTAGTGTTGCCTGTTAGACCTTACTTGTGCTGCCCTAGTATAATGGAAGCTAGTAATAAAAATACCTTTCTCCCAAAAGAGAGATTTCAAAATGAGTAGTGGTATATAATAACAAGAATTTAAATCTGCATCATGTTAACAATTTAATGGCTATAAATAAAAGATTATCACCATGTT
Source organism: Rhea pennata (assembly GCF_028389875.1). Lineage (NCBI taxonomy): Eukaryota > Metazoa > Chordata > Aves > Rheiformes > Rheidae > Rhea > Rhea pennata. The sequence goes on along the minus strand of NC_084702.1, from coordinate 75,656,894 downwards.
CTCAGGCCTTTCATAGCATTCTTTTAGGACTGTATCTGTGAGAAAATAAGGATAATATTTTTGGCCTGCTTTATTTATCAGTCCTTGCTCTGTGTATTTTCTAATCATTGCTGCAACATAGACTCAAAGCGTATGAATTTTTGTCACTTGGTCTATGTTTATTTTTTAAAGACAGAGAGAGAAAAAAAAAAGAAAATACAAAAGGCATTAATTCCATTGTTCAAGAACCTTAGTCGGGTCTGACAGCTGGCGAGGAGAAAGGTCGGCTCTTGCTGACTTTTGCAATGGGCAGGAGGGAAATATGGAGAGCATGAAGATCAGAAGGTGAATGAGGTGCCCTCTGGGACAAAATAGATTACTTTAGGGTGAGAGAACATAGAGAGATTTTTTTTTTCTTTTGTATAAAGATTACTGTCCAGGAGGAACCTGAGTGACCTCAGAAATGTCAACAAGTAGAAGAGAAGTGGCCAATGCTAGAGAAATTTTCCAGATGCAGAGGATGGTGCACAGAGCTGTGATAGGTCTGTTAGGTGGTGAGAATGTTGAGTCTGACCTTGCACACATTGCATCTACTGGGAACTCTGCTCTGATTTGGGAATTTGGGTCTTATTTGGATTCTTTGGCAAAGTGGAGCTTTATGAAATCTGCAGAATGTTTTCAGTGAGCAGTCATTGAAAAGCTGAGTGAACACACTGCAGCACCACTCCACACTCCTTGGAGCTTGCTGTCAACCAAGTCTGAAAAACTGAGTTTCACAGGCACAAACATCTGCAGTTTTTTTCAAAGTGGATATGACTTTTCTAGTGGACAGATTTGTGGACAAAACATCTGCAGACAGGTTTTTGCAAATAAGTCATTACAGAGTTTCTTAAATTCTCTTCTGAAGTGTCTAGTTCTGGCTACTGTTAAAGAAGAGAGGCCAGCGCAGACAGACAGCTGTTGGGTGTAACAATCCATGTGTTCAGCAGAGGAAATTTTACATATAGGTGTAACTACATAAATATTGATGCCCATATAAATGTATTACATATAAATGTAATATCCATTAGCAAGACTTTTGGTCACTATGACAATGTTTTAAATAAACATGGATAGTTCTGAATTAGGGACAACCAACTTAAACTAGTTTATTAAGAGGAAGGATGGTCTTGTGGAGGGAGACCCTGAGCACAGCTCTGAGGGTATGGATAGTGGGCCTGGCACTGGCATGCCTCCTGTTCCTCCTCACATCATACCTCGCAGTTAGGGGCTGCAGCAGCCTCTCGGCCTCCCTGTGACCCTTTGTGGACCCAGCAGACCACGCTGGGTTGTGGGTCAGACTGGTGGAAAGAGACTTAGATGTCAGGGGGGGCAACTATCAGGGATGCTCCAACTCACTAAGCGTTGTCCTATCTGGCTGCTTCCCAGCATTGCAAACTCTCCTTTCATCTGGTTATTTCTATGACACATGGGCTCCCTTGCTGGAAGAAGAACAAATTTGAAAGGTCGAAAGCAGGGCTAGTTAGCAAGAGCGCTGTCCTACTGTGGCTGCTTCTGAGTGGGTGTCAGCTCCCTGTCTCTGCATGGCACCGCTTTGTGCAAGATGTGTCCTAAGAGAGTATGAGAGTATCAACTCAAGAGTATGATCAGGAGGTCAAGTGGGTGCATCAGTCTTGAGTGGGTGCATTGGTGCTCCAGCTATCTCTGCCTGCAGAAACCACCAAGAAGAACCTTGCTGAGCTGTGCAGTGCCTTACAGTATCCTTTTAATGCCTTATAGCTATCAGCCAGTTTTACCTGCCATGGAGACTGGAGCTGATGTCTGAGGAACATGGAGATGGCAAAACACAAATTTGTTCCAGTCCGTCTTGGCAGCCATGACCATTGCAAGCCCAACCTTACAGACTAGAGCAGGTAGGGGGAAAAAAATCTCTGCAGAGGAAAAGAAAAAAGACGTGCAATTAGAGCGTAGGGAATACTGGGCAGTACAGCCCATATGGCCATCATACACGTGCTGAGTAGCAGAAAACTACACACAAATAAGTATTATCTCACCACACAGAGATGCTTTTCAGACTGAGGAGCATTCAGCAGCATGTGGGTTAATTTAGCAATGTCTCACTCAGAGCATATCCAAATGTTCCACTGGTCGCTCTTGAGTTACTCTGTGTCTCAGGTGTGCTCTTCAAGTATTTTAAGAGGGGCAATGATTTTTTTTTCCTGGTAGCGAGTACATCCAGGCAGATATAATTTTAATATAAAAGGGAAGTTTACTAGAATAGAATTTAAGAATATTAAAAAGGGATTTGGTTCGGAGAGAAATATTAGCAGTAAAGGCAAGGATAAGGATTTTGGAGAAATTTAATTAAAATTTAATCTTCTTTCTAATTAAATTTCCTTTTAATTAAACTTAAAATTAAATTCGCTTTGTTTAATTGGAAGAATTTAAAAAGTATTACCTTAGAGTGTCAATCATTTTTTGGTACTATAAAAAATAGTTTACCCTGGTTTGTCTTGTTTAAAAGATGAGATTTCACACTGAGTTAAAAAAAAAAAAAAAAAAAGTAATACAAACATAGCATTTAAATGTAAATCAATTTACTCCTCAGTTATCTTCTTCCTTGACTCCTTCCCCTCTCCCTGTCTCCCATCTCTCTCACCTGCCATACTGTAAATGAGGACAAAATGTTTTTTTTTCCCCTTGGGAACCTATCTGGTTAGGTAGGGAATGCCCTAACCCTTTTGACATCTGGGCCACACACTCATTACAGACTGGAGCTCTGAGCCGTGACACTGCTTTGCTCTGCTAGATGCCATTAACCATTTTCCTGCTTTGCCCATCATAACTTCTCCCTCTCTCTCTCTCTTTTTTTTTTTTTTTTTTTTTTAGAGGGACGAGGGAGAGTTGGAGGTGAGGAAAAAAAAGGCTAAAAGACTCTTCTGAGTTAGCAATGTAGCAGAGCTGCAGTATTCACTAAATGCCCTACACGTTCCAGTTGTCTCTCCAGCTCCCTCGTCTTCCTCCCTTCCCTTCTCAGTCTTCCAAGGGCTGGAACGTGCCTTATCTCATCTTAAATTCTGCTCTTCCTGCTTTAACTTTGATCCCCTCTAATCCGACTTTCAACTCCTCCCCTCTGCTGAAAGCTGTCTGACAGCCGTCAGCTCTCCTAGCCTGGGCTAAACCAAAAAGTGTTTTTCTAGTATCAGTTTCCCTGATCAGTCTTGCTATGCTTGTTCACATCCTCTTCCTCCTCTGCTTCCTTCTCCTTTGCTTATACTTCTTTATAGATGTGAATGACCCTTAATCTAGATCACTGTCTACCTCGTAAGGGCTCCTCGCACCTAACTCTTCTGCTTGTTTGTTGGCATCTTGCAGATTTTTGCTGGTTCTCTTTTTGCACCCTCATCCTTCCTCTTAGCAGCCTCATCCACGTTCACGGTTACAGCCCTGTAACAACTTCCACCATTTCTGCCTTTTCTTGTTCCCCAAATATAGCCCCTCTTGCTCTCAGACCTCTCTCCTTCTGCATTTCTTCTCCCGTCATTATTTTCCTCATTTATTCTTGAATTTGTTCATTTTTTGCCTTATTATCTACTCTTTTCTTAGAGGGTATCACTGTAGTTAAAGACAACAGTATGTAGCAAAGGTGCAGATCCTAGATCCAACTTGGGGAATACAAGCTTGGATAGTAAAACAGAAAAGTAGCTTGCACCAAAGCCTATGCCACTACTTCTTCTCCTACCATGCCGTTGTGCAAACTTGCCGTTGCCATATAGACAAACCATTGGACATCAGTAATGCTCTGCTATCACACTTGCTAACTTGAGAAATCTGTGAAATATTGTCTATGCTTAGATGAAGAATGATCTCCTCTTTCATACCATCAAAACTGCCTTTTCCTCGGTGTCTTGGTTGTTCTGGGTATAAGCTGAAGCTGATTTGAAGAATCTGAAGCCAAACCCTTGGAAATGGTATAGCGGACAAGGGAAAAAGGAGGCAGAACCCAAAAGAGGAATGCTGCCAGTAAACTAATGGACACTCATTTTTGTGCTTTGTTTTTTGTGCTTTGAATGACTGATCCCAAGTAAATATGAATTAAGGTAAGGTGAGCAGGATGTCACAGTAATCAAGATGGGAGATTGTAGGATTGGAGAGTGTCTGAGCCTGAATTTGCCAAATCAATTGATAAAAATCAGTTTTCTCCATAATAATATAATCAGACTCCTTTCTAAATATTTCGGGTGCTGAAATTGCCTTCTGTACTTGAATTTATAATAATAAGAAATAATAAAAAGCTCAAGCAAAAGGATTAAGTAAGAATGAGCTGCATGTACATGCTCTATGCAAATTGGTGACACCTCTGTATTCATAAGTCACTGCAAGTGGTTGAATGTAAATAGATTTTTATTTTTATTCTCTGTGAATTTCTCACATAAGCAGGAACTATGTCTTCAGAGCGCTTCCCTCCTCTTGTTTTATTTAAGTTGAGAAAAAAAGTAAACAAACCGATGACTGTAGCAGCTCCTGCTCTTGCATTGTATAAGGTGCTGGCTGATGCTGAAGCTGTGAGACTAAGGTTGCTCACATGAATTCCTCCAGGCTGAGTTCAGGTGGGAACCTGAGGACAGGGCAGATAAGAGGGGAGCATCCCCCTCAAAAAGTATTGGTTAGAAAGATCATAAAGGGAAGGCTATGAGAAAATGACATTTAAAATCCACCTTATCCTCCCTATGTTTTCTATATTAGGACATAACATTTTTTTTTTTTACATAATTAGGCTCCACCTGTAGTGGTGGAGCAGAAGACACAGGAAGACACAGTTAGGGGACCACAGAGCGTCTTTAGTAGGAACATTATGTATGGAAAGACTGGGAACAAGAAAGAGGGGGGAAAAAACCAAATAAACACTTTTATCTTGATAAACCTTAAATGAAAGGATGAGGAAACAGTATGATCAGCTAGCAAAACATTGGGAAGATAAGAGCCCCTTGTCAACACGGAGGGCCTGATTCTCTCTTCGTTTGTCATTTGCATCTGTGCGAGGAGAATGACAAATTGCAGCAAAGATGTTACCAAATCAGATCAGTTTAAAGCAGCTGTAAGAGTTACTGGCTCTAGATGTGCTTTAATGACAATACAAGGTGAATAGAGTTAGCTCCGTCCCAGAAGCAATCAGTTCATCTGAAACCTGAACTATGGAAGTATTAAGTATTATAATATAATTTTTCATATTGTCAGAACAGAAGCAAACCCCCAGTACTGCAATATAATAATAAAGGGAATATTGAAATATCATTAGATGCTTTAATAAATAGTTGTTCAAAAGTACATATTTAATTTTCAGACTTCTGTTTCCTTTCCAATATCTTAGGATAGTAAGATATTTCTACCATGAATTTCTTTCTTTTTTATACATGTACAGTTTTATCTCAATTATCCACCAAGTAAAAACAAAACAAAACAAAACAAACAAACAAAAAAAGCCCCCCAAAGCCCTCTATAGTATTTCCACAAGACTAATATAAAGCAGATGTATCCTGCTGAGTTCACAATATATTTTAAACAAAATGACCCTACTGTTGTTCTGGATCCTACAAATGCTGATATATATGAATACCTTTACATGGGGGAGCATTCTCAGGAGTATTCAATGGGTCAGGCTTTCCCTGTTTGAAATGATAATCATATGCATGGGGTGGTTTTTCGGTTTCATTTAGTTCCTTTTAAAGTGCTTATTTCTGCAGCACGTTGTCCTATATTTTAGTATTTTTCCTGTACATTTCTCAAGGCAACTAAAAATACTCCATGGCAATATTTAACTCTTGTATAGCATTGACTGTGACAGTCCTCAGAAATATAGGTGCATATTCACTGCTGCTTTGCAGTAAGTCCCTAGAAGTAAATCATCGGGTGTATATAAGTGACTGAGAAACACCTTCCCAATTTTCAAATGTGATGTTAGTTCTGCTTCTAAAATGTGCAATTTGGGGAAATTTAAGTGCCGTAAAGGAAAAAATCCAGAAATTCTTCCTCCCCCCCCCCACCAGCCTTTCTTCAAGGTCCTTAAGGATGGGACTTGGCCAGATTCAGACACCTGTATTTAGACATCTACAGTGCATGTGGGAGCAGGATGCAGCTGTGTAAATCTGACTGAGTTGTGCCCAAAATGTTTCAATGGGGGAGGTGAGGTGGACATCTCAGCTTCTGTCTAACCACCATTATACCCTAGAGGCAGCTGAACTCCACCTAAAACTACTTCTGAATGCACTTAACACTCAAGAGGAAGAGGAAAAGGCTGGCCTTCCTACCAGCTGCAAATCAGCTGGAGAGAAGGAAGGACAGGGCTTGGCCTCCAGTCCTTGTTTCCTCGATTTCCGTTTTTTATCCATCCATGCATCCTGTTCAGATACACATAAATATCCTTCCATACTGGAGTTTAGGACCTAAATAATCATTCAAACCACATAAATGCCCTCAACTTCTTCTGCAGTAAGTGACGCCCAATTTCTATCTGGAATCTAGTTGGTGTCCCAGTTGACCTGATCTGTAATCCTTACAGAGAAAGCTTAAGGTGACTTGTACCCTGATTTATATACCTAAGGGTATGAGAGAGAAATCCAGGCCCGAGTACAGAAAGTCTATTTGCTGTAGCATATAATAGTCGCCTAAATCCTATATTGGACCTAGCTCTAGGCATTTAGGGAACTTAACCCTGTAAGATTTATAAAAGACTGTATTGACTTTGTGGCCCTTTCCAGGGAGCAGGCAATTAGTGTGAACTGGCTTGTATCCATATCTTTCAAGCTATCACTCCGCTCAGTGCAATTCGGACATACTGTATATATTGCATTTAGGGTATGGATGCTTAATCTAACTATCTTTTCAAATATATCTGTTTATCTTCTTGAAAGAAGGTCTTTGTTTGCCTCCCAAATAATAACCTGGATACCAGGGCCTAGGTGTGAATCACTCTGGCAATAGAAAAAAAAAGGAAAAAAAAAAAAAAAAAAAGAAACTCCTTAAGCTTCCTCAGTATTTCATTTACTTTGGAGGCTGGGTTTAAGTCACCAAATTCATTTGATTATTTTGAAGAATACTACTTTTCCTCTCGTTGATCCATTTCCATACCCATATCAGTTGGGATAGGAGGAGAGGTAGACATTTAATCTTCCATGTCCCAGTTTTGTGCCTTAACTGCAAACCAAAATGCCCCCCTCCCTCCTGGCGGCAGACACAGAGGTGCAGTTTTGACAGCCGCCTTTAATAGACTTTCAGAAAGCACAGCTAGAAAAGACCTACGAGGTCATCCAGTCTAGTTCATACCCAGAGCGATAATTCAGGCTGTTCTCTCCAACAAAGGTGATGGTACTCAGTGGCAAGTCAGACATAAGTTCTGAGCCAAAGATCCCTAAATTTTGCTGCACCAGATTCAAGAAGATAGAAAGTCTGTAGCAGCTTTGATTATTTTTAATATTTTTTTTAATATTTATATAAGCATAAAGAAGATAGTAAAAAAGCAGCTGAGTATTTAACCTTATTTATTTGCACATTTAGGTATAAGAAGTTTTGTTTGTTTGTTTGCTTTATTTAATGATTTCTAGTCACATGTAAATATTGTCAGGGAGGAAGATGGAAGAGTTGGCTTTCTTTAAGGGATTGTGGCACTTTTAGAGGTTTGAAAGGGACCTGGGGACTGGGGTTCAGGGATCATAACAATATTGGTTGGATATTGCTGCTTCATTAAACTGAAAAGTTTAATATAGGTTATATATATTTCTGATGTTATTAGGTTTCAGAGCTGTCTACCATCGTGGACATTCCCAATTCCCACTTACTGAAGCTGATGTATGAGACTGCTGAAGATTCAGGCGGGTGTTACTACATCTGATACCAATCATCTTTCATTTTATGATTTTTTTCCCTATAGTTATGAGCTTTGAAACATTTTCTTTGAAAAACCAAACTGTGGTTTGTGGAACACAACTTTGCAGCAAATGGCAGAGTCTCAACACCCTCTGGATAGCTATTCCAAGTCCTTGTGTATCACCATGCACTCGGGTTTATCTGTCTAGTCCTTATCCCCTCAGAGCTTAGCTGTCCCCAAAAGCTTGCTATATATGTTTTTTTTTTTTTTTTTTTTTTTTTTTCCACATGTGGACAAGAAATGAATTGCCAAGTCCACAGTAGCACAGAATGAAATCTTTCCAAAGTGAAAAAGTGCAGAGGAGTGGAATGAGAGGGAAGAGCAACCCCTCCACCTCCAGGCGAGGAGGGACCGAAGGCAACCGCGCGTGCGGTGACGTCTACCGATTTTGGCCGGCGTCCCAGGACAGAGCCGGCATACCCACGCCCAGGCTGTTCGGGCCTGAGTGGGTGTGAAGCGCTCATGCTTTGACTGGAAATTTCACATTTGTTGAAAAGAGCAGGCAAATTAAAAAAAAAAAAAAAAAAAAAGGTGTGTGTGGAGGCTGATGAATCACGTCGTCTGTCAAAGACTCCAAACACTGAACCGGTGCATTGCTGAGTATCTATAGCTCTTTACTCGTCTTTAATCTTTCACAGGCTTTAATCATCCCAGATTTTTCCTTAATGCCATACCAAATGCTCCTTTTGTTAGCTGTTTCCCCAGCTCTTTCCCCTTCATCCGTGGGCCCAGCTCCACTCCCCACCTCTCCGCACACGCTCTTCAAGGAGCTTCCTGCTGATCATCACCCCCTCCTTATTTGCCATCCCCCGCTACTCACTTCGTTTTTCTTCCACAGAAACGCGACAATTAGGGCCTTATTCAAAGCTTTGCTTGGTGAAACAATATTCCTGATTTACAAGTGTGTCTCCCCGGAGCCTGTGGAGGTGACTAGTGTCTGCTTGCCGCGTGCTGCACCTGCCACGTCGGGAAGGATGCGGGGACAGGAGAGAAGAGGCACAAGTCAACAAGAGACCAATTAAAGCCTAACCTCCTCACCGGCCGCCGCTCTTCTGCCTGCTCGGACTCATGGCCGGAGATAGCCCCAAACTACTGCACAACACGTGCTGGCAGGTCTCTGAAGTTTTGCTGTGCTCTGAAGATGAATAGTTGCTAAGCAGGAGGCGAGTGAAGAGGAATGATTTTTTCTACTTTCTTGTTGCCCCCCTCCATAAAACAAGCACATACTAGAGTGAGAAACCTGACTCCAGGAAGCTGGAAGAAGATTATTAATACTGGGAAGACTGTGGGGGTTTTTGTTGGCTTTATAGCAACACAATTTGTGATGAGGGCAAAACCACGTTGCTAAAGAAGAAAAAGGAAAAATGGATGTGATTTTCTCTGAGGGTCATGTTCCAGACCTGACTTCATCTGCATTCATCTCTGTCTTTTGTAAACTATCAAAAGTTGCCTGGAGAAAGGAAGTCTGCTGATGGGCCAAAACCAGAATAACAGATCCATGATCATTTTGACAAACTGGGGCTAACCTAAAAGCAATATAAAACTCTCTTATCCCAAGCTGAGTGAGGGATGTGTGTCAGCATCCGCCCCCCAAAAGTGCTGTCAGACTTCAGAGCTGACTCTGCTCTGGACAAGGTCTGATTTAAAGCCCTGTGACAAGACGGGGCTCCAGATCTGCTCCACCCGCATCTATCCTGTGCCTCAGAGCACCATGAAGAGATCATGGCTGGTCCCAGAGAGGCTGGGAGAATCATTTATTGAGAGATACAATCATTAATTGGCTAAATTTTTGTTATTAAATGAATCAGAATTGAGCACTGTGACTGTGCGGTTTGTATTGATAAGATGATAGGATGTTTATGGTGCATTTCTGGCACTACCAAAGTATCTACGCACCCTTTAGATGCTAATATGGGCATTAAGCAGAGTTTGCTCCTAAAAGGTAGCTTGGATGCAGCCACCTGGTTTTGGAGGTTTGGAGGATTTAATAGCGCAGACGTGAGCTGTTTTGTGCCAGCTGGCCTCAGCATCAGAGTGGACTGAGGTGCATTTAATTTAGTAGCGTGAGCAAAGCCACAAAATCCAGCCTTTCAGTAGCCTAATTTGGGTGCAGAACCACTCTTGTGTGGCCGTATTGACTCTAGTTTCGAAGATGACTCAAATGGGTCTGCCTCAGATGTCTGCTCAGATTCCAGTGTTGTATAGACATGGCTTTAAAGCTTTCCATTTCCAGAACTAAACTTGAAAGTCAATGACAATTTTGTTCAAAGGGTTGGGATGTGCCCTTTGCCTTTTACCATTGACTTGTTTATTAAATTCTTGAAAACTTTTTACAAATTGTGGCAAGACATGATTCAACTTACAGACCCAGGGACATCAAATACCAACCCTCCCGCAAGGGAAGAAAGAGCTTTTTCATAGCAACCTGTAAGGGAGAAACTGTCTCCCAGTAGACACAGAATAAGTGCTGTTTTAATGGCTTTGACTTTTGGAGCAAAGGCTCAGTGAGTTGTAATTAGAGCTGGTCATTTGTTTTTAATGAAATCATTTTCCAGGAAAAAAAAAAAAAAAAAGCAGCAGCTTTGCCCAAATCAAAACATGTTGTGAAAATGTGCTGATTTCAGTGACATTTTTATGGGAGAAATGAATCATTTCAATCTTCTCCTTGCATATTGATAATGTCAGAATGTTTCATTTCAAGAATATTGAAGCATTTCATTTTAGCAATGCAGTAGAAGAGGGCTGTGGCAGTGCCAAGTAATCTTATCTTCAGGATTTGTAAAGCAGAGAATTTAAAGTAGCAAAAGATTGTAGGGCCCGAACCTCAATAATTGCTTCTCCAAAGCCAACTTAGACATGATTCTTGTAGTATTAGGTAGATAGGAGCCTTTGATATGCCTCGAGAAAGCTACAAAGAATTACCAGAATTTTCATTTTTAATTGAAAAATAATGAAAAGCCAAGTACAAGAGAGAACTTGCAACGAACAAAAGTTTCATTTTGCAAGGGTCATTCTGTATGTACACATGCCTTTTTTGGCCCAGTGAGCCTCACGCTGAAAGAGGATAAAGCCAAATAGACGGGTTTATTCCAGAAATAATGGAGTTACTCAGAAGTAGCCACTGAACTTTAAACCTTGTGTTTTAACTTATTCTGATGATGTAACCGAGATGCTTCATAGATTATCAGGAGTCACGTAAAAGTTTGGCCATGAAAATTCTGAACAATTAGAAATGAATGGAAGTGAGTGGCCTAAACCCAGTCCTATAAAACCAAAGGAAATATTTAAACTCTGTAATTTAAAAGAGGTTATTTAAGGACTGCTTTTGAAAGAAGTAATCAATGAACATTAGGACTCTTAAATCACAATTAAATTCCATTATTTGTCAGTATTAACCCAAATGAGCTTGTTTTCTTGTTAATAGCCATACTTAAAATCATTTGGAGTCTAACAGAAAAGGCTGAAAACAAATGAAATTACGGTATTACATTTATCACATTGTGCAGGAAAGAAAAAAGAGGTTTAAACGGACTTTGCCAACAGTATTTGGCAAGCTTCCTAAAATCCATGAAGTTGATGACTTAGAATATGACTGTAGGTGCACGTATTGAATGTGTATGTGTGTATATATATATATGTGTGTGTGTATGTATAAGTGTGTGTGTGTGTCTATCTATCTATCTATATCTTTAAATAAGCTTCCTCTTGCCAGAATACATGGAGATTATGCAGCTCAACATGGGCTTATTTCAGCATCTCAGAAATTAAATTTAGTGGTGCCACAGCCACATAACTGGAGCCATCCAAGCTAGTGAACTGGACGCTGGTTTAAACACGAGTGCATGAACCACAGCCATGACTGTGACTGTAGGGCAAAGCTGGCCTTGGACTTGTCCTACAACACCACCACACAACCAAGTTGTTCTTTCTTGGCGCTTTATTAAGCCTTCTTCACCTCCTTGCTCTCTTTTTTTTTCTTTTTTTTTTCCCCGACTGGTTGGATAAATCAAAGAAAAAGTGTGAGATGAGACAAAAGTGTTAAATGAGAGATTGGTTTGGTACCTTGATGGGACAGTCCTTTCGGAGTTGTCAGTTTATGAATACATAATCCTTTAAGGAAAATGTGATAGCGAATTAATTGCTTTAGCTCTTTTGGAGGAAATATTCAGCATATCTTTAGAATTTTAACACTTTCATCTGTTCTTTCCATTTTCTTTTCTGTCTATTTAGTTTCATCAGTTTTTAACACAAATAGAAATTCTATTTGAAATAAGTCAAAATATTCTCATATCATTTTTTGAGTCTTTCTGAAGTTGGATGATTGTTAGAGAATTATAAACATAAATACTCACTAATGTTATTGTTCATCTTTAGCAATCTACAGAACAGAGATTCTTTATTCTCTTAAGCTTTTTAAGGAACTTATTACCTACACACCGAATACATAATGAATGCTACTATGAATAACAATATGTTAATGATCAAATGACTTCTTATATTAGTAACTAATGATTACCTCTAATAGCACTGCTATATTTGTGTGTAAACCACCTTCCTATTTATATAGCAATTACATCATGTGTCAATTATTTGAATCTTGCATTTGAATACAACACATTTCCAAACAAGGGACTATATTTATGTCCCTTCCAAGCCAGGTGCAAGCAGATGAAGCTTTTTTCATGGGTCCATTGAACTGGGCAGATGCTGGGCCACATGGCACTGGGCTGAATCATCCGGTCCGAGCTAATGGCTTGGGTATGACCCTGTGCTGACACAGCCATACAGCTTGCAGATGAGATTTGGCTCACTTCTGGCCACTTGAGAAGTGTCAGAGGACTTCTCTTTTGTTTACCTCTGTCTACAGAAGAAAAAACTCACAATGTGAATGTAAGGACAGGTGTGATACGTGGTGGTGGTGCAGCCAGGAGCCGTGGCTGTGATGGGAGTTGAGTCGAGTGAGGAGTGCTGTATCGTGGGAGCGGTTTGCACAGAGCATTGCTCGTGCTGTGTGGCCCTGTCTGCGACGAAGAGTCAGTTGTTTGGTGACACGGTGATGGGGAGCCAGAGAGAAACCATATTGCTGCAGAGACATGATGGAGAAACAAGGATCAGAGGGGAATGGAGGACAAGAGCCATTGTCCGTATTTTCCTTACCACTATAGGAATGTATTTGATAATTTTGAATCCCCTTTAATGAGAACTTTCACAGAGCTTTTCTAGAAATTTTACAATTGTTTTCCTTGTGGATTTTTTGAGGACATATATAGGATAAAGAAGAAAATTCAATCAGTTCCTGTGGCCTTGGAAACCAGATGCTATACATTTTCTGTCTACAAGATCCTAGGAAAGATCATTTTATAACATTCCGTAACAAAATTAGATTTCTCCTTTCTTTTTTTCATCTCTCTGTAAGGAAACAGAAAGTGCCTGTGAATTTCTGCAATTACCTCAACCAGTCATTCAATAGAACATGTAATAAAATAATAGTCGTTCTTCTAAGCCTAGAATTATGTATTTCTTATTCTTTAAGCATCATGTATATAAACATATTTATAAACATTTCTTCAAATTTAGCAAAGGGCTGTGCAACTTTGTCCCAACCTACAAATAAATCATTGTAATTGTGTTAAGATGCATTGTCATATCAGCGCTGAGGGTTAGGCCTCCTAACAAAACCATTGCTTTTTTGACTTTACCAATTTGAATCATTCAGTTTTGACTTTCAGGTTATACTAAAATACATCTTTGATATGCTAGACAGAATGAGCTGCTTAAATCTCTCACTGCAAGGCATTTCTCTAAACTCTCTAATATTTTTTTCTGGCTCTTCACAGCATCCTTGACAATTTTTCAGTATCTTTTCAAATGTATTCTGATATCAATCTCAGCAATGCTATAAACAGAGGTAAAAACCACCTCTCGATCCTTCCGATTTTGCATGCTGCAGAGGTTTTTGCGCTCACCTGTTGCTTCCTATTTTCATTTTGCAGAGTGGTTTCATGGATACCCCAATACCCCTGAAGGGCAGTGCTTTGTCACCTAGACATGAGGAGAAAGAGTGCAAAGAAGGACTTTCATAAGTGGCCTTTTTCACCATACTCATCATCCTGAAAAAACTGGAACACAGAGATGACTAATTTCCAGGTATAATTCTATAGGGTTCAACTTTAACACCATTTGAAATGCTTCAGGTTACCTGACTGGCCTCCAGCTGCCAATCCAAGGAGGTACTACTCTTCTATTGGTCTTGTGTCCTATATGCCAATCCCATGGGGGTGTCCCAGATACCTCAGTCTGTCTCAGATGTCACCAGACTCCTCTTGTTAGTAGAAGGGACCTTAGCTTCACTTTGCAGTCAGTGGGAGAGATGTAAGCAGCTCTGAGGCTGACTTAGCCTCCCTCACTTAGAAATTCATTTTAAGGAGAGGGAATCACTGTTAGAATGTATCATTCCACAATAATTACTGAAGAACCTGGAAGAATTATATGCTATTGGTAATTATAGTAAATAATGAATTGCCCAGTTTGTGCTGGGGCAAAACCAATAACCTACAAAGCTTCAGAAAATAGTGGCTGCACCGAGTCCTTGTCTCCTTTCCTGTTCTTTTCATAGATATTATTTCATAATTTTGATCATTCTTGTCACTTTAAGTATTCCTTGTCATCAAACTAATAATCCTCCTGAAATCTAGCCAGGATAATGAATTTCAGATGGCTCTCAAGTTACAAAACCCCCCTCTCCAAATCCAGCAGTACCTTCACTTTTTGAAGGGAAGACTTTACAAGACTGCCCTGAAATCAACAGGAGTCCTTCCCTTGGCTTCAGTCTATGAGCTCAGAACGTAAAGGTATGCGGTCCTGGTCCCAGAGTTAAAAACACTACACTTCAGAAGTGGAAAGAGTGTAAAATCTGAGAATCTCCAGTTATAGGTTTAATCTAGATCCTTCAACATTAATGATATAATTTATTTTTACATTGAGGAGTGTTGGGCCAGACCCAGGCTGTCCATAAAAATGCTGAGCATATCTTTTATTAAATGTTTTGTTATTTAATGTGCCATGTTCTGATGTATATTTGATAAACAAATTTGTTACCAGAAGTGTTCTTGTTGTGACATTTAAACACAAATGTAAATTTATATATGAGTAATTGTGTTTCAAGAGTAACTGAGTGCATAAGTCAGCATTTTGCAAATGTTGAAAAAATGTACAAGCCCAAGCAGAAAAGACTACTTGCCCATCTTCTGCCATATTTGATGTAATGAAAGGTAATTATATCGTATTCACACACTAAAAGAAAGTACTTTCTTGGATAAGACCCTGATAGAAAATCTGTTGAAATTAATGGAAGTCTTTCAATAGATTTTGGTGAAATGTGGATCAGGCTTTTGAGAAGAAAGTAAAGTTTAGCAGAGCTGCTAAGAGATCTTTTGGGACTACAAATGAGGAATTGTCACCACGCTGTTCAGGTGCTGCAGAAACATCTCTTCTGAAAATCTTGCCTGCGGCACTCATCTTCTTGTTGCGCTAACATAAAGAAAGGGTTGTTGACTTATATCTACTAGAGGTGAAAATCTAATCTCATATATGTCCTTGCAATATAAGAACATTTGGAAAATAAATATATGTCCTTAAAATTATATCAATTCACCTTACACGGCTAAGAAAGAGACCATTTCTAAAGGATATTGATTAAAATGGAAATACATTCAAATAAATGGATTCTTTGCTTGAAATAACCTTTACAGTAAGTGAATGGTCTATTTTGAAAGTATGATAGGTGTTCTATGGGGCACTATTGTATCTTAATTTTATTTCATTGCTATAGAAATTTTCCTCTGTTTATGAAAATGTTATGCAAAGTGAGATCTGCGGATTTCAGAATGGGGAGGAGCAAGGAAATTTTGTCTTAAAAAGACATTTGGCTTTCTATTTCTCATCATTCTCCATTATCACCAAAGGCCACCGCCAAGTGCCCAAGGGAAGATGCAGTTTCATAGACCTTCATATCATATAGGAAGTAAGATAGAGATCTTTCCCAAAATAGTTTTGTACTTTAAAAAAGTGAGACAAAGGATGGGACCAAGGAAGTATTAAAATCTCTGTTGTACTGACAGATGCCAAGAGGTCTTTATCTGGTCAAGTCCAGAAAAGAAATTAAGGACCTGACCAGGTAAATCTCAGCTTTCCCAGCACATTGAAGTGCTTTCAAAACAGATGGACTTTGTAATCAGAAGAATATCTAATGAAGCTGCTAGAAAACTGTGGCAGCATGGATCTGACTGAAATCTCACCTCCTCTATGGCTGGAGCACAACCCTCTGGAAGGTTGGTCACCACAACATAATCCCCTTTGAGACGAATGGCTCGCTGTCATCTTTTAAAGCACAGCTGGTAGTGGCGCCCACTTTGTACGGCAGTGTTAAGAAGTGAGGTCAGTTGCCATGTGTCTAGGTCTGCCTCTCTTTCATCCTTAAGTGGTTGGTCTCAGTGTCTTCCTCCAAGATTACTTGGACAGTCTTACCTGTTTATTATTATTAATAGAAGAACAAGCTGTAGGACTTTTTGCTACACATGAAAACATAGCAATTTTTGTTCATATTTATTTATGAGTTGCTAAACTACTTCTAGGGAGATCCTAAATCAGTGCACAGATTAGGAGAAAAACCAAAACCCAGTTCTCCCAGGGAAACAAAATACAAATCTGGCTATAGTTCAAATGTACACAATGAGCAAATGCACCGTCCACTGCATGATGCATCTGTGACCATAACATATTTATCCTAAAGTGAATTTGTGCACCTATTATGGTCTTTTTTTTTTTTTTTTCTGAATTTGATCTTATTTGACAGGTGAGTTTCTGTGCCAAAGAACAACACTGCTCAGTATCTGGAGGTCCTTCCAGGCAAAGATCTTAAAATACTTCACCAAAATAGAAACTATCATTCTGGGCTTTTGAGTCTGCAAACCCTAGTATCACCATTTCAGAAAGAGACATGGAAAAATTAAAGGGAGGCATGGAAAAGTTCAGCATAATTTCCAAGCACATAGAGAGCATTAACGACCTGATAAGGAGCGTAAACTCTCATTTCTAATTGTGTGCTCTAAAATCTTGATTGTATTTTGTCAAGGGGTAGGAAAGGTGGGTGCTGCAGTTTTATCAGATGAGTTTGCTAGAAACAAAACATTGAGATAATGTTTCATAAGAACCAGGAAGAAACTGAGAAGCACCCTTGTTAAATTTATGAAGTCTCCCGTATGAATCCCTGACAAGTGGCTTGTGGGCAGGCAGATATTAATCAGCACACAGCCTTTGAAGTAAATGCACCTATGATTGAAGGTGCTCAGAGCTGTTCTCTACACTTCTTAGCGGGGTGGGGGGGGGGAGTACACAGGACAAAAAAAAGAAAAGAAAAAGGTGTTTGGACAGATCTCCTGGGGGCTATACACTAGGGATTTTACCTTGTTCTTAAAACACAATTTAAGAAGATATATACTTTTAGCTCTGCTTTATTTTCACTCATAACTCAACTTCTCCAGCCCTCTGCTCTCCTCTGAACTCCCTCTAGTTTTCCAATATTTTTTTGATAACCACTGCCCAAGACTGAACATACTATTTCAGTTGTGGCTGTACTGGACTTGTATATATACATACAGAAGATGTGCGTATATATCTTCTTCCTTATACAATATGCCTGTGCAGCAATTGCCATCTTAGTTATGACAAAGGATTGAACCAGGGTCTTTCAGTCCTACTAACATGAGCCTCTACAGTTGTCAACATAAAAGGTTCAGAGCCACAACATTCAGCATTGCAGCATCTCACAAAGACATGAGTGAAGTCCACAGTGCTCTTGCTTGCATCCCTGAACTTCCTATACAAAACAAGGGTAGCGACAAAGAAGCACTGAAACGAGAGATGGGGTCTAAACGCAAACGGCTCTGGAAAACAACCAAAGACCTTCTTTGGAGTCTAGACAATCAGGGCAGGTTGGTCCTTTCCAGTACAATGCAGCCAAGATGAAAGACCTTGATCGTCTTATGAATTAAGTTATGAATTTCCCTTGGAAGGAGTTACCACAGAATCACAGAATGACAGAATGGTTGAGGTTGGAAGGGACCTCTGGAGATCATCTAGTCCAACCTCCCTGCTCAAGCAGGGTACCCTGGGGCACGCTACCCAGGATCGCATCCAGATGCCTTTTGAATATGTCCAAGGAAGGGAACTCCACCATCTTTCTGGGCAACTGTTCCAGTGCTCAGTCATCCTCACAGTAAATAAGTTTTCCCTCATGTTCAGACAGAGCTTCCTGTGTTTCAGTTTGTGCCTGTTGCATCTTGACCTGTCACTGGGCACCACTGAAAAGAGTCTGGCCCCATCCTCTTAACACCTTCCCTGAAAGTATTTGTAGATTAATAAAATCTCCTCCCAGTCTTCTCTTCTCCAGGCTAAACAGCCCAGCTCTCATAGCCTTTCCTCATAAGAGAGGTGTTCCAGTCCTTTAATCATCTTTGTAGCCCTATGCAAGACTCCAAGTTCCTTTTCTTCCTGAAGATATCTACTTTAATTACTAAGCTATGAGAGTAACCTTGATTTGGTCTTTCCAAATCAGGAACAGAAAAGGAAAGTTTGGGGAAATGGGATGGAGGAAAGATGAAAGCAAAATATCTTAGTCAACTGAGGGTTAAGTGCTTTCTGGGACAGTAGTATTCAGAATTTCATGTAATTTAAACAAGGAACAATGGAACAGACTTATAAAGTTTACCTCACAGAGTGTTATTTGCTTAGTGGTTAAGGCACTTTCCTTAGAGCTGTGGGTTCAAACCCTGCCAGGTATTGAAGAAACCACTGAATCTGTTTTCTTCTCTTCCCACGCAAACATTTTACCCACCACTCTGGAGAACACATGTCCAGTAGTCTTTTCTTCATGCTCAGATCCCTCAGATTTATGCCTCTCAGATGAGGGCACAGTGGGGAATCCAGTGTATAAAATTTAAGAGGGCTGGACATTCCCTGAGGACCTTGTAGTTCAGTGTGGTCCTGAGATTTGGCACCCTTGGAGGCCCAGTGACCTTCAGGTGCCTCAAAGGTTAAGCAACAGCTGGACACAAGTTCTGATGATCTAAATCGCATGCTTCAGCGCCTAAAGATGCCGTTAAGTACGTCAGTACTTTAGTAGCTCAACCCCAAACTGGGTAGCTTGAAGCTGTAACAGATTCATACATTCTGTGTCTTGGGAAAGGGACAGATAAGGTGAACTGAACTGGCGGCTAGATTCCTACATATGCTACTGTTTTCATAGCCATATCACATTGCAAACAATGTTTATTTCCTCATCCATTATCCCCTCTAGACTTATTTCAACATTACTGCTTGCTTTCAGTTTTTCCTTCCAGCTGCCTTTGTGTTGCAAATTGTCTTCCCCAAGATTGATCTAATTTTGTTATTTTCTTCTCTTATTTCTAATTTCTCTAAATCTGCCGGTATTATTGCTCTACCCTGATGGGGCTCACTACTCCTCCCAATTGAACATCATCTGTAAGCTTCATTAGCGTGCTGTTTACTGTCTCGAGCAAGGGGCTGCTTATTTTGTCTTTTTTTTTGTTTTGTTTTTAACCAAGAGCTCCAATTTACCCAATAATTCCTCGCTAAGCCATAACCCACCCTTCACATCTGCAAGAGCTGGAACCAAGAAGCAAAATGCCTCCCTGCCACTCCTTTAGCAGGACATCTGTACCTTGTCAAAGCCACTGACGCTACCACGCAACAAGGGAAAGCAATGCAACTCAAGAGTGAGCCTTGTCAAGTTTGGACGTGTAACTTGGGGCTGTACCAGAATTAATTATGCCTTCTGCTGCTTTACACGCTCGTGTCATCAATAAATTCTAATAAACAGGAGTAGAATGTTCTTATTCATGTCATTCTGGAGGAATTAGAACACAGTAGTGTTATTTAGCAATGCAGATGTTTTATTATTGTGTTGTTTATGTGAAAGTGGATATGACATGAAGAGGTATATCAAATGAGCAATAGAGAGAAGCGAGCTGTGCTCCCTTTTTGATTATGCATATTTATTCTTACTGCAGAAGTTACCGCACATAGCAGAGACTTCTAAGATGGATTGCTCATTTCTGGAAACCTGGCCTCCTCCTTCTTTTTTCACTTTTTTTTTTTTATAAAGTTTAGATATGTCAATACTACCTTTGTACACTATTTATGAGTGCCTTCTTTAAATTGCACCTTAATTGGTTTAGTCACCACAATTGCAAAACAGGAACCTAATCACCAGAAGCTAAGTAAGCAGAAAAAAAATAATGATTTGGAGCTGTCTGTCTGCTGCTGCCGAACAGACACACTGGGCACAGTTTAAAGCTGTAATTGCATTGTGGCACTGGCGTGTTGTTCCCAGCACATGCATAATGTAGCTCCCAGTTGTAGACTGCCACATATCCTGCCGTATTTACCCTCAAATGCCAGCAGAGCACATGCCACCCACGACTGCTGTTTCCCAACAGTGTAAAACTGTCACACTTTCAATTAGATGCCCCAAAGCACTTTATTGCCCACTGGAGGGTATAGTCATATCTTGATGGAGGAAGATTATGGGCTAAATGCATCCCTAGTAGTTCTCTGCAGGCTGCAACAGAATTACTCAGGGAATGAATTTGGATGAATTACCCAGTTCATTCTCTCTATCATAAAACAGGGCTATGCACTGCTTATCTCTGAGGGCACAAATTCTTGACCACAAGAAGCTGGGCCAGTATATGGCCTTATTATTTCCCTGAAGATCTCCACAGTCTGAGCAGACAAAAAGACACAGGTAACAGGACATCCTTCTGCCCTGTCAATGCCCATCTGCAGCTCTGTCTATCTGCAGTTGTGTAAACAGCCACCGCAGAGACAAGCTCTGCCTCTGCAGACCCTCCACAAATCCTCCACTCCACTTAATTTTTCTTCACCTCTGAGGTTTGTGCTTTTGTGCACTGCTGTCTGTGCACTTATAGAATAGAGGCACTCCATAGAAAACTTCCATGGTAATCATGTAGGCTTAGAAAAATGATTGTGTTTGGGGGGATTAGAGATGTACTGCACTCCAGCAACCACTCCGGAGGCAATGTTCAGCAGTGTTAAGTCATCTCACATAATCTCGTGACTGGAGAAGGCTAAAAGCATGCACGCATGTGGATAGGTAGCTGTTAGCATGCGAATAGCCGCATCAGCAGATGGGCAGTGACTTGTTAAGCCAATGCCACCTGATCATATGTCTAAGTTTGTAGATGCAAAAATTTAAAGGAGAAAGTAAATGGTGTATATCTTGATGCTAGAATTTTTGGCAACATCTAACCAAAGAGGAAGACAAGAATTAGGCAAATGATAGAAGAACTTTAAAATACCAATCATCTAGAAATGTTAGTTGTAACGAAATGAAAGCCATTGAGCCCCAATTCTGCAACACATTTAAGCACACATATGGCTTTAGGAATCTGCAGATGCTCTTCGGATATAATGCTTCCAAGTGAAGGCTTAAGATTTTCATGTATGGAAGTATCTCAAGTTCCTCTAAGAGAATTTCCTGGAATCCTTCTCTAACAGCAGGAAGGGTGCAACTCCCAGTTCAGACACCTATGTGAAGTTATGTGTCTACATGTAGGAGTCTGCACGTGAGCTTGGTGTCTGAGCTCTCACCACAGTCAACAGAGATCGAAGCAGTGAAATCCAGCTCAACAGCTGATAAGTGTCCACTGATTCACTCCCGGGGTTGCTTTGGCTGTATCAACTAGATATCCCAGGAATAGAAATCCTAAGATAGACAGCTATTCTGTAGACTTATACATCTAGTGATCTGAATCTAGAACTGGCAGAATAATTTACAAAAGCTTTTTCTTTTTTGCTTTTCTTTATTTCTGTTTTTTTGGATGATATTTATTTATATAGCTTCTCTGTGGTATCACTTCAAAATAGATCCAGTGAATAACTCAGGCAGCTGAACTATGTCTTATTGAGTTTAATATTGTGAGGCACTTAGGAACTTTGCTAAGCAAGAGCCCTAAATACTTGTTTTTTACAAGATTAGGGCCTTATTTAAATAAATATGTGTGTTAATTTGAGCCTAATTGACTTAATATTAGCACCCCATGACTATTAAGAGCCAATTGATTTAGTTTTAATACTGAGCACTACATACATATCTAATTTAGAAAGCTCAAAGAAATTGAATGCAAACAAGTCTGAGAGTGCAACAGTGAAGTTACAAATTTAAGCACACAAAAGCGAGGGTACAGAAACAGTGTGGTTCTTCCACCGTAGCAATAATAATTCAAACATATTGTATCTATATAATATTTTTATTACCAGTCAGACTATTAAATGCATACTTAAATCTATGCACGATATGCAATGTGGGCAAGTCTATTGTTACTCTGAAAACTATAGATTTTTCATTTCCTAATTGCAGTTTCATGGCACTGCCAAGGTTTTGTGTTTAATTTATATAGGGATTTCTATGGTCCTTACAGCAGTTAATAGAATAGATTCACAAAAAACCCTACTATATGGAAGGTAAAACTGGTAAGAATGCTATTCATCATACCACCTTTCATCAACAGGATTAAAAGAGTTTTTATCTACATTTTGCAAAAGGGAACAGAGTCACAAAGTGATGA
The DNA here is from genome assembly GCF_028389875.1 of Rhea pennata. NCBI lineage: Eukaryota > Metazoa > Chordata > Aves > Rheiformes > Rheidae > Rhea > Rhea pennata. The sequence continues at coordinate 75,634,322 of NC_084702.1, read as the reverse complement.
CCTCATTTACCTACTGCTGAGCAGCAGGCCAGTGGAAGCACTAATAATAAAATCAAGGCCACACAGGTCCTAAACCAATGCCTCCAGTGAGGCGAGGAGCAGATTATGATTCAGATATCTATATATACTTAGGTCTGACTCTACAAGGACGATATAAATGTGCAGGGCTAAGTCCAAGCCAGTTTGATCCTAGGACATACCAGCTTCAGTAAATATAGATGTAACCTCTCAGTCTGACTAGTTCCTTGCATGCAGAACCATTGATTACACACTGTATCAGAAGTGTCAAACAATTACCTGCATGAGTCTCCATATAATCCATAATTGGCAGAATCTCAGCTTTCTTTTAAAGCCTCCATTTTATTTTTTGTTGGAAAAAACCAACAAGCAAGCAAGAAAACAAAATCCTTTTCAAGCATGACATAAATGAAACTTGTGTGTTGCTTAATCTGAGGTTTTGGGCAGTCTGAATATCAAAGAATTAACTCAGTTAGCAGTATAGTTTTATGGCCTGGCTTCCTTTAAAAAATAAAAATCTTGCTCCCTGGATGGAGCTCCTTTGACCCATGGCCTCTCTCTGCAGTGGGTGCTCAAACCTCTCTTCCTACCCGTGGGCTAGTTTTGTTGGAAGTTCACTACTGGATCATACATATGCACATATATACATAGGGAAATGCTTCGGAATAGGATTTGATTAGAAGAAAGGATGGATTGCAGTGAACTGGGCAGACTGCAGTGTTCAGGTGCCAGGCTCAGCCAGCACTGACCAGCAGCAATCTGCCCCTTTTATCTCTCCTTCCTGATCCACCTTGATCCCTTCCTTTCCCTATCTGTGGCCTTTCCTCTAAGCTTCCCACTAGAAGTTTTGCACACTCCCACAGTCCTCTTCAAGCAGCCCACAATCCCACAAGTTGCCTCACATAGCTCACGATAAGTTTGTGCTGTCTCACAAGACTCATGATAATCTTGCTTCCTCCTTCTTATCAGTTATAAAGTTCTGGCTGATGCTCCCCAAAGCCTTGAGGAGGCCCTTCAATATTGCCTCAGTCAGTGACCTGAGAGCTTGAGTTTTTAGCATTGTTACTGTTTTCTTCTGTTCCTTTAAAGTCTGCTTATCTGGCTGTTTAATTCTTCTCCTGTCTGTTGTCCTAGTCTTTTATGCTGAAGAGCCATTAACCAGATACCCTCACAGACCTGGTATGATCGAGTTCCACACACTCTTACTGTGTGTGGCAAATCAAGGCTAGTGTCTGTGGGACAGGGCTGGAGTTTCACCTTCTCTGTGCTTTGCACTGCCTTCGGAGAAGAGCACGCAGCTACACAGATGGATTCAAACTGGTAGGAGATCCCCTGCCACCCAAACTTGCCAGAAGTGATATGAAAAATCACAATGTCAAGTCCACACTAATATGGCCGCTTCAGGGCTCAGGCTTAATGCCGTACTAACACTATGATATGCTTTCTGGACTGAAGTTTGGTTGTACAGTTTAGGTTAAATGCGAGAAAATAGTGTACCTCATTCAGATGCAGACAAGACACCATACATCTCCCTGTGGTGACTGAGACCACCTGGTGAGTTGTTACCTTGCTTGCCTGATGGATGTCACCAGCATGAACAAGTGGTGGGCCAAGAGCTCATCAGAGAAGCTCCCACTGGGTCGGTGTATAACCATATAGATATGTGTACAGATTCAAGGGGAGAAGAGATGGCAGCATCTCTGACCACGGAGTAGCCTATCTGTCATCCTGCCTGAGCTTTGGCACAGTGCTGCTCCAGTGAGGAGCTGAGTGCTGCCACGCTCCCCACACAGTCGTTCTTTAGCAAAGCTGTGGTGCCTGCTGATGGTTGGTTCAATGCTCAGAGTCGATTAGGTCAGCTAGGAACAGTGCTAATTTCTGGACTTGCTGCGACCAAGAATCAACATGTGAGATTCATGTCATCAAGCCTTAATGGTATGAAGGATAGTCATTTAGTCTAGGATTGTCATTTGAATGTCCTCCATAAGTTTCTTCTCTCACAGAGGGGAGAAAGGCACCTTCTGGTGACTCATCCCATCCTAAGGGAGATGTTGATGGTAGATGAGATGAATTACCCTCCAGAAATCACATTCCCTTGATAATAGGAAGAGCTAAAGTAGCTGGGACTAGATGCCCCATTTCATAGTGGGGAGCAAAATGAAATGAGTTCAACTTTAATCAGGAATCAAATTTGAAATCTTGGGGACCTAAGATAGCCTCCAAACCCCTGCCTTTTCTCTGTCAATGAAAAAAAGCACTCTGCTGCATTTCCCTCAAGCCAGGGGTTAATTTTTTTGTTTTGCATTTCTTTTGGCTTAGTAGCTTAAAACCAGCTGTTACAACTCACAGTCACTGTTGCACCATGCTCCTATTTTGGTCAGATTTTCAGATATTTCCAGTCAAACAGGTTGTAGCTTTAAGATATGAACATGATCCTTCAGTTCCAGCTTCAAGATAGGGAGAAAGTAAGAAATAATAGGTTGTCAGCTCACTTTAAAAAGGTGCATGCATCAAGAGAGAAAATAAAGACGCTATTGCTGTGCATGGGAGACTTCAGAAGCATTCAGATAATACTTACATCTGCTTTAATGATTCCATTTAAGCTGTCATTTTCAGCATTTACCTTGCAGCATTCAAAAGCAACTACACTTACATGTTCTCAACAGACTCAGAGCCAGTCTCAGAGAGACGAAAAAAAAGAAAAAAAAAAGGAAAAGAAAGAAAAATGAAAAGCGCCATACAGTACGTTTCAAAGAGCAAATTCCTTGCAGGAAATTAGCAGTAATTTTTGGGCCACCACTGCTGAAGAAAAATAAGTTTCAAGAGGAAAGTAAGCGTGCTTTCTCTTTTTGCAAGCAGTTACAAAAGGCGGGAGTAAGGACAGGCTCTTTATAAAGCTTAAAGGGGCACAGGCAAATATTTTGGAGCAGGGAACATGAGAATGAGGATTCTCCTCTCTGTAAGACCCCAGGTAAGTCTCTTCACCTCCTGGTATTTCTGTGCAGTTTGTAATGACTGAACAGTGAAGTCGGGCTCAAGCGGGTGCTGTGCAGCTCAAGTTTGCTGCCCTGGACAGACTCTTGTGGATGAAGCTTTGGGCTGGGATCTGCATTCAGCTCCTGGTGCTGACACAGCTCTCTCCACGGCCTTGGGCAAGCTGCTTAATCTGCCTGCCCCGAGCAGCTCTGACAGAGACGCTCTGACAAATGCTCTGCTGTGATTTAAGCCCTTCCACCCTCCTCTCAGCTACAGATTTCCTCTCCATGCTGCCCAGAGCCACGAAGGAGGGTGCACCCCTGCTTCAGCCTCTCTAGTTCACATGCCAGCATCTTGGTTTAATCCTTCATCAAGAAGGGGGGTTTTGCAACACGGGAGGTGGATCGTAAGCATGCATCCTCTCCTGCTGCCTCTGCTGCAAGGGGAGTAAGATCTAGCATAAGAGCAGCAAGCACCCCAGCCCATGTGCTCAGCGCAAGGTAAAGCCCAAGGGAGTCTCAGGTTTTAAGGATCAGTTCTGTGAGGTGGTGTCCTCCTAACATGCATGAAACAGCCTGGAACTGAGGCTCAGCCTCTTTAGCTGATTTCTGTTGTGTCTTAAATCGGGTCATGGAAATGCTTGTTTTGCTGCTAGGGAGTAGCTCTTCACTTACTGGTTTCTAGGTAGGGAATGCTGGAGGTAAAAGTGCGTCCTCGTTTTAAACTCAGGGAAATAGGGGCTCCAATGCTCTAAGACATTTTTCTGCATCTAAATAATTTAACAGATGAACAAGGTAGATGTTACATTTTTCTTGAAATGCTTCCCTACCCTGCATCTCTTCAAAGAATATATTTATAACTAGTCATTCTGGAAATTGAAGTTCTGTGTTTATGGAATAAGTGGGAGAGCTAAGGTTAAATGCCAAGGGATCCATCTAGGCTGTGGGGACATTAATGGCATCCTATTGCCTGCTAGAGAGAGACACACTCCCTTTACAGAAATGTGTGAAATTAACCTCACTACTTTCTTTCTTTTCCTTTTTTTTTTCCTTTTTTTTTTTTTTTTGGATCCCTTCCAAATTCACCTCCGCCTTCTCTCTCTGGATGCAAACCAAAGACAGTGGATGCTACAGAGTGTATCCTCAGGAGCACCTCTGCAGATTAAACGCCTGCAGCTATTGTGCATCCAAAGTCTCTGCTGAAAAATCCTCTCTGTGACAGAGGAAAATTAAAAATCTAAATTCAGAATGGAGCCAAATTACCTACTCTTGCTACAGGAAGTCCGACATATCATTACAAACTGGTTTACTTGTCTGTGTCCAATTTAATGTGCCAGGGTTTTATTATGAAAAGAAAAAAAAAAGCAAAATCCCCAAAACAAAACAAAAAAAATAATGATTTGTTATCTCTGTAGCAAGTGTGAAGTGGACGTTGTAATATAACTTTTAGGGGTTTCCATTAAGGGAGAATCTTATAGGGACTGCGGTATCCAGAACTGCATATTCAATCAGATAAGCAGGCTAATCCTCTGTCCAGCTTTTCCCCCGAAATAGCTTGTTGTAGCTGCTTCGAAGGAAAGTACAAGAAACTGCAGAAGGCAGATATGGAATAACTGGCCTACAGGGAAGTTCCTTCCTCAACTCGGTTAATTAGAGGCTAGCTCAAGCCCTGAAGCATAAAAGTTTATATTCTGAGTCTAAGAAGTGATGAGAAAGAGTTGCTGGTCTCTATTTGGATCAAGAAGAGACTTCCCAGACAAGAAAATTCTCTAAAAGCCTGTTCCTTGTCAGAAAGTTTCCAAGAAAGACTGTTTTCCCAGCCTGGTATGGACAGGTCCAGAGCATGCACACTCCTCCAAAGCAATCCAGCATCTCCAGAGGTGCAGCCTGCTCCTCGGTTTTGGATCTCCCCGTTGTGGCTCCACAGAAGGGGCTGCCACAGCTCTCGGCTGGCCGCTCTGACAGGTGGAACGTGGGTATCTGGCTGGTAGTTACCCTACACATCGCTCCAAGGACTGTTAATCCCCTCTCTAGAAGGAGGCAAAGGTGATCAGCAAGTGGAATGGTCTCTCGAGGGTAAAATATGTCCTACGTGCCTCTTTGGCTCCTTTTCATTCACACTGAGAGCAGCAGAAGAGGATGGATTTGCTCTCAAACAGCTTTTCCTACCATCTGGGGACTGGCATCCTGGTATCACCAGTGCGATGTTGAACACCCTGATCATTTCCCTCTCCTTCCCATTTCTGTATCCATAGGGACTACATCACCCCCTATGCATGGATAAAGTCATCAAGGATTCATTAGGACCGAAATGTCGTACACTACCAGGCGACTGAACATTGCAAAGCTGTTGAGGTTATTGTCTACACAAACAAGGACAATCTGCCCCGCTCAGCTTCATCTTGCCATTCACAGGGAGGTGTGCATTGCGGGTACTGCCTCTCCTACAGCATCTTGACTCTGAAAACTTTCCGAGGAAGGAATTGTAGTATTGGATGTGATAAGTAGAGCTGGTCAAACAAAAGTGCCACTTTTCATTGGAAAGCTTCAGGTCAATGTAATGACATGCTGACGAAGTGCTTAAAACATGAAGTACAGCTTTTCGATGATGTGCCGACATCCTAGTTTCAAATTTTCAGAACAGGAAGCATTTTTTTATTATTCCTTCAAAGTAATTTTTCACAATGAAACTCACTGTTACCATACAGCAGCTTTTAAAAATATGTAAACATTTTAAAAACAAACTAAAATATTTCCATTTATTGATATGAAATGTCTTGATTGACCAAAAATTAACTTTTGTTAATGATCTTTATTTCCAAATTACGTTTTATTGGAAAAATAAATTTTCAGAGAGGAACAGGGGCTAGCTGCACTTTGAAGCAGAGAAACAACTGCTGCAGATTTGTGATGTGTTTAATGGAAGAGGACATCTGGTTTCCATGTAAGGCTAGTTGAAAGTATTTAGCACATTGGCAGGTAGGGCTTGAGAGGGGACCTGGATGGTGAGAGGTGTGGGGAGCACTGAGGACACAGAGGAGTTGTTAAGATGGGCCAGCTCATTTAAAATAATTATTTTAGTTCACCTTTTATTAAAAAGAAAAGAAAAAAGATTTTCCAGATCTATTTGTGATTGACTTTTTGGAGCGCTTAATATACAGCTATCTATATATCTAAAACAATTTTAGTTTTCATCTGGTTAAACTAAAAGTAGATCTTTTTAACAAATCATTTTTTCTTTGCCTGCTTTCACAAAACAAGACAGCAGAAAACAAAAGGACAAGAAAGAAATTCCCAGAATTACCCTCAAAATCTGTTTCAGTACCACATTAAAAAATCTGAAAATATTTTTGTTTTAGCTAAAAAATGACTATTTTTCTTGAGAAAACATGTTTAGATGAAAACACAGAAACCACCAAACTGATAATCACAGTTGGCCCTCTGGAGCTTAACTTGGAGCTCATCGATTTCGTTTGGGACATGCCGAAGGAGCATTCATTTGCACCAACTGCGAGCTCCGACCTTTTCATTAGTGCTGCAGCAGCAGGACTGCAGCTTTGGGCTTGCTCAGTGCAGATGGGCGAAAGCTGAACCGGGCTCTTCTGCTCTTGCTTTTGTCTGGCCAGATGTGAGCTCATTAGCTGACGGCAATGGGCTGTTAGTGTAAGAGGTAGGGCATGCTCACCCAGGAACAGTGCGAGAGCAAGGAGGGAGTTTCTGGGCTCCAGGTATATATCATTAGCAGATACTGACAAAAAAAAATGTAATTTGAGTTAAGCTCGCTTATTTGCTCTAAATAGGCTTTTATAAAATAATTTTTCCAAACATCTTCCAGCAATGGATTACGCAATTCAGCGAATGGCTCCTTGTCACCTCCATGACTGCTAATGTGAGATCTGGGCTGCAAAACTGAGTGTAGCCCACTGGGAGTCACTAACTTTGACAAACCCGGCCATGTTGGGGCTTTTCTTCATTCAAAAGCCAGGAGATGAAGGGGTTGAGCCAGATGCTGCTCTAGCTGAAATGAACAATTTGTCCCATGCAGGGCTTCATAAAAATGATAAATCTGTACCTCCTACATCTCTGTGTTGGGAGGCGGCTGGATCTAAGAATGGGCTCAGCCTTTTTTTTTTTGTTTTTTTTTTTTTTTTTTTTTTGTTTTGAGATCAAACTCTCTATCTGCAAAATGACACATCTGTATTTTGGCTTTTCAAGTTCTCCAGAGCAGAGTGTCTACGTGTTCGCTCTTTGTCCTCTATCTAATTGTGTTAATCAGGAAACTGCCTGCACCATGCAGTTCATAAATGCCTGGGAGAGCTGTGACAAGTAAATTTCAATCTCTCAGTGGAGCTGATATTCTTAGAGCAGCAGAAGCAGTCATCATGAAGGGGAAAGCTGTGAACGCCAATAAATTATTGAAGAAAGCAGGAGAAATATTTCCTTCTGTTGACACATTGGCATTCACCTTTGGGAATGTAATCATGGGAAAGGTAGGCAATCTTTTGTCATAGGGACCTTTCGCTCGGAGAATTCAGTCTTTTTAAAACCTTAGTAGGGAGCCTGCAAGCTCTCTACATGGAAGGGATATTCAAGCTATAGGACATCTTCAGACAGGCACATTGCTCAGGAATGGCAGCAAAATTGAATCAACACGGTTGCACATTAAAGCATGCTCAGTGATGTGACAGGAGGTTCGTGGGGTAGGCAGAAAACCCCTCCAGCTCCCTGACACTTTGGGACAGATACCACTAAGGAGCTGGGTTGTTTCCTACGAATAACAGGGCAGCGGTAAAAAAAATTCAGAGTATAAACGTGGAGGAATTTAAAACTCAGAGGAGAGCAGAAGGTGGAAGCCAATAGAGGTCTGTCAGTCTACGGCAGCGAAAAGAGCAAGGACAGAGCTGCCAGAAGGACCTGTCCCTCTTGGGCTCTGTCTGGAGGAATAACAGGGTGCAATACTCCAGAGCTGGGATCACGCAGCAGTTGTTTCTGCTAGCACTGAGCTCTGACTCCACATCCTTCTGCCACCACTGACAAAAATGAAGCTGCCCATGGCTGACAACGACATGGATTTGTCCCTCTGAATTTTGAGTTCTGCTTGGAAAGCCATCAAATTAGCACTGATGTTTTATTCTAGCATCAGAAACCGTAGGGAAAAATACCCAGGAGCTCCCTGGATTTAAATCCACAAAATCAGCTCCAGTTTTGTTTAGACAAGATGAGTGAATAACCCCCCTCCTCAGCATTGTATTTGGCTCAAATCACCAATTTACTGGTTTACAAAAAATCTAAAACTGCCCCTCCGGCAAATTAAGGGATTACGTCAATCACTCAAGTCCAGTCTACCTGACAACAGAACGCAGCAACAGGGCAAAAGGTTTGATGCTCTGCTGGAATGTGATAAGGAGAAAATGCCAAATGACACATAGGCAAAGTTATTACCAGCGAGATGAAGACAAACTGGAGGGAGTTCAGAGAAGTGCAACAAAAATGATTAGAGAGCTGGAGGGGTTGATTTACAAGGAAAGTTTTAAAAGAACAACCGTCAATATGCACAGCAGGGCGAAGCAACATCCGAGCGGGGAGGGAGAGCTGGTTGCAAACATCTGAACAGCGCAAACACCCAGGGAGGAGCAAAATCACCCAAGGGGGAAATAGCTAAGATAATGGGTTGAAATTAAGAGAAAGAGGATAAACATCAAAATAGCTTCGCAGTGGAAAGACTGTGGAATAATCTAATACATGAAGACATGGAAGTCCGAAGCAAATATAGTATAAACTCCGCTCCAGAGTCTCTGCAGATACAAGCATTAGCCACAATTAACTTAAGAAACTGAATATTTCTAAGCAACAGGTATCAGAGCTTCCAAAAGAAGCCTGTGGGGAAAAGCTGGTTTTAAGGTATGGTTTCCAGATAATTCAGTGTTAACATCCTTGCTATTCAAAAGCACGTGGGGGGAAGAGATAGAGAATACTTTTATTTTTAGTTTAGTGGGTGAAGTGAGCACATTGGAAGCCCCCAAAAGTGCAGTTCTGGCAATCTGGACAGTAGCCCTTTCCTCGATGAATAGTTTTCCGGCCGAGATAGTTGGTTTAAATCTGCCTCGGGTCTGAAGTGACTGGAAATCAACACCAGATAATGGCTGTTTGGTAGACGATGTGACATGAGTTAATGCACTCGGCCGAGTTTCTACTGGATATTGGACATGTGCTCACATTACAAATGCTTCCAGCAGCATGATCAGCATTAAATTAACATCTATACTGACAATCTTGCCAAAGAAATCCAGGAGGGGATGGACATTAGTAATGAACTGCACGTTCACCTTTGTAGTGAAGACATTAGCAAGGTAAACTTTACCTCGTGGGCTCTGAATCTCACCCATCCCCATCACCTGTTATCTAACTGCTAGACAGGACGTTGTTTTTTAAATCAAAGCATTCAGCTTATTTTCTCAGCATATTAAAAATAGCTGCAATTAAAGAAAGGGTAAATTAAAGAAAGCTTGTTTGTTTGACAGTGTTATTTTTTAACTGAACTATTCTTGAAGGGTTTCCTACCGGGGAAGGTACAAATGGTTCATTGTGGCCTTAAGCATCTGATTGCATGGACAGTAGTAATAGCTGCAATGAGTAAGGAAGCAGCTTGGGACTCTCCTACAGAGTGGTATTTGGAAGTCTGGCTAAGCAACGCCACTTAGGCCATTTCTAGTTTATTGTTGTAACACTTTGGTGTGGCTTTCGAGTAATTTATAGGGGTGTTTGTTGAGTTCATGAGCTTTTGAGACCTGCATCCAATAAAATAGTGATGTACTTTCTCTTGACTGAAGGCGGAAGCATATATCATTGCGTGCAGTGGGTTGGATATCATTTTATGCTGGATGGGGAAAAAAGCTGTAAGGCTCTGTAGCTTAGTCAAAAGAAGAGGAAAAGTAAAGAATTATGCCAATAAAGGATGCTGCATTTTGAAGGGCACTGTTTTGTTTTTAGTTTCTTCAGCTTGACATGTTAAGTGAGCAGACAAGATGTTTGGTAGGTTAATCCTATCTTGTACTAGAGGATCTTACTTCCATATTGGTTTATGAACTCTTTCTGAGCTTGATATAAAGCCACAGAAGTTAATGAGTAGCTATTAGAGTTATCATTATTTATATACATATATATGTGTATGTACCCATAAATTTTCATCTGTATTTTAACATTTTCAAGATGTTGGGTACTAATCCTTTAGGCTCTTGCAGTGTTAACAACAATATCCTGTTAAAATTAATTAACGTTTCTAAAAGTTGCCTCTTCCTCCACCATCAGCCTTTTCTGCTCTATCAAGCAATAACTGACGTATCAGAGTTGGTTGATTAGCTATACAGATAGGAAAAACCACCAAAGCACCAAGGTTGTCTTAAAGCAGCTTCTTTCTTTACACCCATAGACTAGTCTGGATATAAGATGGCCAGACAGCTTGCAGAGCAATCCAGTCTTGTAGAAAACAACCCCAAATGAGTATCAGTCCCCAGGGCAACTGTGGCCTAGGGGCTGGGTTCAATTCACTTGCATATAAAATAAACATGAAAATCTCCTTGTAAAAGACAAAGCCTGCAGCACCTTTGCTGGTTTTCTCAGAAGCCTAACACCACTCACACATCAAGAAAAAGGACCTGGGAGCCTCTTTGACATGAGAGCTGCTGGTAGCACAGTCCATAACAGTAATTTAACGACGTTCTTTAGATGTGGACAGCTCTGGATCCCAACCAATGACAACTCAACCAATGGCTCCATGGCTACCAGAAGCTGAGGCGGAAAGCCAAGTAATGTCCAGGCATCCAGGTTGCTGCCCGTTCCCACCTGCCCCGCTCTGCGGTGGTCGCAGGCGTCGGTCTGGCTACCGGCCGTTGGCAGGCAGATGGGAGGAGGGAAAAGCTTTGTTGCATTTCTTAAATTCAACTTGGGATTTCCCTGTGACTGCTACTGGTGAAAAGTGTTAGCATATGAATTTTTTAACATAAACACAGGGACTATAGTAAGTCTTCTAACTGTCTGACTTCTGCGGAGATTTCTTTAGCTGACAGTTTATATTCCTCTGCTAGAGATGCTTTTCCCAATCCCAGGCTGCACCCTGTGCTGTTCTGGAAAAAGCAGGTTCAGCAGGAAGCACTGTAAGAGAAAAGGGCTATCGTGTAGAGAAACAAGTTGGGATTTAAAGCTCATAATTTCTATTGTTAAATCCGTTTTAGGAAAGAAATAGATCATAATTCAAATTAACGGTCGATCTCTCTCCTCCCTGCTTTCTTGTTACTCCCTTTGTTCAGGAAAGGAATTAAACCCGTATTACTACCCAGACATAAAGCCTTAGGGGGAGCACATGCTTTTACAACTATTCCGGCTGTATTTTGAATCTCCATCTGAAATCAAGGACCCTTTCTAATACCTACAGCCTACACACGTAAGTACAAATAAACTTTACCTTGAAGAACTAGAGACAAGAGGTGGGAGCAAAGAAGCTCTTGCTGAGATGGGGAACTGAGGCGCAACAAGGTTAAGTGGCTTTCTGGAGGTCGCTTGGGAAGTCTCACACTGAGCTGGGAAGGAAACCAAGTTCTTCTGAGTCATCATCCGCTGACAAGCGCGTCCTTCTTCTTTTCCTACTAAATGGAACAATCCTGCATAGGCTGTGGTATAATGGTCTACATGACCGGGTAGGTCTTTTCCATTTCCAATGTCTATGATGAGAGTAATTCTGCTTAATGGGGATGCAGTCAGCTGGTGCCAATGGTTAAGTGTTGCTTAACCAGGTGTTAAATAGGTATGAAATTCCAAGCTCTGGGCTTTGAATGCGGGAGTTGCCAATTGAAAATGAAAATAAAATAAAATAAATTGCAAACAGAAAAAAAAAAGCAAACAACAGAGAGAGAAGAGAAAGGAAATGCCCTAGAGTATGAGATCCATGTACTTACTTACATTTAGTATGGTGTTTTCCTTCAACTCCCCTCTTTCCAAAGAGGTTTAAATACCCTGTTTACTTATAAGGTTAACAGACTATACAATACCTAGGTCTATTTAAATAGATTCCTTCTTGTTTTCCTTTTTTTTTATATACAAACATATACATACACACATACATACATATACATACACACATACATACATACATATATATATATATACACACACACACACACACAAACTTGATAGCTGCTTTTTATTATCTGCCACTTTCTCTTGCAATGTCACCTTTAACTTGCTATTGCAACTTACCGTTCTGGCAAAGACTTTCTGCTTTCCGTTTGACATGTTTATTTAATGTCTAGAAACAAGACTGACAATTGTATGCAGGCATCAGCCAAGGAACAGACTCCACCTATTCCTTTTAAGTTATCATTCTTAATACTGTGTTTAGCCATCTTAGAGGCTTCTTTAAAAAGTATATCTTGCATTTTTATACAAGATGTATTTTTATGCAATACACTGTATTCACGCATGATCTACGTCCAAATGACTATTCACCATCACTGATTTTTCCTTCTTGCGGGGGAATCTCACAAATTCCTTTTCTTTCTTTTTCCTGGGGAATTTCATACTAGACCATTTCTCACATTTCCTCCCTTCAATACTTTAAAGTTTGACACATCGGAAATCCATAAATTATTTCACAACCATCAGTGTTTCTTCCTGGGTTAAATAATTTAACGGTATTGTTTTATTGAAAGGTTCAGATTAGCTGCTGACACTTATTGACAGGAAGAAACACATCCTTCCACTGGGATAAAACATATTTTATATTAAATAAACGAGTGATGCAGGATTGGGTTCCTGTCTTCTTCTCAAGTGAGCAAGAGGAAGTGAAGACATCTGGCCCTTTAAATGACAGTGTGCAGGGCGACATGTAGCACCATCTTTTTATTCTCTCCTGCTTTCTCTCTCTGGCTGAAAGTCCTTTATTTTAACATATTCATTTCACTTCTCATCGCACCCTCTGGGTCCTAGCCTTAATCCCAAATAGCAGTTGCCCCATGGAGAGTGCAAGATTAAGGGATCTCAGCCAAAGAATGAAACTCTAAGCTTTGATTTCAGCAGCTTTCATCATGCAGCTGGAGCTGACTCTCCCAAATTTGCAAAGACCCGGCAGCCCCAGAGCTCACCATTCCCCATCAAATGCTCACAGGCCACGATGGAGAAATTTCCATGGAGCTGGATGGATGGTGGATCGGGATCCAGATGCAGGAGCTACGCCAGGCAGTCTGACTCGTCTTCTGCTTTCCCTTAACAAGCAGCAGTTTGATCTCAGGTTGCCCCAGGAATTTACTGGTGTTAAGTGTGTGGGAGAAAAGTAAAAAGTGAAAAAAAAGAAGGGGAGGGGGGAAATGAAGTCTTCCCATAGACTAAAACAAAAGGAAAATAAACCCCACACACGCATACACACTCATGTATAAGTTTGCACCTGTATGGCTATACGCACACAGAAGCATAAGGCATATATGCGTGTGTGTAGCTGTAGAAAGCTGAATGCTTTTCTGCCTTGATTTCAGCAGATCCACTTCAGTGTCACTGTGCAAAATTCAGCACTTCACTGCAGCGCAACCGAAAACAGCGCAGGGTCTTCCACGTAATGGCATTATGGATGCAATTTCCTTGCTGCTCCTTTCTGAAATTGCTTGGAAGGAAGAGAGTTTAGCGATTCACCCGCAAAGCACCTCCAGAGGCACATGGGCACTGGGGATGTAAATCAGCACAAAACCACGGAGCTCGATAGAGACACTCTGCTTTATACCGGCCAAGGATCTCAGCTAGCCCAGACAGCAACATATGTACCCTCATCAGGAAAGGAGAGGTTGGGCTGAGCGGCTGGGAATGGTTGTCAAAACTGCAGTGAGACACAGCAGCTAAGAAGGTTGGTGGCGGAGGAAAAGCCCATCCCCGTACCCTTTTCCTTCACCTCTCCCCAACATTTCAGTATTTGCTGTCCCTAGGACTCCTTCGTTTGCCTACTGCTTGTATGGTTCAGTCTCCCCGAATAGTTCAAATCCCCATGAACCTGACAGTACAAACAACAGTAAAGCTCATGTTGGTCTAGCACCAACTACGTCGCTGCAGAAGACTTCTGCATCTTTGCTAACACAAATGTCCTCCACCACGGGACACCAGAGGAAATACAGAAATGCGCTGAGGGCTAACGCTGACTGGCAGCCCTTTACTTTAAGAAACTATGAAAAAATTAGTGTGAAACTTCTCTATGCAGTCTTTGTTGCTTCTTTTGGCCCAAGGAGCATTCTGACTAGTCAAAGTATCTTTTGAGTGGTCACCTCAATGAAGTTTGCTTTAAGCAGGAATTTTTTGGCAAGAGGTAGGGCAAGAATGTGCTAAATAGTTCAGGTTTAACAGCTATAGATACTTTGTCTGATAGATTTTTTGATCATTTTTTTTTTTAAAAAAAAAAAGAAGCAGTAAAACATTCTACTCCCTCAGACCGTAGAAGATGGGCTCCAATTTCTTCCCAATCTGATAAAAACAGGAGCTCGATGCGCATGCCTGGTTCACGTGAGAGTGCTCTGGCTCTCAGGCTACTGCTGACCCTCATGTTGGTGAGCCAGAGCCATTTTCTTTTCCTATGGGTCTGGCAAGAAATGCTCCCCTGAGTCAAAGAGACCTTTCCTCCAGCATGTTTTCATGCAGAAAAACCCAACCCAACACAAATGCATTTTTGCCTGAAATATTCCTGACCACGGGGCAGGATGAAGCCTGCATGGAGCTGAGCTCCATCCTCTTCCTGGGGTGCCGGCAAGCCGCGGTGGCCGTGCATGTCGCCGAGGTGCGCGGCACCCTGCAGGATGTGCCCTCGCAAAGACAGCCAAGGAGCTGAAAGCCCTGGGAAAGGATGCTAAAGCTGCTGTCTCATTCTCCACTGATTATGTCTGTTCTCCCTCTGATCTGAAAGGAAAACATCTATATTTCTGTAGGACAGCTTAATGCATCCGTGATCGGATAATGTGCGTTGCAGCCTCCTTTGCTGTTCTCAGAAGAGCGCTCTAATGCCCTGCTTATACATAGGACACACACATCTGTGAGGAAAAATACTGTGTCCTTCGGTTTCATCTCGGGCTTGCTCGGAAAGTAACTCCGCGCTTTCGACCTGCCTCGCAGGAGCGCGGGCGGGAATAAGCGGCAGCGCCCGCGTCGCCCTGACTTTTAGGTTAAAAATGACATTAATACGGCAAAGCTTCTTTCAGGACTTCATCATTTCCACCAGCAGGAACGAGGCGAAGGCCCCAATCACATATGCGCTCAGACATGCGGAAGCAAACGCCAGAATGAATTAACTGGAATAGCTCTATTAATTTATGCCTTGGCAGTAATGACCTTAAGACACAGAAGAATTATATATTAATTTGTTTCTAGTGTATAACACTGCTAAGTTAACACATTTAGGAGAATACGCTTTCCTCGCCTCCCGCTGCGGCGGTAAATGAGGCAGTGTCTGCTGATGACAAATCAGGCCAGCCTTCCGCTAGATGGCAGCTGGCGCTTGCACAACCTCCAGGCATCTTTTGGTGCAGCAAATCCTTTTTCAGCGCTAATCATCTCACAAGCTGGAAAATGGGCCATTTCTCCCCTCCCTTCCTCCCCTCCGTCTTTGTTGCTCACTTAGTGGGCAGAGGGAAAAGGTGGAAGGGGTTGGGGGGAAGCATCTGACCGACACGATTTGGTGTCGGTCCTCCGTCTGCTGAAGAGCGGTCCTGCTTTTTCTTATCTTTGTTTTTTAATTTTATTTTTTTTTCTAAAGCCCCGTGCGTGCAATGGCGGAGATAAGCATGTGTGTGTGTGCTTGTGGGTGGAGGTGGGCAGGGGGAGAGGGGATCGTTGCAGAGGTTGACGTACTCCGTGTTTTGGATGAAGTCTTTATGGAAGTTTGCATGGAGAGGTTTCAAGCTGCACTGCCAGGCCTGGATCTTGGTGGAGAAAAGGCTTTGTGCCCAGGCTTGGGGAGGTGGTGGGGACCTGGGGTGAGCTGGGGCGAGTGGACACATGGTGGCAGCGCCCCACTCATCCAAAGTCATCCCGGGTATGGATCCCCCACCGTGGTGGGGTTGCCTGTCCGCCAGGTTGAACTCACACAGCAGCGGGGGCATGCAAGGAGGTCCTTGCCCACCAAGTCGTCTGGTGGTTCTGGCCAGGGAGTGAGGGGAAAGAGAGACATGGAGAACACTGTTGGTGCAGGCAACTCAGTAGATGCCAATGGGCAGATATCAAACATCTGAGCTCAGTTTTCTCCTCCTGCCTGTGCCACCCTTTCTGCAGAAGTTTCTATTCAAGCCTCTGCAGCTTTCTAACAGTATCTGAACAGCCTTGCTAAGTGCGCCCACCTTGCACAGAGGGAAACTGAGGCATGAGTCAAGCCGGCAGCATGCCCAGGGATTACATCTTGTGGAGGAAATGGGACGTAGCCCCCTTTGCCTGGTTTTGTCTCAGCTTTATCACGGGCACGACGGCAGGGCGAGGTGCAGAGCTCCCGGGCACAGCCGCCCTGGGGCTGTGGTGGGGGCATGGCGGGGGGAGACTGCTTGGGGGCATCCCACCAGTGAAGGGCAGGTGCTCAGCAGAGCTACACAAAACCACTGCTGATCCAGATTTTTTTTTCCTCTCTGCAATGAGGGATCAGGAAGGTTAATTCTTCCTCCTCCGACACGCAGGTTGTAATCAGTGGGTTTTGTTCGGAGCCGGTTTTGGCTCTCGCCTCCTCTCCCCCTCCGCTCTCCCGCAGCCACGCTGAAGTCTCTCTTTCTCTCCCAGGACTCGGTGCTGCTGCACTGCCAACCGCCGGCCCTTTATCTCCCGTCCTATGCGTCACCCTCTGCAGCATTTTTTCGTTTAACAAATTGTTACAGTTTTACTGGCCTTTCCTCCTCCTCCTCCTCCTCTTCCTTCGGAAAATAAATAAATACGAAGCCCCGACAGCAGCGTCCCTGCGGCTGTGGGGTGGCTCCAGCTCCTTGGCTGCTTCCGAAAGTTCAGCTCCTCGGGTAGGAGAGGCTGCGACACGCTCAATCTGGTCTGCCTAATTTTGCCTCGGCTTCTCCCCGTTCTTCCCTCGTTTGCAGTCGGGCGCCTTCCGCTCCGTCCCGAGAGGGTTGATTTCCCCCCACCTCGGGGCATTGCCCGCCTCCACGTATGAGTTTCTCCTGCAGAGGTGGGATGAGAACGTATACCGCGCTGGAGCGTTCGCTCGCGATGCAGCTACCAGCAGAAGTACGTGTTGCTCCGGGTGGCATTAGTCAATCACGGCAGAAAGCCCATTGGTGACACAAGTCAGTTGATAATAAAGCAAAATCTCTCTTTCCCCCCGGCATGTATGTACCGGCCATGAACCGCGGCAGCATATTTCCTACTTGCAGATGAACGTGCCGGCCGCTTGGGCAGGTACTTTTCGGAGCAGCCTGCGATCGAGGGGGTTAATGGCTCCGGGCTGAGGATAAAGTTGCTGCAGTGAAATGGGGTGGTAACTGGGGAGCAAGCGACCACCGGTAGCGATCACGGAGGGTGGAAGGGCCAGGGGGAATGCAGAGCCCCAAAATGAGATAAGTACAATATAGCACAATAAATAAGCATTGGACCTTCTTCCTTCGTGCCACAGTCATCTCTGCGCGTGGTCTCTGGGCTCTGTGCGTTAATTCGGTTCTCCCAAATGCGGCTGCTGTGGCCGTCGAGGCTCCCAGCCTGGCACATGGACAGGAGGTTGCTGCTAGAGGATAGGGCTTACAGGGCTTGGCAGTGGATGGTCCAGCGAAGCAGGAGGTGGTCAGCCCAGCACACAGAAGGGTGATGGACAAGGCGAAGAGCTGCTAGAAACCATTTTGCAGGCGCCGAGGCCCCAAAAGAGCCAAACTAAAGCAAACTCCCTAGTACAGACTGCACCGCCAAAGAGGTTCAGTCGTTCCTGGTGAGACCACGTGGCTCTAAGGCAGCTCAGACCATGGAGACCCGCAGCAAGAATCTTGGCCATAGCAGGTCGTTGCAGAGCTGGGCCACAGCCCTCCTGGCCCTTTCTTGGCCCTTTGACCGAAGATGCTTCAGGATTGTCCCTCTGCGTCTCGGTGCCAACAGCACCTGCTCTTCATGTGAGTGGGTAGCTGCCTCCCTCGAGGTCCCCGCTGGAAGTCCATTCCCTGAATTCCTGCTGAGTTTATGCTGAGCTTCCCTTGTGTTTGGAGCTATATTGCTAAATCCTGATTTCCCCCAAAACACATGGGGAAGAACAGGGGACACGGGCACCACAGCCACCACATTGCTGCTTACAATCAGTTGAAATAAAATAATCCTGCTTCAATTTTGCTTCCTGTGTCCTTAAATCAACTGCTCCAGACAAGTCAGTGTCTTTTGATCAGACAAAGGTACCAAGCAGTGTTTTTTCCTTTTTTTTTTTTTTTTTTTTTCTTTTTTTAAGTCAGACTCAGAGCCTGTCAATTAGCTCTGTTCCTGTCTTTTGAGGGAATACAACAGGCTTTGGCCTTTCACACTGCAGTACTTCAGCCTGGTGGAGAGGAGCCAGGGAAGCTCGAGCCGCATCCTGCCAAAAACAGCTCCTTTGCCAGCCCAGTACATTTTTCCTGCCCCACAGCTCCCTTCTCCTTTTGGTCGGAGGTCCTGGGACCTCACATCCACAGAGACTTTCATCCCTGCAGTGATGTTTGCAGAGAGCTGTCGGCCCTAGGTCCTGCTAGCGCTGGAGTCGCAGCAGCAGCAGGCCACCTTCATGGTTCAGTTCCCCCTCGCAGCATGTGCTTTATCTGGATATTGATAACTCAAATGGCTTTCCTAATCAACTTGTAATGGATTCCACGGGGAGCACCTTATTTATCTACAACCTTTTCCGACTTCAGTCCTCTGTCTCCTTGCAGTCGCCTGGCCACTCTGCCGAGCTTGGCACTCGTCTCTCATTTTTCAGAGGAGGGAAATGCTCTTTTGCCGCTGACTCCTTCGCGGCGGCGTGTCCTCTCCCAAGTGTTTGAAGCCAGATGAGGTGGTTTCAGCTAGACAAGATGGGGGATTTGGTTCTGTTCGCACCTAATGGGGCTGCATTAAAAAAGAACAAACACATCTGTTCTTTATTCTCTTGCCTGGCCACATCCTCCAGACACCCCGTGCTGCAGCTGGCCTTGTGAACGGCGAGAAAATGCCAATCTCTTTCTCTGCCTTTGTATCAGCGTGCGCATGCATGCGTGTTCCTATTGGTGAATCTTCCTAAAGTTAGGCAAATATGTTTTTTCCTCCTGCGTCCCATACGAGAGTTAACCCACTCTCCACGCTCCTGCACAGTTCAGTGACAGGTGCATCTGCAAAGTGTAACAAAATCCTGTGTGCGGCTCCCCAAGATCTGTGCAGTGATTATATTAGGTCTGGAAGCAAGATGCTCATACGATTTTCGAGACCCCAAGCAGCTCAGAGTCAGCCCCTACACAGAATCTCATCCTGTAGCGTAGAAATATTCCCTTCTGATTTCCTTCTATGGTTTCTAGGTAATTTCTAGATGTTATTGAAGCAAAAGGGAGTTTTGCCACTGATTTCAGGAGAAGCAGACTTCAGCCCTGAAGCTATAGGAATAAATGGTGCTTGGTGTTTGCCAACACCAAGGCCAGTCTCAAAAGCAATTCCTGCTCTAGAAGGTATCGCAGTTGCTCTCCATATAATACATAGTTTCTTTTGCAACCCCTAAGTTAAACCAATTGCTACAGACACTGAAATGCCAGCTTGGAGGAGGGAGATAAAAAGTGATTAGCATCTCCCCTTTTGTTTACACCTTTGCTTTTCTTTCCCTACAGTCAAACTCTATATGTCAGCAAAAAGGTTCAAAGTGGCACAAGAAAAGCCCCATTGCGTTACTGACACTAAAAAGTACTTTTGCCTTGGAAATCATTTTTTTCTATAAACACTGAGGAGTGCTCCTAGAAGTCACCTTACCACATCCAGGGGAACTTAACATTTTAACTTAGCTTTATAGGTGAGGAAACTGAGGCAAAGAAGAGTTGAAGACTGCTAGCAACCAACACACACTCGGATCAGCAGCACTCATTTTTTCCTGCCTTGGAAAAGGAGACTGATTTGTGTGGAACGGATGGTGTTACACTTCTGTAACGTCGATGTGAATGAGGATATGTTCAGGCTCCAGCAGTCTTGTCTCCTGAAACTGTGCTCTAAATAGCGCCGATACAGAAATCTGACATTAAAACTGTCTTGCACAACTTTTTGCATTGAGAAACCAGCAATTTACACAGCTGAGCAAATCACAGAAAACTCTAAATGTGGAGTAGGAAAATATTTACTCTTCCAAGGTCTGAGTGTAAATTGGAGAAGTGCATCCCATTAGCAGGAGTTTACACACATTATGATACATTTCATTTTTCCCTGCAATGCTGAAAATGAAACGCTGAGATACTAATGCATCAGGAGCTGATCGGTGATACTGCTTCTGCACCCATGGGCCAGGTGACATAGCAGGTATAATACTGAATATATTTATGTGTTTCCTTGACATAAAGAAAGAAAAGAAGGCATAAGGGTGGTTCTTAGCTCTTTTCCATCACGTTAACCAGCTTGCTGTGGTGGAGTTGTTTTTGACTGCTATGTGTGTAAAGGAAATCACAACTGGGCTTCCCAGGTCCTCCACTCATGCACATCCAGTACTCGCATCTACACCAGATGGGAGTGTCTTCTAATCTCCTAAAATTCAAGTGCACAGCAGAGGAAGAAGAGGACAAATTCCACTGTTCAAATGACTCTTGCTGTTTATTATTCCTACAGCCTTGCAGACAGCTATGTCTTCACATTTACCATGGAAGCCGTGGTCCTTCCCTCACTGAGCCATGGCTGCTGGCATTGCTGGCAGAAGGCTCAAGTTCAAAATCAAACACATGCTGGCAAAAATCAGCAGTGGGAAGATGAGCAGACGGCACAATCACTGATGTTTAACTTGGATTTGGAGTCTATCCAACAGCACCTCAACTTTGCATTTCTTTTAATATTTCCAATTTCTATTTCACTTTTCTCCCTGGTTTGCATCTTCCTTATATATATATATGTATTCATTTATTTATGTATTTATATATTTATATATGTTTTATATATGAAAGCTTCCTGTAGCTACTATATCTTCCTTATATATCTACATGTATATATGCGTGTGCATATATATATATAAGGTTTTATACATTCATACACACAGACATACATACACACACATAAATATTTATGTAATAGCTTTCTGTAGCTACTGAAGGTTTGGAGAGTTGCCCTAACTTATGCTATTCTTATTTCCCTTTGGAGATGCTTGCAGCCCACTCCTGTAGGAGCATTTTCACTGTTTTTGATGTGCAGTTGTTTACGGAGTGCAGTTGTTTTCAAAGCCTGGCTTGTTAACTCAGATATTGTTAAGATCATTAGCTTAGTAGCTTGGGAAACCACCTCTTCAGCCATTGATTATTCAAAATGATGGTTAATACTGAGCTATGGAGATGGAAAACTAACAGGATGTCCTCCCTTATCTGTGCTAACTTAACCCTAAAAAAACACATTTATCATGAGACACTTCTAAAAAATGCCAGAAAATGTCATAGCCAGGAGAGCAATCTGCATGTAGGGGAATTGCATGCGGGAGGACACATAACGTGAGACACTGAGGCAAACTTCTCATTTGTCAACATGTGGTCAGAGAGTTGAGAAATGACATGTTTTAAAAGGGTATTGGAAGGTGGGGAGGACAGTAGCTTATATTAGGAGTGGGTTAGGGGAAATGCGAAAGGGGGAAGGTAACAAAACCCATGAAAGATGGAGACCTGAGTGACACTGAGCTGGGAAATGATAGGTGACAATAGGAGCAGAACCAGTTCATTTAAGACACTCCTTAAAAACTTGTGCTAGCCAAAAACTCTATGAAACAGTTTAGGGAATGATTGACGCCAATCAAATCCTTACCTTTTGTAACAGAAAGTGTCTGATATGGGCAAAGCGTTAAATCCTCAGCAATATCCCTGACCATGGTGTCACAGCAGTCAGAGGCAGGATCAGACTGAAGGGTGCAGACAGATCCTATAAGCTTGATTTAAAACACTGGGAATTCATCACAGTTTTGCTTACCAGCTCATACTGCAGGTGAAGTAGGATTTAAGATACGATCAATACTTTTGCAGAAGACCTTACTACTGAGGGTGGGGAGAGGTAATAAGGCTCGAGCAGAAACTAGACCTAGCCGTAAGGATGCTGCCCTTCTGCCTTTGAGTGAAGAGTGGGGCTTTTTAGGCCTTGCCCTTCACTCTAATCTTGTCCCCTGTCCCTTCAGGCCCTTTAATTGATCAGTCAGGGACAGAGGTCAGAGTGTCGATACAATTAGATAGCTGCTGTTGGTTATATGTGCATGTCATCTAGAAAATGATATGTGACAGGAGTCAGGAGAAGGAGGATAAAAAGAATAAAATGAATAAAAATGATTTGCTTTTACATTTAGAGGATGTCTTTCTGGAACCAAAAAAATGTGAGGTATCCTGTAATTGAACTGCAAGAGTAAACTCTAAGGGTACCGATCTCTATCAGGGGCTTGTGCTGAAATGCAACATCTCATGGAGCGTATTTGTTCAGACCAGTTACTATTACTGATGTTTACAGCCTGTAAGAGGGAAATAGTTCTCTCTCTCTTTTTTTTTTTCCTTTCTTCTAACAATTTTAACCCAGCTGTTGTTTAAGATTCATCATACTTATAAACATCCAACATGGACTTCTCAATATTCACTATCTAAAAATGCTGCAGAACCCTCTTAACAGTTATTTATTACGCTCATCTTGCAGACTGCTTTCCGAGACATAGAAAGGTTGTGGCATAGATTTCATTCCAGTTTTACATCCATGCAGGGCAGTCAGAAGTGCCTTCCTCCTTAAAACAAGCCCTGCAGACTATGGATGTCGGAGCAGAGGAGTAAAGAAGGCTGTGTGCCTCCTCGCGCCTTCCTCGGCACAGCTGCGTGCAGAGGGGTGAGGAGCGGGCAGACCTTTGAGTCAACAGCGAGGTCTTATGAATTATGAACTGCGTGGTAGGGAATAGAGAAAAAGCCCTGGCTCACATGCGTCACTTCAAGGATGTGGGTGAAAAGTTGCATTTAATAAAAGATAAAAATTAAAAAGAAAAGGAAAAAAAGTAATTTAAGTCCTTGCTGGATCCAGTGTAACGTCGGGAAGGGTTTAAAATTCTTGTTACATCTCTGGAGCAATGCTTGGTGTCTGAGCTGTCTTTAGTGGCCAGCTATGTTGTGCTGAGCAAAGCTTTTCCCCTTTTGTGCCTCAGTTTCTTTGTTCCGTAAGAGAAGTGGTTCCATTGCAATGCTAATTCTTAATATGCTTTGCGATTTCAATATGAAATATACTGTATAATGGCTCAGGATAATTACCTGAGATTGCAAATTGTGCTCACATATTATCCCGAATATTTTTTCTGCTACAGAAGAGAGACTCATACGTCTTGCAGAGGCACAGTGGGCAAGAAGCTTTTCCTGACACTGCCAGGCAACTAGTCTGCGGGCAGGCAGAGGAAGGCAGTGTTAGAGGCTATCCATCAGCGCCCTTCGTGGACATGAAATGAAACAAAAAAAAATATTTAGATGAAAAGTTCTTTAATACACTAAAAATGCCTGGAGGAGAAAGTTCTTCTTCATCATTTAATCACACACAGACCAGAGCCCAGAAGTTTGTTTGAATTTGACATATGAGGTTGAAGGCTAGCGAAGCTCTGAAGCACTTGCAAGCTCTTACTGCGGTCTCTGGAAAGGAGCACTGACGTACTGAGTTGTCAAGAAGCATCACTGTTGTTTCGGACCTCTTGCCCACAAACTTCACTTAGGCTTTCCATTACCTGGTGGAAGACAATAAAAGCCTCTTACAAAGACAGCCACAATTGCTAGAAAATCTTCTTTTCAAAAAACACAACCTGGAAATTTAGCCTCTGGGAAATTCATTTTATATTGAGATGTAATTTGCGTTGCTTAAAGACCAGCCTCGGATTTCAGGTTTAAAAGGGCTTAAGGGAAAGCAGCAAAGAGGAAAGCATAAAGAGAAAACTTTTCTCTTCCTCAAATATATTTCTCAAGATGTTTTTGAATGCTGTGAGAAATCTATGGCTGCCTGCAAACTAATGTTTGCCAATATACACTTTTCCTTTGCTCCTTGGAAATATGAGCAGGAGATTAAAATTCAGATCTCCAAAAAGCATCGGAACATCTCTGAGGTCAGAAGCAGCTCTTCGTTATCTGACGGCAGCACAGTGAGTGCCTAGGCTGCACAGTTGAGGACTTCTCATCCAGTCCGGAAAAAGTAGTGACAGAGATATACACTGTCCGATTTGGGATGCAATGCTTGGAGCGCCATTTGGATAACTCGGAGGGATATCTTTGGCTCCTAGACCTTTTTGAACCCCTGCGACAGGTTTGGGAATCTCAGAAGATGACTAATTTACAAAGGGCTAGTTTGTGCTAGGCTTTCACAAGATAATGTCCTTTTCCTCTCACTTGCCTGTGGATAGCTCACGCTTTCCCAGGCACTGACGAGAGAGGATGGGCTTCCCCTGCTAGTGCTTTATCCGGCTCCGCTGAGATAGTAAAGCGCTTTCACAATGTGCTGCTGCTATAGGTCAAACCCAAAGTAATACCACGACTGTATATGAATTTGAAAGTGAAAAGCAAGGAACCATACCACAGGAAGGGGTCTGCAAGGCGCAGTACCCCCTAGAGCTTACAAATACATGTTTTTTCGCTTGATTTGCATTTGCTTGTGGGGCAGCGATCAGCAGTAAAGCTCTGGGAAGTAAGATAGTTTAGAATTAGTATGTATACCCCGCTGATGTGATCTTGGTTCCAGGCTGGAACAGGAGTCTGCAGCAGGGGGAAAGGCTTTCCTTGCTCCGAAGCCATCTTTCGGTCAAGGGAACAGCGCACATTTGTCCGTGGTGTTTTACGTGCTCAGTCATTGCAGGCTGCAGGAGCTTTGGTGCTGTTCGAGCTGGCACCAGGATCAGGTCCTCTGTTTAATTCCCGTCCTACATTGATAGAGAGCCATGTTTATGCGCACACTGTAGAGCGTGAACACGTTGCTGCCCCTTGAGGAAAGAGACTCGTTGAATAATCCTTTTTGTTTAGTATTATTAAGTGGACCATGGCCCTTATTTTGCTTGTTTGGCTGCTACTCCTTCGGGATGAGCGCGGTGGCCTTGTTCTAGCCACTGCCTTTCACCATGGTGAGCAAGATTTAAAGAAACATAAATCCACTTGAGAGAGAGAGGGTTACACAGCAGAGCTGAATAATGGGCTTTAATAGGCAAACCAAACAGTTAAATAAAAGATGCACACGGCATGCTAAAACTTAAGGAATGCATATTCAATGCAATGCATTATTAAATACAACGGTGAACATATGGGTGCCTACAATTAATGTATATAAATAGCTGATAAAATTGCTCTGTATTAGAAAGCTAGCGGCAAAAATGACCTCATATGTCAAGCAGACAAGCAGGCAGTTACCATTTTCTTTGTACACCTTACAGATGATAAATTAGTTTTATGGTCTGCATGGGGCCCTTATCACATTACAGCACCAAGTGTTTGATAAAGAAAAAAAATGCCTCAGCTAAAAATCGAACTGAAATTTGGAGTCCCCGTGGACCTCATTTTTTTAACGTAAAGAATTTTAACCAACTTCCTTTTGGGAAGATTTATTGCTCTAAAGAGAAATGTATATCTCTATCCTATGTGCTTTTATTACAACTTCTTCTCTTTCTTTCTTCTTCTTTTTTTTTTTCTCCCTCTGACATTAGATATAATATGAGTCTGCTGTAACGGATTCATTATTGATTGGGGGATTTAGTGGTTACAGCAGAGGGAATGGGCAAGCAGGACTCCTGGGTGCTGCTTCTGTCTTTTCTGCTGACCTTGGGTGAGTTCCTTCTGCTCTCTGAGACTCAGTTTCTCCATCTGCAAAATAAGGGGTAATAAACAATTATTATAAGACAAAACTATTCACTGTTCTTGGAAGCCCCTGAGAAAAAACAAGTATTGGGCTTTTACTGTACGTGGCGGTGAAGAGGGACTGTCTGTAGTGGAGGAGGTACCCTGGGACATACCGGTGCTGTAGCTCACAAATTAAAGTCTCCTTTCCCTCTGCACCCACTCCCAAAATGAGAGGGATGGAAGGATCCAGGAGCCAAGAACTCCTCCAGTTTTGCCTCCACTAACCCTCTACATCTGACTGATCTTTCCCTTCTTTCGGTAGTGTCTGCTGTGGTGGCACACCTGCCTCCTTATAAACAGAATTTCCAAGCATTATATCCCCTCTTTTGGCTGGATGGCTTTTGGGGACCACGAGAGGGTGCTTGCCTGTGTGTGACTTAAGGGACGGGCCACACTACCTGAGGGCACCAGAAAGGCACCTGGCATAAGGTGCTGCATTTTTAAGAGAGAATAAATAGATTTCACAGCCACCTCGCAGCTCTTTATCCTCTTTCTGCTTTGGAAATGCTCTTTCAAAGGTGGTCTTGAGCACAGATGAGTTCCCCGGGTTTAGGCTAGCTATTTCGCAGCTCCAAGCCCTTTCGAACAGAAGCTGTTTTTAGTTTTCCAGTCCTCTTCTGTCTAGAAGAAATGCTTTGAGGTAAACATACCAATGCCTCCTCCGGGGCAGTACCAAATCCAGTCTGACACGGCATCACTGATGAAGCTCCAAAGGAATTCACTGTAGTTATTATTTTGCCCACAAGCAATATCTTTTGTTGTTTGTTTTTTTTTTTTTTTTAACTTGAATAGATCTTTTTTTCCTTTTAATGAGTTGCATTCAGAGGGTCAAAAACAGGGTCTAGGTATTTTTATTGTTGTTTACTGACCACTCTGAATGTGTGACTAGTGGCTTACACTATTTCTGACATACATGAGGCTGTGTCCCACTGCTCTAGTAGTGGTGACTGTCTCAAGGATTATACTACTCAAGCTATTGTTTTTCAGTTAAAACACTGAGCAAACATTTGGTAAAATATTCTGAGTTTAGTTGGTTAGGTTCATCTCTACTTCTTTGAGTCTCCCTCCACCAAAGTAAATATTTAGCTACTTGTGACGTAGCTTATTGAGACACTGCTAAATGTGTAAACGCTGCTTACATTTAATCACTTGCTTAAATCGCTTAGAAGATGTCAAGATTTAAGCATGTGGTTAAAATTAAGCACAGAGTTAAGCACCTTTATGAATTAAATTGCCATATTCTTGCTATGAAATGAAGTTGAAAATAGCTTTGAAAGTCTCCCTATAAAAATGAGTATCACTGTATTTCCCCACTGAAAAATCTCTACTGAAATGCCATACAATGAAAGAATAATTTGTAGCTGTAAACATGGCTTGTAACGAGGGAGGCAACCTCCAGAATTTAGCAAGCACATTTGTTAAGGTTTCTCTAAAGCCTAAACTCCCAATTAACAATCAAATCATCATCAGACAGTCAGTGAATGGCAAATTCATTCTATTCAACATCTTTTCAGAAGTGGATTTTGTGCACTTATCTCCATGAAAACCCAGCAGGAAAGTTTTCCATAAGAGTGATCCTACATCTGCCTGTTTTTAATGACTGTAATGGCAAGCAATATTCTACAATTACTTTGGCGATCTCATTTCAAGCATGCAAATCATATTATTTAAGAGCCCAGCAAAAGTCATTTATTTCTTGGAACTGCCAGCTAACTTTGGTGGGGTGGGGAAATGCTGTGTTTGGAATTAAAAGCCCTGATGTCTCACAACCTTCCACGGTGGAGTTGTAAAATTTGTCCAGCAAGGTCAGACAAAAAATCCTGAAAATGAGTCACAGAGAGAGAGAGAGGGAGGGAGGGAGAGAAAAAAAAAAAAAAAAAAAAAAAAAAACGAACCCTATATAGTTCATTACCAAGTCATCTAGGTGTTCTCTTAGCTTAGGTGATGAATGAAGAGTTCATAACCGGTTCATCACGTTAGACAACAGCTAATAGCAAAAAACATTGCACCCACACTCGTCCCAGAGAGACATTTGGGAAACAGTGACCATTCTGAAAATCTGATGAATATCTTTCATGTTTTTGTTGTGGGCAAAGCCGATTTTTTTTTTTTTTTTAATCTTTGCCTTTGCGCTGTTAGGTGTACATACTGTAACAGTTTTACTGCCTCATACATCAAAATGCTCCTAATATTTTATTGTGTATCTCCTCAGCCCAGCTGTCTGTCTGTCTGTCTGTACGCTACTTCTGAATACAGTATTTGTTCTTTCACGGCATGGTGAAGGCCAGGGTTTTGAGCTGAAGAATCAAAGCTCAGTAGCTAGCAAGCAGTTCTGATACCAAACTACAGTAAGCAAAATCTACTGTGCCATAAGACAGACTATTTTCAGCCCTTTTTTTTTTTTTTTTTTTTTAATTTAAGACCTGTGGAGATGCCGTGAAGGATGTTACAGGTAATAAGGTACAAGATACCATTTCACCTCTGATTGCCAATTCAATCTAAGCCAGGCAAGTGCAGACAAACAAGTGGCTAGCTTCTAACACCTGCTTTTTAGGAAATAAGGCTCAGTCTTTTTAGTCTTTTTTTTTTTCCTTGCTGTTCTGTCCCAATTATTCCTTCTCTGCCCCAGCTCACAGCTGCTGAGGAAAGGCAAGAGGCATTAGCAGGCCATGGAGGAAGAACAAACTTCTCGCTGTGGCACTTCAGACCAAAGCTTTAAAGAACTCATCCCAAATACAAGATTAAATACTCACTTCACTTTACTGCAACTGCAATGGGAGGAGTATTCTGTATGGTTGTTATCTCTTCTGGTTACCTGCTTCACAAGCAGCAGTTGGTTTAAAATTGGCTAATCAGATTATTGAGCAGCATTTCTCAAATTGGGAGTGTATTCCATATCAGAAAGTTAAGAGAGATCCTGAAGAGGTCTTAGAAAGCTATGGGGAAGGCCATATACTTTCTTGAGCCTCAAGATGAATATCATAATTCTTTTATTCTTTGCCACTGTTTTTCAGGTCTCTTCCTCCTTTCGAAAATTTTGGGGGTGAGCAGTCTGCTGGAGATGGACTCCTGGGATTGTATCAGGTGAGGTGTTGAGGGAGTTCTGTGTTTGAAAACATAGAAGCTTTGCACAGATTAATTTTCTTCTTTGTTTGATCTGTTATTGGTCAAAATGAACAATGTTATCTCTACTCACACTCCTGGAGGTATTAAGTCAAAATAAATGAGATAATTTTCCATAGATGTATATCATATTGTTTTTTTTCACACAAAAATTAAATCTTGTTTTTCACCATTCTTTTAATATGTTAAGAGTCTTAAACTGCCACTCTTGGATTGCAGGTCTCCACCTACAAGATATTTTGGCTTCTTATAACCATCAAAATAAAGAGGATTAAGCTCTTCGATATATTAATGGATCTGGGACATTTACTGATGAATTATATGGCAGAATCATTTAGTGTCTGAGCACAAATGATTCTAATACCACTGGACTTACTTTGATTCTGTATTATTCACCTCAATGCTGGAGTCTTCAACTCTACTTGCTGGTTTAGACTTCATTGTTTGACTGCTGTGCTTCAATGACGCACTCAAGACTAAGCAAATGACCTTGTTTTGGTTGGATTGAGGGTTACATAGGTTTGGGGAAAAGTGCTGTTCTTTATTATGTATATAATAAATAGTACGGAGGGTGCTCCAGAAACAAATTAAGGACACAGATCTTACCCTGAAGAGTTTATGATTTGAATGGATCTATAACATGATGAATGAACACAATAGAAACAGGAGGAAAGAAAAATATAGGGTCAAGCATCACTAGAAAAATCTGTGTAGTTCCATTGATGAATTACACATACGCTTACTGGTTCTATTTCAAGTGTTATGGAGTGTAATTGGTATTGTATGTACATATACATGAAAGATGACCTAGTGATAAGATTGCTAGAAATCAGTTGCTGCTGCTAATGCAGCAAATCTGTTATTTGGTGTGTGTGTGTGTGTGTGTGTGTGTGTGTGTGTGTGTGTGTGTGTAAAATAAAATCCATAAAGTCATTAAATATTCTTTTGGAAAGATTTAGTCCCCCGAGCGACTGGCATCTGGCATGCTCTCAGCAGCATATCGGATAATCTTGGATGACACTCAGTACAACTGGCTTTTCGAGGAATGGGTATGCCAAGGTTTTAACACAAAAATTACTTCTGCCCAATGTGAATCAATAATTCTGTTCTTTCGTTTGTCACTCACATTTGAGTCCATGACACTTGGTCTGCTTGACCTTATTTATCCCGCAGTGGAGTTCATGGTAAAGAAGGCAATCGACAACTGAACAGCACCAATAACTGCAGCCCCTGTATCTACCAACCCAGAGGGAGATGCCTGAAGTTATGATTTCAGCTAGGGCTGTTAACTTATAGCTGGTTTTGATTATTAGTTTCTCAAATGATAATTCTTTAATTAACTAAACCAATTATAGATTATTCTCAACTTGAAGGGCTTAGGAAGTATCTTGAAGATCCTGGGGATAGGATAAATCATGCTTTTGGAAAAGAGGTTTTCCTTTTCTCAAAATATTTTTTTATCCCCTTAGTAGTTTCAAGATGCTTTTCCCAGGGGGAATGCCAGCAAAGGGTACCAGGTACCAAGTCAAGGTAAGGAGATAGAGAAAAAATGTTTACACATCACTTTTGGGTTAGAATGGCTAGTAATGGACAAGGCATGTGACTATACGAAAAAGCTTGATCAGATGAAATTTTGCCTCAAGAACAAGAGCTAATTCATATAAAGATTAGAATGATAAATGCGTAAAGGGAAAAAAGTTTTGCGTGGATTATATATATTTTTTTCCGGTTATTGGTTATTTTTCCAGGCCAGCAGGAATGACCCTAATGACAGTCTGAAAATAAGCGTGTAGAGGCACAGCCACAAGAGTGGGCAATAAATGCATCACTAGTCCAACCCTGTACATCTAAACTTACAACAGAGCTTCTTACGTATAACAGTCCTCTTCCCTGCCTGATGGTAATTGCTGAAATTTTCTAGCTTCACCACGAATAACTATATATAAATCCTTACTTAGAATCAGTCCACATGCGGCGTTTGTGTAGCTGAGTGTTAAATTTAAATCTAAGCCATTTTTGTACGTCTCTGCTGCAGCTGAAGATGTGGCTGGCAGTCGTGTAGATCTAGGCTAGCTTGAAAGCAGCTAGCGCAGGTACCGGCAGCCGTGTAGCCGTGGTTGTAAACCCCCCCGGCAAAGGGGAAAGGGGCGAATAAATACACTGAGAGTAGTGGAGCTGAGCTCTGACCTGCCGGAGATACACTGG
Source organism: Rhea pennata (assembly GCF_028389875.1). NCBI lineage: Eukaryota > Metazoa > Chordata > Aves > Rheiformes > Rheidae > Rhea > Rhea pennata. Next base: position 75,602,974 of record NC_084702.1, on the reverse strand, counting down.
CAGCTAAATCAAAACTGGCTTAGGGTGGCTGTGTGAGTTATGGTCAGACCTGACTGTAGTAAAATCATTTTCATTGGGACAATATCTAAAGTAAGGCAGGATGTACACCATCTGAGCAAAAAGCAGGCTTGAAGACTTTAAGGAGCAACTGTCGTTCTACCCAAAAATACAAAGTGGTCCAGAAAGAGAAACCTAAAGTAAGGTACGAACTCCTGCCTTACTTGCAATTAAAAAGGACGAGAAAACTTTCTGCTTTCACTTGTGGACAACCTAAGGTGAGAAACGTGAGCTGAATTTCCGTGAGTACAGTGTGCTCATGTTTGGCCCGTCTATCTGCCTGCCTATCTACCTATCTCTCTAATCACGTAAAGCCACAGAATGAACTAATAGCAGCTTTCCCAGATGAAAACAAGTGTATTATCTTTTTACATTTTCTGAAGCAGGCCAGCATTTCATCATTCCACTGTGTTCAGTTGTTATGTTAGATTGTTTAATGTAATAGAATGACATGACACTGGTACACCAGATACATCAGAATTATGAACGCTGGAAAGAGACAGTGATAAAGTGTTTCGAGATACATGTAATCCTGATAGTGCTATAAGTTTCTGCAATTGATTAAAGACATTTCCCCTGTGCCACCTCATTATTACACATCAAAGGGGAAAAACAAGGGCAAAGTGGATATAGGAAAAAAAAGAAAAATATGTTGCTCTATCCACAGAGCAGAAATCCTCTAGATATGTTAAATTAATTTGTATATACAAGTATAAGTAAACATGAAAAAGCCTAAAATAGGTTTGGAGGGCAAAAACCATTGTGCTGGTTGAGCTGCTGATTGCCACATCTGAAAGAAAGATTATGGGGAAAAGGTCTGAGCACGTAGGAAAACGACAAACTCAGAGTCGCTGTAGAGATCAGACAGCTTTCCAGTAACTGCAGAGAATGATAGAGATGCTGATCACCCGAAATGGCTGTTAGGCTATACCTGAGTCCTGGTGTCAGGCTAGTGTCAAAAGCAGGCTTTTCCATGACTTGAAGGTGCTTGGATATACAATATTCACCTGCAATTAAGATGAGCTTGAGCTGGGATGTGTGTGAGTACATTAATCCGTGAGACACAAAAAACTTCAAGTGTCCCTTATATACCATTAATATGCAGTCATGAAGTAAGATTTTCACAGCTGAGATGGTTATTATCTGAGATTGAACCCAAATAGTTTGGGGTTCATCCCCACTCTGTAATGGTCAAGTAGTTTCTTTCTTTTATGTACTATGGTTTTCTATATCCTACAACAAACACTTTTTCTTTTCCCCGCTGAAAGGGGAAGTTTTATCCACTATCAAGTAAAACTTCCCATGAAAATCCACTGAGAAGCCTAGAAAATCTGAATGCCACTTATGCCAGACTGTGAGGAAGAAGAAAAAAGGTGGACTTCAGTGAATACCGATCTGACCAACTTTCACTGAAATTCCAGACATTTGGTTGCCTTCATGGAAAGAAATAGTGACCTCTGTTTCATCAGAGCTTCTAGTCTTTGGCTCTAACTGAAATACTTGCTCACTGTCTCTGCAAGAGACCAAAAACTGAGCTCATATCTGAAAGTAAATTGCTTATCAGGCACTGACACTTTTGAACAGGGTGAAAGCCCCCCAGGCCAAGAAGTATAATGGAAAAATGTGCTGCTGCTCCCTGTTCTAGTCATGCTTGGAGATTAGCAGGAGAACTTCTGCCTTCAGAACCATTCATCTGGCACTTATTCCCATCATTTAGCTCAATTTTATAGAAAGAAAAACCCATTTTACAAAACTGTGGAGTCTCAAACATTTTCTCCCATTTTCAAGCCATTATTATTTTTGCAGTGATGACTCATTTGGGTCATATGCTTTAGTCAAAGTTCTTGTTCAAGCCTGCAAACGTCACAGCTGTGGAAAGAGTTTTTAATGTGAAATATGTATGACTTGTCTTAATGGCACAGCCTTCCTCTCCAGGCAAAGACACCTAACTGAAGGATCTGGCTAAGAAAGGCCCTAGAATCCATATCAAGCTACACTGTCAGAAGAACTTGCAAGTACTCCCATATATATATATATATATATATATATATATATATATATGTATGTATATGTATAAAGTCTTATAAAATGGGATATTAACACCACTGAATGACCTTCATTAGAAGGCAGGATAAGACCTGAAACAACACTTTGTTCATGACTCATGTTCAATAAAGACAGGTCATTGCAGGTACCAACTAAAGAAAATTATTTTCCCAATCATAATCAGATAAGCACTGAGAAATAAGAGTAGATTCATAAAGCATTTGCAGAAAGAGCCAATGGAGAACCTCCTATATAATGGCAAGACCCTTACTGACGTCAGTGAGAGCATGATTGAGCCCAGGATGCAACAGATGAGGCATTAGGGATATACAAATACCGAATAAAAATACCACAGGCATTTTGCTCTTCAGCATTAATAACAAATGTCAACAGCCAAGTGCTGCTTCTTCAGTATGAAGCCACGACATCCAGCCAGTGGATAATCTCTCAAGACTTCCCAGAAGCCATTTGTAGTTTTCTGATAAGGTAAAGCTCTCATTTCATTAGCTTGCTCTGGCCTTGCTTTCTTCAAAATAGCAACTTTACTTCTGGAAGCAGAAGTATATGTAGAGATGAATCACTAGTTTCATGATAAGGTAGACTCAGAGACTGGGATACCTATATGGAGTACATTATTTTAGTTATTATCTGTGTAATAGATTATTTATGACAATTGAAAATTTGCACAGAATGATATTTGCACAAAAATTTAGCCTTTGTGTGATCCACACTGAAGTTAGCCTTACGTTAGTAGAATTTCAGGTAATCAGGCTTAGGAAGAGAAATTTACCTAAGGAAGAGATCCCACCTGAGTTCCCACTGACCATGAAGGCTAGCTGAGAGTGGTGAGCTAGTCGAGGGAACAGTGGAGTTTTGGCGTCCATCCTTGCTAGAGATAGCCATCCATTTCTGGCCAAACCATTGCTTGTCTCTGCATAAGACTCTCAGTTGTACACCTCTTTCTAGAGGTTTGTACTCAAGTCTGGCTTTCACATCCATGAGAAGACAAAGATATGAGGAAATGCCAGTGCTACAGAGATATTGGAAGGGAATATGAAGACACATATCAGCTGATACAATTCACTATTCATAGTGGTTTAGGTTCATCTCAATCTTTGCTGGTCGTTTTGGTTGTACATAGAGTTCTATATGCAGATGTCTGAATCCTGAGCATTATTTCCCTCAGCTGATGATAACATGGGAGTGGTAAAATGCTGAAGGGAGAGTTTCAGGCAGTGATAATAATTTAAATTACCTTAGAAAGATTTTCCAGAGCTTTTTTTGATAGGGCCTGATTCTCAGGAGTATCAGGAGCCCCAGTGCCACTGATTGCCCAAAGCTTTGTGAAGTCTGAGCAAGTCCTTCTGAAGAATTGGGTCTTACACTCATTTTGCCTAAATTCGCTATGTGCAAAGCAGGAATAACAATGCTCTGAAAAAAAATACAATAAAGATCGTGAAGACCTCAGTGCTATAGAAATAGGGCCCCTCTAAATATCTCTGAGAGAATTCCACGTCTAGTGCCTTAACCATCAATTGAGGCCAAGTAATCCACCCTTCCTTCCTGTTTTGAAGTCTGGCGATTTCACTGCATGCAGCTAGACTCTTGGCAGCCCCACAGAGATTTTTCTCTCTTTTTCTGGTGCTGTTTTATTCTATGAATTGTTTGCACTTCAGGAACAGGAGGATGAATTGGTCTCTACGGAGCGCTGATGCCATTTCAGACTGAATAGGCTGGGGGACAGCTAACCCACATGACAGAATAAAATACAAAGAAGGCTTTATTAGTGTTCTTCTTCCCTTTTAACCTTTTAAATGCCTCTTTGTGAAGAACCCACTGTCTGCTCTTCAAAATTAAATCAGAGACGAGGAGAGGCCAATGTAAATTCTAGCAAGTGGAAGGGTCACAGAGCTAGCCTTACCTATGCAAATTTCATTCATCTTGGGAACATATGCTTGAGAATTCACTTTTGCTCTTTAGCCTACTGCTTGTGAGACTGAGCAAGAGAGCCCTCTCTCTAAATGTATATACATGGGTGACTCCTATATATGTTATACTCCAGATGTATCTTTGGGATACCTTTATAACGTATCCCAAATAGAAGATGTTTTACTTTTATACTTTATTTTAGTTTTACCAGTTTTATTTCTTGGTTTAGCTTCCCACCCTTCTTATTCTTGAAAATCAGTTCATGAATTGAGGGCAATGCAAAATGCCCAGTCTTCCTTGTTATCTTAAAAAAATGTCCGAGTCTCTGCTTTTCACAAAATATTCATCTCTGTGCTTCAGGCTCCTTACCACTGAAGGTTCAGAGAACTGAACATGTCCCGTCTGGAGAGGAAAAGATTAAAGGGAGCCATGATGAATGTCTATAAATACATAAAGGAATTTCCCTGAAAAAGGAGAGGAACCAATTATCTTCGTTAGTCATTGAGAACAACAGAAGAAAGGAGTAGTAGGCTCTAGATGAAGCACAGAATATTTAGGTTGACTGTTATGGAAAACTTCATAACCATTAGTACATTTAAGGCAATGAAGCAAGTCACCCGAGGGAGGTAGTCAGATCACCTTCATTGGAGACAGTCAAGAGAAGGTTTGACACTCATCCATCAGCGAAGTTTTAGAGATAATTAAATCAATCTTTCCCCAGGCAAAAGGATGCACTAGATAATTCACTAGCGCTGCTATCCAACCTTGCAGATTCTATATTTTTCCTTCTTAATTGGAAAGATTTATGTGTGTGTGCGTGTGTGTAAGAAGTTGACAAATATACTCGTGTGCGTGTGTGCGCGCACGTGTGTGTGCACGTGCCTCAACTTCCTATTGATCTGTGTTATGCATGGAATATCCAAAATGTATATTTTAGGAAGAGATGCCTCTTTCTTTGTCTTTATTCCCCTCATTTTGAAATCTTTACTCTGAATAGCCTCAACAATTTTTTCAGGTTGTGAAGAGGACTAGGAATTGAAACGAGCGGCTGCTAGCCTCAATTTTTCCACTTGATAAGATGTGTTTTGTTGAAATTTAGCCCTCAAAATACACATCTAGTCACAAAGAATGGTGTTTTCCCCTGCCTCGACTACTCAGTGGCACCTCCAGACTAGACAGGCACCTCCAGAAGGCAGTTTTATCCCATTCGTAGGATAAGATAAAAGCTAATCAGCCTCTGGAATTGCCTGTCTCTTTCTACTGGGTTTATAGGGAGCCTAGACATCTCTTAGATTATTAGATATCTGAAGATTAGACTGTTAGACATCTAAAATTAAGTATCGCGAGCCCTGCCCTTGGCAGCTCTGCACAGTCTGTTTTCCCATGGCTTTGCTTCCCTGGCGATGAAGCAGGGTAATGGCAATGGCTGGATACCTAGTATACTGTGCATGTTGCCTGTTGCAATTATCATGATTGCCTCAGTGTTACTTTGTGCTTCTCCATCTGTTTGAAGTCTCCATCTGCTGTCTCTCCTCTTAAAGTCAGGTAAGTCTAAAAATTTAGATATACCTAAGGGTTAGATTTTAGGTTGTCTGTGGCAATGGCCAATTTTCCTCACCAGGATTACCTCACCCACTGCAGTAGGACGGTGATTCTTGATAGTGGCCCCCGTATGCTACCTCAGGATAAACAACAGTTATAACCACAGAGCTCCTTGATCTTGCAGTCCATGCTCCAAGAAGTACTACTATGGTAGAAATCATATACCATCTCATTTTGATTGCTGTTAATCACAGGGCCAAGACATCTTGTGGAAGAGGTGTACAAAGAGATTTGAAATCTGTTGAGTACACAAAGAATAACCTTGATGTTCATACAGGGGGAGAAATCTTGAGCTGTGGCAAGGAGTACCATTTCCTTAGGCAGACAAGACTAAGCATATCTCGAGATTCAGCTTCAGATGTAATGCAAGAGTTAATTCCTTCATTAAATGTAATAGTGCTATTTGAAGACTCTGCTCTGAAAGGCAATTAAAACTCTGCAGAGTGAAACTTTAAGGACAACATGAGAAGGAGACTGCCACCTCCTTTGCCTTAATCTTTACAACCTTAATAATGGCAACCACACTAAGAGATCTGTATCAGCTTTGAAAACAAGGGCCCTCTTTCAGTGTGCATGTATACAGCAAGGAAAATCATTGTCTGGCCACACAACTCAGAGAAAAAGACCAAATGCAAACTAATTGTATACAATAAATCAGATCTGAATAGGATCAGCAGCAAATAGACAGATGGAGAAAGATTTTCTGTGCTTTCATCCAGTTACTGTCACCCAGTGAGTCACTAACTCACCTTCTCTCTAGGGCAGCAATCTTTCCAAACTCTCTGAATCTCCAAACATGCTGTAGGATTGTAGATAAGATAATTAAAGCATTTCTCTTAGCCAATAATGTTCCTTACTTCATAATATGCTTTTACAGTTATGCCTAAACTGCTGGAGCTGACATTGACCTGGTTTAGCTGAGTCACAGTAATAGGTGAAGACGTTGGTTCTTTATTTTTATTCTGAAGTATCCTCTGAGTATGTTATGGAACAACAAAGCTCATCCAGATTTACTCGACTGAGTCAAACTCTTCATTCTTCACATCCTGCAACAAGTCACAGCAAGATTTACTGCTGCTCACACAGCAATCTCCCCACTGGTCTCATGACACCTTGTCATCACAGATGTCCCTAACTAGTACTCCGTACATCAGTATTTTAACAACAACAACAGCAACAACAAAACCCTCTGTGTGAGAACATCCCTGTACCTGTTAGCTCCCATCGGCTTCCAAAGCAGAGAGACACCAGCTCTCCTCCTTCCACAACATGTGTAGGAGCAGAGTGGGGAGTAAACACAGTATCTTTGTAAAACAGCACTGAATGCTGCAACAAGTGGTTGAAATGTGGTCCACCAGCCATGCCAAAACACAGGTTACCTGCGATTTCCAGCAGCCTTCTGTCCTCTCTGGATTGAACACAAGGCATTACTCACTAGTAGGTTATATGTTTCCTGTGGGTAGGTGAATGCTAAGCTTCTGAGATGGGCTATTGAGGGTGTCATTACAGAAATCAGGGCTAAATGAGTAACAAGTTTAAGAAACTTAGCATCTATCCTCTGAATTCCCAAGCTATGTCATTTTTGTGATAAAACACTCTCCACTTGCAGGCAAAAAAACCCAAGAGTTAACTATACTATGCAAAATGGAGACTGTTAATTTGCCTAGTTAGGAAGAACAGAACATAGCTTTCATTTTATTGGGGCTATCATCTTGCAAATACTTAAACATGTACTTAACTTTAAACCTGTGAGGCCTTTTTGGAGACAATATAGCTATTTACATACTTCAGCATATTTTTAATCTTGGTGGATTAGAGCTAACATTAGCAGCCTTAACTTCCTGATACTGTAGTTTCCTAGTTTTGCATAACAATAATGGCAAGTTTCTGTGTGATGTGATTTACACAACCCTTCATTTGCCTTTGTCTGTGCAGCTATAAATCTATGTGTATTTTTTCTGGACTGATCTTCAGTCTGATTCTCTGAGCTGTAACTGTGATTACGTCTGTTCCCTCTGTTTTCCCTCCAGCTTTTCTTGGGTGGCTTCCACCAGCGAAACACTTCTCGTCTAATTGGGACAATGAACTTTATCTTTTTTTTTCCCTTGCCAAACTTTCTTTAACGATCTCTCTTATAGTTAGAGACTGCAATTTCCTTTAATTACTTGAAACCATCTAAAATAAACACTTTTAAACCAACTGAACAAAGAGCCATTTGTTTTTCTCGTGCCCTCTCCCCATTATCCTTCCATTCTTATCACTAATGGTATTGAGAGATTAAACTTCATCCTACAGGCAGTGACCTACTCTACGGTTTCATTTTAATTTTTCATATCCCCTCTCCCCCCATTTTGGTTGGCAGTCCCCCCAGGTTACACATTACATCAAAGTATACATCATTTGCTCTTACTTCTTTCTGCATGCTGCCTCTAGGCTAGGAAATTTGCCGAATGCTGCTGTTGCTGCTGAAAACTAGCCATTTTCCTTTAGTCAAATGTTTTTTAACTTGAAAATGTCAATACAGAGATAAGTCATAAGATCAACTCATAAATATTCACAGGCTACTTCTTTTGTTTTGTTTTGTTTTTCTGCCCAAGTCACAGCCTTATCCAGTGTAGTGCTTTACTGGCTACTTTGCACATATTTCTGAGTAGTCTTTCTCTCATTAGTGTTTAAGAGGTACCAAGAGTTAAATTTTTCATTAGCAATTCTCGTGCAGTGTAATATCCTGCATGTATTAGATACACAAAGATATTTCCCTTATGGAAAAATCCTATAAGGCTTAGCAGAAAATTACAAACTTTCTCATATAATTTTTTAAACCACCTTGTAAAATCAAACATACAATGAAATATACTTGTACGGGATGGTTCAAAGAAACCTGGAGAGAAGAAATAACTCTCTAATAAATCCTGTAGGTTTTTGGAGTAATTTCTCTAACCCTATTAAGTTTCTTTAGAACTCCGTTAGTTCCACCCCGCTTCAAGTCCACAGGAATCTCTGAAAAGGGCATGCAGGTAGGGCCAAAAGCCCACTCAGTCATTACTCTCTCTGGGATTGTATAACACATGATTTTCCTCCTGCCTCCAGTCTCCTGATGGCCTGCTGAAAACCCACCATGGCTTTCTTGGCAGTTCTTTCGTTTAGTGAATCTGCTTAAAAAAAAGAGTCATGTTTGCTTCCCAGGTACTCAGCTGGCCCACGCCTCAGTGGTGGAAGTCACCACAGAGATCTACCACCAAGGTTTTGACCCTTCCGGCATTTCTGTTCAATCAAACGCGTCTGAAACCAATCTGGAGTCGCGAGTCCCAGATATTCACACGGGAGTGCTCACACGCTTCCACGCCAGGTACGCGGGGGTATACCAAGCTGCGTCGCACCCAGCCTGACTTAGTGAAAGGGTCAGATCCCTGGCAACGCTCGGAAGTGAAGAGCCAAGAGTTTTAATACATTTTAACACAAAAGGTTGCTTCCGAGTTGCTTAGAGCCCAATGATGTAGCGCACTAAAGAACAAAAGCGTATTGACACTAAGCGAAGAGGCGAGAAGCCATCATACTCTCTCTTGTCAAGCTGTTCCTATAGCTGCATGTTTGAAAGCAATCATTCAAGCCTTTAAAGGCAATTTTGTGGTGGGGTTGGAGGTGAGAGTGGAATGACATCTGCGTTGTGACTATCCTATGCCTCAGTTTCCCCGGGGGGAGGGGGGCATTTCTACACAATTTTTGTAAATATCTGTAGTTAAAACTTTAAAATTGAAAAGCTAAGGCTGAATTCTAAGTGTTTGCTCTGCAGAGGGTGGGCATGAGAATCCCTGTGATCCTCTCTGAGGCAAAAAGCAAACAGCACGTACTGTTAATAATTGATATGCATTTCCGAGTAAAAAACAGTGGTGTGATCTCACCAGCTGGTTGATTTAATATAAATATTCAAATGCAGAAACACTTTATAAAACAGATTGGAAATCATCAACTTCATTATTAAAATAGAGCAAATACAGTATCCTGATTTTCAATAAATGGAATAATCTGCCGTATGCCGAGTCACTTGCTGTCTGTTACTACATTCTATTAAAAAGAAAATAATGATTCTAACAGAATGCCATGTAGCCACTCCAGAAATTAATAGAATTAGTGCAGCAACCACAGGACAGAATATAAATATCCTATTGAATTGTCAATTAAAACCCCATAGCAATGAAGGTAAACTGTATCAAATAAGTGAACAGAAATTATAGACTATTTCCCAAATTCTTATATTAGTCTTAATCTTGAGCCTGGAATGAAAATTCTTGAGAGTAACAAGTATATAATTACTTGACATTTTTCTTCTTCAAGTCATCTTAGGAAAACAAATTGCATGATGTAAGTGCAGCTCTTTGGATTCGTAAACTCCTGGCATAATGAAGAAAACACTGTGTAGTTATTATGCATTGAGCATTCATTGATGTTAATTTTTGCTCAAAAGATTGAGACATAGATCATTTTTCAATTTTTAATACAAGGCTGCTGAAGTTTTATTTCTATCAGATGCAGTTTCATCCCTGCTGTAAGAAGAAAAGTTTAGTTCGCTCCCCTGGTTTGACTGGACTTTTCTCTACTTCTAGCAGCTACTTAGAGCAAAATATCATCCCTACAGGAAAACAGTTTATTCCATAAGACAACTGTGATAATTAGCTGTAAGAATCATAAGGGTAAAATAATATCACAAGAAGCAGAAGAATTGTTTAGGGATGCTGCTAGGAATGGGAAAAAGAAATTGCACAAAGGAAAATATCAGTGAAAAATACCTAATCGCTATTTGACCTTAGGATCAAATTCACATGCAATTTAAACTGGGTATTCAAATAGACGAGGTTATTTCTATTGGTAGGTACTGGGCAGTACAGTCTGATAGATGTACCAATTTCCAGGACCTCTGATACTCTCCCATATTCTGAAGATACCCCAGTTTTCATGCATAGCAATGTTTCTTGGATCCAGACTCTGACTGAGCAGGTTCTCATACAGCACGGCAATGCTCTTCAGCAAGGTCTGAGCAGACAGCTATTGCAGTAGAAAGAAAATAATAAAGATGCAATGTTGCTATTTCCTCAGTGTATCTAGAAAAAGGGGGGAAAATACATTGGTAGAGAAAGAGGGCAATTTCTTTCCGAAGTAGAATCCAGTGGAAATGGCACTGGGATGTAGAAAGCCTGGATACTCTTCCTGGCTTAGACAAGTTATACTACAACCTGCTTTGGGAAAACTATTTTCCTTTTCCACACTTTCATTTCCCTTATTATTCCTTCTCTTTCCATCAAGTTTGATTGCAATGTTTCCCTAACTGTGTAATGGTACTAACCAAATGAATCGAAGCACGTAGGGTTTTCTGTAGACTGAAACCGTTCCTTTGTTTCAGTGGTAGCACAATCCCTAGCAGTAGAGATTTAAAGACATAATGGATATAGCTTTGGTCCTGTCCCCTTAAAGGTTTTCCGTGGATCTGTACCCAATGATAGAAAAGGGATAGTTTTATTGACTTTCTTGTCACTGCTGGGTAAAAAATATGTTATCATTTTTTTTGATGAAAAATTTAAAAAGCAAAAGCTTTGCAGTGAGGCTAAACTCTGAAACGGTATTTAGAAATATTTCGAGTTTTTATCCTAATTGCCTTTCTCAAGGCTTTTCATAATTCCTACTTCAAGCTTGAACTGAAATAGAAATCTTTTTAGAAATTTTGATTTTTTACCCCAAACAGGAAACAGTCTTCTCTTCTCAAAAATTTCAGTGCCTCCTTTATCTCTCTCATCTTCTTTTTTTTATGAAGTTCTGAAAGAAATTCCTTTAGGATATCAGCTGTTTCCTTGCCACATTGAGCCACCAGAAGGAAAAAAATATTAACGTATAACACTGGGGGTAATTTTACACTTGCAAAGGACATCCATCAGTGTCTAGTTAGTTAAACTTGGGAAAGTTATTTAAAAAATGGGTAGAAGAATGTCAGGAAATTCATTTCTTTGACAAAATTTAAATAATCTATTCCAATCTTTTCAAAACAAATTAATAATAAATTAACAGATCCTGAACAACTCTTACTTGACAGCATCACACTGGGAGTTTTATTTTATATTTAGTTTCTTAATATTTCTGAAAATTAAGAATTTATAATTCTACCCCAGGTATACTATGATACATGTTATGCAACATGACCTGGCACACTTTCTCACAGCTCTGGTCCTGCATCATTTCAGGCCCTAGAGAATTCTTGATTCACATTTTTTTTTCCTTAAATTTTGCTACCTGGTCCAGTAGTTTAGGTTGTACACAGATAGAAAAAAAACAAAAAAAAACCAAACAAAAAAAAAAAAAAAAAACATGAAACATAGAAGGAGCTAGAAGAAACTGTTATCCTCACAGGTATTAAAAGCAGAAGCTGTTGAGAAGAAAGACTGATGCATAACCTCCCCTTCTCACTTTTTTTCTTTCATTCTTTGTATCACGTAATTCCCCACAGGAGCAAAGGTGATGGGTGCAGTTCTCCCACCTAACACCTCTTTACATCCCAAGACCCTCAGGTTTGTGCTCAACTTCTCAATGTAGTCAATGAAAACAAACAGATTCCTCTAAATACCTGTAGGGAGAAATACTGTCAGACTTACTTCGTGCTTAAAAGGAAGCACAAAATAAAGGAAAGTTAGTTGACTCAGTCAGACACATTGGGCTGCGTCTGACATTCTTGAGTCATAGAAGGGGTGGCCTGATTTGGTAGCTAGTCCCAAACTTTCAATTTTGTGTGAGGCACTAACCCAAGATATGGCCTTGGGCATGTTCCTTAGACTATCCTTCTCTCTGCTCTACCATAAAGAAAATGAGATCTTCCTTCTCTGGGGGAACTGTGAGAATTAATTAGCTTGTGTTTGCCAAAACTTCTGAAGTGCTAAGCAAATGCTGATTAGAATAATTTTACAGGCTTCAGAGGACTGCATATCTCAAGGGATCATGTGGAGAACTCTCAATGGGGAAGTAATGCAGCGCACTCAAAAATGCATTTGCAAGACTTTAGTCTATGTTTCACTCGAGCGGATTCATATTTTAAAAATCTTATGGCTCTGTTCTTTCTAACCCTGCATACTTCATATCAACCCGTGTTTAATCTCGCATGCCGAGGGTGAGGAAAACGTCTATAAAGTGGTCCTTCCTCACGCCCCTAAGGAATAATCTACAGTCTTCGCTATAGCATGTAACTGCAAAGACCAAAATAGCCTTGCAAAGAAATGAATGTTAAGACTTCCCATGGGGAGTTGAAATGGGAAAGAGCAAAGTCTTGACCAGAGCACGGGGGGTTATGAATGCAGTAATGTATGAAAGGGCAGAGCATTTCTGCGTACATTTCTGCAGCGCGAGGCCAACCCCGGGGAGCGTCTCAGTTGCTCAGCATTTCCTCACCCTTCCCTCCGTCTTCTTTGCTTGAACAGTCCTAATAAAGGAGGAACTATTAGCTCAAGCAGCCCAGTTGTCTGGTTATGGGACTTTGGGCAATCTGGCCAGCTCGGAGCAAGGGCTCGGAGGTGCTGAGCCTCCCTGCACGCACCTATCTGCGTAGCTGCCCCTGGTTGTTCAACGGCCTCTGAAAACACAGACAGAAACCAGCAGCCTTGCATGCCACAAACATAAAATCTCTCTTTAAGAATATTACCAATTTGGGATCCACGTATTTTTCCTTTTAAATAAAATCAAATGATAGTAGACTTTTAAAACTACTTAAATATGATCCAAATATATACATTTATCTTGCTCACCTAAAACACCTATGTATTCCTGCTCTTAGCTTGGTCCTTATTCCCATTTTCTAGAGGGCCAGATGTGGAGAGTCAAGAATTTTGAATAGCATTGCAGACTATGGGATATTTTATAAAGTTCTTCTCCCCTAATGAGTTGGGGACTAGAATATGCCCTTATAAATTCATTTCGAAGCATCCTTTTAAAGAGACATGTCTTTTTTCATTCTCTAAAATAAAGTTTCCTATGGCCATCCTGAATCCAGCTTGGAAACCCCACATCTCTCCTCTCCGCAGGCTGCAGTGGTGGAACCGTCCAACAAGCAGGATTCAAGTGTGAGATCTGGGAGAAGCAGAAGCAGCTCCAGGTTCTGCCATAATCAACAGCTGCAGGTTTGCTAAGTCCCTTAATCTCTCTACCTTGATCTCTGATCTACAAAACCCGGACAATAATGATTTCCTTCCTCAAAGCCGCAGCGTTTAAAGTGAATGGAATATTTTGCAACTGTTAGTTAAGATGCAGTAGAATCTAAAATTATTGGTTTTTGGAAGGAAAGGAAAGGGAGCTGCTTGTTTATTGAATATTTGGTACTAAGTAGTATACTTCTTTTTTTCTCCCCCAGTGTAATGACTTGCAAAACTTGTATAAAAATTAATCCATTCTAACAATAAAACATGACTGAAAAAAGGCAAATGTTACTTCTTTTTTTCATGACCTCTTCTAATTTCTCCTGAAGGATTCTCAAAAAAAAACCAAAATAAGTCTTTCCTAACACTGCATTTCATGATGACTCAAACTTTATGCATCAATCCAATGTAAAACCCTCAGAAATGATCACACATCCTCCCACTTGTTCAGAATCAAGCCCCAGGTGAGTAAAAATCACACTAGCTACACACTCAATTCTATCTGTAGCTCATTATTAGCCACTCTCTAATTTTCCTTAAGGGACAGAAATGCAGATTTAGTTCTTGTTTTATTATTTCTTTACTTTTGTCCTTAGAGGCTCAGGAGTGGAAATTCTGCCTTCAGGCGTGGTGTTAGTCTGTGGTCCCTACCCAAAGTCCAGCAGTATGACAGAAGCACTGCTGTAACTGAGAGCAAATTCCCCCCATCATGTTTTGAACTAAGTTTTTTTGAAGTAATCCTGTATACTCTTATCTTAGAGCTGTTGTTCTTTCCTCTCCCCCTACATTTACATTTTTCCAGCTGCTCACTCCCTGAGTTAGGAGTCTTCTTTCTGGACTCCTGTCCAGAGAGGGTCTGGAGAAAAGGGCTTTAGGCCTTGCAACCTCCTTTCCTGTAGGTCCAATCTCTCTCTATCTCTCCCCCCCCCCCAAAATGTTTAGCAGGCTCCTCCTTAATGAATTTTGCTTACAAACGATTCATTAGAAATTTAGAAAAGCAGCCCAACTCATTCTTGAGAAGTCTCCTCTGCTGTCGTGCCAGAACGGCCTCCGGGTGAATGTTACACCTGCATTTTATTTCAATAAATTGTGCTGAGCTGTATATACACCTTAAAAGACGATGTGCTTTGCAAGTTGTGAATGAGCCCTTATGCATGGAGGGCGGCAGGGAAAAAAATTAGTCCTCCTCTTTCTTCTCTGTGACTTATTTGACCTTGAGACTTATAATGGCATCTCAGACAAAATGAACATAATCTAATGGACAGCGGGGAAGAGGGAACGGCTGGGTACATCTGTCGTATTACTGGGCTGTCTGAACAGTCAATGAAGCAGGTCCAAACCATAAGAGGCCTGTTCAGTTTAGCTCCAGGGTCTGCAGACAAGGAGCACAATCATTTATCTTTATTTACTGAACTCTGCTTTCTGTTAAAAAAAAAAAAAAAAAGGAAAGAAAAAGAGAAAAAAAAAGAATTGACAGGTTGACAAAAACCCAACTTGGCGATGCCCACTGCACTGAGATAAATGCTATTCATGCTCTGCAAAGACAAGGACAGCTTCTCATGCCCTTTCTCCCGTTCCAGTAGGCACCTATTATACAGCAAATAAAAGCAGCACAAGACACCTGTACACTGCTCGCTGTACTCTGCTAGTTCAGCTGCTCCACAAACAATGTTGTGCTTGGGGTTTTTTGTCTGCTTGCATTTCTTTTTTGTGTTTCTTTAACAGATACATATAGAAATATCAGAGCAATTGATATTTTGGAAACTTTGAGGTTACACTTCTTCCTTTCTTTCTCTTTCTTTTCTTTCCTTTCTTTCTGTTTCTTTCTTTTCCTTTTTCCTTTCTTTTTCTTTCTTTCTTCTCCTTTCTTTCTTTGTTTCTTTTTCTCCTTTCTTTCTATTTTTCTTTCTTCTCTTTCTTTCTATTTCTTTTTTCTTTTTTTCCTTCCCCTTTCTTTCTCCTTTCTCTCTTTCTCTCTCTCTTTTTCTTTCGCTTTTTCTTTCTTTCTCTCTCTCCCTTTCTTTTTTCCTCTCTCTCTTTGTTTTTTTTCTTTCTCTCTCTTTCTCTCTCTTTCCCAAGAAATAGAATAGAAACACATTCCTAATTCCCTAATAGATGAAAGGAGCACAAACTTCAGGGGAGGACTGCGGACTTTCTTACGTACTATGCATTAAAGACCAGACAAATATGCTGCTTAATGGCCTATATTACTGGTTTCATCCATATTTTTATTCACTTTTGACAAAACAGGGAAGTATAGACCTGATGGTTGTAGAGCAAAATCTGCTTTTGACTAAGGAGGTACAAATCCATTGACTTCCAACCTATTTTTCCTGCTTCAGCCACTATAATTAAGAACAGAGGAAAATCAGAGATTTATATTCCTGAGGGAGGTGACATTTTTTAGCACTTAGATTCTGAGGGGGAGATTTCCCAAGGTAGTGGGAGATATGATACATTCAACACTCACTGACCTTTGCTGAAAGTTGGGTGTCTAGCCATTCTTTCTGCAGTTGAACCTCCCCCTTCCCCAAAGATGATTGATGCCACATGGCTTAGTAAATTCATGACCTGAATTTCTGACTCTGCCACAGACTTATATGATCTTCAGCAAGTCACTTCACCTCCACGACCCAGGTTTGCTGTCCTGCAAAATGGAGATTGCCAGACCTATCTCACCCTGGGCTGGTGCTGGTGAGCAGTAATTCGTACTAGTTGTCTCAGTGGTGTCAGCAGGACACATCTCAATATACCTGTTTGATGTGCCTGGTATGGCTGGGTACAGCTGTCTGCCTCTCTGGTGCTGCTGGGCTTGATTATTTCCAGATAGGTAAAATTGCTCCAAGTCTTTCATCTTATAGTATCTTAAAAACAGGAGATAGTTGTTTATTATTGTTGCTATTTAAATATACAACACTCAAGACTGTGAATGTTTTCTCTAATAGAGATGTTTATTTACAGCTGAGATATTTGCAAACCTCCTCTAGTAAGCTGGAAGCAAGCTTGGAGGCTGTGGTGAGCCTCCTTCAAAGAGTTATTTTTGCAGGCAATACAATTTGCAAGAATTCAGTTTATTTTTTATTTTTGCCAGGCAGGATGTTTTCTCCCCTGCCTCCTTCTTTCCTCCACCATCGCTCCCTCTCTGCCCTCCCCCCTTTCCTCCAACCCTGATTCATATGGAGCTGAGAAAAGAGACAGCTGGGAAGGATTTGAGCAGAGAGGTAGGATATGTATCTGAAAGTAATTTGAATAGTTTGTGAACCATGGTGTCCACTGGTTTGTAACACCTGGCTGTGTCAGGTTATGTCATGTTGCGGAACTCAGTTTGACTGATGCGGCTGGATGGGACCAGGCTCGAGCTGACATTGCAACAACCCAGGAAAACTGAAGAGGCAATTTTCTGCGAGTGCATCTGAAAAGTTAGGAACTCTCTGTGCATCCCAACCAGCACAGATTTCCGGCTAATCCTGTGCTGAAAGGGAAGCAGCAGCACACTGGCAATCTCCGTGCACTTATAACTGGTAACAGTGGGCATTAGTGGGTCCTCTTACTCATGTAGGGTTGTGTCTTACTCCCTGATTAGTCCTGCAGACCTCCCTGAACTGCCTCCTTGGTACGGGGATCGTGGCCTTACCCCGAGGCAGTAGGGCTGCTTTCAGAGCAATTTCCCACCCCCCCCCCTTTTTTTTTAACCAGTTAGCAGCTGTTTTTAGAGGGAGTTGCCCTCCTACGCAGAAGCAAAGAATTTATCCCCATCGACTGCCTTAAAAATAAACAAATAAGTGCAGGAGTCATCTACTTCATGCAGTAAACCCCATTTTCATGAGGTATTCTTCTAATGAGTAGGAATCCGTAATACCGCTTACTCGCACTTCAATAACATCCGGTAGCCCCGTCACGGTATAAAAGCTTTAAAAATGATTTGAAGCCACTGTTTTAGGAGCCAGAGCTCTTCTAGCTACGGGAAGTGGTGAATGTACTGGTCTTGGCTTGCGCTCGGCAAACTTTGCTGGGAAGGCTGCTACTGGTCAAAGAGTCCATCAGATGCAGTGAAATTATCCCTCTCCACAGCAAGGTAAGGTGTAATTCAAACACACCCCCAAAGAAAGCACAGAATGAGGAGCAGGAAATACCTCGTAACAGAAACCTGCCATAGATTCCTACACAACAGGCTGCAGACTGTGCTGTCGTTCGTTCTCTTTTTAGATATACAGCGTACCGGGAAATGCACTAAAAAGAAAGGCACAGAACATACTAAAACTGTTTGTAAGTGTCTTAAACTCCTAGTCGTTAGAGCATTGAGAGAAAGAGAGGGAACAATAGTAAACTACTCTTTTGCAGTGCAAATTTGTATTTTAAGTATGCTTTTTCCACAAGCAAAATAAAATGATTTTCATGTTATTTTTAATACTAATTTTAATAGCCTGATCTTGTCAGAAACAGGGCACTTCAGAGAATAATAATCTCTAGAGTTAAATAAGTCATGTAAAATCAATATATCTATGAGTTTTAACCTTCTATAATTTTTATATATATTTATGTATGTATTATACATATAGTTTTACCATTAGAGCTTTACTCTTTTTAAGAAAAAAAGAGTGTTTTCACTTGCTAATTTCTTTTGCCCATGCAGGGTCTCCAAGGACAGAGATTTTTGCATCTGTAGGTGAATCTGATTCCATTATCATGTGCCCTTCAGTTCTGAGTCAATCTCCCCGATAATCTCTCTAAAGCTGCCAGTTCTGTTCGGGAGGCAAAGCAAAGATGAAAGCATTCAGGCAGGCTGTGGATGGAGCCAAATCATGAAAGAACATTAAGAAGATGTTTTCTCTTGCCAGAATATGGCTCTGATTGAGCAAATTGCTTAAGCATGTGCTTAACTTCAAATACATCAGATATCCTTTTGCACTTAACTATGCACAAGCTTAAAGTTAAGCACATTTTCAAGTGTCTTTATGAAAGGTACATGAAAGGGGTGGGACAGCACTGATGTCTAGTTGAGACAGACGTTCCTAATGAGCCATTAGATCTCAACTAACACTGGAAACTTTTCCTTCCTGTGAAGCTTAAGGATTTATGTGAAGATTTTTTTTCCCTAAGTAATTAATTCGGACCCCAACAGCGTGAAGATGGAAAGAAAAGGACCCTATTAAGACTTGATATTAAGTTAATAGCAGGTGACAGTGACTTCATCAAAAGCCCTGTGCAAAACATCAAGTAGATGGAAATTTCAGTTCTGGTACATTACTCAGCTGAGTATCATCAGACCTGCTTATCAGGGTCACAAAGATTATTTGTACATTATAAAATGGAACTGTCCATCAAAGTCAGTTATAAAAAAAGGACAAAAAAAAAAAAGACATTGCTCTTCATTTTGGTTTTATAAAATCAGACCCAACTAGGGAATGATCAAACCAAAGTAGGGGATGTTTTCCTAATCCTGCTAATGAAAGCAACCTTCCTTTCAGAGTTCACATCCATTAGAGGATGCCTTGTGGGTGTGGGGTGCAAAGCCTGAAAGCCGAGCATCTCTCCTGCTTGCATACGCTTGCAGTAAAGGAAAACTGAGCAGCTGGGAAAAAAAACCAAAAAACCCCAAAAAACAAAAAAAAAAACATTGCCAAGTATCCTAAGAAGAAATACAAAGGGCTCAGGCGGCTATCGAAAACATAAAGGAAACATGTCTTCACTCCAGACATATTCAGTCCTTAGGAGTCACTGGTAAAGGCAGTGACTTAGATTTAAACACTGTGCTTGTTTTTTACCTCTTATATTTAAAGAGGATTCCTAATGTTGTTAATTATAATTGACAATACTATTGGGCTTTGCGTTTGACAATCTCAAGCTACTTTACAACCATAGTTATCCTGCAGTCAGTCTTCACTGCTTCAGTAAATCTGACAGTTGAAAGTGGTTTCTGGCAAGCTCTGCTTCTGCCGTCGCAGCTCCTTGGAGCTGCACACCCAGGCGCGTCTCAAGGGACACCTCCTGCTCCTCCTTGGCCCCTTCTGGGCAAAAGAAAAGCAACTGGGCAAGCGAAAAGCAACTTTGAAGAGCTTGGCTTGGGCTTGGCATCCCTTGTCTGCGTATGTGCTGAACACGTACGTGGTCTCTGTTCAACCTAGATCTTGGTCCCTGAGGGTTTGTCTCCACCAGCTGTTTGTCACGACATGGGACATCCCCAGCGCAGCCCCGAGTGAGGCACTATAGCCTGGTAAGAACAATGCTGTCTGTGCACAAATTCACTTCTACCAGGCTCCGTAAGGACATGACATAAGATACTCATTCCAGAGCTACCTTACTTAGAGAGAGTTTGAGTATCTTTATATATTAAGGCATTACCTTCTGTGGGCATAACCATCCTCCCCAGATATTTTGGAAGGAGTGCACTTAAGGCAATGTTTTTCTTTAAGGCACCAAGTCATGTAAACATCAGATTTTGCAATATTTTACTTATTGCTATTTTTGTCCCTTTTCATCCTATGCTACTCGCCTATTGTCATCTCACAGCAACATCTTGACGTTCCCTTTTGTTCCCCACTCTTGACAACATTTCAGAGTTGATGACAATATTAATTTTGGGGGAAGGATGGTTCTCATTTGAGTTTGTGTGTCCCCTCACATCACAAGGTCCTGTGCACATGACTGGAGTCCTGGATGTTCCCATATTAGCACTGTGTCCTGCCTCTAGGTGTTGACCTATTATAACGAGGATTACAACAAAAAAGTAGCAAGAACTAGCAGTCAAATGTGATAGCATCATACATCATACCTTCTTCTCATTGTCTTACATTGCTTATTGCTGAAAGACATTGGACTTGATGGACTTCCAGTCTGATCCGATAAGGCTGTTCCTATGTTTTGACCTCTGCGTGTGCCAGACTGCAAAGCAAACACAGAAAATGTTGTAGGGCTCTTTTAAATATGGCGTATCTTTATCTCTATCTTGCTTCTGCCCTTCTGTGTCACATAGAAGCCAATAGGACAGTTCTGATTAATACAGTAATTATGTGGTTATTAAAAACAGTAATCATCCAGGAATTATCCAGTGCTGTAAAAATCCCATAGACAGAAAATATATGAACATTTTTAAATTGAGCATTACAATTGTCTGCATATGCAAGAAACAAAATGACACATAAAGAATTTTTAAGATCCCAAGGAAGCGCTCTGAACATGTTAAGAGAAAATGGTCTCCTCAATCAGGATGGAAGTTAGCATTGCATGAGGAGCCAGATCCTGATTCGTTCTCTTGAAGGATGTTAGTGGCTAAACAGTAGCTATTAATGAAGAACACCAATTTATAGCACATGTGTTGGAAAGACTTGCATGAAATTGGGGCCATCTGAGGAGTTTATTCATCCTTGCATAGCTCCTTCATTTCCAGTTTCTGAGCCTGTTTTAATTTGTTATCAAAGTAATCGCTCGCTCCAGCTGGAGTCAGCAGTGTGTTTTGTTGTCTATGGGCCTGGCAGACTGTTCACTTTGAATAGCATTCTGTAAAGATCACCTGTTCTGCATCTGTGATGGTTTTCCAGGTGCCAGGAGGTACTGTTTTCAGATGAGAAACAGCAAAAGGAATATGCAGACAATGCAGTTCTGCAGCTTTTCAGATCTGCATGAGTTTCATCAGCAACAAGCAACAAACAAAGGGAAAAAGAAAACAACCACAGCAAGTTACAGAACATAACAATGCAGCAAAATAATCTAGTGGCTTCTGAATAACATGGTAACGTTAACTCAGCCATTTCTCAGATAACCTGGGCTCTGAATGGAGTAAGATCATCTCCACTGTCATGCATTTAAACATATATGAATTATACATACTTCTATGTAATTATAAATACCTGCATGCATGCAATACCTGTACAAAACAACCTCCTCGCTAGTTGTTTTTGAATTGAATACAACTCTATTTATAGATCAACAGAGTGAGAGTCTACAAATAGCTTCAAAATAGTTAAGAAGTTGATTACACATAGTCTGGTACAGGCCAGACTCCAAATGCTACGCTGTGGAGGACTTTGTTCTAAAGGTTGTCATCACTCTCTAGATGTGGCAGAGGATGGTTCCCAGGCCTTAATGGAGGAGGAACGTCACTCTCCCTCAAAAGTAGGGAAATGATTGGCAATGACCTGAGCTTAATTTGGGAGGAGACATTCTGTTTAGTTTGAAATACAGGCCATCTGCTCAGTGAGTGCATCAGAAGATCCCAGAAGATCAGAAGTCCCACATGACCATAGCAGCCAGCGGAATGGAAAGGATACTGGTGAGACTGTCTTCTGGGCAGTGCTCGAGCATGGCCAGGTCAATGCATGGCAGAGGAGCCAATCCCCAGGGCAGCAGAGTTGGCCTGGGAGATGCAGCAGAGGATTTAACTGAGAGAAAACTCATCTGAGGCAGGAAATTCAGCAGAGTAGTTCAGCCAGGCGAATGGGTGGACTGAACCAGGAACTCCATACCCTTGGCAGCAATTATCAGATCCCAGCTTTCAGTCAATTTTCTGTGCACACAAATTCCAATGAAAACAGAAGAGCTGGTTTAGACCTTTGGAAGACACCAAGGCTGTGTATATGGGCACAGACTCCCTAGTCCAGGGTCTCTTTCTGTTTGTGTCTTGAAGAGGCTGAGCTGATGTAGCACAAGAAGGCTGTGTCAGTTGTGCATGCACTATTCTTCAGTCCTGTCTGGGAATCCCTAACCAAACAAGAGTAGATTTTGAAGGAGTTTAGGCTCCAGCAGGCAGATATGTCATGGGAAAATCTTCCTGCATATTATCAGGATAAAACCCTTTATAGGCAGACTGCTCCAGCCTAGGGACTGTCTTGCCTTATTCAGTGTGTATTTCTCTTCTAAGTGGAGGGAGTCTTATCAGAAGTGTCTAATTCTTGCATTTTAATTTTACTGTTTCCACAAATTGCCAGAAATCTGAGTTGCTTGAGGCTGGGAGAAGCATAGGCTCAGCTATTCAACAAGAAGCTTGTCTGAAGTAATGTTTCGGAAGACAGGAGAGATCATTCGATCCTTAGGCGCTCAGAGGAAGATGCTGGAATTTGTTGATAATCTCAGGAGTCATGAGATGGACTCTAGACTTACATTAGTTGTTCAAAATTAAAAAAAAAAAAAAAAGACCACTGAATTAAACAAAAATGAATCATCAAGAAAACTCACTTATGTAGGAATGGGATCTGGCTGGGTGACAGAAGGTAGGCAGGACCTGTGACCTTGCATCTGAGCAGCCACTACACTTCCAGACAGAAAAGAACTAATGGAGGAAGCTGCTCGGGTGGCTGGGTCATAGAAGCTTGGAAGAGTGGAAGAGCAAATCTGGGTGTACTCCTAATTATAGTGTTTCAGTTGCTCACAGCTGACACTAGGAGATTAGCTGGGAATGGACCACGGCATCTAGCCATCCAGATGGTACTGGGCCCCACAACATTATCATGCTGGCAGCCATGTCTGTGTCTCACAAAAAGACCAGATTTTTCAAAATCTATTTTAGAGGGAGTGATGCTAACAAATGATTTTTGAACACCTGAGTTTAGCAATACTGTGTAATAAACCCAGTTCCAGAGCTGGCCTTCTAAGCTATTCTGTTTTCCATTTTCACAACCTGTTCAAACCGTGATACCCACAACGACTGATGTGGGCACTGACGAAGAAGAGAGCAGTGGGATAGTTTAGGTAATAAAAATAAGACACGTGGTCAGTCATCCCCTCAGTACTTGCAAGTTATGCTGCTTTTATCTTAGCCCTAATTGTTCACTGGTTTGTTATTTTCTGAAATCCATAAGGCAAGAATTTTGCTTACATTGAAGACTGCACAGCTCTTCACAAAACAGGTTATTATGGAAACCAGTAAGTTGGTTTGCATTACGCTAGCAGGGCCACAGTTTTGAATAAGGATAAAAAAAAACTTGTGTAGTAAATCAGTTAAGTAAGAGGGCTTGAAAAAATTATATATAATGAGCACTGGGCATATAATAATATTTTTATAGTGGGGAATGTAACGGTTGAGGATTGTTTTATGTTCACCTTATAAGTAGAAAGGAAAGATAACTTGAACGGAAGAGCCATGACTGAGTTATCAGGGCTGTCCTTAGACATGAAGATAAAGGTCATGACAGAGAGCATCTATCAGCTGGTGCGCACAACGAACATTGTTTTTCTGTGTAAAGATCTGCTGTATCCACTCTTGGACATCTCCTTAAGGAGTTATTTCTTCAGTTTCTTTTTTTTCAATCTATCATTTAAGCCAACATCGCTGTTTTTCAAGGAGAGAGCTGCACAAACAAGAGTCTGGTCTTTTCAGATTATTCTCACCTTTCTAATCCCTCGCTCTGTGTTGCGTGCAGGAGAGCCTAGTTCCCCGTCCTCAGCTTTGTGTCTTCTCCAAAAGGATCTGTCCTCACCTTCTCCTCCTCTCCTTCTATCATCTCCTTTGGAAATGAGAAATTCAAGCATCTTCTCTGCCCTGAGAACTCACAACTTTTGCTCTCCCTCACAGCTCTCCATATCCACCATCAGAGCTGGCTCAGATATGAGTATTTAGGATAGAGATAAGGTAGATAAATAGCAGATAAATACCTTCTCATACTAGGGCTACTGCTCTTCTGTCAGGGCTGGGAGTACCAAACAACCGCCTGGATACACCTCTGCTGTCTAGTACCAATATTCTCTCAAATGTCACAGTTAAACCAACACTTTGAATATGCCCCAAACTCTCTCTTTCTCTCCAGTTTCCCTGGTCCTTGCTGCTTGAAACTCAAGTCCCTAGAAGCAAGTCTTGTCACTGTATACTGTCATGGGATACCAAAGGCAGTCAAAGATGGAAGAGAAAACAGATTTTATCTAGGGGATTTTTTTTAATTTTTATTACTCAGTCAAGACAAAATTTCCCATTTTGAAAATGACAGTTCAGAAACCCCTCATGCAGTATAGAAGCACTGAAATGCTTAAACTTGATAAGATAAAAATATGTCTTTTCAGGAATACCAAAACTCTCGTATATGATGTAAGCTGTATTGTAGAGAACATAGTAACATAGTTACTGCAGTATAGAATTCCACACAAATCCAAATGAAACACGTACCACAAGTTTTGTTTCAGAACCTGCATTTTGAGAGTGCTGCAGTTTTTAACACTTTCCCAGAACACTTTTGCTTTCAATTAAACTGTTTTTTTTTCTTTCTGATAAGAAATGGTTCTGTTGAAAATGCTTTGCCCAGCTCCTGTCTGCAGTATGAAATCGCCAAGATAATCCACACACTTGCTAGCAATTATATCTGAAGTAGTAAGAAATGACCAGGCTTTGAGGCTGAAGTGCTGTTACCACCAGAAATAATTTTTCCAGGTTAGATTTGAGACACTTTAAGAGGATAGCACGGCAGAAGTTGGCACTATTTTCATCCGTACTGTGTAAGTTCTGTAGTTTGATAGAAGACTTCAATTTCCAAGGCTGTCATTTCAGCACCATTCATGAGCATCAGATTCATTAAAGTATTTTAACAGGTACCACAACTGTCTCTGAACACAATCCAATGAAGAGCAGCAAAGACATGCTTTGGTGAATGCGGCCAGGCGTTATGATATGTTGGTAGCATATTTAGTCAGAAGCAGAAAATCGACTCTTCCTTCCCCTTGAAGTAAACACATACCACGTTCACCGGTGATTGTAGCAAATTAAAGTCCTAATAGTGCCTGCCGGGTGGGCTTGTGAACTTGTAACCTTTTTGTTTATTTATCCATCTCCTACGACTCTCAATTTCTATCTGCTCTTTTATTTTCAGGGAGCTTTACTCGTCTTCCTGCTTCCACCGCCTCTGGCTTGGAGGCATTATTTCTCCTGCTTTTGATGTGGTTATTCTCTTATTTGGTTATAAATTTCTACCTCATTTTCCTGAACTGGGTTGTATATTTTTTAGTATGTATAATTAATTGAATTTATAAAGAAAAATACTTTTTTTTTTTTTTAACCCAACCTGAACTTTTGTCTGAGAAAGGACTGAAGAACAAGTCGTTTCTTTTTTCAACTCTCCCTTTTGTTTGGAGAACTGAAAAGTTACTTTGCCCATAAACATGCTTATGTTCTTCTCAAAGTTTTCCCCAAATGCAAGATTTCTTGGTTCTTCCAGGAGAATGAACCACTACTCCAAGCATGCCAAAACCACCAAATATACAAAATTCTGAAATAGTCTGTATTATTAAGATCCCTTGCTTGATATTTTTGACCAAAGTGATTCCAATATGCCTAAATATCATATAGGACATGCCAAACTTCACTTTTCATGAAAATCAGACATTCAATCGCCTTGCAAGTACATGATCTACAAGAACAAAAACACTCCAACCAACTATATTCTGCCAGAAATAGTGCCCAGGCTCTTCAGATATGTTCTCTACAACTGCCAGATTCAAAGATGATATTTGAAAATATCTGAGATAAGGTTACATCTCAGGTAAGGCCTGGACCTGGGTTGAACCGGGGGCTCTGCTAACCTCCTCTTGCTTCGCAGTACTGAAGAGCATAGTTACAGCAAAGCCATTTTTAGACCTTTTTTTTCTCTCTGCCATCAGTGGCAGAGGATCTGGTCTATATTCCTTTGGTTAAATAAAGAGAACGAGGTGAGGGACTTTTCAGAGAGAGATGCGGTATCAAGGCAAACAACATTGTATGTGTTACAACATAGTCTTCCTTAAACGGGGAACCTACGTGCGAGGACAGAAGAGACAACGCCTCTCCTCCTACTTTGAGGGGCTGTGAAGGCTGCTGACTCTTGTAGCTGCACCGAACGCTGTCTGCCTTTCTGAAGCACTGATTGCTACTGAGAAAGCTTCCAGGACCAATAATGAAGAATTGTTCTTTTTAATGGCATTGGCTTAAACAAAAGGCTACAATGCCAACACTGTTGAGTTACGAGTGCCAGCCACTGAAGTAAAGTGCTTTTCCATGGTTTCTCCCCAGCAAAGGGTTAAACTGAGATGTAGCTGTTCACAGGAGGATCTTTTGTGCTTAATGACTATGTTTCATCAGTGGTTAAGGGCAAAAGTGGGGAGAGAAAATCTCAGTTCCTTTCCAATTTTATGATAAAACTCATTTTATTCTTACACCTGCTAGCTTTCCCCCCTACCAGGTCTCCAATCCCTAGGAAGAGTGATAGCAGTGCTCATAAACGCCTCTTAAAATAAAAATTTCTGTTCCATTAAACATATGAAAAATATGTTGCATTGAATACAGTTGGTTTGGGAAATCTGTTTTTATCCATTCTAACCAATCGTCCATACTAACTGCAGCTGCCACAAGTGGCATGGAATCTATTTTCTACTGCAAGGTTTAGGAACAGTGATTTTCCTCCAGAATATGCAGACTAGTGATGTCCAATATGCCGCTCCTAGGTCAGCCACAGCCATGAGGCAAACTTAGTGCCTTTCTTGATATGCCTCCTTTTAACTGGAAAATGGCTTTAGATTGTCAAGACTGCAGGAACCCGGTCAGCTTTTGAGAGTGGTTACAAAGAATCACAGCATATCTGCCGAGACAGCTGACAGAAGTACCAGACCTAAAAGATCCTAGCAGCTGACAGAAGACCCCTTTGGAGATGTTACTCCATGATGTCTATGGCTGTGTCTCTGGACAAACTGCATTTTATTAACTGCATTTTATTAATCCTTTCTGCAATTGGGAAGGCTGACTTTCTGAATTACTCTAATCTCACTTTAAATGCACTTTCTTTTTGTGATCTTACCACATCCTTTAAATATTTTGAGTAACTTTGGAAATCAGGTATAATATTAGTTTTCCTCCAGACATTGAAATTGTCTGTGATTAAACAACTCAAGCACTGCACAAACACAAACCTGCCTTAACACACCAGTGTCAGTGAAGCTACCAAACATTTTTTTGATTTCAAAATTCGGTACATTTCAATTTGCATTGAACATTAGCACATTTGCAAAGTGCCTGAAGACAAAAAGAGTTCTAGGTGTCTGTAACGGAGGTGTGCACTGTTTGTACAAATCCAGTGCACAGCTCCGGTTCCTGGTAAATTACCAATTCGAATTCCGGGCAACATTTGGCTAATCCTTACAAACTGAGTGCTGCAGATTTGCTGTGTTTTGTCAGAACAGTGAGGATCAACAGAGAATGAGCTACGACGCATGTTTCTCAAACAGTCAGTCTGACTCTGTCATTTACTATTTTTAAATAATAATGAAATGAGAATGTCAGTGCAAGCTTATGGTGACATTGAAAGTGCTTTCAGAATTGTCATCCCTCTTGAGAAAACATTTCCATTTCACTCAAGGTATTTCTAATATACAGGATTTCCTCAGCTGCTGAGAACCCCTTGCCTCCCGTTGACTAGGAAGGAACAGAAAAGTTCAAGCAGTTTTCAGGTGTGGTCCAAAGCTGCTGAGCTCCAACCTGGGTGAAAAGAAATGAGAATTATCCTTCTGCCTTTTTCATTAAAAAAATCATTTTTTAAATTCAGATCAGGATTCTGTTGCTGGTTAGCACTCAGCCCTACCTCCTGCAGACTGCTGGGTGAACAGGTTGCTGGATTAGGCTGAGTTTGGTTGCAAAAACGTTGAAAGTGCATTCACTAAGGAGTCTAACCGTTCACAAATTCTCTAGCAAACCCATACGGACATATTCAGTTGCATCTGTCTTCCCAAAGGAAGCAAGGTCCTGCCCATGTTTACCTCCTCAGCGCTTTGGCACCTCAATAACTAACATGACTCTTTCCTCAGTCATGTGCATTTTTGATAGCTGCATCTGCAAATGTAGATGCACTTAGGATTTGGTCATCTTGTTTTAGTTATGGAAGGGATTACAGAATGCCTTCATCAAAACAGTCATTTTTACAATTCCAGGCTTAAGAAAGTTTCTGTTCATAAATAAGAAATGATGCAATTTCAGGCAGTTACAGCTGACATAGTGCTACATCCATCATCACATGCTTCACTGTGCAAGAGTTAGGAGGGCAAGAATCAAAGGAAGTTAGCCACTAGGAGCTTCAAAACCATGCAGGGGGAGGTGCTTCTTTTTATAATACACATTTAATCTGTAGAACTCCTTGCCCAAGGGTATTATGGATGCTAAAAGTAAACTTGTTTTCAAAAAGCTGCTGAAAATTTTCTAGAACAGAAATACCAGCAAGTATTATTAAATGCAAACTGAATAGTCCGTTCCTGGAGGCTAATGAAGTACTTTGAGGAAGTACCACTATATACTTTCTCTATTTCTTTACTTTTCCCCAGGTATCTGATATTTAACAATATCATCCTGTTGTCCTATCCTATTATCCTATATCATCTGATACTGTGCCAGATGGATCCTTAGTCTGATCTAGGACAGCCACTTTCATGTTCATGCTGTCTGAATATATGTGTAAAGTCAATGCCCATATTAGCTTCTGGTAAAGGTAAAATATCAAACCAGAGGTAACGGAGAAGGATAACAGTAAATTAAAACAAAATTAATAAGTTTTGATACAATAAATATATTTATTTTCCTCAAAGTTTTTTGGACCACTCCTAGTCATTTCTTCTCTCAGAGTACTTTCCATTCCAGCTGCCTCCTTCAGGCTTATAAAGCTGTCCTGATCTTCATAGTAAGTTTTCCAGTGCTGCATCCAGAGCAGCAGCAACAGCAGCAGGACTTCATGGACAACATCTGCATTTTATTGAATGACTTGGCAACTCTTAAACTGGACCAGTAAAAAGTTTTATTCGGGGTCTGTGAAAAGCTCTGAGAAGCTACACAAAAATCTAATCTCATCTGAAATATTTTTCCAGAACTTGACTTCCATTCCCGCAAAATCACCCACTATCTCCTTGCTCTGGGAGGTGTGACGAAAATATGCTTTTAGCGGCAGCAGATCACACCATCACCTGCACCTGCTCTGCTCCATTGGCTGGTGCCTTGCGAGGATGAAGCCAAGGCCGTTCCTCGCCCAGCTGCTCTGGGGAGAAGGGGAATAGTGGAGCATGATACCTGCTAACTCGTGGGCACATTGCGTCAAGGCCCAGGTCACACAAAGCTAGGGCTGCTATTTCCCTCTCAGCGTGAGTCTGGGCAGGGAGGTAGTATAATCACAGTCTAATCTGCTGAGAGTAACCAGTCAGTTTTGGTTTAAAAAGACAGTCATTCACTTATGAGAGATTTAGTTGCATCGTTTGGGGGAAAAAAGGAAAACAAACCTGTAACACTGAGTAACATCTAAACCACTGGGACTACTGGGACTTTCAGGGAAATTAAGAAACAAAACACTGACTTGTACTGAAAATGGCAACCATCCAGTAAACAGTTTTGAAACATCCTTTACAGCTCTTCAGCGTAGACAGAGAAAAGCTGAAAGCTAGCTATGGAAAATGCAGCTTTTTGTGTTCTTGCTAGAAGATTTTCTGTCACAGTGTCTTGTCAAACATGCTTTCTGTTTCTGAAAAAGGGGTTAAAGTTTTCTGATCTCCATCAGACACAGAAGTTTATGAAATAGGGGAATCGTAGGAAGGAAAGATGAGAGAGATCTATTAGGTTATTTTGTGCATCCCTTTGCCAAGACAGGATTGCTCCCTGGAGTATATTCCAGAGTGCTTTGTCTAGTCCAGTTTTAAATGACTCAAGAAACTAGGCTTTCACCACTTCCCTTGGGAAACTGTTCTGCAGTCTAATAGACCTTGCTGCTAGGAAAGGCTTTTTTCCCTAACTGTCAGCCTTTTCTTTCCTTAAATTCTTCCCATTTGTCCTAGTTATAGTCTCTCTGAGTAGCTTAAAATTCCTTTTCCTGCTTAAAGTTGAAATCCTTCCAATGCTAGACAGTAGTAAGCCTGTTCCTTCCCCATTTAGCTATATTAAAGGTCACTTAAAATTGGAAAGGCAGTTGTGGTGATGGCAGAGAAGTGGCTTCTAATCCTCAAACAGTTAACAGTGTCTTGTGTGACTTTCAGCAGGCTACTTAGGCCGTAATTTTATTCCCAAAGCAATGAACAGAGTTTTCCCATTGATTTTAACTGACGCAAGATGGGTAATATAAGTTCTAATTTTAACATGAAGTTGACAAGGCGCTAGATGAGCACAAGATATTCCTAGCACAGATCCAACTGCGTCCCCGGTTTCTCTATCTCTAGTTCTGTGTCTGGAAAAAACAAAATGAAAAAAAAACAACCAAAAAAATAGTTTTATATGCTCTTTTTCTATTTCAGTTTCCTCATTACCGTTTGACTTTCTGAAAGAGCCTAAAAAGAGAAATGAACACACTATCTCATAAAAGTCTATGAATGCTTTTTTAAGAACTTCAGAATTCACTGGGTCTCATGTAGAAGGAGAAAGTATTATCCTTATTAACCTTTCCTCCTAAGGAATGCCAGCGAAAAAAAAAGCCATGCAGGGAAAACCAGTTTAAATATGCTTTAGGGTGAAATTCATGCACCATGTAATTCCTTTTTAAGCTCTATATTGCTGGTCCTCTGCTCTGGGGTGAATTTTACCCTAAGGCCTTCTCTATTAGCAGAAGTTACACTGGTTTAACCAAAGTCTGTTCTAAAATAGACACATTTAAACCTACATAAAGCCTTATGTTGACATATTTGGACTTAACAGTTTCAAGTTACTGTATGTTGACTTTAAATGCTCCTTTAAATTGAAAATAAGAATATTGTATAGAGTTTTGCACCACTTTGAATCTAAGCCTTAAGTTACATGGGTATGACTTAGCCCTTTAGATATTACCTTAGTTGGCAATTTCGAGAACAGGAAAGATCTCTTATCTCACCTCACCTGAAAGCAAATGTCATATGTGAGTTTAATAAAAAGAAGCTTTATGAAAGATTTTATGACCGGAGTCTTCACCCTCATCACACTGAGCCTTTCTTTACAGCATTTGTTTTTTGTCCTTTCTAAAAAATGAGCAATGTATCCCATTTCAGGTTTACAAGAAGCTCTTGATTCTCATTTTGGTTGCCTTGTGTATATCTGAAGTAATTTCACAGGCTTCAATCACATATATAGAGACTGAAAAAAACATCCTTAGGTCATTTATTCCATAAATGAACCTACAGTTTTTCCTAGTTTTCTTTCAGTTCCATTTTCTATGGAGTAGTCAAGGATTTATTCAAAATCATGTGATCCCTAAAATAATCATTATTCCCTATATTATGGTGAGTATTATATCCCATGCACTTTCACTTACAGGTATGTCTGTCAAAGGGGCCATTTTTCAGCCTCACAGCTCCCATGGCTCTGTCACTTTCTTACTTACAGAGGCCCAAAATGGAAACTATTTTTCTTTTCATTATGAGCTGTCACTTTTTCATCTTGGCACTACGATGATAGACTTCCATTCATCTTCTATATTACCTTTCCTGAAGCCTCTGACACAGACTGACACAATGCAAAATGCAAGAGATCTCAGAGCATACGTTGGTAATTTCTGGGAAAGGCATCTGCTTGTCTTGGTTTGTTGTTTTAAATACACACAGAAAATGCTAAGCTGTATGGTACATTGAAAATGTTAGCAGGGGATTCTCGGTCATGATCATTGCAAAGAGACACTCACACCCTGAGTAAGAGCAGCTGGATTCAAAGTGGGACAGAACATGCCGCTACCTTCATCTTTTCTAAGGGCAATGGGGAAAAGTTTGCCACTAATCGGTGTTGATGTACAGGCATAAAAGGAACATGGTCAGCAAGCCTTCATGCAGCACTGTGCATTGTACCAACCAAGCCCTCACCACATGGTGAGTCCGGTGGAAGCACTAGAAAGTGCCTGCTTAAACTGCAGTGAAGTGACTGAGTTATTCTGAAAAAAAAGTGGAAGACTTAAATCAACCTTGGAGTAGAAAAATCAGGTACCCGTTCACTTTCATTGAGACGAGGTGAAGCCTGTGGACAGCTTCTTTCAGCATTTGCACTGCATTCATCACTATTATTTCCAAGCAGCTAGCAGAAAATACAACATAAGGACCCATATTAATGATGCTCTAAAGTACACATTCTCCTCTACATTGTTTTTGCATGGCAGCCTTGAAAACTATCCAAATGCTGGAACAGCTTCTATTTTTGCTTCCTTCAGTAAAGGCAATGAATGAGCCCTGGAAGAGAAGGAAGGCTACACCTTTCTACACCCTTGAGATCAGATCCTGGCCTATGAAATCATTCCACTAGGAATCAGATTTAAGACTGCTCCACTTGTTCTGGAAGCCAGTGAACACTCCCTGGGTTGCAAACCTTCTGCAAAGTAGGTCCTGCTTATGAAAAGCTGTATTGTCATCCGGCTTAAACTGACTACTCAGATGTCTATGCTTCTCTTGAAAATCTTAAAAGGTTCAAAAATGTTAAAAACTGATAATCTACAGACAGAATTTAATATATTCATACTTTTCCTCACAGATAATTATCTAACAGTTCTTAAAAATCTCCAGTGATGGAAACTCCATAACTTTACTAGGCAATCTGCAGTAGTGCTTCACTGTCTCTGCTGTTAGGGAATTTAATCTTACTGAAACTTAAGCTCATTATTTCTGCTCCGTGGGTATGAAGAACAAAGCTTCCCTTTTCCCATTGCAACAACTTTACATGTACTTAGAGATTGGTATCATGTTCCTCTCAGTCATCTCCTTTTTTAAAGCCAAACAACTCTAAATCTTTCAATCTTTTCTCATAGGTCATGTTTTCCAGACCTCCGATCATTCTTGTTGCTATCCCTTGGACTCCCTCCAACTGGCTTACAGCTTTCTTGAACACAATATTTCAGCACAGAACATAACAACACTAAGCAGAGTAGAAGAATGACTTCATGTGTCTTTCAAACTCTACTGAGGTCTGATGGTTGCCCTTTTTCATGAGTTTATGAGCACATGATCCTGTTACTATATCCTTAACTTTTAATGCACTTTAACCTACAGACCCATTTCCAAAGAGCAAATGATTAACTTGCTGTTCCTCACTAGGTAGTTTTGTTTCTTCCTGCCCAGGAATACTAATTTGTAGCTGTTCCTGTTGAATTTCAAATTGTCAAATCGATTCCAAAGATTAGAATCATTGTTAATTTTAGTCTTATCCCCCAAAGTTCTTGAATCCAGCTTTGAATCTTATCCAGCCTTGCATCAAATTTATTAGGCAGATGCTTCTGTCCATCATTCAAATCATTCATGAAAATTTAGAACATAACCAAGCCATCCTGAAGTCTCCTTCAGAAACTTACACTATACACCCTTTCATTTTCGAAAGTGAACCGTTGGTAACTATTCCCTTTGTACAGTTATCTAGTTAAGTTTATACCCTTCTTAGGAGAGATTTCCTTAGAAAAAAGATTCCCTAGCTTGCTTATAAGAATGCCACATGAGACGGTGTCAAAAGCTTATTAAGGTCTAGATATATGACATCTACTGCTTCCCTTCTGTCTGCAAGGTCTATTACCCTGTCCAAATCCCACTCCCCCACCCAGAAGTTAGATTGCTTTGTTACAGCTGATTCTTGATAAATCATTGTTGACTGTTACTCCTTAATGAAAGAATACTATACAACAGATGTAACAATTGGAATAGTTTTTATTTAGTTTGTTTTATTTTAATTATGAATATTTGAATGCTTTAGTGACAAAGAGCTTCAATTATGGCTTTGTATTATTTTGTGTTTGAAAATGTACACGCATGAATCTAAGAGGAGGTTCCTGCACAGCATTAAATCAATAAGAAGTAAACTGACAGCAATGCAATCAAAGTAGTTTCTTATATGGTTTGCAGGTTAATATAGCCACTGAACAAAATTGGTCACACTGAGTACAGATAAGTGAAATTTATATAAACTCTGGAGAATCATGTCTCCTGGGTGATGGTATGTGAATTAAATGTGAAAGCTAAACAGTATTTCAGAAAGATAAAATTTTCGATTGCTTTTGGAAATGAGATAGTCTGAGTGGGATACACTGCATAGGCAGGAAAGAAAGAGGTATCTGAAAGAGAGAAAAGAAGCTAAGGAGGCAGTTGGCATGGGAGTGCGGAGGAGAAGGCAACAACAGTGACACAAGCTTCAGTATATGGAGGGTGTCTACTCTGCAGTTCAAAGTGTAACTGTGGTTTGAACAGGCAGGCTGCAGCAGATAATACCCAAAGGAGGTTAATGGTCCAACAACTTAAATTCTCAGACAGGTTTTGCAACCTGTATCACAAACTACCATGAAGACAACCAAGGTTCTTCAAAGCCCCTCAGGGAGGAGAGCTCCCAGTACTGCTGGCCATGATGCACAGATATGTCACACTACCCTACGTATTAGCTTATGCTGTTGAGTCTTGTACTTCGGGCTTTGGAAGAGTTTGTCATAAAAAACAAAAATTTCCCAGCTTTGCCCTTCCAGAAAAAAACTCTCAGTTAAATAATTAAATATCGAAAAGCAGGTAGATTGGACACTATTTTACTGGAGACATAGAACATCTTTGGAAGCAGATGTGAAATTCTACTTTATCTTTCCTTATCGAGTTCACTTTTATTAGAGTTGATTAAATTTTGATTAAATGTGAGTGCTGTGCAGCTTCACTGTATTGTTGCATTAACACATGAACTGACAATTGTACCTACTTTGACATATACCTTAAAAATCAATTAAAGCATGAAAAAAAGAAAAAGGTAATATATGCTATTATGAGAAGTTCATTTTTGAATAGACTGGAAAGTTGCCAAGTTTAAGAAATGTTTGAATCATAAGTCTTTCTGAGTTTCATCATTGGCTTCAAACAGAAAAAGATCATAGCTTTTGTGTTTCTATACTATACCTCCTTAGGATTTGTTTTCTTATATTTTTGTGGTACATAAATACAATTTTTTTTACTATACATCTTTTTATTTGACTATCTTCTCCAAATACGATTTTTCAAGCTGCTGAGACATCATTTAGTGATTACTTTCTGCATTTGATTTCCAAAGTAAATGAGAACTCCAAAATTTCCTTAACTCAGGCTGTTCCCAATAGCTGCTGAGCTCAGTGATGTTCCTGGCAGACCTGGTGCTCTGATTATGCAGGTCAAGAATCTGGATGAATCATTCTACAGTTTCTGTCCATCTGTCTACCCAGGTTTTCTTTTATGAGGAATAGAAAGAGAAGAGCAGTATGTCAAGATGTGGCTGGGATATACCCCAAGCTATAAAAACCAGGAAGCACTTGTGTGCCACTCAGTCTGTCTCATCATCTATAGGCAAATTTTCTTTTTATCTATTTATAAAACATAAAGACATAAAATGTCATTGCTTAAAAAGTACGAGCTGCAGTTTTTAGCATATCTGTTAAGACTGACATGGTATTTTATGTTTTACATATACAGTCCCTATGAACTGAACCCAAAGCACTGATTTATTTTTTGCTGGCCACTGATTTACCACTTCTTTCCTGCTTGGATCTGTACAGTCTCAATGAATGACTACTGGCTTTGGTTTTACATCCGATCATCAGACCCAATATCCATAACTCTTTTCATTTGTTCATACATAGGATAGACAAACAGTAGCTTGACATAGCCCTCAAAAGCATGCGTCAGGCTCCGCACACATATAAGGAGCAATACAGCCTTGATGGGTACAGAAGGAACCAAAGTGCCAAAGCCAGTGATGGTCAGCAAAGGATTGGGATTATTATGGGCCAGCTATCTACATTGTTAAATCTGTCCCTATTTTAAGAAATAATAGAAAAGAAAAGCCCCCCATACACCTACCCAACCATCCACTCCCTCACCCCTTTCTTTTTTAAGAATATCTGTTTTTTGTCAGTTAGATTCAATGGTTAGGAGAGAACGAAGAACAAGAAGAGTAATTTTCTCACACCATTTTTGACACTTCTATTACTACAGCCTTTTTCTGAAATCCACTTAAATCATTTTTATGTCACTTTGGCAGCATAGATAGGCCTCTGAAGAATGTGGAAGAAGCAACTGGAGAACATTCCTTGAGCAAAGAGTTTCTATGATCACTGGAAACTCCTGAACAGTTATAGGCTGCCTTATAGTTAACCCTGTTCCCAGGGAAGGTAAGGGAATGGGCCAGAAGCCGATAAAGCAGCACAGAAGTAGGACAATTCTTCTTTCTCAGGACTCTTGGAGTATGCGTGAGAATAGGCCTAATTTTAACCTAATGTTTGCCAACAACTGAGAAATAAAGGAATTCCAGAATAGAGATGGTCAAGCTGATGTGAATTCAGCCCCCATAACCTTCATGCAGTTTTACCCAGTGTCCAGGAATTAAGTAATATAACAGAATACTGGATGGTTTCTTCCTCTGTAATGAAAAAGTAAAGTCTTGGTGGAGAAAGCGGAACGCTATCTGCTATTTGTGCAACTGCATTGGTGGAACTACAGTGGTAGGATGCACCTTGCAACAGAAGAACTTAACTCCATTTCTTCTATGACCAAAAGAGGCTGTAAAATAAATATACGTGTGAAAGTGTACTTGTTTTCTTTTAAGATACAAAGGAAGGAGGTGGGGGAAGGACTCCTCTAGCGAACCACAGGCCCGAGAGATAAGGCAGGAAACCAGGCACAGAGCAAGATCAAAGAATACCTTGGAAGGACCAAAAGAACCTGCGCTCCAAGCAGTCAAGAAATTGAAGCTGACACAAAGTCAGTTAAATAAAGTGCAGAGCTCATCTGCTGTCTGCAGCAAAGGGTAGTCACTGCTATATTTCCACTTGTAAATAAATCTGTGTGTGTAACACAGAAATAGAAACAAGCACAAAGAGTATCCTGTCACTATAAATAAAACTCATTGCTTCACACAAGGGGCTGTGTTTGTATCACAGAGACTCCCAGGTCAGCTTTAGCTGATGCACCACTGTAATATTATTATAAAAAATAGCAGAAAGAGGGACATGTTAAAATAAAAGGGAAGGAACATGTGTTATTGCCAACAAAATCTCTAATAAATTTAAATAAAAGTCTTCTTTATTATTTGTATGTGTCTTAATATCATCATCAAGATGTGCTAGAGACTGTGTAAGCTCACTGTCCTAGCCCAAATAGTGAAATAGCCAAGTACATAGGACACTTAAAGGGGAATAGAGAAACAGAGAAACGAAGTGACTAACCTGGAAATTACAGTGGACTAAATCAAAATACCAGGGCTAGGAGCCAGTTCTCCAGAACCTAAGAGGTATTCAATGCACTATGCTGATATTTTTTTCTTTTTCATTTTACAAAACCTTATAGGAATAGAAAGACAAACAGAGAACGCAGAATTAGCTTTTGCCGTTTCCATCTCTGTTTGAGTATTTGCCTGTTAGAAAAATGTACCAGATAAATAGCTGGGCTCATATAATTTGGTGATGATTTGTGCAAGCAGATTTTGACAACTAAAACATCTTCATAGTTTGTTTTGGAGGAAAGTATAAGAATAAGATAGGATGCAAACATCATTTTTTTGAGGCACAATATGCCTCAGCTTCATACACAAAGCCTGATGTTTGTCAGTGCTCCTTCATAAACTTTGCAAAACAATTTGAAAATAATTACTCACACCACATTTCACTTCCAGAGAATGAATTCTGGTCTATTCCCTGAGCAGATACTGGCAGCACTAGAATGTTTTTCCTCAGCAGCTTTTTCCTCACTGATGCACTGTAATCCTGACAAGACAGAACAGCCTGCAAAGATCAGAAAATAATTCAGCCCTCTCACATCACTGCTTCTGTATCCTATGTAGGGCTCCATGTGGTAGCTTTGGTGCTGGGGACATCTGTAGCTGGAGAAAAGGAATGATGCCTTGAGCCTATTTCACTGGGACCAGCAAATAGCCGTCAGATAGTAATGGTGTTTGGTAATTACGAGTATCCTGTAATGTTTAGTTGGGGCTTATGTAGCCTACATCCAATGCTGGATGGAGCTGTCTAGAGCAACAGAGCTATCTCTGCCTTAAATTTCCATCTCAAAAGCCCTCTCGCCTGCCACCTGATGATGCTTGCCTTGCAGTTTCTCTAAGCACAGGAAGCCTATGTCTGCCCTCACCAAGAAATGGCCGAGGGTCTGGGCAGCCTGGTGACCACTTCACAGCAAACCCTGTCTGGATGCAGAGCCTAGATTCGTCTGTCCTAATTTAGATTTGAAAATTTTATGTCTAAGTAGGTGCTAGTTACCCTCTCAGTTTTCATTTAACACTAATGCAGAAAAGTAGGAACTTCTAGGAAACATTTTGTTCTCATCCTCATGCACACAGCAAATAGAAGGTCACACGAGTTGCCTCTGAAAAGCCCCCTTACTTTCCGTTGACTGTAAAGGTAGTCCTTCTGTTCGGTTCAGCTCTCAGTGCTATACTTCAAATGTTTTCAATTAGGTGAGATGGCTCAACTTTGTCAAATTTCCCTATGGAGCCCATTCTAGTGGACATTCTCAGAGGAAATGGAAGTACAGATAGTGACCTTTTTTGTAGCATCTTAGAAAAGGAAAGCTCTACTTTGTCTCAATGATTGTATTGAAACTCTTGTTTCTATTTGTCACTATATATGTCCTGTGTGGGAAGAAGGGAGAAAATGCCACCCTATTGAAAATGTGGTCTTTCTCAGGGAGAGAATCCAAGCTCAACTAGGCAAGGAAGTGAACAATATATTGCAAGACAGCCTGGGCACCCCCAGGGGTGTGGAAAACTGTAGTATTTAAGTCTTCAACCATTGTTTAGTAATTGTCATTATTTAATTGTTGGTGAAAATACAGAGGTTCTCAGAGATACTAATACTGGAAATCACATTCCTCTCTTCTTAATTTTCTATCTACACTGTATCAAGAATCCAGGATTGTGGCTCTAAAACTTAAGATACTGCTTTCACTTACGCAGTTCAATAAAGAGACTGATTTCGGTTTTACTCACATAGTGTGAAGTCTTTATATATGAGTGAATAAGTAGAGATTTAGTCAACGCAATTGGTAGAGGTTAGAGAATAGATTAGGTGACCAATGTAGACGTTCAGTTGAAGATAAAATAAAAAACTCTCTAAACTACATAGTGATTGTATTAACTAGCCCTGAATGTAAGGAGAACCTATGGAGATTTGTTCAGATATAGACACCGATACTGTAGAAACACATGTTTAATCAGACTAACGCTAGCCTTGCTTATGCAGAACTAGCTGCTGAGGCTCCATATTTTTGGAGATGGACTGAATCATTCTCTGGAGGTGGCAGGATCCATTTCTGCTGACTGTAAAAATAGCCTCAGTGGTGGTGAAGGCTTGGTACATATCTCTTAGACTATTAAATTTAGATGAGATGAAATGTCCTCTTATTAAATCAGATCCTTTGACCCAAGCCAGAGTTTTTTACTCCAGAAATTAACTTGGAACAGTGTCCTTCATGGAATCCTTGTACTTTGTATTTCTGACCCAATTATCTGTACTGCAGAATTTATTCTTGTGCTTTTTCAGTATTTCAAATTCTAGTTCAGGAGCACTCTAAATGCCAAATAATGAAAAAAAAAAAAAAAAAAAAAAGTCCAAGGAAGTTCTTCTGTAACTTTAAACAAGGTTAAACTTAACTTGGACTTGACTACTTGACTTTGAGAGAAAAAGTTAGGTCATTTGCTAGCTATTTGAAACGGATATACTACTGGGGTGATCTGAAATGGAATTGAGACATTACAATTTATCATAGTCACAGATATAGGTAGGTATGTCCAAAGCAAAGTGTCACGACAGAAGCATCAACATTCATCTTTGATGACATGGTGGCTCTGCTAACCCATCCCAGGGAAACAGAGTAGTTTTTCTTTTGCAGTTTGTTTTTCTGCTTTTTTTTTCTTGCTTCCATTAAGAAAGGAAAAAGTTTTGGGGGTAAATAGACTTCTCTGCCTGGCTGCAGACCAAAAGAGAGTATACAAAACAGGGCTTACAGGCTATTAAGATGATAATTGCTTATAGAGCTGCTAGAGCATGGCATCATTTCAGACTAGTCCACCTGAGAAATTCAACTTCAGTAAGCCCGAAGAGTGACTGAAATAAATTAGAAGATCTGAAAGATTCCGAATTGCATCAAGCCTAGATGAGCAAGAGGAAGTGAATCAGATAAATACATTAATACACACATGGTGACGGATGAGGCAGATGACATTTTATGCTCCTTTAAACTGACTGATGAAGATCAGACAAATTAGAAATAGCTGTGGACAAGTTCAAGAACGTCTTCTAGTGTGCACTGAAAGGGAATCTTAAGAAGTGGATATTCAAGCATATACAGAGAAAGGAGAAAAGTGTTCCTGCAAGAAAATACTGTGTTTGAGAAGTTTAGTGGGCCATTTGTGGCTCTTGCAAGGTGAAATGGGACACAGTGATAACAGAGAAAGTCTGACCACAAAAATAAAGACAAGGACTTTTCAGCGAAAGGAATTAAATTTACACTTTAACATAAAAATGCTTTTGTAAAAAAAAAAAAAAAAAAGTTTGTGAGAAGTTGTCGGAGAATAGCAAACTATACTAGAAAATAGTAAGACAGCTCAACTAAAGTACTTGCTCCAATCAGTGCTCTCTACAAAGGACAGCAATATAATGAGTGGAAATATGACATTATTTGTCCTAGGTTCTAGCAGAGTTTTAGAAATATTGCTTACATGGAAAAAAAAAAAAAAAAAAAAAGAGAGAGAGAGAGAGAGAGAGAGAGAAAGACCTTACTAGAAGGTCATTTTTATTACCATTGTCTAGCTTTATAGATAGATACAGAGGCATCGCGAGTTCTAGTGACTTTGGTCGATCAGCCTGAATGTGGAATCCAGATGGCATTTCGTACATAATCAAGTCGGGGTATTTTGGCTCTATTCCTGGCTTATCTAGAAGTTACGAATTTCTGCTGCATATCAGTTAGGAAGAAAAATATCTCAAAAGAGGGAGCGAAAAATGTCTAAGAAATATAAGGTTTACTTTTCTTGAAATCTTTGCCACACTGGAAATTCTTTTTAAGTAATATACAGGAATTGTGCTTATATTTACCACTGTGTTAAAGTAAATATAGTGGTAATCAGTTTAGGAGGCTTTAAACTATTTCTCCAGGATTGTCCACCTTAAATCTTTGAATCTTTGAATTCATTCTATGAAAATTCTGATACTTTTTTTTTTTTTTTTTTTTTTTTTCTTCCTTATAAACGGCTTGATGGTTAGTTACTGTAGGTTTGGAATATAAGCACTCGGGTGAATCAGTACCATTCTGCATCTGGAGAGGCAGATTAATAGAATTCAGTGCTGCCACAGAGATTAAACCAGATCATGTGTAGTGGCAGCAAAATAAATACCATACAGCAGCAGTTGTAGTAGACGAGACATGGCCTATCTGTCTAGTCAAGCAGGAGAAAAGACACTGCAGCATCACGTCAGGAAGCAAACTCAAGGCATCAATTTAGGAAAAAAAAAGAAAAAGAAAAATAAGAAAAAAAATGGTGACTACTTATAGAAAAATTATGTCATTTTGTCTTTTGCTTCTTGAATTAAGATGCTCTCCTTATTCTAAAGACTCACATACTCTTAAGATGTTTTCTGGAAACAAACTGCCCAGCTAATTCTGTGTTTTCTTTGTTCTGCAGAGCATGAAATGCTTTTCAATTGACGGTCACTCTTTAGGTATCGTTGATTAGAATCCACAGAAAAATGGTAAGCCAAATCCTCATCCGCGTTTTACTAAATTGTAACAGATTGATATTATTATAACTGGATTCTCTGTGGGATACCGTGAGGGCACTGTGACTGGCAGTGACACAAAAAAATGAAATGGCAATAGCTATGCAGGTGATCTTTTTCAGGCAATTGCCCCTACCATGGAATTTCCCACAGAAAAAAATATAAAACAGTACGATATTAAATACTGGCAGTAAAATGCTACATGACATCAATTTGTCTTTTTTAAAAAAGAAAAAACTCATGATTTTCAGATGAATTGCATAGGAATTTCATTTGCTGGGTAAACTAAAAAGCTGGAGAGGAAAGATCATATTATGAATAGAGAAATACCCTCTTTTTTATTGAAGAAAGCCCATCTTCCCCTCCCAACTATTTAGGCTGTAAGAACTTTTGTTATGGTAAAACATAACTTTTTTTTTTAAGAGTCTCTGTACTTCATCCTCACAATGGGACAATAATGAATTTCAAAAATCATTTAAAAAATGTTAACTGTCAAAAATTATTTGATTTGTGTTGTACTTTCCTTTCTGCTCCATTTTGTTTATTGAATTTATTTTGACTTCATAAATAGCCGCAGACTTCATAAAACTGTATTTCCTGAGAATTTGTTATTGACTGATACTAATACTACTAACAAATCTACCTTATCCATGAATTCTGCAGAGAAGAATAAGGACAGTGTGCTCAGAACTCTTGAAA
Source organism: Rhea pennata (assembly GCF_028389875.1). Lineage (NCBI taxonomy): Eukaryota > Metazoa > Chordata > Aves > Rheiformes > Rheidae > Rhea > Rhea pennata. The sequence continues at coordinate 75,559,851 of NC_084702.1, read as the reverse complement.
ACCAGGCGTATATTTTAGCTGTTTAAACATTAATTTAGATACCTAAATTTATGCATGAATATAGGAAAATCCTGGATGTAATCTTCTAAAGTTTTAGTTTCCTAATGTGCAAATCCAGATTAAGGAAATTTGCTGGTCTAAATATAACTGCAGGGGACGCATGTCATGTAATGTATGAATATTTCATATTTTGTTTATCCTACACATTAAATGTGGAACTTACTACATCGACATGCCGAGGTGTGCGCTATGTGCTGCCGTCCCCTGGGCACCTCCATGCCTGGTCCTGTAAAATTCAGTGACCTTTTTCACCTTGATCTCCTTGTGCCTCAATATCCCCATGTATACACTACCCAAACCTCATAAGTCTCGTTGTGAAGATAAATATATTCATGCCTACAAAGCAGGCAGATGGCATATTGATGAGAACTGCTGAAAAGCTTGGGAAGAAACAAATGATTCTGTCTTCAAAATAAATGTTGAATAATATGTAGTAAACACACTATGAGCCCGTTCCTTGCTTTATGAAGAAAAAAAGAGGACATTTAATAAGTGTTCACCCAGCAAGTATTGTTCTTTCAGCACTGAGAAAGACAGTGGGGAATTATTAATAACATACTAAGAAGGACATGACCAAAACCAGGCTGCCTTAATTCCTCTGTGTGTATGCTACATATTTACAAACAGATTGAAGTCCAGACTTATGTGTTTATTCATACTTGCAACCTTAAAATATAAATACATTGATGTTTGCATATTGTCTCCAATTTATGGAAATGAAGACATCATGTAATTTGGCATATGTGGAAGGCTTTTGTGAGCTACTGAATACAGCAGGAACTTAAGAGATGAGGCTTACCTAAAAGTTAGGTGGTTCCTAACTTTTCCTCTCGTTTGTTTTTTCAGCTGTTGTTCCTCTCTCATAATGAGTACATTATGCCTTAGAGGAACCCAAGAAACCTGTCATTATATCAAGCTTTTATTCCCTGCATGAGGAAATCATATCTGGATCAATGACAAAGTATTTTGTTAAGTTAATCAGGAAGGAAAAGGCCTTCTCCTTGGCCATAGTTTCAAGTTCTGCTTAGGTCCATTTGAGCATCCCCATTGCTTTGGAGAAACTTGCTCCTCAGCTCTTCTAACGGCTTGCTAAGGCTGAAATGCAGGCTGAGCTCGCATGATAGCTCTGCACTGGGATTTGAGCTGGCCAGCAGATCATCTGGGCAGCTCGAACGATTGCTTAGGTAAAAAATTTCTCTCACCTTAGTTTGACAGAAAGGAAAACGATGAATTGCCCTTACTCGCTACAGCTCATGTTTAAAAACGCTGTTTTTCCTCAAGCATCTTCTGACCTTATCCAAAATAGCTAAAATTACTCAGGCATTTTGTGCTTCATGCATTACCTCTTGTCAGTTGTTCAGTACATATTCCTAAGTCTGTTTAAACAGGGGAAAAATTATGTTGGTTTCTGGTAGCCTTTGCTTTTTCTAACAATTGCTACATTATGAGCCTTGTCTGGTCTAAGAAAACAGGAGCTGACTCACACAGAGACCAAATTATCCTTTGGGCTAATTTTATATCCCACAGACACTCAACCTTATCATTACTTGCATATTTTGGATCTGAAATACACCTGGTCTTCGACGAGCAAAACTGACCATTGCCGTTGTTATAAATAACCGCTATTGTTATAAATAACCTTTCCCTTCACAGTGAAGAGTGGGGCAGGCAGTAAATGCTCTTTGTTTCTGTATGCTTGGCTTGGAATTACCGCTGATGGGTTTCTTTGAAAGCTGCTACTGCTCCCCTCCTGTGCTCTTTCCAAGTTGTATTAAATCCTAAACTTGATGCACAGCGATTCAGCCTTTCGGCCCAGATCAGAGTATGTGAACAGGGAAAGGCGCAGAACCTCTCCCTCGTGTTTCTCTGGACATCCTGTCTGCTTTCCGTTTCTGAACCATTGCCATCGATAGTCCAGCACTCTTCTTCTGTTTGTGTCTTTGACTGTTGGTTTTTCAGCTTTTTTTTTTTTTTCCTTCTTGAAATTAAACTATTTCTCAAATGTAGTAATGGGGAGAGTCACAAAGTAAACAGTTAATGATGCTGTTGCTGTTAGAGCATTTCTCTGGGTGTAATATTCCCAGTCTTTATGCAACCATCTACTTGACTTGCACATTCCAAAGCCCTTCACAAAGGGCAATGCTGTTGCTTGTCTAAATAGTACATGATTACCTCGGTTAGTTTTGTGGCCGTGGTAATGTTCATTTTATGAGCTCAATCTGGTTCTGAGCCATCTGAACTTGAAATTCCAGATGCCTTATCCCCTGGTAGTACCAGCTCATATACTGAGTACACATGTGTACGGCACAGACTGCATTGGAAAGGCTCAGGTTTGCTCTCAAAGTCACACTGTGCTCTCTCTGTTTGCAAGCCTTATGAGGAAAGGTGTATGTGCGTCAGGAGTAAGGGGAGCTGCTAATAGAAGCTCTACATAGTCGAGAAGAAAGAGAGAGAATGCAATTTTGGTTAACAATATTTCCTTTATTATAACAGGAAACTGCCTTGTTTTAACAATTCTCTTGTTCACCACCAAAAAAGCGACTTCTTCCATTATTGTCCCAGTGTCACATGGCACAGAAAACAACAAAGATAATGGGACCTGGAACGAAAGCTGTCTTGAACTATTGCCTGTTTATTCACCAGAACAAAGGAGTAGGCGTTAGAGTTCCTCCATTTACCATAAGTGTGTCTTTGAGCTAGTCAACTCTACCTGCCTGCTAACTTGGGGATAATAAAATACATACCTTCCCCACAGGGATGCTGAGATGCTTAATGAACTAATTAGTACTGTTCAGCGCTCTGATGGGATGTGTTACCTGTACTTTTGTTGAGAGCAGGTGTAGCTAGCATGCTATCTACAGCTCTAAAAATGGGGGGGGGGGGGGAAGTAGAAGAAAAAGAGAATTTGCTCCTCATTCAGGAGTTTTTCCATTGCTTATATCTGTATAAATGCTGTGGTTTCAAGCATCAAAGTGATCACCATAAGAGTTAGTGACTCTAAAAAGGAATAACATTTGCCTGAAGAGTGTGTCAGTAATCATAAATTTGCACGGATGTGCTTGTGTGTGTGTATTTAGCCATATATCAGAGTATTGTCACACAGTCTTGAAATATCACTGTTTTCTGTGCAGAACTTAACAACTAGTTTTTCAATGGATTTTGCAAATGTGCAGGATGGGAAAAGATACAGAAGGTCTGTGCTGGAAGCTGCAAGAGAAATTTAAGTAACTAGATGATCGTTCCCATTGGAATTTGGCAAAGACTCCAAGGTCAGTCCCTACTTCTTTTAAAATGTTATGGGGTCTGTAATGACAAAGGTCTCAGACTTATTCCTCAGTTGAAAATTGAGATCTCCAGTGGCATCTAATGCCCAGTCACAACCTGGAAAATTCATTCAGCATTCAGCCATCTACTGAATCATCAGCACCATCACAAACTTCCACAATTTCTTTCCTATTCTCTCACAGTAATGTACATAAAACCCCTCACTGTCGTTTTTGTTATTACTATTGTTATTACTAGGATAACTATCAGGCTAGTACCAAGGGTGGGATTTAGTACACCTAGTTTTAGGTTTCTAATTAAAGCCATAGGCAGTGGAGATTTAGTCAATATTGTGAATGGAGCCTAGGGCGTTATTCTGCTCTCCAAAATATGGAGAGTGTCTTTTTAAGGTTAAAAAAAAAAAAGTTATAGACTTCACTGACTGTTTTGATTAGAACGCTATCAGTAATAAAGCAACTCTTTATCACCTGGTCAAATGTAAATTTGTAATATAGATGATTATAGTCTCACTCCAAAAGCAGCTATCCTCCAGATCAAGAGCACATTGCAATAAACATTATATGAACATTTTCGGCAGTGTAATCTGATGAATTTGAAATCTGAAGATGAGAATTTCAGAGATGCTGACTGTTAGATTGATTCTGTTCCTCTTCCAGCCTGTGTTAGCCATAGATAGATAAAGTGTGTAAAAACCTGGTGATAGAAAATCCCTTCTAAAGAGAAAATGCAGTCTAATAAGTAGTGTATTTAGATAGATGCTGTTCATCTCTTTCTGTACTGCACGTGTCCCAGGACACATTCAGCTTAGCTCCAAAGCCTTAAAATCATTTATGCACCTAACTTGCATTAAATCCTATGAGAAGGGGGGAAATATTAGTGAAGGCTTGTCCCTCACTTCCTCTATTGTTCAGATCATAATTAGCAAAATAACAGCTGAGACGATGGCATTACCTCACTTCTTACCTCATGCTTATATATAGGCATTTGAAGTCAAGTCATATTACAAGGGGGCAGATGAGTGTACCTATTCCATGCGGGGAACTCTTTGCTTTAAGTCTAGAAACTAGAATGGCTTGAAACTAGAATGAGACGAGGCCAGAAGTTTGATCTCTAGAGGAAAAATCCACTTTCATAACCATAAAGACAATGTTGGGTTGTTTTAGAAAAACCAAGGCCCAGATTCATTCAGTCTAACCATGGGTGTTTAGCTGGGAAAGGGACGCGGCCATGGCCAGCTCCTTCCACCCTCTCCACCAGAGTCATGCAATGCTCGTCCAGCGCTAGATTTGGCCTCCAGAGAGGGGAGAGCATCTCCCCTCGCCGACTGCTGAGGAAGCCAAGGATAGGCTTACGGTGCTGGTTAAGATCCCAGAGCCAGGTGGGGTGAAACCCGGCCCAGTAACTCAGGGACTAACCAATAACCCTGCAAGCTTGGTTTCCAGCGTGGGGTTGACATCGTGCAGTAACACGGCAAGCGATGACGATGTATGACCAAAGCCCACTTAAAGACTTTCTTGCATGTTTTGGCTTGGTGAGAAGACTGACGGATAGCCCTCTGGGTGGGTCTGAGCAAAGGATCTCCCACACGTCTCCGATATCCTAGGGTATGATTGAAAGCCCTTTTATTGACATGGACTTGTACAGATAAAGAAATGTATTGATTGCTGTGCCTTCCCCGCAGTGTGGTGCGCTTCTTACCTGAGACCATTATCCAAAGCACTGTCTGCAATTAATCTTCCGGGCAGTGTGTAATCACCCAAGGTGTACAGGACCGAGTTTCAGCTAGATAATGATACGGAAGCGGGGGGCGCAGAGGGGAAAGAGAGGAGAACACCGACTTACCGTTTCTTCGCTATGCCTATCAGAAAAGAGGCGTGAGCCAAGATCATTTGGTGTCCAGCGAGGTCAGGGTGTAAGACAGGCTAAAGGACAGAAGAGAAGCCCTCCAGACTAAGTATTAAAAATGAATGTATGTCTTTTCAATGTATTTGTACAGGAGAAAAAAAAAAAAAAAAAGGTGAAACATTCCAGATGCTTGCCTGCAGTAAAGCATTTCTGGCTGTTAGTTCCAGTAGGTCATTACTGCATTAATTTGGTGTTTAATTAAATGCCTGTGCAACAGACCATTTATTTGTTATCTAATATTAGCTTTAGTTCTTATCAATTAAATGCTAGCTGAGGGCTTGATTCACTTACGTTTTATGTCCCCTTACACTCTATTTTTTATAAACAAAAAACAAGGACTCAGCGCAGAGGGAAGATTTACACACCCAAATTTCACCGTGTGCATAATGCAATATGCTGAAGTGCTTAGGCAGAAGGTGATGAAACAAAGGGAATTTTTTTTTTTTTTAAGTAACTTAGGCATTTTGTTTTTAAAAAGGAAGTGAGGAACTAACTAAGCCATCCAAAAATTGCTTTTTGGCTTCTTAGGTAGTGTTTCCAATGCCCATCCAAGCTGGTTTTGCATACATCTGGGTTTTTTTGTTTGTTTGTTTGTTTTTTGTTCCAGCTAAAAAATCTTGCTCAGAAAAATGTGACTTTCTACTAGGATTTTTCTCAAGCTACCCATTCTCCTTGGTTTCTCCACAAAACAAAATAGACTCTGTTATTTGCACAAAAGCTGAGTTTCACCTCAGACTCAGTTTATGCCTTCACACACGGGGGTGAAAATTGATAATGTTACCATAAATGACCAGAGGATTCAAATTGGATAGTGGTTAGGATCTGGAATGTATATCTATCAAAGACTACACGATGGATAGTGTATTGAGGAGACAAACCTAAAGAAGCTGGGTATTTTCCTGGCTTCTAAAAAATGCCTAATATTGAAAACTCACTCATGTTAGAGGATTTTTGTGGCAATTATTGTTCATAATATTTTACACAAAGTTTTTATATCAAATACAATAGATTTTATGTAAAGTTCGATTGGACTTTTTGTTTGTTATCATGACATGTAAGTTCCTTTTTTTTTTTTTTTTTTTTTTGAAAAAAGGCTGTGTTTTCAGTGGGAGCAACTGGGTCCAGAGCTTTTTGAAAATGTACTCTTTATGCTAACAACCAAAAATTTCTGATAACCTTATCAACACTTTTATAGGAAAGACTGAAAACCTCTAAGCTGCCTGCTCGATCAGAGAGTCCCAGAAAGGAAGAAAATGTGATTTATCATTTTCTGGGCCACTTTGAAAATCTCACACAAAAAAAATCAGTTTTGGTGCCTTTCTGTCTAATTGTTGCCCGCCCCTCCCCTTCTCCCTCTCTTTCCCCAAATAGAAGACTCTTAAATATGGATCTATGCTAGTCTATCATAAGATTGTGCAGGGCCTGAGAACTATAATAGGGTCAGTGTCAGGGTACACAGTATGTAGCACATAGTTCATCTCGCCTAACTTCGGTCATTAATAATGCAGATTTGTATAGATGAACTATTGACTGGAAAACAAGAACTTCCAGGGAGAAATTCTTCTGGTCAGTCATCATCATTTACTTCAAGATGACAGCAACTGCATCGTAGGGAACATATTTCTCTCCATTTACTCTAAAGAGAGTCTAGAGACTAATTCAGATATCTACATTTGGGTGGAAGAATCTCCAGCGACTCATCTCACTAAGCGCTGAAAATATAGTTATTATACCTATGCTTGCAAAAATAAGGAAATTGAATCTCCCGCATATGCAGAAGGACAATGGTATCTGTGCAGTGACACTAGGTTGTGTTTGCATACAATACAGAATCTCGTTAAAAAACCCTGATTGATTCAGTTTGGAGGTTGGGCTCATCTCAACCCGCATCCGGAATTTAGGTCCATGCCACTTTGGGCAGCACAGGCTGTACAATCATGAGTGTACAGGATACTATTGATGTGAGGAAGCATGAAATCACACCCAGTGAATAGTTAGGCTGGCCTGAAAACTTAGAAAAAAATTGCACTTCATTTCTTACCTTGTCCACGATACTATGCTACATAGCCTGCTAAGTCCTGAGCACTTGACAGTAATGACCTGTTAATTGGGTGAGGAAGATACTTTAGAAAAGTAATTATTAAATTTTATTATCAGACTGCACCCTCTTGTAGTGGGAACAGGTTTTTACGCACAGTTTGGAAGGTGTGCTTTGATCTCTAATGCAATCTAAATGAATAGTAAGATCTATCTAGTTATCTGAGAGTCTCAAGGGTAGTGGCCTCTATTTTGGCTGTCTTTCTTCCGAGATAAATACTGAACATGGTTTTAGAATTGAGTCTTTTCCGCTCCTCTTTCCTACAAGTAACTCTTTGAATCTCTTCAAATGTGTGTTTAATTATACATGTAAAGCAAATTTTCTATGAATTTTATGAAATTCATTCATTTTATGAATTTGAAAGTGATTTTCCTAGTAGGAATGATAAAACCCGGTGAAATCAGATTGTCTCTCAGTGTTTCAATGTGAATAAAGTCTTTATTCTGAAGTCTGATTATTAAAAAATGTTTCTTATTGTATTTAAAATAATCACTTAGGAGCTACATTTTAAAAAAGAACATAACTGAAACTCAAACTATATTCTAGACATGATTGTGTACTTTATGTAATGCCTTACATATGACATGGCTAAGTTCAAAATCATATATTGTAGTCTGAACGCTGGAGAAATATGGATAAGGCAGACGCTTTAGGGTCGTAGGTGATAGATTTATCCTTGACATTGTCGACATATTAGTATTTTGGTTTCCTGCAGCTGAATTCTTAAACTATTTCTACAAAAGTCGTCGATAAAACTAGCGTAGTATGTACAGTAGTTTCTGGATACGGTTTGCAGACATATACGGTTGCACTGAGGTCAAAGAGCAAGCTCATAATTTAGCACGAGATTTGACCAACACAAGGCACTTTTAGAGTTTACGTTGATATCCGTGAAATGGAGAGGCAGGATCAGCCTTATGAAACAGATGTTAGCTGGGCTCTGCGGTGTTGGAAAGCACTCAGACACTGTGGTATTGTGGGAATTACAGCGGTCTACCTAGAATCGAATTGGATCAAATCGAATTGAATCAGAGCGAATAGAATAGCAGTCTCACTGCAGAAAGCAGCAGATGCTTACACGGTTTGTTTAGCTGAGATCCAAAGACTGAGTCACAACAGTGACTGAGGAGCACCAAGCAAGGTCAAATCTTCCAGATCCTAACAGCATTTTTATGAGTAGAGCCAACACAATTATCAGCCCGACTGGGACTATTCTGTCCACTGAAAGATGACTTTGTGTGGCAGTTAACAAGGGAGAAAAGAAAGGAAGAGAACAAAAGGTACGGGGAAATGATAAGAGTACTCGTTGAAATGGACTCACAAAGCAAAGGTGAGACAGCAAGCAGGATGGAAGAGGAGAGATTTGGGGTGATAATAAAAGCTGGCTTTCTGGTCTGAAAATTGTGAGTAGCAGAAAGGAAGGATCAGAAGGAGGTGTGGAGAACAAGAAAAAGAAGAAACAGTAAAATCTCCCACATTGTACAGTATCAATGGAAAATAAGGTTGTAAATATAGAAAGTCAAAATGAACCACAAAAGGAAGCCTGGGCCTTCACTCTCTCCTCCAGCATGAACTCACATAGGTGCGCACAGTCACGCATGAGAAGCTAGTACAGAGGACAGATGGCACAAAGACAACATTTCAATAGCAGAATGAGTGGGAGATCCTGCAAAAACAGAAGGAAAAAAAGAAGATACTTTGTAGAAGGAGCTGAATGCTCTGTACGAAAGGGGGCTGAAAGAGTGAAAAAAACCCTTTACTTTGTCTGATGAAAGTCCCTAGTGAAATAGATGCAGTGAGGAAGGGAATATATGCTCCAATTAAGGTCTGACATGAAAGCACCAACACATCTCCCTTGTGAGCACATCCAAAAGGCAAGGTGAAAGCATTCTGGGGATGGAAGTTCAAGGGGGTCTGCTGTGTCGAATCTCATTAGGTCGAGATGGATATCAAACTGGTGCATGTTTTCAGAATTATCTGTGTCAAAAATGTTGACAATTCTATGAGTTAGAGACCCCTTTGCTTTTGTGCACTGAGTAAAATGTCACCTTCCTATCCCATTTGCTGTTTTTGCTTTGGTCTTTTTTGTAACTCCTTACTGTAGGATAGTTAATATACTTTAAAACTCTGTAAAATCTCAGTGGATATCAGACAGTGGATTTTCACTGTGAGGTAAAGTAATGGAGTTTAATGCTCACCTTGCATATCAGCTTCTCAATAAAACCTGTGACTGTCCTTTAATAACTGATCTGAGGCAATTAGCTTGCTTCCAATCAAATAAATAAATATATTCCTCATTTCTGTGAAAGAAGTCACTGTGAAGAGATCAAACTCAAGCATTAAGTGAGAATGGAGAATTAGAATTCTCCAGGCAGATGTGGAATTTGACTTCCATCAACTTCCAACAACTTTAACTTTTTAAGACTAATGGAAGTTTTACCATTAGTGTCAAGCAGTAGATGAAAGAAATTAGGCTTCCTTCCTAATGTCAAGGAAATTAATAGCAAATAAAATAGTGTCGCTGAAGGGGGATTTGTTTGAAACAAGAGAGCACAGAAAGAGGGATGAAACCTGAATGATCTGCATGTCGCACTCTGACATTATGTTGCATGTATTTTGGAGGGCTTCTCTGGCCTTAACACATCAGTCTTCACTAATGTGCCCACAAAATATTTGTACCTTCAGTAAAGGGTAGCATGAACTGGAACTTTATTCCCCACTCCATGCTCCATAATCACTAAAACCCCAGCCCTGAAAAGTCAGACATGGGTTAATAACTTTGAGATGTTAAGCATCTGAAAGGCAGATTAGCTCAATCCTCATTTTTCTTAACCTCCAGTGCTTTTTTTTAGAGAAGGTGATGGAGCTGGAGTGGCGGAGGAGTTGTGTAGATGAACATATCAAAGATTGAGATATTCAAATATCACTACTAAAACCAGTCATGGTAATACATGTAAAAAAATCCTCCAGTCTTTTCCTAGAAAGCCATTTCAAAACTCCTCATCTTGTCTCAGAACAATCCACTGTCTTACATAATAGAAGTGTTATAAAGAAGAGAAATACACATCTCACTCTGAATTAGGTCAACACAAAAATAAATAAATTCATTAACTAGTCCTGGGACTTTTTTTATTTTTCAAGGACTCCTTCCACTAATGAAAAAATCACTATGCATTGCCAGAAACATTAATAGCTCTTTTCTCTCTCCTTACTCTCCGTGCTTTGTGTGACTCTGTTGTCCATTTCTTCTTCCCAACTGACTTACTTCCAGAGTTTTATCAGCCCTGTTATTCCGAGAGCAGTGGCCCATAAAACGAAGATAAGAAGTCCCAACTCCCAGCAAGTCCCAATGAAAGATTAAAAATAACGGTCAGGGGCTATGCAATGATATCTGCAGCCAACTTTACAAATTCTCATCCAGAGCATTTGAAAATTTTCCCCCCTTTCTAATCCTCTGCAATATTTTGAATTTTCCCTCATTTGGTTTCATATTGGAGAGGAAAAAAAAAAAAAAAAAGGTGGCATATGGCTCAGAAAGAATATCATTAAAAGAGATAGATATGTTATATTTCTGTAGTCCGTGCATAAGCAGACTAAAAGGATTTCAAGTAAGCTCTAAAGTTAGGAATATGAAATATTTAGTCTGTCACTTTAATGTTTCCTTATATAAGCCACCATTAAGAGGAGAGGAGAGGAGAGGAGAGGAGAGGAGAGGAGTATTAGTTATTCTGCAGGTGGGATGGGAAAAGATTAGAAAAAAGGGCAAAAGATTTTGGTAAACATTATTTATCATTTTATGAGATGTTCCTTTCACTGTTGGAATTAACAAGCATTTCACTTAGGCACTGACAGAAGCTGATAGATGTCTCTAAACTCTTTCTGACTGCAAGAAGTGACAGAAATCGGGATGCTGGCATGCACTAGCCAACTGTATATATGACTATGCATGTATTCAAACAAAGATCTTACAACGGTTTGCAAACCACCCTCTGATTTTGGATGAAACATCAATCATTCACAGATCACAAGTTGAATTATTTTCTGTCAGTCCACAGGACTGATGTAAAGCTCACAAAACCTTCATCTAAATCATCGGTAAAACCCACCCATCCGATTGACTTTTACTACTGAAAGCTAGGGATTAAGTCAGTCAGGATCAGCAATGTGGATCACTTGCGAGAAAGGGAAGTTTAATAAGAATGTTCAATAAGCAGATTATTTTGAAAAAATACTGTGAAATACTATCATGTGTTTTTGTAAGAATCATAAAAGCTAAATTGTGTTTCTATTCTCTTAATGCTGAACTGGTCTTGTGCAAGTCAGAATGGAGATGAATATTGGCTAGCTTTTTCACTGAGCCCCTAACACTGAGGAGTAAAGTCATGTCTGTCTTGCATCCAGTATCAAGCACAGAGTCGTCAATGGCCTAAACAAATAACCCATTTCTGGGTATTTAGCTCTACTTTTCATAGCTAGATACTTTATCTTAGGCTAAGCTTAAACCTGAAATCCATGAGCAACGACAGTTTGATAAGACTAGGGGACTAGATGAGGACCTTTGATCTAAAAATGTTAGCCTCTGTTTCCAGAGCTGAAACACTGACCAGCTGACTGCAGACAAATTCTGGAATAACATATAGAGGAAAATACTTTGTGGACCACTGATGTATTACCCTCTCCCTGAGTATCATGTTTCCACATACTCAATGTGTGTGGGATGCCAAAGCACCAATGAATGCAGCAGGTCATATCCAGAACTTCAAGTGATGCTGCGAATACTCAAAATTGCACCTATAGCTCCGTTAGTGATTGATTGGCACTGACTCTTTGTCCAGTCTTCCCAAGGGGAAAATAAGGACAAACTGATATACAAAATGAGAAATGCAGAAGAGTGACAGGCATTCAGCTGGCAAGCTGGGGCTGTCGTGGCCCAGGATACAGCCCTAGGGTTGGATTAGCTTCGTGGTCTAAATCAAACACCCGTCCTGTCACAGAGTGCACATGTTTTTGACTGTCATGAATCATACATAGAAAAGATTCTCAGGTGAAGTGACTTGTAAACGCTTATCTTTGTCTGAGCCTTCTCACTGCTGGTGGGCAGCACAAGAAATACAAGAAAGCCTTATTCGGTTTTAGGTAGGAGTGGAAAGACTGTAAGGCTATATTTTCAAAATATCCTAGATGAAATCCTGTATCCACAGAAGAAAAAAAGCAAATTCATCTTTTTTTTTCTACATATTTTCTTTAAATTTCTATGAACAAAAATCACACAATTATAGGAGGACAGCGAGAAACAATATGTGGAGGTAATCTCAAACTGTGGTTTCATTTAAATGTAATAGTGAGACCAGGCTTATTAGAGATTTCTCATAAGAATTAAACAAAACAAAACACAGCAAAACAGAAACACTACTGTTCAACCTGAAATAATCCAGTAATCAGAGTAATTACTTGGATGTAGAAGATTTAGCCCCAGATCTCTACACACATTATTAAGTCCCTGTGCTACTTGTTACTTGTTACGGAGTAAGGAACTTGAGCCTCTGGCACATTTTAAGCAAGCATCCTGCTATTAGCTATGATTTCTCATGTATAGACCCTTTGGACTTCATGTTTCCAACTTCTCATTCGCTGTCTTTCTCTCTCTCTCTCTCTCTTTTTTTTTTTTTTTATAAAAGACAAATCAGCATTTTATGTTAAAAAATACTGAAATACTGCACTGGCAAGTTTGTTTGACATGCTGAATGGAAAAACATACCAGGTTGGGAATAAATTTCTTAGATTGTCTGTTAAAATTAAACTAAATGATGTTCAAAGCAACCAAAAACATTCAACTACCTAAAGATAAAGTGAAAAAAAAAATCATTGCTGTTTTGGAAACATTTATTCATCTGTGGTCGTTATACACTGATGTAAAAGAAGAAGCTAAAACAATTACTGCAACCTCCATTCATCTCTTAGGTTGGACTCCAACGACCATTGTTTTTTGAAGGAAGTCCATAACAAATTGGTTAAAAACACTTCTGCCTGCCTGTTTCTCAGAGTGACAAGAGTCTGAGTTTTCACCACATTGAACACTAGCAGACAAAAATACTCAAGAAAGGGAGTCAGGAGTCTGAAATTCTGTTTCTACTTGTGCTGTTGATTCATGTGTGAATTTGACTCATCCATGTCACAGTGGGTACGTTGATATTTAGCAAGTTAAATGGTTTTCTAACGGGTTTAGCTAACATTCCAGGGAGGTTTTTAGCTCTAGATTAAAACCCCGCATTTTGGTATCTAATTCATACTGCTGTGTCCACATGTACTCTGAAGATGCAAGTCCTTTACCAAAGGGTGGGCACCTAATGACACTTTCAGACCCTCCTACTGCATCTCCAGAAGAACATGGGCCTTCCAGATCTTTTGTCATTGGTGAGATACATATATCTCAGAGATTAAGGGGTGTATGATGTGACCCTAGGTATCTATGCATGGACAACTGAAACTTCTTCCCAGTGTTTAAGTAATTTAACCTATAGAACGTTATTATGAGCTAGAATATTGCCAGAAAACTCCTGTAAGGTTTAAAAAAAAAAAAGAAAGAAAAAAAAAGAAAAGAAAATAAAAAGAAAAAAAAGAAAAAAGAAAAAAAAGAAAAAGAAAAAGAAAAAAAGAAAAAAGAAAAAAAGAAAAAAGTGCTTTTCTCATTGTTTCACGGGTGTAAGGACAAAGGAATTAAGGTTGTATCCTCACTGTAAGGAAATTAGGGATCAGCACACCTTTAAGACCCTAAAAGTAGACATTTGTGGTGAAGCACAGATTTTCAGGCAGGTTGTCCATGATGTCCAACTGCATTCTGCCTGAAGTGATATCTGATCACACAGTACGGATGTCCACAGAATTGCACGGATTTGTACCAGACAAGTATTTGGGTCCTTGTTTCTATGGAACTTTTGTCATTCAAGTGTGAAGAATTGTTACTGCGGCATTATTTGAGGCCAACAGTTTTTTCCCAAAAATAAAATAAAATAAAATAAATCAAAACAAAATGAAATAAAATGAAACAAAATGTTATCTCTTTATTACTAAGATTTTTGAAAATGAAAAGTATTGATTATTTTATCATTTTTGCTGGCAGATAAGAAGAATCTAGGCAGACAGTAATTCAAAGTATTACCTTTTTTGTAGAGAAATTTATTGTATTTCTGACAATGAGATACTTAGAGATCTACAGGGATTTGTTGGGGTTTATTGAAAAAACCCTTGGGGAGCAGGTCTGTGTAGAAGCTTGTTCTTTATGTAGGAAATCTCAGGATAGCAACAGTCATACTACATTGGGCTGGAAAATGCGTCAGGGAGGAATACCTTGCACTCCTACAGCTCAAAAGCTTCCTCTCAGAGTGGGAGGAAAGGAGAAATCTAAAATATGGGATGTGGAAGAAGCATAACTGTCAGGGTATAGAGCAGTGAATTTCTGGTTTGGTTTTTGAGCTCTGCTATTTACCTCTAGGTTCTCTTGGAAGAGTCATCGAGTCTTTCCATACATTGGCTTACTTCCTCAAAAATAAAGGGCATTTTGCCTTTTTTTTTTTTTTTTTTTTTTTGGGGGGGGGGTGCTGGGTACGTCTAGGAATGGAGCTGTGATCACAAGTTTGAGCAGAACACCATTATTTAAGTACATGCACATCTGTCTAATCCTTACTTAGCAATTTAGTTTCCTTTCTTCTTTGAGATTCCTCTTCTTTTCCAGTTTTTAATATCGGAATATATATATATATATATATATATACATATATTTTACAACAAGAGATGTATCCTAAATACCTGTAAATATATTAATTTAATAACACAATTGCTAAGTACAGTCACTCTCAGTGAAGGACAACAGTTGCAATTATCTCACTAATTTCACCATGTAAACACATTGTGTCTGGGGCAGTATCTGAAAATCATTTAATATATTTGGATATCATATTCATTATAAATAATATGGATGTCCTGATACCATAGCCTACCTATAGAAGGAGGGGGAAAAAGAAAAAAAAAAAAAAAAAAAAAGAAAAAGAAAAATTGAAACCTATAAAAAATAAATAGAACTGGAACCAAGACAATCAGACAGTCTCGACTTGCGAAAATTAATTGGAAAATTAGCTGATGAAGAAAATTAATCCAAACTGACATGAATTTGAAAGCTGTCAGATGGACTAAAGAGTGCCCTAGGTGTGTAAACAAGGAATGGTAATAAATAACAATGCAGCAAGCCAAGGGGAAAGCGTTTATAAAAGGGATTTGTGTTTGGTGTGCTCTTATTTGGCAGTCTCATTAATGATTTAGAAGAAGGTGTAAACACCACATTCATGATTTTAGGGAACATTAATGTGCTACAAATGCTAATGAGGAGAGGGAAAAGGGGGGTTGTGTGTAGAGTCAGCTTCTCCATGCCTCTGTGTCTTGGGCTAAACAGCAACACCTTCACTACTCCCATTTCCTTAGATCTCCTCACCTCAGTTTCCTCATCTGTACGTTTTCTCGTCTTCTCAGAACCACGCTTAGGTTTTTTTAAATTGCCCTTCCAAGCTCCCCTATTTTTCTCATCCACTTTTTTTTTTTTTTTTTTTTTTTTTTTTTGCCTGTCAGATGGCTAAAAACCAATGTAAGATACAGAACAAGAAGACATGCAAACTCATCCAGCACTGACGGTTTGTGCGCTGGATGCTCAGTGAAACAGGGCCTTTTGGGGGACAAATGTTCCTCACAAATGAGGAACAAATTTCTCTGATAATGTGATAATCACCCAGCTGTAAATAAATTTCCTATTTGATTAATATGAAAGCATTTGGGCAATACTCAAAATAGAGGGCTGGAGGTTTTGTTTCAGAAATGTAGAAGTCTGGGGTGGAGCATATAGCATCTTCCACAGTCTTCAGAGAAGAGCCAGTAAACATTTAGAGAGTACAGATATAATGCCTTATAGAGAGCCATTTTGACTCAGATTTGGACCTAAAAAATTGGACAAGATGTTTACCCCAGGCATTACTTACCCTTACATTACAATTGTTTAATAGCTAAATATTTTTTATGGAGGGAGGCCTTCCCTGAATATAGCTTTCTTGTCTCTAAGACCTATAGTCATCTGATAACTAAAGCTTTTATTTCCCCTCAAAAAAGAGGAATTAATCCTAACTGCATCTTTCGTTTAGGTTTCCTTCTTTGTGCTTTCCCTCCTTCTTTATTAATAATGTGTAGTGTTATTTTCATCTTTGACAAAGACATCTGGGTCTCAATACTTGCAAAACTGTGCATTGAATACCACAACCAATAAACACTAATGTTGCCTGGAACATCTTTTTCTTCCAGAGTTACTCTTTCCTGACTAGTTCATGCTAGTGGTTATAGTTATTCAAACTCAGAAGCAGGAGTTAAAATTAATCTGTGAAACAAAGGCTCTTTAAAAGGAACATGGATCTGATTACAGCCAAGGGCTGGGATGAAGGGCAGTGGTGGACGAACTTGGTACTTCTGCCAAGGCACCTTAATGGGACTGCAGATTTGTGCTCTGTCAAGGCCTGCTCAGAAGCATGCTGAAGTCAATGGAAAGAGACCCAGTAATGTTGACAATTGCTTTTAGATGTGAACTGAAGGGTTGGAGAAGGATAAAAATGGTACCTGGCTGCTTCTGCAACCTAACTGCTGTGCTTCCAGCGCCTGATGGCTTCTGCTTAATCTAAAGCTTATCTTAAAACAACAAAATCTCTACTCATCCAGCAGCTTGCTTTCCTTCCAAGTGTGTTACAGCTCTAGCTGCCTTCCAGGAGGAGCTTTAAACTCTTGTCTCTAAACTCTGCTGCTTCTCTCTCTTACCTAACTGACTGAAAATTACTTTTCTGTCTGTGTTGATTTATTTTCTCCTTTTAGCTAAAGTACTTATCTTCCTTTCTGCTTCTATGCTAGCAGTCCTTCTCGCCTGATCCTTTTAATTATTTTCCAGTCTTTCTGCATGAGTCTTTACTTCTCTCACACAAAATTTTCTCCCCGCCTCTGCACAGGCTCCTCAATATCTCCGACTCATTAATACTACAGACTGAAGTTTCCCATGCTCAGG
This sequence comes from Rhea pennata, assembly GCF_028389875.1. Taxonomy (NCBI): domain Eukaryota; kingdom Metazoa; phylum Chordata; class Aves; order Rheiformes; family Rheidae; genus Rhea; species Rhea pennata. The sequence goes on along the minus strand of NC_084702.1, from coordinate 75,542,419 downwards.
TGCAGCATTAACTCTGCTGTTTTGTGCCTCCAAACACTGCAAAGCTGTTTTCAACCTCCTGGGTGTCTATGTGTTTTTTCTCACATACACACAGTATTTGGAAACCTTAGTAGGAATTTCCCTGTAAAGAGGATCTTTAGCATTTTTTATACTCCTAATTTGCACAAATCTATGGTAATCTGTGTCCATCCAGTTACATTCAGATAGAATTAATATAAAAAGCACCTTATAAAATACTCTCTTCCTGAACAAGAAATAAGAATTTTTTGTTTATTAACCTTTAAAGATACGTATTTGTCTTGTACCTAACACACCCTTTCATTTGCTAATTGAAAGACCTGTGGGGGACTGAACATAGATATCATTGCTGCAAAAGTAAAAGCTCATTTTACTTGAGCTAAAGAATAATTCACTTCTAAGCCTTTTTGGAAAAGGGATTAGAAAAAACTGCTGAATAGTACTTGTTTAACTTGTGCAGAAGTATATTATCTGATTGCTCTTCCTAGGAGGATGTGAAGTTCAGGATTTAGTCCTGAACTTCATTTACCTGCTGCCTTATTTTTCAGGTTGCATATAAAAGATATTACAGGTCTTGATGGGAAGCTTGGTCACAGTTGTTCCATGCTATTGCATGGCTCTGTCAAATGGCAAATTGATGACAGCTGTGGACTTCATTCAGGTCTGTGCAAGTATGTCCAGCTGTTTCTGGGGTGGCCCAGCTGAAGTGTCACTGAATTTCACTCTCAGAAGTGGAAATTGCTTCTATAGTGACATAAACTGAGGGTCTGCCCGGTCTTCATCCTGCCCAGCTGTGAGAGCACCAGGTCTCCAGTGTGCCAGGGAACCGACTATGTCTGCCAGAGGAAAGGACTCATCCCGCTCAACCATCATGTCTTCCCGAGGCTCAGACAGGGATACAGGATGAAGGTCTGATGGGAGGGTGGCAGAAATGCTGAGCTACTGGGGGCTCTAGGTACATGTATCATGATAGAGGAGGGTTTTCCCGTCTCCCTCATTTACCAATTCTGAAAGTAGGTTACTGGCCTCAGGACAATTAGACCAGCTTGTAGAGCATCCCAGAATGGCCTTCAGGAAGCAGGGCTCCCCTAGGTAGGCCAGGGACAGCCACAGCCAGCTCAGAGAACAGATATCAAGCAGCCGTCTTGCTCTGACAGCCAAATTTCTCTTGTCCACTAGCAGTAATACCTGCATCATCAGTATTTTTCCACTCCCAGGGTATCCTCACCTTGCGTTGTGCTGTTTAATGAAAAGTTGACCATAATAGAGTCTTTATTTTTATTGTTTGAATAAGCATTTATATCTTTACAAGCTTTTAGCTGAGTATCTCTGTAGTCATCAGAAACCTCTTCCAGGGAAATAGGGAAGCTTAATTACAGACTGGGAAAATGAATCACAGGGAGTTTAAGTGTCCTACTAAAGAAAATATGGTAAGATAGTGACAGAGCCAAAAACAGAACCTGGGAGTGGTAGTCACCTTTTCTAATCATTTGAAACACTCCAGGAAAGATGAAAGGTTATATTTTATGGAACAAGTTAAGACTGAGCTTTATATATTTAGGGAGAGCATTTTAGGATGTGGTGCCTAACACAGCAGGAAATTGAATTCAATGGTTTTGGAGATCCCTACCAAATTTTCCCTATGACAGGTCATTCTATTACTGCCCACTAAAGACTTTCTTACACCTTTCTCCAAAGCATCTGACACTTAATTCAGAGATAGGATATTGAACTAAATGGCTCACTAGTTTGATCTATTATGTCACTTCTTATGTTCTTAGAGATGCAAACAGTACGTAGTACGCAGGTTTTCCTTGTTGTACACAAAGTCAAATAGAAGTGTATGTACTGTCCATAGTGAGGGAGCATTGGCTCAGAAATAGGGGAAGATGTCAACTCTCACACCATTTTGTGGCTGTTCAAGAACTGAAGCAGAAGTTTACTCTGTAGAAGAAAGCCCCACATAAACTAAATGCTGTTGGCCACGTGACATCACCGTATTCTTCCATGGGCAGAAGTCATTTTCTTCCGTGCCTGTATTTGATTTCAATTAAAAGAAGACAGCTTGCTTAATCTTTCCTAAAAGTTGATATGGTATATACCTGAGTGAACTGGCCAATTTCCCTTATAAATTATGTATAAAATCCACAACTGCATTCTCTCTTAGAAACTCAGACGAAAATTCAATTTCTCTTTGAGCTTATATTTTTTCATGGTTCTTGGGATATTCATTTCATATTTTCTCCTCATTTTTATAAATGTCTTATTTATTCAAGCTGTTCATAGAGGAAAGTAATGCCATGCATTGCTGATTTTATTACTTTGGACAGTTTACAATATCTCTTCAGAACCTAACATGTTAATTGATTTTAAAATTTCTATAAATTTGAGCCATGCATCAAGATTGTACATACTGATGCCAGAAAGATTTTTTGAAATGTCTTCTATGGCCCCTCTGGAGTTTATCTAGATGTACATAGACTTTCTTTTCTTTTTTCTCTTTTTAGCAGAGATGTGATGGAAATAGGAACAGTGCTAAATAAAGCAGCAAAGGGTCAAAACTGGACATAGGATGTCAGCCCTACACTGTTACATAAAGATAGAGGCACCTACCTAGTATTATCCCCTCCCATGTCCGTGCTGCTCCACACTGAACTCCCTGCTCCACACATACATGTTCTCAAGCACTCCAAATTATCGATCCAAGATAATAAAGACAGTGTATATCTTAAGACACTTGACTGTGAGCTTTATTGATCATGTCTGTGGTACACAAATACCAACAAAATACTCACTGAAGTCTCATCGTCCCTTTCCATCATGCAATGATCTCAAAGTAAAACCTGGAAAGATTTCAGTGAGCGTAGGGTCATCTTAGGTGATCACCCTTGATCATAATTATAGAAACAATTTCTCTATATTAAAGGTATTTCAAGTTCTGTTTAACTGGACACACACGACTTAATTTAGGGGTAAAGGTCTATAAATGAATGAGGAAAGAATTAAATAAAATTCTTAATGACTTTAGTAAGAAAATGTAATATATATGAAATATTTACTTCTTTTTCTTTAGGAAGCCTAGATCTGCATATGTTATTTCCAGCAATGGTTATATCAAGAATAAAACAAAATAAAGCATATGTCTCCTGTATTTCCCTTCCCACAAACACATGTAGAGACATACACAGGTAGCAAAATAACAATATGAAGTTATAGTGCATTGTGTTATCTGTGACGCGGGGATGATATATATGTATGTATGCATATAAATATGTATATATCATACATATGTGTATATAGCATCTGTCCTGGGCGATGACATAATTTACAAAGAAAAGGATTACTCTACAATTTTTTGTTACAAAAATATCAAGAGGCTGTAGCCAAGTTTTGAGCCCCAACACATCAAAAACGGTGTAATGTAAGAGTCGGTCTGCACCTTATGAAACTTGCAATTTCTTAAAAAAAAAACCCAAGAAATGCAGGCAAGCACAAAATATGTACATAATATCTTCCAAGTATCATAGTTCTTGTATGATATTTTGTTTATTACAAAACATAATTAGGGTCTAAGTAAAATATTTGCTGAAAAGAAAGTAATTAAAGACAAGAGAAATTAAGAAAAAACAAAACAGGGGTACCATGAAATGGCCAGGACTCTGTTATTAGGTGAAGGCCTTTGGATCTCCATAGCTTCTTCATCCCAGTTAGACTTCTTATGGATATCTTCTGTCCATTTTTCCTATTCCACTTCACACGTAACAAAGTAGTTGCATCTGCCTGTGGGTTCAACTTGAACCAGTCTGCATCTAGGGGCTCTAAAGCTTTTAACAATGGGTTTTCTGACCCTATAATGTAGGATTTCTAAGACCATGTAAACCTATTCCCTGCATCCGTAAATCATCGGCTCAACTGATCTCATCTTACTTGCAGGATGTAACAGGACAAGCACCTGCACGGACCCTGTTGCATGGACTGCCTGCATCTAGTATTACCACAGAGGAATAAGGGATGGGTAGGAGAAGGGATGTTTAAGTGCTTTAGTTTCATGATATTACTCCATACTCCCCTTTCCTTCCCCTCCCCAGATAACAGCAGAGGGTTAAGGAAGATTTGAGACATGCTCTTAATACAAATGCTTGTTTTTCAAGTGGCAATAGAGGAAGGTAATTGCAATGTTCAGCTTCTACACCTTCTGTTTAGAGTATTTTCAATTTAATTAAAACTCTATCTCACCCATGAGTACTGTATTGCCTCTAACATCTACCTGCTAGTGTTAAGTCACAGAATGGTCTTTCCTTTTCTTATTTCATGGATTTGCTTTCTCCATTTGTTCCTTGTCGACCTAGGAAATTGCTGAATGCTGAGCTTCTCACTGCCTATAAATATCATTGGTCATACTGTATGATAGTGGAATCTTTACTGGCTTGATTTCTTGGTCTGGGAACACTTTTAAAATTGAAGTGCAGAATTTGAAAGATTCTTTTTAACTCTGCCTCTGTTGCCACCTGTGGAACAACGTACGTGTGACTAATCTGTGTTATTTTGAGGCATCTCAGTCATGCTGGGCATGGCGGCTCAGAACTTAGGGCCAGTTTTCCAACTTTGCTTTGTGCGGTACATTACCTAACTTTCTTCTACTCTCTTTGTAGAGTTCTCTGCTCCGCTCCTTGCTGTCTTGCAAAGTGTGCCAAAAGGTTGTATTATGGGCTATGTTCACCTCTGCAGTTGCTCTTCTTTATTCTCTGAAGAATAAAGTATGTTAAGCAGACAGTTCTCATGATGATGGTGTGCTACCATCCATTAGTGCAATTTCAGAGTATCTTCCAGGTGAAATCAAAGGAGAGAACAAAGTTCCCTGAGGGCTTCTTGAAGTTTCATTGATTTTTGCTCCTTATTTTGTAGACAGTCTCACCGGACCGGACATTATTTTTTGGTGAACAGGAAAGAAAAGGGCATGGAAAGGACCATGCGGTGCTGTGCACGTCATTTGATTCACTATGGTAAAACAAACAAACAAATTTCTCCCCTCATCCACCCAAATAAAAAACAGACCAGAAATAATTACATTTTATAGCCAACCCTCTAGAGATGCATATGCAAATGCTTTTCTTTAGGTCTCATTTACTTAATTCTCACTTGGTGAGAATGTCCTTCTGTCTCACAGGGACAGGATTTCTTGTGTTCAGTGAAATTTCAGCTATTGCTGAAAATCAGGAACAGTTTTTAAAATGGCAGATTAAAACCCAGTGGAGAAACTGGGAAAAAGGTGAGATGTGCTGAGAGCTATCTAAACTTCAGACATTGCAAAGGTATTTTAATTATTCTTGCTATTATTGATAAAGTGCTAATCCAGCGTGAAAAAAGAAATAGAATTTTAAATTTTTAATGTTTTGGTGAAATATTATAGCAGTATTGCCGAAATAACTATCCACAGAAAACATTTTAAAATAAAGAAATATAACAGTAACATCAAGAAATGTTTTCACCAAAGTTTGTTTTTACATTTTGAAATATTTTCTTGGATTTTATCTTTTTGTTTACTTGGGTTTTATTTCCCAAAGGGTACTGGGAGGAGGGTAAAAAAGCTATTTTGTTTGGTGTTTGTAGATCTGAACACACATTCCAGGTCAAATTTCAGAAATATGTTATAGTATGCATGGAAAGTAGGTACACTTCTAAACTTCAAGAACACCACACTATTTTTTTGGAAGACCAGCTAAGTTTGTTAAACTTTTGTATTGCTACTAAATTTCAGCTTGGGTTGCTAGCCTGGGAAAGCTGAAAGTAAGTCTGAATCAAGTGCAAATGTGACGATATATAAATCAATTTTAAAGTGGGAGCAAACACTTGAAAATTACCCTATCCTCTGTCTTCAGCTGAAGCAATTCAATCTATCTCGAATTTCAGCTTTGTTCTGTTAAACATTTCCTGTTTCATTCCTACAGTGGCCATCCTTAATGGCTGACCAGAATAATAATAATCCTTATCATTTCAGAGGCATGGAAATAAATGATATTCTCCTCATTTTCATAGGGAAGCTGAAGTAAAGTATCATGATCTATGCCCTGCAGCACAGCAAGGGGACTTATTCCCAGAACGAGTGTCATAAGAACACATGCATACACACAGTTCCTCCACTTTTATCGATGCTTACGTTTTAGGTTGATTCCACAGAGAATCTAAACACTCTGGTGACAATATAATATACACTTCTATGTAGGACATTCATAATGTCATAACATTTCAACTTGAGTGAGATTGTTGGAAGAATTATGCTGCAGCAGGAGGAATTTACAGCTGCATTGGAAATAATGCCACAGCAATCAGCAACCCTCTATTCTTACTGTCTGGTGACAGAATAACCAAATTATGTCTCTGCTGGTCTAGAGCTGATAACTCAGCCATAATCTAACACTGATGCTGGCTGATAGTGATTTCCACTCTGACTCCTAGTCAATCCAGCTGTACTCAGTAATATGGGCTGGGGGAAAAAAAAGAAAAAAAAAAGAAAACATTTCTAACCTCATGGGTTTAGCTAGCTCAGAGTCAGCCCTCCTTCTGTTAGCTTTCGGGGTGGGGTGGGGTGAGGAAGACAAGGAAATGGAGATGAAGGGTGCCTAAACTAGTCCAGGTGAGACAGATTGGCTGTGTTTATATTAGCAAATTCAAGTGTTCCTGGGTTCTGTTTCACAATCGTACTAGTAAGTGCCTGGAACTTTTCCTGCGATGAATGTGGCTTGCTTCAGTTTGCAATCTCCCCAAAAATTCCTTGGCCCAGTTCAGAAGTTGCAGGTTCCAAGGATCTTTCTCAATAGGCTGTGTGCATGTAGCCTCTTTGGGTTGGAAGATGATACAGTTTACCAGCATAAAAGCAAGTTGGTCCGTGACAGTTGGCCTGAGAGCCCAGGAACATTTAATTTACTAGTATAGACACATCCTTTGGGTCTATGTGTTGTCTGGAACTGAACTCAAACTAATAAGTCCTTTCAGTCACAGCCATGCTTAAGTCCATCTGGTGCCACATGTTGTTGAGTGAACAAACATTTCAGGCTTCCATTCTCTCAGCACCTTCTACTTCGATGTGTTTTGTAAAATAAACAGGTCTGACACTAACATGATACTTGCCACTACACTTCTGTGGTGCATCCTTCACCACTGAAACTGGTGCACCTTAACTGTGAAAGCTTATTTGCTTATGAAGAAAATTGAGGTGGAGGAACAGAATAAAGTAGAGGATTGCAAGCTTGCAAGATGTCACTTATTACTTGCTGAGATGAGACAACATTACCACAGCTGCTTTAGGCAACAACAGCAGGAAAGTATGTTTACTGACTGGTAAATGGTTCTGTATCTGGAAGGGATGTTCTGGTTGCACTGGGGATGTTTGCACTGGAAAATCTCTAAGCTGAATATAACCAAAAGTATATTTCTCTCCCATATATCTTGGGAAGGTCTGGTCAGACAGCTCCCGCATTATGTTGGCTTGGTGAAGCTTACCCTGTCAGGCACATCATGCTGGCTGGATTTGATTTTTACAGACAGGCACCCCACCTTTGGCAATAGCTTTCACTGCTGTGAATATAGATGAGATTGAACTTGCTCCTTCTAATGGAAGAGAACTGTGATAGTGCACTGAATAAATATATAGACACTTATTACAGCAGTGCTGACCTTGCTTGACTGGACTGAGCTGACACCATGGTAGGCTGCTTCCAAAGTTTTGTGCTCACTAGAGAAGAGCAGGGGTACGTCAAGAGGAACATTTTGTTTTCACTACGCAGACATGCAGACCTAGAATTTAAGATAAAGTCTCTTAGGAAGAAATAATGTGAAACTTCCTTTTTTTTTTTTTTTTTTTTTTTTTTTTTTTTTTTTTTGGCATTATAGCTAAAGCAAATATCAGGACTTTTGTTCCACAAATCTAATCTGTGTCCCCTTCTTTCCAGTAGAGAGCACGAGGCTTTTCATTCCCCATCCCTACACATGCACAGGACTCTGCTGCATTGAGTTCATAGCCATCCTGGGAGCAAGAAGCATTTTGGGTGCAGAATAATGATGAAAGGTGTGTGATACAGTTGATAAAGTACATCCTGATGATACAAACCCCCATTAGGCTTCATTCCGTGAAGTCATCCTTATTAAAAGTTGGTGAGAATACTGAGATACCAGCAGATATACATTGTTTCCAAGCGTCGGAATTTTATTTTTGTATTTTTTAAGTCAGATCCATGATTTTTTTAGGGTCTGGCTCCTCATATGAACCTTGTAAGGATGGTAATGCTGCACTCCTCTTGGAGAAGAAAAGCTTTCCTTGTCTGCCATGGTAGGTAAGGCTGCTGCTGCTGGTACTGCCCTGGGTGAGTAACACCTACCTTTGCATGCGGGACCTTGCGCTAACCTTCTTCACAGGAGAAAATTTGTGTACACCACTGCAGCTAATCTCTACCTGATGTGGGTTTTTCTCCTTATCCAGCTACTCTATTGCTAAATGATGCTGGCCATACAGTTCTGATGAATGTCCTGCTTAGCAACTGAGAAAAGAAATGCTTCCTCATGATTTATCATCATTTTCACTTATCCACCTTCATAGGAGATAGCAGGTGGCACAAGAATTTTTATGCATATGCATATTCTAACAGTCCTTAAGGGAGAGAGCAACTGATACTGTAAGGCATCGACACCATGGAGGAAACAAATAAAGTACCAGCTTTACCACAACTGTTAATTTGCACCCTCTAAGAGAGAGTAGTTAAGTTACCTCACATCTAAAGAAATTGTCTTGGGATAAGAATGTGCATGCAGTTACCAGGGAACTTCTGATACTTTATGTTATTATCGTGTAGTAGCTTTTTTGCATGTCAGAGTCCTTAATTGCATTAAGGCAGAATAACTTTCCAAACGGAAGTTATGGAAGGTGTTGGAGGAAAAGGTGCTGATGTAAAAGTGTGGGAGATTTCTGTTAAAGTTTTTCACTAGAGTGCAAGAATGATGAAGCTGGGGTGTGCTTTTGGGCATCTGTCGGAGAGGGAAGTGAAGCCTTGTGGAGCACATTGTCATGGGCCGTATGACAGTGGAAGGGAATGCGTATGCTGCTTTTGCACTCTTTTAGAAAACATTTTTATTGGATAGGGTGCATTTTGTCTTTACTGAAAGCGCAGGGAAAGCGAAAGGAAAGAGAAAAAGAGAGAAAGAAGAAAAGGGAGTAACAGAGGAAGAGAAGAAGAAAAGGAAGGAAGAAATGCAAAGGGAAAGGGAAACGAAAAGGAAAGGGAAAGAGAAAAGCGGTAAGGAAAACTGGATGATTTAAGCAAATGGAAGCAAAACTGTGAAACCTGTATTATCCTTAAGTACTGTGGCAAATTAATTTCCGTGGCAATGACTCAGTACCTTAAGAAACTGTGGTCATTACTTTAGTTGATCATATGTGATACGGCAATAATGCAACTCCTAAGCCCAGCATTGCTCCTGAAATTGGGGAATGAGCCTGAAATGTAAATAATATTGTTTTTGCCTCCTAATTCACTCCTAATATCACCAACAAAATTATGTTCAATCTCTTATTTCTCAGTTCTCATTTTCAGAAAGGAGTTGATAGTAATTCCTTACATGAAAATTTATTTTTTCAAAAGTAAATATGTGAAGGTACATAACCACTTACCCGAGCAATGAGAAGTAATACTTTTAAGGCTCTTCAAGCCTAACTAGGCTGAAAAATATCTTAAAAGATTTTTTTTTTAAGTAAAAAAAAACCCCTTTCCCCTGTGAGGGGAAATTAAAAACGGAGAAAGACAGAAAACTACTCAGCAAAACAAGCTAAAGCAGACAGTCCCAAATTCAGCAAGGTGAGAGCTTCTGCTGAAGTTTAGACTTTGGTAAAACAAGGTACTAACGTTCTTGAGCAATATAAATGGAGAGAGAGCATGGAAGAAATGGAGATCCAGTGCCATGAGGCTTAGTAGAGATTAGAAGCATTGTAGATATAGCCTCCAAAAAAACCCACATAATTTTCTTCAATTTTCATTGATGCTGATGTTGAATTTAAAATCAGTATGGATCCTGGGGTGAAATTATGGAAATGAAAATTAGCAGGAGTCTGCTGGAAGGAAAGCTCAAAGGACCAGGTCCGAAGGAATGAGTGCTTGTAACGGTCAGCACTGCAAGGAAGTTACCTGTCTTTGGGGATGAATTCTCTTAGTAGTGGTTGCTTGGATTCCTAAGATATCAGGGCACTGAAAGAGGGAGAAGCAGAAACTTTGTACTGGGAATCACAATACTCTCTATGGCTAGCCAGCTAACTGGAAAAAGCAAGTGGGAAAACCCAGCTGAAATTCTTTCTCTTACTTGGATTTAAGCATCAAATTTAGACCTGAAGTGCAACAACTTCCATAGAAGAACAGCTCCGAATTTGGGCTGATTTTGTGCTTGCAAGGCTTACCAGTCAAATGAGAGGTCTGTTAACGGTGTTGCAGCAACTGCAAGGCGTGGGTCAGTGACAGCAGGGAGCCAGAAGAAAGTGAGGTGCCACGTTTCATAGGAAAGGGGTGAAATAATTCCACCCAGGCCTCAAGAGAAAGAAAAGTGCTTCCTTTCCTGAGGCCCTTCTTAACCCGAAGTGAGGTCCTCTTTCAGCAGTCCTCTTTCCACTGGGCTTGGAGTTGTTCATTCCCATCTTCAAAAGCTGAGCATATTTCTTGAATGAAATGCTAAGCATGAGTAAACCAAAATGCATTTAACTTCTGGTTTATTTTACTTGTTTCTCTCTGACTGCCACATTCTTAAGGACTGATAGATTATCCTATCAATACACAAATCCATTGAAACTCAAACTGGGTTTGAATTTTCTATCCTCCCTTTCTGAATGTTCGTATTTTTCATACTACAAGGAAATAAGTCTCCAGCTGAAGCAAATGCAGCAGCACTTAGTATAACATGACTGATGATCAGGAAGACTGTAATCATGAGTTCAACTTCAAAAGACATCAATAAGAAGGGCAGGCCAAATGCGAGGCAACATTAACTTGTCTTGTAATTACTGATCAGCCTATCATAATTTTAATATTATGAATTTGAACTAGTCCTGTTGTGTCTGGAAACCAGAACAATGCTCCTCTTTAGAACATAAGTGCATAAAACAGGAAGTCCTGTCATACAATGATAATCTGACGGAGGTTCATTTCTGATCCTTTTGTCAGGAAATGTAAATCCAAACAATTTTAGACAGTTTCACTATTTTTTTTTGCAGTTCCCATTGATTTTTTTCCTCAGTAAATAAGTTAAACAATAATTGTTTTCATTAAAAAGCTACTTAGAGTCAAAACTCACATATATATAAATTCACATATTATTATGTGAATTTGAAGGATGTTATCATCTCTTAAACACTGTTAGGATTGGTCAACTAATAAAAGAGGACCAAGAAGCATTTAGTTGTCAGAAAGAATGTTATTAATAATATAATAGAGCATAATCTTAAAGTAGCTTGGCTGACAAATAGATGTCCAGTCAAGCTGTAAAGGGTAACTGTGCTCCTGCATATGCTATCATTCATTTGCAAACTAAAATTGGGGTGTTGACCAAATGTGGTCATGGTTCCATAGATATCAGGGAACTTTTGCAGTAGTATGGATGTTGGAGTACTCTTGGCCATCAGCTAAATGACATTAATTACCCTTCCTCTCAAAATCTCTATGTAATTACAAATTGGTAAGATGTTTTTATATTTTGTCTTTGGCAATTCTAAAGAGTAGACGATGCTTTCATTGACCTCTGAGCAATTCTTTCCTAAATAAGGTAGGCTGAAAATAACTTGTGGCTATCGGGAGAGATTACACAGTGGATGTTAACATGGTGACAAGTGTTTTTACGAGACACTATGATTTTCCATAACTTTTGTGTGACTAAGCAATACCTAGAATCAGTCTTAAGATGGAGTTTTAACAATTTAAACAGTAGTTTCTTTCACACAGTGGAAGGATAAGTGCAATGGACACAAGCTGTAACGAGACAAAATTCAGTTAGTTATCGGAAAAAAAAAGTATATATATTCACAGCAAGGGTGACCAAATGCTGGAGCAGGATCCCAGGTGGGTTAGGAAATCTCCATTCTTGGAGATATTTAAAAATCTCAGGGTAAGGTTTTGAGTAACATAATTTGACTGAAATAGAGACATTGTTT